>NC_142193.1:0-647500 GCF_026936395.1 Plectropomus leopardus | reverse complement strand
ACTTCCTCTGGTGTTTCTGGGAGTTACTGCAGCTTTAGGGGCATTGCCGCCTCCTTCTGAGCAGAAGGAGGACCCACTTTGATTTGCATATAGCCCAGAAGAACCAAGACGGACTGTATCAGGCCAACAGAGACACATATAAAAGTGTCTCAAATCTCATCTGGATTTTATTTGGATATGGAAAACCTTAAACAAAAAGGATTTATGGAGTCTAATTGCTAATGTGTAAAATCGACTAGGTTGCTACATTTAATGCTTGTGCAGAACATAGCAGTGAGTATAGTAGGATAGTTTGGCAGGATCATCTACAGACAATGCTGATCCAAAATTGTCAAAGAAATTTTGATAAATCAATCTGTTTTAAGGTGCATTTTCAAATGTTTGTCTTCAGGTTAAATTTGACATAAAAACTCAGAAATCAAAAATGGCGTAGGCAATTGCAACCAAACTTTGTGCACACATGTGGATGCTTTGTCCGAGCTTGGCTAAGCAGTCTATTCTGCCACTAGAGGATCCACAAATCAGAAAAATGTATATCTCATACTCAACTACATAAATTAGTATGAAACTTGATTTGCAAAATCTAGAGTCAAGACTCAGTGGGTGTAGACATTTTACTTTCCAAGCTTAAAAAAAACACACTATAAATCACAGAAATATCCTACAGAGCTGAAATCTTGAAATCTTTTCAGCAAATCTACTGAATTGTGACAACATTTTGCTTCACTGCAGCCTGCAAGTCAGTCACTCTATATTTTTTTAGAATATGCAAAATCAATAAACATCTGTATATCTTCACAAGTCTTCATTCAAATGCTGTCAGAATTGATGCAGACATTCTTTGGATACAAGATAAAACATGCCTGAAATGGTGTTCAGGTCTGTTTTACAGCAAGGCCTCCATAATATTCAGTAACTTGTTGTAATTTCCACTTTATGCAAGACATTTTCTATTTCATTTCATTTTTAACCAAATCTCACCAAAAAATAATAATACTCCTGAAAGACTGATGTGAGATTTTTTTAGACTTTTGTCAACAACACTGTGACTTTAGTGTTTTAAGCTTAAAAGGCAAAAAATGCCCCAATTTTGCAAATGTGGTATCATTGGTTCAAGTTGTCAGAAGGTGTATAGGAAGCCTTGTCTTGTGGTGCAGTGAGTACATCAGATGCAGATGTCAAAGGTTCACATAGTACATAGGCCTAGTTCTCCACTTTCTGAACAACTTTAATTGAAGTTTTTTTATGTACTTTTTTATTGCTTTTTACAAATCTAAACATAAACAGGAACAGTAACAGTACAACAAAAACAAGTAGAAGAGAAAAAATAAAAGAGTTAAAAGTTAAATCATCACATTAATTTGTTGTCAGTCCTATCTAAATAAGTAATACCATCCCCATGTGCTAATGACACCTTGCTGTGCACCCATCATCCAGTCTGACACACAGTATAAACTATTACCAGTATTAATAGTAACCCCTTACCTACAAGACACAGCACTCCTCCATACTTGTAAATCCCTATTTTTTTTCAATGTAATACTCATGTAGGGGCCCCATATTTTCCAAAAAAGTTCCTGCCTGTTGTTCAATTTGAAAATTAAATTTTCATATTTGGCTATTTTGGTCATTTCCCCCACACTACATGTTAGAAGGGCTGACAGTTTTTGTTTCCCAATGTCTTAGCACAATCCTGCAGCCTGTAGTATTAAAGTATTTGACAATACACCAAAAACCTGCAGGTCAATGTGTGATTTCTTTCTTGATTGTACTCCAAACACTGACATTGTTTAGCACACTGATATTTAAAGTTTCGTGACCTCCATCTCTTTGCTTTCTTCTTCTGAGACTGCTTCCTGGCTTTGGAGCCAGTGGGTGGGGTTAAAAAGGTCATCAGGGAACTATCTGTACCTGGGTCGATCTCCTGTTTCTGCCCATCTGTTGTTATCTCTTGTTGTTTAAAAGTTGACATGCCATATCCCATGCTACTTAATCAATTTCCAAACTAAAATCCCCAATCTCTGGTGACACATCTAAAAATATCCAATATATTAAGTTATATTGGAAGTTACTGAAGTTGGTTGTCTTTCACTGCACAGGTGATGAGTTCAGTTCCCACTTGAGCCATTTTGCAGATTCTGAGATAACTTTTGACACTTTCACATAGTAGCACCATTTATTTATAAATTCATTGATATGGGATACATTTTAGATTGTGAACAAACACTTTTTAATACAAATGTAGTCATATGAAGCTCTTCTCTTGGTGAAAGTAAATGTATATCCTTCAAAAGACCATCAGCATATAGTGATGATCACTGTGAATGATTTTTAAGAACATCAAGAATTTTGCTTCCTGTCAGTTAAAAAAGTAACAAGCATTTTAATGCTTGCAATCTGCTCGGATGCCTCTCAGGGCCACTTGCAGCTTTAATTTAATGTGTTTTCCCACTGTGACAAATGAAAATGTGTGCTGTGGAAAAGGCCTGTAACTGTAATAAGTGTTGTTGACTTGTATAGAAGCTTCCTGTGTCAAGCATGATATATTTATTGTTGTTGTTGTGTGTGCTCACAAACATATGAATATTACTATATACAGATGTGTTACCTGGCTCAAACTAATTGAAACAAAAAAGCCAGGGCCAAACAGTTATTAAATGATTAAAGTATGGAATGGATTTTGGTCTTTGTCTGTACCATATTAGATAGTAATTTGGAGGCAACAGAGTACAATTACATAGCAGGTGGCCCACCTACAGGTTAATCTGGCCATGGATTACACACTGCTAATGTACTACACATGTGAAGCCTGATTTTTTTTATTTTTTTAAAAAAGCAGAGTTATATACTGATGATCATCACCCGCTGTCATGTTCAGCAGTAAAGGAACAGAAAAGTTACAAATTCTACATGAGAGACACCAAACAACCAGGGTGAACTTTGTCATGCCAAAGCCAATGGATTTTATTTACAAATCTAGTTTGTATGACATGGTCACCCATAATTTTATGTGCAATTACAGAAGTACAAGAAACCAAAAAGAACACATGTGAGATGTGAGTGTGTAATATGTTTTCATCATATTTAATATCAATATTCCAGTAAAATACTTTGTTTATGACACTTTGAAGTGTGCTATAGGTTATTAAATTCATATTATAATCTACAACAAATAGTTTATTTTGTATTCTAAACTCTCTTTTTTCATTAGCAGAATGACTTGCACATAAATAGTGACAGTCTGTACAACATTTACAATGTATGAAATCACAAATTCCTCATTTGTAGAGTGAAAATGTTAATATAGAAAAATACTAATCACAAGGGTAACAACTGTGATGGACAAAATCATAGCTAGACCTCTTTAATAATCTATTTTCATACTTCATATGCAAATCCACAAAACCAAGGAAAGAACAAGCAAATAAATCACTGGGTGAACAATTTGTGCAATACAACAAAACTCTAATTTGTAACATCAAATAGTGCTCAATACAACAGCTCATCACTGCTCTGATCACTGGCACACACCTGTGTGCTTGGATAGTGCATCCAGGTCACACTGTAGTGTGAGAAGTATGTGTGGAATGACACTGAGTGACATGAAAAAAATAGTTGAGACTAGTTTACAACATAGTTGTTCACAAAGGCAGATACTAAAGGCAGCACAAAAATCAACAGTTTCCACATCTTAAATCAGTGGGTGTCTTTTAGTAATACAAGCCTTTTTTTTCTATAGAACACCGAAGTAGTATTCAGTATTAATACAATATTTCTGGATTTTTTTCAACTATTTGTAATTTGTAATACATTGGTGATAGACTGAGGAGCAAAATATGAACACCTTTACTTAAAGTTGGACAATGGAGTTTTCCTGTAAACAAAGTTCTATGTGTCCTTCAGGTCATAAAATGTAAGCAAAGTTGATTTATTCATGATTTTAGTCCTGTGTTGTTATATCCATGTCACTGCCTGTGTTCCACATGTCTGATGGTGTTTTATCACCACCAACTGTCTATCAGCACAAGTAGTGTGAAAAAAACATGGAGCTACTTGCTCTATGGCACTAGTGGTCAACATCTCCACAGAGCAAATTTCAATGAATGCCACTGCTCTACTCAGTAGTCAGTGATTCCAGCTCTTGTTGACATTTCATCATGAAACATGCTCTTTTTGTATGAGAGATGTAAGTTAGCCATCCAGTTCTGTATGATGGCCTTCAACTATTGAAGCCAATGAAAACAGTGAAAAGTTCAGATATGGCACATAGTATTGTCTTTTAGCACCTTTAAATACCATTATCACAAGGAGTCTTCAGACACACAAAGGCTCAGTGACAACTACGAAAATGGATTTGATGTTGTATACAGCATATCATCACCGCCATATTAAAAGGCTAAAAGTTGTGCCACCTAAATAGCCCATGTCAGTGTTTATGCATGCTGCAGCCGTTGACAGTATATATACAAAAACCTAACATTACATTTCAGCATTTGAATGCATACTTCAAAAGCATTGCCACCTCTAAAACTAAACCACTTTAGTTTGTGAGCAGATTAAACAAACTGTTTAATCTGCAAACTGTTTAATCTGCGAGCTGTTAATCACTGAGCTTTGAGTTGTACTTCTCAGCAAAGCCAGGCCAACTGTTCCCCCACTTTTAAGTCTTTACACTACGCTAAATTAAGTTAAGCCAAGCTAAGCCAAGCTAAACTAAGCTAAGCTAAGCATCTCTTGACTCCAGTTCAGAGGTGAACACACAGACATGAGACTGATGCCAATCCTCCCATTTCACTCTTAAAATTAAAGCAAATCAGCATAATTCCACAAATTTTGAACTATTTTGTGAGGTGTTCCTCCAGATGCTTCCACTGTTTTCCATTTATTCATTTATTCATGATGTTCACATTAAAAGTACACTCAAGCTAGTTTTAAGTCTTCACAGACTGACTTTCATATTACTTGAAATGAAGGTTGGACAAAGATAAAAACACATCCAAAATTCATTCTAGACTGTTTTGGCAAATGGTTTGTAGAAAACATGCAAAACACTGGTATGGTCTTTACATGGCTAATTATTTTATGTCCTGCACTCCTCAAATCCTACCTCTCTTTCAGTCTCAGTGAGTGAGTCCATTATAATCAGCAGCTGTAGAGCTACTGAACAACTAATGTGACTAATGTGACCATCTGTGACTACAAGAAATAAAGTGAACATCAAAATATGTTTTTATGTAATCCCTAATATTTTCTAGTCCCAGTTTCAGTATCTGTAGATAATAATTATTAACATTAAATTTTTGGTTGTAGTGACTCTGAAGACAGTCAGCTGTGGTTGTGTAGATATATGTTTGTGTGTAACAACATTTGTGAGTGACAGTTTCAGTCATTATTAGTGAGAACATTTAAAACAATAAGATTATGGCCTTAAGTTAATAGTTATAATCCTTAAAATTTTCATGAAATCTGTTTTTGATCCTATTCACTGTCAGTTGTTATGTTTTAAGCAATAGCCATTCAATGTATTTACAGTCAGTAATTGCCTCTCTTATTAGTGGTAGAGTCTGCTATTCCTTCTCTGGGTTCAGACTGACCTATCAGGCACTAAGGATTGACTGGAAACGATGGCGCATGCAATTATGTGTTACTGCTGATGCTAACCCAACACTCACTGCTGATTGTTCACTTTTACTGCTGTTACTGTGAGGGACTGAGAAGACACAGTTTGACCCTGATCATTCATCAAAAACAGTGTCTACATAACAAGACATGGAATCAGTTTGAAATATTACAAGGAGTAATGCTTATTATTCCTAATATTGTTTGACTTCTTCATGAAAACAACATGAATTTGTTTGGCTGTACACTTAACAAACTCACCCCTTGCTCTTCTGTTGGATTTCACCAGTAACCAGGATTACAATCATAAAGATTACAACTCGGTTTGTTTGTTTGTGTGTGTGTGTGTGTGTGTGTGTGTGTGTGTGTGTGTGTGGGGGGGGTGTTTAACTCTTGATCTCCAGTATGGATGGGTTATGGTCGAGAATGGCCAAAATTATTTTGTCCATGTACTGCCTCAGACGCAGGTTGATCTCCTCCTGCTCCTTCAAAGCATCCACCAACTGAGAGAGATAAAGAGATGCATTAAGCCTGGCACACACTGAAAGATTTTAAAAACTTAACTGATATAGAAAATGTGACAGATCACACACGACAACAAATAATGACAGATATAACCGTTTTTTTTTTTAACGTGTATGGTGTGCAACGAGTTGACCAACACAGCAAAAACACACCTAACACCAACAGACTCCGATCACCAACAACCAGAGTATTGACTCTCAAAACTCAAAATCTTGCACGGTCAAACTTAACTTTAGAGTAAACAAACATGACAGACAATGAGCTAAATGTGGCTAGCTGTTAGCTACCTGGTACATCAATTGCATTGGCAATTTCTACTCTCCTTGTCTGTTCAAATGTGGTACAAACACTTGTGTTGTTGCCACAAATCAACAAGTTGGTCCTCCATTTCTGAGGTCCATCTCACTTTATGCTTTGCGTTTATCACCGTTGCCATGTCTCATGTTTGTCATGCTTATGTCCTCAGTCAGCTTGCTCCCTGATTGGCTATCGTTCCATTGCACGTTACAATCCACAGAGTGCGTGCTTGGCTGTCCTCTGTGTTACCCCCACACAACAGGATTTCTGACCGTAAATACTGAACATGTTTAATATTTCCAATTTCAAATTGGGGGGGGATTGTCTCACACCATAGGACTATCTGGCAAGATAATCTTTAGGACCATCATATAATCGGGCCTTTGCTGACTTTGGTCATCAGGGGGGAATTGGGCCCAAAACCAGCCCAATTATCTTGTAGTGTGTACCCCGTTTTAGAAGAGTAGATGTATCAAACATCAGCATTATACCCATCCACCAGCAGCACACTTACCTCGTCCCTGGATGCATTGTCAATCTCAGCTGCCAGGCACTGGGCCTTGGAATGACAGGCAAACAGGTTCTTAGCCTCATACAAACTTAGACTGAGAATTTGAGCATTCAGGTCATCGTTCTGATCCCGCAGCTTATAGTTTTCCTAAGGAAACAAAAAGAAAACAGTGACTTTCAGAGGGGATTATGGATGAAACTTCCAACTCTGTATAGCGCAGTAACAACAGGTATTAAACACAGTGAAGTTAAACTTGAAAGTGATGTCAAGTTTTTAATTGCATCTCACAAAATGCTTAATAACTGAATGTGTGTGTCATGATTCCTGCATTCTCCTCCTCTCCTTCACTGCCAGTACTTTTCCACTCACCTCACTCTGCTCTGCTCTACCTGCTAACCACGCCCACTGCTGCAGCCTGCTCTCCCCTCAGCTGCAGCTCATCTCCAATCAGTGCAGTATTTAAGACTCTCCAGTTCACTCACTCTTTGCCAGATTGTTCCTCTGCCATGCATGACTTTCCAGCGTTCCTTTGCCAGATTTCCTGTTGCCGACTCAGCCTGTTCCCGACCAACCCTCCGTGCCTGCCACCCGGTGTACCTACCTGCCTTCTGTCCCTGACCACGTGCTTCACTTCGGCGTTCCGCATCTCTGACGGCTTCACTGGCAAAGACCTCCCCGCTCGACCACGACGATCCTTCAGCCTGCTCCTCGACGGTACCGTTGCATCCTCGGACTGTTTCCTCGGCTACGGATCCCCTGCCTGTCCCCGACCACGACCCAGCGTTTTCCCCGACGACGTTTCCACACGTGTTGTCGGTTCCTCGAGCTACGGGGTTTCCTACTCTCCAGCCACAGTGAGTTCCAGCTTCGTGTCTTCACCTCGTGGGATTACCAGAGACATTAATTGGGTAATTCACCCGAAGAACGGACTGAACATTTGTGAGCTGATCTTTATTTGTGTTGGCGATAATAAAGCTTATTACCAACTGACTTTGAGTGTTGGCGTACTGCTTCTGGGTTCATACACACCCCGTTTCAGTACAATCTGGCCAACAATGGACCCAGCAGACCCTAGCACTCTGCAGTCTCGCTTAGCCCGTGTTGAGGGAATGCTCCAGCAACACGAGGCTCAGCTCTCCTCTAACGCGGCTGAGGCTCGCCATTCCGCCTCGGCGTTGGAGAGAGCCTTGACACTGCTGGCTAACCAGGTTCAACAGATGGCCACCTCGTTGACTCAACACGCTGTTCCTGGTTCGAACCCTGCTGCGACGGCTCCCAACTCGGCGCCACCTCCCAGTTCCGCACCCGAACCCCGGGTGGGGACACCGGAACGCTACGCTGGAGACCCAGAGGGCTGCAATCCGTTTTTGACGAACTGCTCCATCCTGTTCGCTCTTCAGCCACGTACCTTCGCCACCGAGGGAGCCAAAGTAGCCTTCGCTATCAATCATCTCACTGGCCGAGCACGATTATGGGGAACAGCGGAATGGGAGAGAGGTACACCAGCCTGCGGTTCATTTCAAGCCTTCGCCGATGAACTACGGAAAGTGTTTGGTCCCGTGTCCTTGGGTCCTGACGCCTCCGGGAGCCTACTGAGTCAACGCCAAGGAAGTCGGTCGGTCGCCGACTTCGCCATTGATTTCAGGACTCAGGCCCGGCAGAGTAACTGGAACTCGGCCGCCCAGTGCGATGCCTTCCTCAACGGGCTAGCACCTTACATCAAGGACGAACTGGTCTCTTTTGAGCTCCCTCATTCCCTCGATGGTCTCATCGAATTGACCACAAGATTGGACAGGCGGATTCAGGCGAGGAGGAAGGAGCAGCGTCTGGAGGGAGGGTCCCACCGGTTCCCAGGTCACCAGCGGGCTTCACCACCCCCGGCTACGCTCCAAGCGGACTCGAATCTGGGAGGGACGGAGCCTATGCAGGTTAGCCGCACCAGATTAACTGCTGAGGAGCGTGAGAGACGGCGTCGGGGGAGACTCTGCCTGTACTGTGGACAGGCTGGACATTTCGTTTCCGGCTGTCCAGTAAAAGGGGGGGCTCAGCAGTAGAAAGGGGCATACTGCTGAGCCGATCCCAGAACTCTGCTTCCAGTCTTCGCCCCTTGTTACACGTGCAGCTTCGGTTGGGTGAAAAGACTCACACCCTGGCCACGTTTATTGACTCTGGTGCCGACGTGAACCTGATCGACGAGGATCTGGCTCGTCAGCTGGGAGTAACCCTGGTCTCCCTGTCACGTCCTGTTCCGGCTAACGCCCTGGATGGTCATCTTCTGGGAACCGTGACCCATCAGACTACTCCCGTCTCCATGCTCCTGTCCGGCACCCATCTTGAGACCATCCAATTCCACGTTCTGAGGTCCCCAGAACTCCCTTTGATCCTCGGATACCCCTGGCTGCGTCGACACAATCCCCACATTGACTGGTCCACCGGTTCGATCGTGGCATGGAGTTCGTCTTGCCAACAGACCTGTCTACAGTGGCAAGATTCGTCTAAGGGGGTCACCCGCTCATGCATCACTTCGGACCTCTCAGGGGTTCCCGCTGAGTACCGCGACTACGGGGAGGTGTTCAACAAGGCCAGGGCCACCTCCCTTCCGCCTCACCGCTCCTTCGACTGTGCCATTGACCTTCTTCCTGGAGCGGCCCCTCCCAAGGGTCGACTCTACTCCCTCTCCGCACCAGAGAGGGAGGCCATGGACACATACATCAGAGACTCCCTGGCCAGTGGTCTTATCCGGCCGTCCTCATCTCCTGCTGGGGCTGGGTTCTTCTTTGTGGGGAAGAAGGACGGATCCCTGCGGCCCTGTATTGATTATAGGGGGTTGAACGAAATTACTGTTAAGAATCGTTACCCCCTCCCTCTCATGGCATCTGCATTCGAGCTACTACAGGGGGCGACCATATTCACGAAGCTCGATCTACGTAACGCCTACCACTTGGTGCGCATCCGTGAGGGGGATGAATGGAAGACGGCCTTCAACACCCCTACTGGACACTACGAGTATCTGGTGATGCCTTTTGGACTCACCAATGCTCCTGCAGTCTTCCAGGCCCTGATTAATGACGTTCTGAGAGACCATCTAAACAAATTCGTGTTTGTCTATCTGGACGACATCCTGATTTTCTCCCGGTCCAGACAGGAACACGTCCATCATGTTCAGACTGTGTTACAGCTCCTCCTCAAGAACTCCCTGTATGTAAAGGCGGAGAAGTGTGACTTCCACGCATCCTCAGTCTCCTTCCTGGGATACATCATCGGTCACAACAGTTTGAGGATGGATCCCGCCAAGGTCTCCGCCGTTACATCATGGCCAGTACCTGATTCCCGTAAGCAGCTGCAGCGGTTCCTTGGGTTCGCCAATTTCTACAGGAGATTCATCCGGGGTTACAGCACGATGGCGGCACCTCTCACAGCCCTTACCTCCTCCAAGGTCCGGTTCCGCTGGTCCTCTGAAGCTGACAAAGCCTTCGAACACCTCAAGGGGCGCTTCAGCTCTGCTCCCATTCTCCTCATCCCCGATCCAGATGGGCAGTTCGTGGTGGAGGTCGACGCCTCGGATGTGGGAGTGGGAGCAATCCTCTCGCAACGCTCTGGTGAGGATGGGAAGTTGCACCCCTGCGCTTTCTTCTCACGGCGACTGGCCCCAGCGGAGCGCAACTACGACATCGGCAACCGTGAACTCCTGGCGGTGAAGTTGGCGCTGGAGGAGTGGCGACACTGGTTGGAGGGTGCCAGGGTTCCATTTCTCGTTTGGACCGATCATAAGAACCTGGAATACATTCGCACGGCCAAGAGACTCAATTCTCGCCAGGCCCGCTGGGCCCTGTTCTTCGCCCGCTTCACCTTCACCCTCTCATACCGCCCGGGCTCCCGTAACGTCAAGCCTGACGCCCTTTCCCGCCAGTTCCTGAAGGAGGAGGAGGAGTCCTCTCTCCCTGACAGCATCCTTCCTGCCTCCCAACTCCTGGGATCCCTCACATGGGACATTGAGGAACGTATCCTGTCGGCCTTGGAACAACAGCCGGGTCCCAGTTCCTGCCCCCAGAACCGGTTGTTCGTCCCAGAGGGGTTCAGGTCGGAGGTGCTTCAGTGGGCCCATTCATCTCGCCTCACCTGTCATCCTGGTATCAACCGAACGAGAGAGGTCCTGCAACGACGGTTCTGGTGGCCCACATTGATCCCCGACACCAGAGACTTTGTGAACTCTTGTCCGGTCTGTACACAATGTAAGACCTCTCGCCAGTCTCCTGCTGGTCATCTGCACCCGCTTCCCGTTCCTCATCGCCCATGGTCCCACATCGCCCTGGACTTCGTCACCGGTCTGCCACTGTCAGGAGGTAACACCACGATCCTGACAGTGGTGGATCGGTTCAGCAAAATGGCGCACCTGGTGCCCTTACCCAAGCTTCCCTCTGCCAAGGAGACAGCGGGATTGCTCCTCCAGCATGTCATCCGACTGCACGGCATCCCTTCTGATGTGGTCTCCGATCGAGGGCCCCAGTTCGCCTCTGCATTCTGGAAGGAGTTCTGCCGTCTTTTGGGGGCATCCGCCAGCCTGTCCTCCGGGTACCACCCCCAATCCAACGGACAGACTGAGCGGATGAACCAGGAGATGGAGACGGCGCTGCGCTGCATGGCCTCGTCTCACCCCGCCTCCTGGTCATCGCAGCTCTTGTGGGTGGAATTTGCCCACAACACCCTTCAGAGCTCTGCCACGGGGCTCTCCCCCTTCCAGTGTGCGTATGGGTACCAGCCTCCTCTGTTTCCTGCCCAAGAGAGGGAGACGGCCTACCCCTCAGTGGAGGACTTTATTCGTCGTTGCCGCCAGACCTGGAACCGAGCCCGGACCACGTTGTTGCGGGCCGCGGGTCGCTACTCCTTGGCGGCTAATCGACGCCGATCCCAGGCTCCCCCCTACCAGGTGGGTCAACGGGTTTGGTTGGCCACCAAGGACCTTCCGCTGAGGGTGGACTCCCGCAAGCTGGCTCCTAAGTTCATCGGTCCGTTCCCCATTGAAAAGGTCATCAACCCGGTGGCTGTCCGTCTGACGCTACCCCGTGCCATGAGAATTCATCCCACGTTCCACGTCTCCAGGATCAAACCGGTCCGGGAGAGTCCTCTGCAGCCTGCCGCCCAGCCGCCTCCTCCACCTCGGATCATTGACGGGGCACCGGCTTACACGGTCCGTCGCCTCCTTCGGTCCAGGCGCCGCGGCAGGGGTCTCCAGTACCTCGTCGACTGGGAGAATGCGGTCCGGAGGAACGGTCCTGGGTTCCGCTCGACAGGTCCTGGATCACCGCCTCATCGAGGACTTCCATAGGCGTCATCCGGATGAGCCGTCCCGTGCTGCTGCTGGTCGTGGGTCGTCCGTTCCTGCCCGTTCTCCGTTTCCTTCCCCTGGCCCTTCTGGTTTGGGGACCTGTTCCAGGGGTTCCGTGCCGCCGCCGGGGAGGGATCCTCCTGCTGACGACGACGACGGTGACGGTGATGACGACGGTGACGGTGACGATGACGACGATGACGATGACGTCGATGACGGGGCTTCGGCCATGTCCGAGGAGTTTTGACCCTCCTTCCGGGCCCCCGCCGCCCGCCCGGCTTCTGTGACTTTGGGTTTGGGACGTCGTGGGCCGTCCCTTGGGGGGGGGGTTCTGTCATGATTCCTGCATTCTCCTCCTCTCCTTCACTGCCAGTACTTTTCCACTCACCTCACTCTGCTCTGCTCTACCTGCTAACCACGCCCACTGCTGCAGCCTGCTCTCCCCTCAGCTGCAGCTCATCTCCAATCAGTGCAGTATTTAAGACTCTCCAGTTCACTCACTCTTTGCCAGATTGTTCCTCTGCCATGCATGACTTTCCAGCGTTCCTTTGCCAGATTTCCTGTTGCCGACTCAGCCTGTTCCCGACCAACCCTCCGTGCCTGCCACTCGGTGTACCTACCTGCCTTCTGTCCCTGACCACGTGCTTCGCTTCGGCGTTCCGCATCTCTGACGGCTTCACTGGCAAAGACCTCCCCGCTCGACCACGACGATCCTTCAGCCTGCTCCTCGACGGTACCGTTGCATCCTCGGACTGTTTCCTCGGCTACGGATCCCCTGCCTGTCCCCGACCACGACCCAGCGTTTTCCCCGACGACGTTTCCACACGTGTTGTCGGTTCCTCGAGCTACGGGGTTTCCTACTCTCCAGCCACAGTGAGTTCCAGCTTCGTGTCTTCACCTCGTGGGATTACCAGAGACATTAATTGGGTAATTCACCCGAAGAACGGACTGAACATTTGTGAGCTGATCTTTATTTGTGTTGGCGATAATAAAGCTTATTACCAACTGACTTTGAGTGTTGGCGTACTGCTTCTGGGTTCATACACACCCCGTTTCAGTGTGTAGTGGACCTCATGTTTCTTTAAAGGAATAGTTGACATTTTGGTAAATACACTTTCTGACTCAAGAGTTAGATGTTTGGACTGATACCACTCTGTTCAGTAAAGACATGTTTCCACCAAACACTTTTTCTATTTAGTACCCTAAGATGTCTTAGGACAATCAATGTATCAGTATCGTGTGTGCCTTAAACTGTAGTTTCATCATGTGACTTTGACCCACACAACAGCAAACTGACAGCAACCCCTCTATATGGTGGCAACACTGTTACTGCATGACATCAGACATATCGCTTGTGGATGGGCATGAGTACTGGAGAACTTATTTGGATGTCAGTAGCCGTTCGATGTATAGAGTAATTGCCACCCAACCTCCCACATGTGTACATGACTTTGATTCATTTTTTTTACTATTTGGGATGGGTAAACTCTCCTTAATCGAGAGTAGCATGCAGTGTATTCTTTTCCCTTAGCACCTCCTCTTTCCACTGTTCTCTGAATTTATGGTTTAAAAGGCTAATTGAAGCCTTGCTCTTCAATAAATGAATTTCAAATGGCACTTTTAAAGCCACATTTTTGGCCAATTCACATTCCTACTCCTATGTTAGATTTAAAAAATATATTTTGGGGGCTTTTTTGCCTTTATTTGATAGGACATGATAGGGAGAGAGAGGAGATGACATGCAGCAAAGGGCTGTAGGCTGGGATCGTACCCCACAGCTAGTGGGTGTGTCATGGCTCCGGCCATGACTCCAGGTTTTCCTTGTGTTCCTTTCCCTGTCTCCCTCATGTTTCCACCTCCCCTGTATGTCTGTGTGTTGTGGTTTCTGATTCTACCTGCACTCCTGTCTTCAATCATCTAACCACCATGCATTATATATATATTATATACCCAGGGACTTAATCTTCACCAGACACGAGATTCAGTGGTACGAACCTTTCTGGCCACTCTGTGTCTTTATATCAGAATAGGGTTCAGCGGATTACCTGCCTGGCCGATTACTGGGGTAGATATTTGGCATTTTGCTGATTATCTGTATCATTTTTTTAAAAAAAAATTAAATTATTGACGATAAAATCAATGTCAGAACAGGAGGAACTTTTACTTTGTAAACCCTCAGGGAGCTATTTTATTTATTCAATTTATATTTCAATTTCCACTTGATTTGGAAAAAAAAGCTGGGAACTTAATGTATATGATGTTGAAAGTTTCAGTTTTTTAAAGATAAAGAATAGTTTGGGGTTTTTGGCCTTTAATCAATAGGACAGACTAAGCATGAAAGGGGGAAAGAGACAAGGTGACATGCAGCAAAGGGCCGAGGTCTAAGTGAAACCCATGCTCGCTGCAGCGAGTACACTGCCTATGTACTCTCTACAAAGAAAGTTACTGGGCCAATATTGGATGACCCCTATACCAAAGTATTTTCCTTGTGTTTTTCAGCCTGTTTTTGACAATTTTCGCCTGTGCATCACCAACAAACCACCTCCATCTGAACCACCACACCCCACCAAGCAAACCCTTCCAGACATCTGCTGGCTTTTATCAGCCCCAGCCGGTCCCAGCTCCTCGTCCTCCTGTCAGACCTGCCACCCCCTGCCATCTCAGCTTCCCACATTCTACCAGCTATCTTCCCATTGCCATCATTTACCCATCTGTGTTCAAGTCTGTTTTTGGGTCCTAAACAACAATAAGCCCTAACAGGGTCCCCCCCATGTAGGATTTTTTTCCTTTTTTGCCAGTGTTCAAGTACTCTGTGATAATTTCGTACTTTAATATGGAAGTTCCCTACAATGCCCATCTCTAATATCTTTGGTATTTCTGTACTGAAAGACATTACTGGCCAACATACTGACATGTCTATGACAAGCTAATAATATCCCTGCCAACAGACTTGTGAGGCAGGTTCAGTGTCATGTCTACATGGTCCATGCTAGTTCTGCACTGTCCACTGTGTGGACTGAACTTAAACCACTTGGGAATGAATGCAGAGAATGAAGAGTCCCATGAGGATAGAAGAACAAGTGTGCAAGTGTGCTGTGTGTGTAAACCTGTTTCAGTCTCTTGACTTCATGTTCCATTTCAATCTCTCTGGTCCTGGCATTGTACTCGTACAGCCCCTTGCCCTGTCCTGGATGCTCCATCTCCATCTTAAATAACTGCAGATACTCCAGCTCCCGGCGGAGGTCATCAATTAACTGCAGATCAAAGATACCATTCAATGGAACTCTTAAACATTTTCCAAGCAATCATTCTGTTATCTAGAGTGCTCACCTCCTGCATGGCCTCTTTTTCCTTCTGAAACTCATGACGGTTATGCCAGAGCTTGTCCATTATCTTCCGGTAGAGGTCCATCTCATCTTTCAACCTCAGACTAGTGTCCTCCAGTTTGTCTGTCATTCTCTGCTTCTCCTGCAGAGGAAATAGATGAAGGTGGGAAGCAATTTGCCACTTCCATTACTCTCATTTAAATTCTTTTTAAACAAACACACCGAGTTAAAGAAAAAAATCGTTTTTGTAGTTTTGGCCAATATTTCTATTACTTACAGTGATAATTCGGGGATTTGGAAAGGGGCTTTATCATATATTTATCTATGGTCAGCGTATTATATACAGTAGATGGCAGTCGGTGGGCTCCCTGTTTGCAGAAACAGATTGGACTCGCACCCCAAAGCTTAGCAATGCACTGCTGTATAGGGGGATGGATGTTAAAACATATTTTAGGCACTTAAAAAAGGCCTTCCTAAAAAAAAAAAAATGAAATCAGTCTAAGAGGATGTGGTATTGAGAGTTTTTTCACTGCTTTACCTCTCCGTCACACAGTCATTTCCTTTGGCAATATATTTTTGTCAACTGTATAACAACGGTATTCCTACACAGAGGCCCAACTGTGCCATGCATGGAATTATGCTGCCAGGCAGCTGTTTAAATTTTTTTTAAAAAACTGAGCGATTATGACATCAACGGTGAACTGGCATTTACTCTGGAAACAAAGGGATACTTTAACCAACTGGAGCACAGAGAACAACTTTTGTGGAGGTAGAGTGAACGGGTCAATAAAGAGACAGATGGGCTAAACTTCTGTGGACATTGTGGGAGCACAAGCTCACTGTGGACTGTAAACACAGTGAGCTGCTGCTGCCTGGACTTGGTAACAACACAACTCCAGGATGTTTCTGAATCAGAAGACATCAGCACTTTACACTTTACTGGTTGTTTCATGTATTTGTTGGTAATTTGTCTAATTTGACCTGATGGTTGCGTACTGCAGTGCTCTCCTGTCTGTTGTTTATTTGGCGATGGATTCATATAATCCTCTACAGAGAAATGTTCAGTGCAAACACAGAGCCGTCTCAGTCTTGCAGGTCAAGTGTTGATGTCTTTATTCAGTGTAACTGGCCACAGCAGTTTTCATTTATTTTCTAAACAGCCCGGAAAAAGCATGAGCACGTGAAATCTTCAGAAAAGTTAAGTTTTGTTACAGTCAGCTCACATAACAGTCAATAACAGCACTTTCTGACCCAAACTGCTGACCAGCAGCATAATACAATTCACTGCTCAGTCTTACCAAAGTTAGGGGGTCGAGAAAATGTAACACCAAAGGAGAAGGCCACGTGATGGCGAGGTAAAATGGAGAAAACACTCCCAATACAGCATCCACTTAAACCTATGTTAATATTTTAGGTAGGCCTTTACTGAAGTGGCTAGAATGTGTTTAGCTATCTACCCCCCATACAGCAGCGCTATGCTGAGCTGTGGGGTGCAAGTACCGTCAGTTTCTGCAAACAGGGAGTGCACTGAATGCCAACTACTGTATGTAATACACTGAGTATACACAAGTATCTCATACAGCCTTCAATGATAACACTGCACTCACACAGTAATTACTGAGATCAAAGAGCACAGTTGCATGGCTAAACAATGCTGATTCAGCATTCACACCATTGTTACTGGAATCTTTATTGCGTGAAGGCTAATTCTGCTTTTATACTATTGAGATCCAAGTCTTTATCATTTTGTGAATCCTGATTTAGCATACACAATTTATACATCAAAAGAGATATTTTGGTCTTCTCTTAGACAATGTGCCCATTAAAGCATCACTGATGACATCACCCACTCTAACTCCCATCTCCCTCAACACTCTTACTCAAAATTTCTGTCTTAAACTTTTGTAATGCCCACAACTTTCACTCCTCATACAAAATATCCAAAACTTGCTTTAGTCATTAATTGAAGGTAAGTCTACAAAACTGCCAGCCACTGTCCTCTCAGCAAAATAGTCTAGACTAGCGTGTTTTAAAGCAGGTCAATCACCTGCAGACATTCTTGTCTTTAAGAGGCTGTACCAGGCTGAGTTTTAAAGCCAGAGTGATGATACTGGTATCATTGAGGAATCCAATGGAACCATGTCATGATAGCTTCTCAGGAAGATGTAACATTGCAAAGTTAGGCTAAAAAATGGCATGGCAATTTCACAAGGGTCTCTTGACCTGTGACCTTAAGATATCTGAATAAAAATGGATTCTGTGGGTACCCAAAAGTCTCCTCTTTACAGACATGCCCACTTTATGCTAGTCCCATGCATTTTTTTTGTGTAATTTCATTCCTAATCAGAACTATGTGATAAGAATTGCTTTACCTTGTTCATATGGACTTCATAACTGCTTTGAAATTAAAAAAAAATCCAACTGAAAACATGATTAAAAAAATCAACAAATCAGAATGAAATATTGGAATTCTGCAATAAATTAACATTAACACTGGTAACTGTTTTGTCAAAGCATTAATTCTCTGCAGGCTGCGATATGCTTATATCACAGCTAGGAGGGTTTTCAGCCCTCTATGAACAACACCCTCATCTGTGATATAGTCCCAACAAACTGGACTTTCTTCTGGCTTTTGTTTCAAGCCTGTCCGATTGTCTAATTGTTTGGGTTTTTGGTAATGTTGCTGAATTCCCAGATCTCACCAAATAAACTTGGTAACTACAATGATGTTATTACTACTCAGTGTAGTAACACTAATGTTGGCCCAAACTACACAAAATAATAAACTGAATCATCTGTCTGGTAATCACACTCACCTGGTCCAGTTTCTCAGTCTGAGACTTGAGTCTGCACACATTTAATTTCAGCTCTCCATTCTCTTCCTCCAACAGCTGTACCCTGGGCACGCACACACACACGCACGCACGCACACACACACACACACGCGAGCACACACACACACACACACACACACACACACACAGAGTGCTTCAGTATGCCACAGAGCCAGAACATGCAACATGTACTTCACATCTTAGTCATGATCATTTTTACAGAATGAATGATCAAAGTGGCGATACCATGTTACACAGTGTGTAACAGATTAACATGTGCTAAGTGCTGTAGATCCTGGATCAGTTTGTGACCTGTAAAGATGCTGCTTGCAGCTTGAAATCACAAAAATGCAATAAAAATAAGCTCATATAGTTAAAACTTTACCATTTTTTAAAAAAATATCATCACCTTGGCAAACCAGCTAGCCAGTATGACCCTGTCAAAGTAGCAAGAAATGAAAATAATTTGTTGGATTGTATGGAGTGACTTTTCAAGACTCTTGAAGGCAAGTCCAAGAATCATATGCCTATTCATTCTGTGCTGTTCTGTGATGGCTATGGGCAGTGTGGACAGTTTTGTGCAGACTAATTATATAAGGTATCAGTGCTTCTGTTTATGACCTAGAGCCAGACTCAAAGTCTGTACCAGCATCTCTTTGGGTTTGGATTATGGTGGAATATTGTTTATGAGTTTACCTATTGCAGAGCAGGTCTATCTTTGTGTTTCTGTCCCTATCCATCTTGCTGTAGGCCTCCCGGTGCCTCTTTGACTCCTCCTCCAGACTCTGATCTGCCTTTGCCTCTGCATCCTTCACCTGCTCCTCCAACTCGTGCACCCTGTGATGCAAACACAAACAGTGTAAAAATAAAACAATATTTCATGCAACAGAAACTAGGGATGAACAGACTCAGTACTGCTTTTGGGCTGGTATAAATACTGGGGCTGATCGATTCAGCTCTGTTTATGTCTAATTACACGCAGGCGTGCAACGTCATGCACTGGACTGCATAGCTGAGAAGGCAAACAATAAACACGCAAGCTGTTTTGAGGCATCTCAAATTAATTGTTACATTTTGTTTTGACAAAATTGGTAAAGCAATATTGAAGTCGAGTCTGATATTGCCTCACACATAAACAAATGATTCCAGTCACTTCCCCACAGTAAGGCATACAGCTTCATAATTTAAGATAGGCATCTGAATGGTACTTGGTATTGGCTGACATCCAAAGCCCAGGTATCGGTCACTAGGACTGAAAAAGTGGGATTTGTGCATCTATAGTGGAAACATGCAGTATTTTTACAATGTGGCAATACAGCTACCATCAGACACAGTATGATTCCAGATGAGGTTATGTAAACCTACAGAGCAAAGCATTAGACATAATATTGTATCCTCACTCTTACAAAACAGAGTAATATCACATGTAAAACACTATCTATGTGATATATTTACATGCAGGCACACATGGTTTCTAAGTGGTTAAAGAATAATGTGGTTTTTGAATATTTCACACATGAAATTTCCTATTTAGCATGTAAAGCGTGAATATCGTGCATTAGTTGTGCCAGAGTAAATCTGACTCATTTTAATGAATAAAAAGGATCTGGTGTTTGTGTTTCCCCACCTGTGTACAAGTTGTGTGTTCTCCTGTTTGAGTTTCGACTTGAGGTCACCGTTGGCCAGACTGTCACTTTCTAATTCTGTCACCTTCTTCTCCAGATAACTGACCTGAGGAAGACAACGAGGCCTCAGGAGGAGAAAGGCACCTGGTGTTTTTTATACTTTGTACTATAGGCATTCCTACTATCTGAACACACACACACACACACACACACACACACGTGCGCGCACACACACAAAATACTCATCTAATATGTGTTTGTATTCTTATTTTGTTGCGGCTAAAAGCTTTGGTAGGATTAATAAACCGTTAAGGAGCACAAAATGAGTGCTAAAATAATAGAATACTTAAGTCTACCTATAATACTAAAATATTAAAAACTAACATGCTTACTAAAAAAATAAAGTATACATATAATAAAACTAAAATATTTGAATACTTAAGTGTACTTATAAAATTAGACAGAATTCTAGTTCACTTATCATACTAAAATAATCCACTGATGTGTACTTGTAACTAAAAAACTAGAATTATCGCCTTGTGGTTGTACGCCTCTTTGAACCAGTCAAGTTGCAGTTACAGTTTACATCCATGTCTGTCCAGACTCATATGTAGCCATGACAGTAGATAATGCTTCGGATATGGATGTTCTAAAACATTGTTGCATCACGCACATCTTAAACTCAGCAGCACAGAAGAGCTATACAAACTCTGCAGTTTTAAGATGAGCACCCAAGAGTAGTGTCAACAATTCTGTATCTGACCAAATGTTACTGAGTTATGTCACTGAGTGAAAGCCAGATACGTGTTTTTTAAGATCATAATGATGTCAAAGTGAAGCTAACCCTTAAACTTTTGGACATAAAAAGCCACCTCACGATCATGGTCAAGTTATCTTTATTTTTTTCATTTCATTTCATGTCTTGTGTTTCCTGTTTGTTTTACTTTGAAATCAATAACCCTGTCTCTTTTTAAGGTGTGTTCCTGTCTGCCCTGCCCCTGTCTTGTCACACCTGCCTCCTGATTGTTCATCCCCACCTGTTTCCCATCACCCACATTATCTCTTGTATTTAACCTCATGTCTCTCACTGTCTCATCGCCAGTTCATTGTACCTCATAGTCATGTTCCAGCATTCTTTTGTATTCAAAGCCTTCTCGTATTGACCTCAATAGTTTTTTGACTCTGCTTTGACGCTGCTCATGTTTTGGATACCTCTGCCTGTGTTGATTGTTTTGCTGTGATTTTTGCCTTTGAGGAATGGTCTCGTGTGTCCTGCATTTGAGTTCCTCTTTTGGTTACTTGTTCATGACACCATCACTATATAATTTTTTTCTTTTAGACATTTTTACATGAAATTTAGACATAATAATCATGGCCAAAAACATGTTTTATGAGGTCACAGTTTACAGGTGGCTGTGGCTCAGAGGTTCCCCGGCTCCTCCAGGCAACATGTCGCAGTATCCTTGGGCAAGATACTGAACCCCCAAAATGCTCCCGATGCTGCGTCGTCGGAGTGCGAGTGCGTGTGAGTGGTTACTAAGTAGCAGGTGGCACCATAAACGGTAGCCTCGGCCACCAGTGTGCGAATGTGTGTGTAAATGGGTTGAATGTGACATGTAGTGTGAAAGCGCTTTGAGTGGTCAAAAAGACTAGGAAAGTGCTATACAAGTACAGTCCATTTACCATTTACCATTTACAGCGGCCTTGAGCTTTGACCACTAAATTAGTTCATACTTGAATCTAGGTGGATGTTTGTGCCAAATTTGGGGAAATTCCCTTAAGGCCTTTCAGAAATATTCAGTTTACAAACATGAGATGGAAACAAGCTCACAATAACCTTAACCTTTGACCGGCAAAATGATTTTGTTCATTGTTGAGTCCAAGTGGATGTTTTTGCCGAATTTGAAGAAATAACCCTCAAGGTGTTATTGAGATATCGGTTCACGTTAATGAGACAGATATGGTCACAGTGACCTTAACATTTGACCACCAAAATCTAATCAGTCATTGTTGAGTTCAAGTGTACAATTGTGCACTTGCAATACTAAAACTTGAAAATACTAAAGCGTACTTTCAGGGTACAGCTAATACTAAAGTATTAGAATACTTAAGAGTACTATGAGAGTTTGATTCCCTGACATGCCTCGAGCTTTTCTGTTTGTTTTCATATTGGTAAAAAGACAATAGAGATGGAGGATGAGGAAAGAGACCAAAGACACTGGAGAGGCATCAAGAACTTGTGCCCAGACAGAGGGAAGTCCCTGTGGACGGTGTGGTAACATGTTATTTTTTCTACGAGTTATAATGAGTGCATCACTGACAGAAAAACTATAGTCCGAAGACTGCAATAATAAGTCAAAGTAAGAGTGGCTTTTAGCATGTGAGGACCTCAAGTGGTTGTTGTAAATGATCCTTTAACCATCTAGTGGTTGTTGGTTTTGTGTTGAATAGAAATAAGTTATTTTTATTTATTATGTTTTCGTTTATATTTTAAATCTAACCATATGATAAACTCACCCATCAAAAATATAGCAGTTACATCACATTTGATACCATGTGACTTATCTGATTGAAGAATCTGAAAACATAAATGGCACTTGTTGGGGCATAAAACCAGTGATCTGTTGATTTATATAAATCAACACTTGATAGTCTACCAATGGCACAGCAGTTCTATGAACTTCTGAAAGTAAAATAAGCCACTATAAAGCTATATAAAGATGGGGAAAAATACTGTGATTTCTTGTGAAAGGGCCAGATTTTTTAAAAAATACCATGACCACTACATTGTAACCACTACTACAACTATTACCTGACAGGTGAACCTGAAACAAAAAGACCTTAATGACTGGGCTAATCATATGAACCGACTTTTATACAAATGTACAATAACTTAAATATTTGTGTGCATGTGTGTGTATGTTTGTACTTTTTCTGTGATGTCTAGGTCACAGGAGTCGATGCTGTCTGTGAACAGATCCTCAGTGCTGCTGCCCTGACTGGACCCAAACACACTGTGGTTGGCCTGAAACAACTGCCTGCATGAAGGAGAGGACACATTACAAATCAACAGCACAGGGGATCCATTATTAGCCACTCTACGTGACAATGATCACATATGATTACAACAGCTGAATGCTGAACCCATCATTGAGATTTGTTACAAGTGAATGACCACTTGTCCTTCTTTGCAAATGCAGATTCTCTGCAGTATTTTTATTCAAAGGTCATTAGTAGAAAGGTCAGGTCACTCACCGTCCAAATGCTGTGCTGGAAATCTTTCTGTTAGGGCTGAAACACAAGAGAGAGACTAAATCACAATTGAGTTAGGGTGCAGAGTATGGCACTAGTATGTACCTGTTAGTTTGTAGAATATAAAGTAGGATACTAATGTGTACTTATTAGGGTGTAAGGAAAAAAAGAACACTAGCATGTACCTTTTAGGGTATTATATATAGAAGGGCAATAGTCTGTAACTATAGAAGCATACTAATGTGTACTGGTTAAGGTATAGGGTAAATAGAATAGCACTATTGCATACCTGTCAGTGTGAAGAGAACGTGTTCTTGTTAGGATGCAGGTTATGAAAAAAAACATTTTATACCTTTTAGGGTGGGTGGTATACAGAAGGGAGCTAGTGTGTACCTGTTAGGATACTTATATTCCCACCAAAATTAGTGTGTGCACGCAGGATGTTTAAACATGGGTAAACCCCCTAAATATGAATGACTAGTTGTATTCCCAATGCCACTGAACTCACCTCTGGAGAGTGTCGGTCAGCTAGCGTGTGTGTTGTTTTTTTTTTAAGTGTATCCGCGCAGTACACAACAGCAGCAGGAACAGAGGTCTTTCAACACTTTTCAGTGTTTTCTTCTCTTTAAATATCTCTTGCCTGTTCAGTCTCTCTTTCAAACTAGGTGCAGACTAATTTGGAACAATGTGTTAGCACAGCTTTGGTGAACACAGACAGTAATTAGTGACAGCGTGTCATTGTGTCTCACCGGTTTAGGAGCTGAATTTACAGTGTTCACTTGGGTGTTGTGTTCCCATCAAAGCCGATTGGAGCCAGGGGCAATAAAAACCTGTCTACTGCAGAGTCATTTGACCTGGGTGTGAATGCCGATCATACGCATTCCCATTGCATTTAAAAGCCAGATGATAGCGTGTCTTGTGCTGTGGGAATAAGCTTTTTTTTTAGCTTTTTTTTGAGCTGTTGAATATATTATATATTTATATAATATATTATATTATATTATTTAATATTGGTGTGTTAGTGAGTAGCATACATAGAAGCATTCTAATGTGTACCTGTTAGGTTGTAAGTGAAGCGACAAAATTCTGAACTTGTTCGGGTGTAGGGTATGAAAAAGACCACTTGTGTGTACTGGTTAGGCTGTGGGATATGAAAAAGGACACTAGTGTCAACATTTGCCGATTAAGGGTATATTGAAGAGAACTAACGTGTACCTGTTGGAGTGCATTTGGAGTGAGTATCTTTTTATCAAGGTCTTTTTTTATTTCCAAATATGTAAAAAAAAACCAAAATAAATACAACTAAACAAATACAGATTGGACATGAAACATCTGGAAAAAGAAGTTCCTACCCAACCTCCCTCTTCAACCATTTAAAAAAGAAAAGAAAGGAAATAACAACAATAAAACAAAATTCAAAGAATGCCTAATAAGCAATGACAAATAAGTAAATATTACAAATATTAATAATAATAATAGTAATATAAGAATCACTCCATTTTGATAATATAAGCTTTCTGGCCTGCGGAAAGCAAAAGGCAATCAAATTAATACTACACCCACTGAAAGGAGCACCTGCTGGGGCCACACCAAAAAGTAGAGAATAGAGAATAGAGAAGGGTCTATTGTTTTCCCACAAATACTGGAAAAGGCATCTAAGATGGATTGCCAAGAAGATGAATGGACGGACCAAGAAGACGATATACAACTTTTAACTGAATAACAGCATGCCGGAGGCAGACTGAAAGTGAATGAGTGAAGAGTGAATCCTCTGTATAATTTTTTTGCCAGATCTCCTCTGTTATAATTTTGTCCAGGTCTGTTTCCATTTATGTTTGAGAGAGTCCAGGTCTGGCAAGTTATGTGAGTTGAGCAATATATAAAATTTGCTTATAATCTGTCTTATATCTGCTGTATACTTAAACACTGAGTCCAGCAGAGTTGTGGTAGGGCATACAGGTCAACAGTCTGAATTGGACACAACAAAACCTCTGAGTTGTAAATACCCGTAAAAATGTGTTTTATGAATATTGAATTTCTGTGGTAACTGTTCAAAAGTGGCAAACATGTTTTTGATGTATAGATCAGATAGTGTTTTTATTCCATTTCTCAATCAAACATCAAAAGATCTATCCATTACTGACAGGGTAAACATGATTTTTTGTCACTGGTGGAGCATGTGAGAGTTAGATTAGATTAGTTAGATTAAATGACCATCTAAATTAGTTCCAGATTTTAACAGAATGAATAACACTGGATTTGAGGAGAAGCTAGAGATTGGCTGTTTATATGGTAATTTAGAACAAAGTAAAGCTACTGGGGAGGTAGATCCAATGGATAGTACTTCCAATAGTGTCCACTTGGGACTGATAACATCACTCCTCCTCCAATACAACAATGCCCCTATATTGGCTGCTCAGTAGTAGTACATAAAGTTTGTAAATGCCATGCCACCCAATGCATGAGACATCTGTACCTGTTAGGGTGTAGGGTAAGAAAAGGACAGGATTGTGTACCTGTTACATTGTAGGGTACATGGAGGCATACAAACATGTACTTGTTAGGATGTAGTGTATAAAAAGGATTTGTGCCTGTTGTAAATGAAAACTTTGCCACACTTATCACAAACTCCAGATTCTTATCTTCTTTGTTAATAACAATTTTGAAGTTAATCCAAATGTAGGAAGGATTTTCTTTGCTTTCCTTTTGTTTTGTAAACTCCAGCTTTGATTCAACTTCTCCAACTACTCCTGAGAATGGAAAATGGTGTGTACTTATTAGATGTAGGGTATGAAAAATTATACTAGTGTGTAACTGTCAGGGTGCTAAGCATAAAAAATAATGTGTACCTATTTATGTGTAAGGTACATATAAGCATACTCGTGTACTTGTTAAGGTGAAGGATGAAAAAAAGGACACTAGCATGTGCTTGTTAGGATACAAGGTATGAAAAAGGAAAATCGTATATACTTGTTAGAATGCAGGGTGTAAAAAGGATACTAGTATGTACTTGATAAGGTATATGGTATAAAAACAACACAAGTGTTTACTTAAGATAGAAGGTATAAAAAAGACACTACTGTGTACTGCAAGGGAAAGGACACTAGTATGTACTTGTTAAGATGCAAGGTATGAAAAAAGAACACTAGTTTGTACTTATTAAGGTGAATGACAAAAATACACTAGTATGTACTTCTTAGGCTGCAGGGTATGAAAAATGACACTGGAATGTTCTTGTTAGGTTGCAGGATCTGAAAAGCAATATCTTTGTTAAGATGCTGGTTGTGAAAAAAGGACACTAGTATGTACTTGGTTGGATGCAGGGTGTAAAAAAAGGACACGTATATATTTGTTAGGATGCATATTGTGATAAAAGGACACTGATATGTACTTGTTATGATACAGGGTATGAAAAAAGGAAACTTAAATATAATTGTTAGGGTTTAGGGTGTGAAGAAAGGACTGCAATTTGTACCTGGTAGCATGCAGGGTATGAAAAAGGACAATAATGTGTACTTGTTAGGATACAGGCTGTAAAAAAAGGTCACTAGAATGTACTTGTTAGTGCTTGTTAGGATACAGAACTCAAGAGAGTTCATTGATGTCATCAGTGACATTGATTGTGGTGTCCTGGAACTTGCTGAAGCCATAATGTAGTGCAAAATGCAGGGCAGCTTCTGACAGGCCTGACCATTTCTAGACCTCTCACATAACTGGCAACATGCGCAGAGCCCTGCAAAGCCCACTCAAAACAGGGGTAGTTGCTCAGCATGTGGTCTTGCTGCTTGCAGCTTTCTGAAGAACTATTTATCCAAACAATTTCACAGTGGACACTGTACTTCTTTGGTTCCTGAGCAACACATCTGGGCCCCAAATAGTAAGTATGACTGCACCCAAAGCACTTAAAAATATTTAACTCAACAACACACGACTTACTGTGTACTTCTACTTCTGCTTCAGAAGAAAAAACGCTGATTATGTTATTATAACCTCAGATTCGATGAGTACAGGCGTAGCCCTCTAAGAGCTGTTGCTATTGGGATAAGGGCGGTGCATGATGTGGTGATTGCTTCACTGGACCACCAGATTCCACAAGCACTAACACACCAGCTCACAAGCGCCAAAAAGGTCAAGTTACAAATGGCTATGCCATGGCACTCTCTGCAGATGACATTTACAGCACCTGCATGCACTTCATCCACAGAGTACATTAGCTGCAAGGGCAATAGGGATGGTTACCACACACTGTGGTGGTCCTGAAGCCTGCGTACACAGAGCAAAAGTCTAGACACATGGCAGCCTTTTAAGTAATCAGTATGTGTGCATAATGAGCCCTCCACTCTCCCGAATATTTCTCACAACACGTGAGTAAATGTGGGATTCATCCTCTACTCGTTCAGAGAGGAACCCCCTCATGACATCAGATTGGCAGTTTGGTTCTTTTTGCCTGGGATGTACACTGCTCTGATGAAGTGCAAATTCATGTGAGCCCACAGCAGGAGGTTTCTGGAAATTTCTAGCAGCTGAGCTGAGCGAACACCGCCCTGGCAATTTATGTATGCTGCAGCTGTCTTGTTGTCTGTTCTCATGACTACATGCTTGTCCCTCAGTAGCGGAGCGAAGGGTTTTAACACTTTCAATACTATGGACAACTTTAGGCAGTTTATGTGGAGAGATGGAGGCTCCAGCCATTTCCCTCCCACAACTTGAGACTGACACATTCCTCCCCACCCAAAGAGGACGTGTCTCTGTATACTGAAACATGTGACGTAACTCTCCTGAGGGGAACCCCCGCTGACAGAACGCCAGCCAGTCATGTAGTCGTCCCCCAGGGGGACCACTACATGACTGGCTAACACCATGCCCAAGAGACGCATCACAGACAGAGTCATCACTACTTTGTGAGGCTTGATGTGCAACAGGAGAGAGCATACCTTGCATGTGTAATGAATCAAGACACACCCCCAGATCAATTATGGACTAGGAGGGAAAGGAGAGCTCTTTCGCCAGTTTATGGCAAAACCCAGCCTTGACTGGTGTTCCACAAGTTGCACCATGTGGATTGCTGCGTCTGTCTCTCTGGACACCGCCATTACAATCAGGGCATCCAGGTAAAACAACACTCTGAAGCCTATGTCTGCAGAGCTCCTGTGAACTGGACGTTATGTGGAGATTACAAGCTCACTGTGAATACTGTGTCCTCACTAGAACAATATCCAATACCCCGAGAAGAGGATCTGTTTGCAGCACTTGCAAAGGGAAAAATGTTTGGATATGAGTCATGTTTATCAGCAAATACTCGAAGGTGACTAGATACTCAATATTCGAAAGGACCATGGAGGGCCTGTCAAGCACGATCCTGGTTAACTTCTACAAAGGAGCAATAGAAAGCATACTGACTGGAAACATCATGAAATGGCATGTTTCGTGCACAGCCCAGGACAGGAAGGCTCTACAGCAGGTGATTAAAGCTGCCTAGAATATCACTGGTTCCCATCTCCAGGGAGTCAGTGACCTCGGTGAACTCGCCAGTGCTTCTCCTTCTCAGGCAGGAGTACACAACAGGGGCACGAGGCCCGAGGAGTGAGGGCTGGACCAACATATTGCAGGCTGAGAAACGTTTCACAGCGAGCGTGGAGGTCATAGTCCGTGATGTAGCCAGCATGGCAGGATGGACAGAGGCGAACCCCTCCAGCGGTACATTCTCCTTTCTTCATCTTCACTCCTTGGAATCACTGCGAAAGCGCTAAAGAAAAAGTGGGGAGCAGAAATCAGGTCACGCAGTTTTCTTATACTGCAGCTGTGGACCTGAGTGAGGCGTATGCATGGCACAATGGCGCGAAAGAAAATCTTCACGACTGCGCATGCACGTGGGGATAAACCCAAAAGCGACAGCTCTTAGAGGGCGGAGCCTATACAAAACAGAACATTATTGCCCATTACATTTACCTGACAGACATGTTAGTGGTCATTTTGCAGATTTTGATTTTACTCATAAAATATAACACTTAAACTATGATACATTAGTCAGTCAGTCAGTCATTTTCTTTAACCGCTTGTCCTCGTAAGGGTCGCGGGGGGGCTGGAGCCAATCCCAGCTGTCATCGGGCGGAAGGCGGGGTACACACTGGACAGTTCGCCAGACCATCGCAGGGCTGACACATATACACAGACAACCGTACACACTCACAATCACACCTAAGGGGAATTTAGAGTCACCAATCAACCTGAGCTGCATGTTTTTGGACTGTGGGATGAAGCTGGAGACCCCGGAGAGAACCCACGCAGACACGGGGAGAACATGCAAACTCTGCACAGAAGGGCCCCCGCCTGGACCGAACCCTGTTCCAACCGGGAATTGAACCAGGGACCTTCTTGCTGTGAGGCAACAGTGCCACAAAGCCACTGTGCCGCCCATGATACATTATTATTTATTTAATTATCCAGCATTATATTAGAGCTGAAAGCTTCAACAAGAGCAAACGTTCAGTAAATTTAGTTACATTGTGAAGATAATGCCTCTCTTTCACATTTCAACGGAAGTACACATTTGAAAACAGGACTTTAACTAGACTGCACGACTCTTCCTAAATTGCGAATCAAGATTTTTCTCCCTACACATCTGTGATGCTTGCTGTTCAGACAGGGCTTTAAACAGGCCATATTAACATAACAAATCCTATCAAAGTGCTGGAAGTCTTTTGTAACAAAAAGCAAAGCCTCTCTTTTCATCTCTTAGTTTTGAACATTAAAGTGATGAACTTAAATGATGCTGAATATAAAAAATAGAATGTAAAGTTAATATAAATAGCATACAAAGACCATTACACATATGATGTGCTTGTCTTGAGATAAAGAGGATTTATAGTTGTGCGTAGGCCCTATGCAGAGCTTATGTGGCCTACACCATTGTGACCTGTGCGGTAGTGTATCTGTGTCATCAATACCCAAATCGCTATATCCACTTTACCCACCTAATGTAAGTGATCATCAGGTCTCTTCTATAGTGGAATTAACATCATTAATATCTGCTGATACTGATGACGTTCCAAAATTATCATGCATCCCTTAACAACTCCAAACACAAATACACAAATCTGCTTCATTATGACTCAGAAGATTCACAGACTCAAGACTTGTCTTTTGCTGAACATGTTTTCTCCACAAATACAAAATGCTAACGTAATTAGCACAAGCCTTTGGCATTTTAAATTGTATAAATTAGCCTAGCAGCTAGAGGAGATTTAAGCAACTGTAAAACAATGGAAGTTTAATTTCCTATACATTCTTCACAATAAACATTGCATGTTTTTTTTGTTGTTGTTATTTAATAGCTTTTATTATGAAGCGGCTAAAACAGGAAATATTGGTTTCTAATTTGCAGAGACTTAACACCACAGACTTTAACCACAGACTTAACTGTACAAATTCACAGGGAAATAGGACTGAGTGACTCATTGTTATTTAGAGATAAGATCGCATAGATGTGTAAACTGAGATCCTGATTTTTTATTTATTTATTTTTGTTTGATTAATCAAGCAACCCTACTGTGTGGTAGTAATAGTTTTAGAATAAATAGTTAATAGTTTTACTTAGAAAACATTTTTGGAGGGCTTCTTCCACTGACACTATCAACATTCCCAGTTAGAGAAAAAGTAAAAAATAAAAGCGAGATCAAAATCACTAAATCTACCCCTGAAATATGTCTTCTTCAATTCCACTGGCGTATTAGCCACTTGCTTTGACTGAACTGCTGCAGCAACAGAAGGTATCTTCCCTTCCAAACACCTCCGTTTGGTCCTTTCAGCCTTTTTATGCTCCTGTCTTCATGTGTTGTGTGTATTACCTGTTGGCCTTAAGGTTTCGAAGTCGAGCCTCCAGGTCATTGAGCAGATTGACTTTCTTGCAACACTGAGAGCAGTATATGTCCAGCAGCTCACTGTTATACAGCTGCCTCATCTTCTGAGGAGTCTGCCCAGCACTGCGAATGCAAAGAATGCATTAATATGAAGATGAAAAATGTAGGACTTTGCTAAAACTATAAATAGATATAAATAACAAACGAGAGTAAGTACAGTTGGTGGCAACAATAAATATGCTAATACTGATCCAGAAAGATTGTTTTATTCTTTTCTTATTATAAAAAGCTTGAATTGCAGTTAATTTTGCAATATCTGGATCATATATCAGTGGCATTGAAACAGTTCAACAGAGGCTTTCTTTGACCCTTATCACAGCAAGCATTTTAAAAATACTTTTACCCTTTAACAGGAACACTAAGAAATACAGTTGCAAAAACATATTTATTAATAAAATTGTGTCCTTGACCCCACATTTGGCAACTTTTTTTAGATAACCGATCCAAGCAGTGGATATGCAACTCAGTCAGCTTGTTCACTTGCCAAGTTAGGGTACATGAGCTAATACATATTAGGCATCAGTGGATTCTTCTCATTTGTGTAACCAAAGTTGCACTTTTTTCATATGAAAACATCACACATTGTAGAGTATGTTCACAAAATGCATCAATTTAAGAAAAAAAATCCTTTAATAATGTCTTTTAAAAATTGCAATAGTTAATGTAATGTAGAAGAAATCTAATACTGACAATGTGAAGTTGGAAGCTACTGGTTTGTTTCCACAAAGCATAGGAATATGTGCCTGTAATTAGGGCTGTGCATTATGATAAAATGCATTGTCTGACAATAAAAAAGCATCTATCATTTCACATTATGCCATATTGTTTATTTTGTTTATGTCGTCAGTCCGCGTGGCCGAGGGGGAGCTGGAAAGCGATACTGAACGTGGGAATTCAACACAAGACACACCGCCCGGCCTGCTCAGAGCCAAAGTCAGACACAGAACTAGGGGTGAGTGAATATACAAATATACTCGTTGCATCTTGGCTTGTTCCACATTGATGTATGAAAAGACTTTATCACGAACATAGAGTATACATTGTCTAGTTTCTTTAGCCACCGACATGAGACTTGCTTCAGTGTTTCCCTCTCTCCCCTAAGGCTTTATGCCTCCCACAGGCAGACACATACAAAGCAGTGCTTTTGCAGGGCTCCAGACTGTGACTATTTATGGTCACATTTTACAACCATGAACCACTACTGTGACTTGCAAATACTCTAAATGTATGAAGTTGAGAGGCTGTTAGTTTGTGTCCAGCTAACAGAAAATAAATCATCAGGTTTGATCTGTTTTAATGATAGGTAGTGAATTATGGAGTCATAACATCTTGCACAGACTTGGTCTGAACCTGGCATAACAACTGAGCAACTTCATTGCTAGCTAGCCAAATGATCACATAACTCTGCTATTTGGTGTCATTGAACCTTACTATTTTTTTGTCAGCTCATGGCAATATTTGGCTAGTTCCTTTTTTGCTGTAACAGCAATATTTCTGATACACTTTTTTTTTGGCAGGCCTTTTTTTAAGTTTTGCTGTCAACCCCCGTCCACAGCAATGCATAATTGAGTTTGTGGGGTGGTTGTCCCATCTGTTTCGGCAAAGGGGAAGCACACAGACTGCCATCTACTATATGCATTACATTGACAATATAATAAGTATCTTACTTCAAAAAATTGAAGTATCCCCTTAATCCAGGGTCATAACATTTTGGGGGCTCATCCATGATGGTTTTGAAAATTTGACTAAAATGGTGTTTGTGTGCCGGAGTACTCTCCTCAACTGCTTTTGGCCTGGTATGAGAGCAATCTGTCTTTTGAGTGGTTAGGAGTTCATTCTGTTTAGATAATCAAAGGGTGGACCAGCTAAACTACCTCAGTTTTTCAGCCCACTAATTTATTATTTTGCCTTTCTTGATTTGGAGTAAACCTGGGTGGAGACTACAGTTTCTGGTGCAGGTATGCTTTTCTGGGCTTTTGGTTTTTGTTCTAGGCTAATAGCTCACCTGCTCTCTGCTGAAGGAAAGGGCCCAAATCAAGGTGAGCTGCTGGGGGCTTGCTCACACAACACAGAACCGGCTCCAATCAGTCAACAGTCTAGTTATAGTAATAGTAATATTCATAGTTAAGAGTAGAGTTCTTATGGCTAAGAAAGAGCCCCCCCCACCCCCACCACCCCCGATGCCACAGTGGAACTAAATTCAGGGACTTGGCATTCAAGAAAAAAACGCTTGCTGCCTGCCTGCTTGCTCATTCAATCGCTACTTGAATACAAGGAGATGTTGTTCAAGCATGACAATGCACTCAAGAGCTGGAAATTGCTCAGATGTCTGGTTGTGCTCACTCTCTCTCTTCTCATATAGGTTTTGATGGCAGGCGCATTAAAATGGTTATTTTGTTGAGAAATATGTTGAAAATATTTCCCTCATTTTAAGCTTGTAGCCATCACATCAGGCTGGCCTAGTGCTGTGGGGACACTTGTGTAGCAGTGTGTTCATTAGAAGGACTCAGAAAGCCTATATCTTCCTGACTTCAGAGCAGAGTTGGAACTACGAATGGCTGAGAGCACTATCATGTGGTCCCGTGAACTAGTTCCAGAGGCATACAGCCAGAGTTTTAGAGATAGCAGTAAGGTTGATAAGCAAACTTATGTTGAGTCTGCCAGTGAGTCACTATTTGATAGGTAGTGCACATCTCCGAGAGCAGAATCCAATGAACAACTGACACCTGAGTCTGCTTGAACAATTTGAGTGCTGTGTACCTGAAGTTGTTGCCACCTATCTCAATGAGCAGAGAGTTGCAAAGATGGATGAGGCTTCTGTCTTAGGAGATGAATTTGTGCCGACTATCTTTGGGAACAAACCTTGTGTAGGGTTCAAGGGTTGGGAGCTTCTCGGGTGTTGCGCTCCCAAAGACTTGTTACTCAGGCTCCTTCCCATCTGTTCCATCTTTTCCACTCTTAAGTCTGGTAGATCAAAACCTGATAACCCTGTTGCCCTGGTCAATAAAGACATCCTGCACTGGTATTGGAAAGTAACTGACAAGTGCAATTCTTCCCCTTTGTTACTGATGGGTTAGTTTGTTTCCCTGTAATGTCCAGAAAAAGGCTTAAGAGATACTGTGTCAAAGCAGTGTATCATTTTAGAAAGTGTGTTGTCATACCTACTTTGGAGCACTTGAGCACTCTATGGCAGCAGACAGGGCAACATTCACGCGCTCATTTAGCTTACTACAATCCCTTGTTTGGAGTTTGATTTACCAAGTTCAAACTGCCATGAGTGCCTTATTCCCACTGCCCCAAAAATCTGCTAACACCTGCTAACGTCTGGCTTTTCAACATAAAAAAAAATTCCAGGTTAAAAATACTGAATATTGAAACATGCTTTGAGTCAGAATCAAGTTTGAAACAGGGTAAGTCATAATGTGTCTGCCAAGAAAAGAGCCTGCTTGGAAAAAAAAAGTGGCACTCCTGTTACGTAATAAAAAATATGCTTCCAGATATGAGAATATGTGATTAGATTAGATTTGATTAGATTAGATTAGATAGGTCTTTATTCGTCCAAAATCTGGAAAATTGTCTTTGGCTTCACAAAAACACAGTGACATTCAGGGTATGTGCCTCTAGCTTGAGCACCAACCTGGAGGGGAGGGACGATCCTAAGTCTGAGAAGCCGTTTGTTCGGGTGTCATCTTCAGGGCAAGGACTGCTGGGAGTAAAATCCACATCCTCGCCTTCACCGTAGTCCTCAAACTGCTCCTCCCCGATGACAGACGCAGACGCGGAGCCAATTGGGTGGCTAGGGTAGCATAACAGGAAGTACAGAAAGGTGGTAAATTAAAAAAAAAAAAGTAGAAGAATGAAATCATACACTCTAAACAAATTTAAAGCCTCTTCTCTTGCAGTGGAAAAGTGACAGTCTTCATACTCCTACTCAGCTCCTGACACTCACCCACTAGTCACTAATTGTTCCTGAGAAAGGCCCAGGTATTGATGTCACTGACCTGTCTTGCTGTGTTGAAGAGTCAGAGCTGTTGGCGTTTTCAGTGCTGCTGTCCATGTCACACTCCCCATCAGCACTACAACCCTTACCATACCCACTGCACTCTGGGTAGGAGCGCGTACACACAATAATGGGAGGGACCAGCTCAGCCTCACCATTCTAGACAGACAAAATGAAACATTAGCATGTCAATAAATGTGCACATACTGCCTACACTCCAGAGAGAGGGACAATGTGATTTAAACACTACCCACTGTCAGTGATTTTCTGTGTAATTGGTATGGCATCATCATACAAAAACAACACAACTTAATCGTACTTGGACTAGAAGGTACCCTCTGTGGTATTTCAGCATACTTTAGTACTTGTAAATGGTAAGATACTGGGATCTATCTTTTTTTTTTTTTTTTTTTTTCTTCCTTTATTTAGAAATTTACATAACAAGATAGGGATAGTTATACAAAACTTGGCTAGGAAATAATCAATCAATGGTGGAAATTAGCAACCAAATATAATCATGAAAACAAAGGAGGAGTCATATTGAAAATCAGATAAGAATAAAAAGAACAAAGGCAAAAGTAAAATAAACAAAAAGAGACACAAAGGAGCAAGGTATTAGGTATTAGAAGAGCAAGGATCGAGAGATAAATGTATATATTTTGTCAGTCTTATGAGTCTTTCTTTTCATCACTTTTAGAGACTTAAAGTAATTGGCAAAGTTACATAAGAACACTGTGAGAGAGGGAAGGCTTCCATTCCATTTACAAGTATGAATATGATATTTACCCATAATAATCACAGGATTAACAATGTCAGAAATGTTCACGTCCAGATTATCCATAAAATAAATAATATCGTTGTAAGTAAATGGGGGTATGTTGTCTATTTTCAAGGATAACCAATTACGGACTTCGGACCAGAACATAGTGACACGGGGACATTCAAAAAATAGATGAACAATAGTTTCAGCCTTAGAAGAGCAAAAGACACATGGATCAACAGCAATTTTAAATCTTCTGTGCAGAAAATCACCGGCAGGGTATATCCTTGACACTATTTTAAAGTGAGTTTCCTTTACTTTGGGAGCAACAGGGCAAGATATATAGAAGGAGAGGGCCTGTCTCTTTAAGGAGATCTCTATATTGTCTTGAATTGAGGATGAATTAAAGTCACCAAAAATTGTTTGTTTAAAAATCAGACTTATCAATTTACTGTTACATTTTCCATCCAACAAATTGACATTTCCAATCTTTAGAGTGGGCAGAAAGGGTGTAACTGAAGAAAACTGCATACTATTGTGTATCAGTTGAATTAAAGGAGTAGGAATTGCTTTGCAAATTTTTTCATATTCTCTTCTTGGAATAACAATATTATATTTTGTGGTGAAGTCCTCATAGGAGTATAGATGTCCGTTTGATTTCAGTAGATCACATACAAACATTAACCCACTATTAAACCAATCAGATTTAAATATGGATTTTTTGTTAATGGTAATGGCCCTGTTATTCCACAGCAAAGAGTTGTGTGGTGAAAAATTATGGGTAAACATCATCTTTCCAAACTGTAGTGCTTGTTTGTGGAAATTTGATAGTTTTACAGGAATTTTTGACACATCAAAATCACATTTCAGCAAGAAATCAATCCCTCCAACCTTATTAAAAATTTTGTTAGGAATGTGGTACCATATAGAATGGGATTGAGACATACAATCTTTCAACCATTTGATTCTAAAGGATGCAATTACAGATTCAAATTCCATGGCTTTCAAGCCCCCATTAGTATGGTCTCTAACCAGTTGTGATTTACGGAGATAATGAGTCTTGTTCTTCCATATAAACTTGAATATAACAGAGTTAGCATATTTAATCATTTTTGGAGAAGTGTGCAGGGAATGGCAAGCGTAGATAAGTCTTGAAAGACCATCTGTTTTGGACAGGAGGATCCTACCCAGTATAGATAAGTCCCGTGTAAGCCAATGATTTAACACCTTTTGTACCGTTTTCACTCTGGGAGTGATATTCAAATCTTCTCTATCATGCACATTTTTAGTAATTACTAGGCCAAGGTATTTGATCTCGTTTTTAATTGGGATATTGGCTATGCTATTTAGATTGCTGCCATGAACAGCCAGGAGTTCACATTTTTGAAGATTTAAAGTCAAACTGGAAGCTTTCGAGAAAAAACCTATTTTATCAATCACTTTTGAGACCATAATATTATTTCTTAAGAAAAGTGCCGTGTCATCCGCAAACTGGCTTATTATGAATTCTTTCCCTAGTATTTCGATACCTTTAATTTCAGGGGAATTTTTAAGATATATTGCCATCAGCTCTGCAGCTAAAATAAATAACAGGGGGCTGATTGGGCACCCCTGCCGAATACCTCTTTTGACTGGGAACCTTGCTGTGAAGCCATGGCTGAGAGATACACAACTGTTTATATCATTATAAAGCATACGAATAACATTACAGAAGGTTGAGCCAAAACCAAATACTTCTAAGGTTTTAAATAGAAAGGGGTGTTCTATCTTATCAAAGGCTTTGAAGAAGTCTAAAAATAAAATGAGGCTATCGTCTGGGATCAGTGAGTTATAGTCAAGCATATCTAAGATTAGTCGGGTATGGTTATGAATATGCCTCCCTTTAATAAATGCGGATTGTGTTTCGTCAATTATCTTAGTAAGTCCTGTTTTGAGTCTATTAGCATAGACGTGAGCTAAAAGCTTGTAGTCTACACAGAGGAGTGTAATAGGCCTCCAATTATCCAAAGACAGTTTGTCTCTGTTCGGTTTTGGTATAAGCGTGATAACGCCTTGTTTCAATGTAGGTGACAGACTAGACTTATCTAAGCATTCTTTAAAGGCATCGTGAATCAGACCCTGAATGTCAGTCCAGAAATGTTTAAAAAACTCTGTTGTGAGGCCGTCTGGACCTGGTGACTTTCCACTGGGCATCTGAGAAATGGCAGTGGTCAGCTCTGTTATAGAAATTTCAGCTTCTGTCAGGGTTTTGAAATCCTCATCTATTTTGGGGGCCCAGTTATTAACCAAATCCAGGAAAAGATCAGTTTCTTGATTAAAGGGTTTAGAGCTATAAAGATATTTATAAAATGTGAATATGTGATTGTTAATCGCATCTTGATCTACACTCAAAGAGTCATTAATATATAGTTTATTTATTGCATTTTTGGTCTGTCTATTTTTTTCTAAATTGAAAAAATATGATGAATTCTTTTCGCCCTCTTCAATCCATCTTGCTCTTGAGCGAATGAATGCTCCTTTTGTGGGATCTATCTTATGCTCGGCGCAAGGCGGCGCACAGGGCAGCACAAGTGTCATTGCTAATGTCAGACCGGTGCAGTTATTATTTTCACACCTGGTGTCCACATCCTTAAGAAATGTACCTGCACCCATCTGTGCGTACCCCTGTGGGTCTTAAAGTAAGGTGCGGTAAGGCACACTATTGGCGGATTCCTATTTTTAGGCAACAGAAAGCGAATGTGCCATTGACCAAATGAAGCAGTTTTTTCTGCTATTTAAAGGGCGGATTATTCAGATAGCAAGATGTGCCTGCATGCGGTTCAGATGTTTGGATAAGTCAGGTGGAACATTACAAAACAGCCATCAAAGTCGGAGCATTCCTTGTGGCAAGCTGTGTGTTGCACAACAATAATATGCATCAGGGATGACTCTTGGACATAAATAAGGGCACATTACGGGACGTAGGAAGACGTGAGGCTGAACTGCGTGTGCCGATGCCAGTTGACCAAAATATGCCAGCAGCAACACGCGCACTGAGAGATCAGCTGGCTCCTCCTGTTTCTGCTTATTTTTACGCTGAGTGACAAGCTTTGTTTACAAGGTAGATTTATTGTCATTTTTCTTAAATGTGGTTTAAGAAGAAATGAAATTAATGACCCTAAATCCTACTACATCTTTTTGGTGTCAAAGGAGGAGTTGAGGAGTCTCACAGCCTGGGGAAAGAAGCTGCTCCATAGTCTGGTGGTTTGGCAGCAGATGTATCTGTATCTTTTTTCAGATGGCAGCAGGGTGAACAGGCTGGGGTGGCTGCTGCCTGTCAGTATCCTTTGGGCTCTGTGCAAACACCCAACTTCACCAAGGTCACTGATGCTCTGTAGTTGGGAAGCAGTGATGTTCTGGGCAGCTTTATCACCTGCTGTAAAGCCTTCCTGTCCTGGGCTGTGCACGAACCATGCCAGTTCGTGGTGCTTCCAGTCAGTATGCTTTCTACTGCTCCTCTGTAGAAGTTAACCAGGTTCTTGCTCTGGAATTTAGCCTTCCTAAGTTTCTGTAGAAAGTAGAGACTTTTCTGTGCTTTTTTAACCTGGGTGGTGACGTGTGATGACCAAGATAGGTTCTCAGTGACAGTAATTCCAAGGAACCTATAGTGTTCACCTGCTCCACCTCAGCTCCACTGATGTAGACAGGGGTGTGTGTCAACAATCTGCTCCTTGGTTTTACTGATGTTGAGCAGTAGGTTGTTCTCTGTGTACCACTCTGCAAGATTGTTGATTTCCTCCCGGTATGAACTCTCATCTTTGTTTGTAATACAGCCAATGATGGTGGTGTCGCCCACATACTTCACAATAGAGTCATGGGTATACAGTGTGAACAGGAGCGGGCTTAGCACACAGCCCTGAGGGGCTCCGGTGTTGAACACTAATGTAGAGGAGGTGTGACTGCCAATCCAAACTCTCTGGGGTCTGCATGTGAGGAAGTCCAGTATCCAGTTGCAGAGTGTTGTACTAATGCCCAGAGTGTTTTCCAGTACAAGTTTTCCAATCAGCTTTAAGGGGCGAGATTGTGTTGATTGCTGAGCTGAAGTCAATAAACAGCATCCTGATGCAGCTGTTGTTATTCTCCAAGTGAGTGAAGACTGAGTAAAGAGTAGTAGATATGGCATCCTGTGTAGAGCTGTTGGTTCTGAAAGCATACTGGTGAGGGTCCAGGCTGGCAGGGATGTTGTCTTGATGTGCTGGAGAACCAGTTTTTTCAAAGGACCTCATCAGGATGGGGTTAAGAGCCACAGGGCGGTAGTCATTAAGACTAGACACAACAGACTTCTTAGGTACAGGAACGATTATGGCTGTCTTGAGGCAGGAGGGAACAGTCTCTTGTTAGAGTGAGATGTTAAAAAATGTCAGTTATAACATTAAAAAGCTGATCAGCACAAGTTTTTAGTTCACGACCAGGAATGTTCCGGGGCCGGCAGACTTGTTTACATTCATTTTCAGCAGGAGTTTTCTCACATCAGCTGTGGTCACTGAGAGTAGTGTTCTCTGGAGGCGGAGTAGACTTCACAGCTGAGTCCTTATTGAGGAGGTCAAAGTGAGCATAAAATGTGTTCGGTTCATCCGGCACCGTGGCCTCACATATGATGGGGGTGATCCTGCTTTTGTAGCCTATGACATCACATCCTCCTCACATCACTGTTGACTTTTCTGCATTGTAAGGCCATACTGGAGTTTCAAAAACTGATTCATGCCTGGGAAGTTTTTTTTATTTGTCAATGTGAGGATCTAAGGACAGAGGGATGCTCTAAAGCCCTCTGAGGCAAATTATGATTTGTGATAATGGGCTTTATAAATAAAATTGATTTGACTTGACTTGATTTACCTCTGCTGCTTTTGGTGGATATCTGCTGCTTCAAAAATTATCTGCTCACGCACCTTCAACTTGCGCACAAGCAGATCATTTTCTTCAGCAGAACACCACTCACATCTGTAATTTGCCAAATCCGTTACTTAGATCGCAATTGCACAGATTGGTTCATTCATGTTTTGCCTAAAACACACCCATGACTAATTCAGAGTCTAAATACAACCCCTCGGTGGCATGCGCCACACCTGGTGCCCAGATTATCCGTCGTTTAACTAGCAAAATGGACTTTGGCACGCCCTAAACGCATTTGCGCCATGCGCTTTAGACCATGCGCTATAGATCATCTAAATAGTGCTCACTCTGTTTTTGAAGACAAGACATTTTGTAGCAGAGCTATCCACAAACTACAAACAGCAAAGCAATGTTTTTCTTTAAACAATGCTTCATTGCAGAGAGCTCCGCAACAACATCAGCTACAATCAAGTATGCAGTGCTTTGCGTTTATCATTTTCCTGATCAATAAGATGTCTGGCTAACATCCATACCCAAACCAGCAGCTGAATATGGACAAAGAAAACCTACAGCATCTTGCTGGTGGTTGAAACTCTGGCCCATACCGGTACTAAAAATAACAATTTGGCTGATAGCCAATACTGATGTTTTTAGATTGTTTTCTTTCTTTCTTTTTTTTTTGGTTTTGTTTTGTTTTGTTTTTTGTTGTCATTTATTCCCCCTTTTTCTGCCAAGGAAATAAAAGTAAAATCTACACTATAAAAAAAAGAAACTGACCTGTTTCAAAGCAATTAGACTGTCTTCAAATGAGCACAAATCTGATCAAACACAAGTATGAAACCACCTTTGATAAAACCTTTTACATGACAAACGAGAGAGCCCATCACAGAGCCCATTTGCCAAACAGTCATTAAAGTCTTCTTAAGTTTTTGGCCATTAGTCCTGAGCGCTGTTTTTTAGCCTGTGATTTTTTTTTATTTATTCATAGTCCACCCTTTGTTTACCCATTTTTTGGGAGGGATAGCTTAAATTTGCCCGAGGTGACTGACAGCAACTGATGACAACTGCTCTAAATGTGCAGAGGTAAAAATTCCTGATCATTTTTGGGGAAACTCAGAATTTCCTCAAGCTACTCAGTTAAACCAGTCTCTGCCTTTCTTTTCTCACCACTGAGTCAATATGCAGCGCCCAGGTCAGGCTCTCAATGAAGTCAGGTCCTCTACTTCTATCAGGTAGGCCTTTTCATTGTTAGCTGTGATGACAGTGTTGGAGATTAAAATGGCTACACAGTGTGTGTGTACAGGGAGTACAGCAGGGGACTCAGAACGCAACCCTGGGGTGCTTTGGTGTTTTTAGAATGAGGGTGGAAGACATGTGTCTGCCCACTCTCACCACCTGGAGTCTGCCTGTCAGGAAGAGACAAACTGTAGTGGGTCCAGTGTGTGGTGAAGCTCCAATGTCCCGAAAATAAACTACTTAACAACATCTCTTGTTTTTCCTTTAAATTCTGATATATTATTTATTTTGCTGCCTTTGTGGAGTACTTAGTAATACAAATCTTGAAAAATGCTTTATAAGTTATGATAATTTGTTATTATTATTATTATTGTGTATTCTTTCCACACTATTTTGTGTAGGTAATGTAAAAAGGGCCAGCCTAGTGAAAAATAAAAGTAAACTTTTAATTTTAAATTTTTAATTAATTTAGAATTCAGCTGTGACCATGAACACACATGCATGCATCCATGAGAGGCCCCTTGAAAGATAATTATATAGCCCAAAATACAAACTGATAAACTTCATTTATTTTTGTAAATACACTCACTCTAAATTTGATGCCTGCAACAACTTTGAAACAGCTGGAACAGGAGCATGTTTGTCACTGTTTGACATCACTTTTTCTTTGAACAACACTCAGCGTTTGAAAACTGAGGACACTAAATGTTTCGTTTTGAAATTGAAATTCTTTCCCATTCTTGTCTGATAAATGACTCAAGTTGACCAACATACAGGTCTGGATTGCAGCAGGTCAGTCTAGTAGCTGCTCTCTTTTACTGCAAAGCCCCGCTGTTGAAACACATGCAGAATGTGTCTGATTGTCCCTCTGGAATAAGCAGGGACGTCCCTGGAAAGACGTCACCTGGGTGGCAGCTTATGTTGCTCCAAAACCTGTATGTACCTTTCAGGATTAATGGTTGGGACTAACACACCCACATACATCACAGATGCTGGCTTTGAACTTTGTGCTGGTAACATTCTGTATGGTCCTTTTCTTTTGTCATGATGTCCATTATTTCCAAAAACAATTTATAGTGTGGACTCTTCAGACCACAGCACACTCCATGTAACTGTTATAAAGTAAAAAATTCACCATTTTGCTGGCTTCGCACTGCACACGTAAGTGCCACTAAGCGTGCTAATTTTCTGTAGACACTATCCACAGCCTAAGCGACACCGGCACACACGCACGCTGTCTGATACGGGACTCGAGGTGATGGAGATCATGGCAGTGAGTGGACACATGCTGGAGTGACAAACTGTCTGATCAAACTAACTCGTCAATCTCACAGGCCGCAAAATTGTCTGTTAACAGACTCTTATCTCACTGAAAACACAGAGATAAATGCAGCTGGTCTGTGCAGAACATGAATACCAAGCTAACACAGATTAGCAAGCAGCGCGCAGGAAAATGTTTGTGTTGCTAGGCAACAGCTGTCATAATCTGTTGTCACTTGTTACTTCTGACAAATAAAAGACGCTCGTAGAGCTGTTGTATGAAAGCAATATCACACACGAGGTCGTATGTTGTGCTGTATATCAGGGACATTCATTCATTCACTCACACACACACACACACACAAGCACACAGAGATACAGTATGTACAGAGTTGTATGTGCGAGAAAAAGAGCAGAGCAGCAAAACGCTTGTTGATCGGTAAAAAGAACTGTGCCTGACAGGCAGCTGTGCAACAACTGACATATCGGCGCACTTCGGCGTCCAGTGTGAACATGGCTTTAGATAGCAAGACTGTACCTGGTAAATGTAACCATTGTCAGTAACAGATGGCTGGTTGGAGGTAACAGTGCGAGGACCCACAGCCATCTTCAGTATCTCCTCACAACCTGTGGGGGGTGGGGGGTGGGTTCAGTTAACTCATTGATATACCTCCTTGGTACGTGATTTATATCTCAGGTGCATTTCTTACCTTTGATGGCAAACACTCCATGGCAAAAGTCTTTGAAGTTGATCTTCCCATGAGTGTTAGGATCCAGGTACCTGATTAACTTCTTCACCTGCAAGAAACAGAAGTACGTCAGAGATCTTTACAGTATGGACAAAATGCTGCACCCTCTATCCTTAAGACTCTCAGCAGCAGGGACATTAGGCATTGGTTTAGACAGGATTACAATTTGGCTTTCAGCCTTTCTAGTAAAGTCATTAAGCTATTACCTTCTTTAGGTAACGCACCAACCAGTTCACAGGAGATCTCAGTGGTGACTCTGGTCAAAGAGGTGGCAATTTGGCTGGATTACTAAAATAAAAACCCACAGACACAATAGCTTACCTGGAACACTGGAGAAGGCTTGACTTTCAAAACATGTTCAATTGCATGTTGTGATTTCATACTGTATATTCACTGCAGTGAACAAATCACCACAGAAACAAACTTTTCTGGATGTCTCATGGTTTCCAAATGAATCAAATTTTAATACAGGGCTGATGCAGTGAGCATCACTTCACTGGCTGCTGCTAGCAGCTAAGCAGATTATTTTATTACTTAATAACTGACCAATCAGCTCATAGACTCTGCATTAAGCTTTCGTTGCCATGGTGACAAAGAATACAGAGATGAGAGGAGCTACAAGAAGGGAGGAGGGAGATGAAGAAGTAGCTACCACTTAGTACAACTGAGTTATTTTTAGTAACATGTTCAGGGGCTCGATCACCATGACACCATGAAAATCTACTCTGACTGCAAGACATCATTTTCTGTGTCACTCAGGTCATCCAGGTTTTAACCTGCCTCCTCTACTACCCAATCCCATTGCTTCTCTGAGTTTTATTTATTTTCTTCCAAGCTCCTGTTTTACATAACAGTCTCCGAATAATCTGGTGTAACTAAAGAGAGCAGCTGTGTTCAAATTGGCAAAAAGATTTCCTTTCCAAACCACTTTTCCTTCACTTCTGTGGAAAATATCATGAGGTCAAGAAAAGATGTGAGGTAGAATTCTTCAGAAATTAGGAAAAGACACAGTGCTAAGAGAATGCAACTGCACTAACACTGGGTTCCATAATTATGCAGTTCCTCCTATATTTTGCAATGTTTTGATCACAACAATTAATGTAAACCTAGCAATTCTGTCAACCATTGCAACTTTATCTTCAATTTGACAACTTAAAATGGGTCAAATCTCATTTCATTGTAAAGCTGAAAGCCACGTATCGATTCACACAGCATGCACTACTGCTGCACCTGCAACAGAGTCTCACACACACACACTGACAGGAGTAACTGTTAGCATCACAGAGCTAACCCAACATTGATCAGCAGCTTTAATGACAGAGTCGAGCCAGTTCGCTGTTGGTGTGACATTGCTGGGACTGTTAAACAGCTCTGTGTCCGATGTTTACCACTGCAGGTGTGTCAGCTCATGCTGTGCAGAGAGACAGAGGGAGCGGGAAGAGAATACATCACTGAGACAGTTCTTCAGCACTGCTTTATAATGTCAGCAACAGCTGATTGTCAGCAATCAGCTGACACATCCTCTCCCAACCACCTACTATCACAAATAGAGCCTAATTAAACACTGAATACCCACAATACCAAGTTCAGAAAGTTAAACAGCATCACAACTATTTTTCAAATTTTCACTTGTCCCATCCATTTCATTACAAAAACAGCTCAAATTAGTGCAACTATTTTTTGAAAAGCTGCAGTGAAATCAGTTGACGACTGTAGTGTATGTAGATGCAGCAGCCAATAGCTCCTCAACCTCACCCCAGTCACAGTCTGTTCACCATCTGGAAAAAAATACAGAAGTATCTGCTGCAGAACCACTGGACTACAGAGCAGCTTCTTTCCCCAGGCTGTGAGACTCCTCAGCTCTCCTTTTTGCAACTCCTTCGATGCATAAAGGATGTAGCAGGATTAAGGGTAAACTTTAATTTAATTTCTTCTTAAACCATGTTTAAGAAAAATTACAATAAATCTACCTTGTACCTTGTACCTTGTTAGGAGCCATAAGGATACAAGACTGTGATGAAAATTTTAAAAATGCACTGCAGAAACTGAATGATGCCACCAGCAGCAACATGCCCAAGCAAACGGACGGAATTTTCAAAGTATCTGCTGATTTTAATCAACTCATCCTTTACCTCCAAAGATGTAGCAGGATCACAGACAAATGTAATTTCATCTTTTTAAACTTTTTTTAAAAAATGACTAATAAATCTACCTTCTCCCTTCTTCTACCTTTATTTCAGGCTGCAGCAATCACTAAAAAGCCTGTGAAATCCCGGAGAGACTAATTATGAATTGCACTGACATGGGTTAGCCATTGTGAAAGGACTCCTACAAGGACATCTTCATTGTATTGATTTTTATACACCAAATTGTTTTTTGTAATTGTTTTGTTTTGTAATCAGATTTCTTTTAAAATGTGATGATTTTAAGACTTTAAGTCTCTTTTATTTTGCTGCCTTTGTGAAACTTTTGCTGCCTTTGTGTAAATTAAGATCATTTCTTTTCTTCTCCTTCTTATTATTATTGCCTTATATTACTTATATTATATTATATTATTATACTGTCCTATTTGTTCTTACCTTGTTGTTTCATGCGTGCAGGACAACCTGGTAAAAAATATAACTTGATTAAAAGGTTTGAATTAAAATTTTAAAAAGCAATATGGCCACAAGTTACACAAAACAGTTATTCCTTTGAGGCGGTTGCTCTTACTCACCCCCCTGTCCACTTAAATTTATCAACATGAATCCCAATATGTATGACTGTATGGTTGTTTAAAACCACAAGAAGCTGAGGAAAGTAACTGCAGCTTGTTTAATTCTGGTTAAAGAGGCAACATCAATCACACACTTGATCATCAGAATGCTGGCATTATCACAAAATTGGGCTATCAGATTCCTAGCGCTCGTCCACCATTAATTGTATTGAACGAAACTTGGTAGGTCAGTTCTGAACATCCCTACACAAGTCTCCAGTAAGTTTAATCAGAATTGGTCGCAGTGATCCTTAATTGTGAAGTAAAATGTTATGGGCCATGCCCATTTGTGCAAATAAACATGGCAGTTTCAATTGTAGTTATACTTCCCTGTCATGTTCTGAACTAAAGTTCTCTCCGATTGTAAATTGTCAAGAATACTTTTCAGTCAGAATAACGTGCAAAATACATGTACACATTAGTCTGACTGAAATCGTAAGTCAGATTTCTAAAGTTGAACACGTCTAAATAATGCATCAATTTATGCTTTCATGTATACTCCTCAACCCAACCTGAACTTGCCTATACGTTCTGCACACGCTTCATAGTCCCCGGGTTGGACTTTGACCAGGAAATCCAACAGCATAAATATGTAGAAGAAAGCCAGGAAAAAAGAAGAATGGAAGAAAACAAAACAAGCATAGAGTACATACAAAATGTAGAGCGCTTAAAGTTGTTCATGATGTCACCGTTAAACATGCAATGCGTTTGCCGCCTAGTAACTTGTTTGGTATGTGACATAATAGATCTGCCTGAAGAAGGTTCAATGGCAACTAGCTGAAAGGGGGCATATCTCCACCTACCGTGGCAGAGTCAGACATACTTCCTACAATAAATCAATTGCTGTTTTCCATCACTTTTTGTCAGTGTTTAAAATGTGTCTGTTCAGAACATGATGGTTTATGCTGGTTACTGTTATTTTTGTTTTTGTTTTGTTTTGTGTCTAGATGACACCAGTGGTCAGCAACCTTTTTGATATGAAGTGCCAATTTGAACTTTTCTCATTTATCAGTGTGCATTATCAATATAATGTTACTTCATGCTCTCTCTTCATGCTGCTTGGCTAGGTCCTCACCTTTTATTGTTTGAGGCAGCTTCTCCCTCACAGTCAAATCACAGCATTTTGTTATGGGCATCAAACGTTGGATGTCATTCACATCCATGCTCTAATCAAGTACGTTTGTGCGTGTGTGTGTGTCTCCCTTGTGGCATTCTGTGTCCCTTCTCTAAATTTGGAAGTTTTTGTGGGTCTGTGAACACAGCATGAGTGTTTTCTCCTTGGCAGCAGTTTGAGGAGTTTGAGAATAACTGCATCTGCTCAGAGCTGATCTGATTACATTGATGGATAAGAGTAGCAGCTGCTGTAGAGTCTGATGAGCACAAACTTGTGGACCCAGCACAATTAACAATTAAGTTTCTCTATCACAGCGCCTGGCGATCTGCTGCTCCATCTGTGCCTTGAGTATGCATAAAATGAATAACCAAATATGTAGGCTTAATATATTCCAACAATGCTCCAAATGAACCATCCAGCTCCAAAAATAGAAAATCAATACATGTCTGCAGATATTATCTTGGCAGGCCGCCTCAAATAAATGAATGTGTGGGAAACCCTGAACTTAAACATTTTAAAAAGCTCATTTGCATACCCAGTGTCATCGGTTAAGCTACAATGTGCCAAGGGTGGCACATGTGCCCAAAGTTACCGACCCCCGACCCCTTCATCGTAACAGCTGTACTTCACTAATGTCCGCTTTGAACTTTTTGACATCATGTAACTCACCTACACTGTGAACTTACTCTGAACTCTGAACTTACTACTTAGTAATATCTTCAGTGATGAGTAAGGTGTGCTGTCATCCTGATCTGAGCACATTCTAAATTTTTTGTTGCCCCATCAGATTGCTTGGTCAGAACAACCTGTTGTATAATAATGTATAGGCTGTATGTGTAGGCTATGAATTGGGGGTCTTACTGTCTTCATTTAGGATCTTTGTGTCCTGACCGTGGAAGCTCTTACCGACCTTCTCAGTGCTTCCTGCTGTTTATTTATTCATTTATTTATTTATTTATTCACAGTAACATCAATACTAATACAAATAACAACAACAACAACAACAACAACAACAACAATAATAATAATGGTTATTAATGTGCTTCTGGTACATATGGAGAAAGACAAACAGAGTGAAGACATCCCAGGTCTGTCACCTGTCATACACACCAGAGCAGCAGTTGTGCCACCAGTTAGCTTGACGCTGGTACTGAGTCACTGAGAGCTAGCAGCCGCTCTGACGTTAGCACACCTGTGAAATGTAAAAATGAGGGCAGCTTGTGTGTTGTTGCCAGGAGATCAGCAGGTGCACCAGCAGCACCTTGTTAGGCCTTTTAATGAACCGTGCACAGCTATATATACACACACCGCTATCCGTCTGTCTGTCCCTGCTCTTCCCTAGCCGCTCACCTTGTCTCCTTGACCGAACTGCAGACCGAGGTCTACCAAGTGCTCCACCCGGATGAAGCCGTCAGCATCCTCGTCACACACGTCGAAAACCTCCTTAAGCCTCCTCAGGAACAGAAGGAGCTGCTCCTGGTCGGGAAAAATATGTCCTTCCATCGTTGAGCCGGCTTCGTCGGCGAAAAATGAATTTTTCCTGTTATAAATTCGCTTTGATGTTCGCCATCATCATCTCGTCCTCCGGACCGACTGCCGCTGTCTGCCGCTGTCTGCTGTCACATACGCAGCAACGCCTGTTCAAGAGGCGCGAGAAGTCACGGAAAAGGCCGATGATTTACGACTACGACACGAGGCACTGCGTCACAAACTGGCTGCTAATTATAATCCAGTTGTTTTTTTCCTTTCTTTAGAAAGGGATGTCTTGGTTGATTAAGGGGAAAAAAACCTGCTTCCGCTTTGAAAGAATAGTCTGCTACTCCCATGCGGCTGTAATGGTGTGTTATCACACTGAGCTGCTGCATCTATGACCCCAGATGTTCTGTCAGGAAACTGTGAAAGTACACCAATTATATATATATATATATATATATATATATATATATATATATATATATATATATATATCGAGAGAGAGAGAGAGAGAGAGAGAGAGAGAGAAAAGCCCTGCAGATGAAATCAAAACAGCAATGAAACAATAGAGAGATGATAAAACCTAGCAACATATCAAATATTCATAAATGCTTTCCAATAAAAGGATGTTTTGAGAGGGGATTTTCATTATGCTTAAGATGAAGCATGTCTGATCTCAATTAGAAGTGTATTTCCCAGTTTGGGGGCTCTGACAGCAAAGGCACATTCACTTGTGGTTTCTATTAGAGGAGTAAGAATGCAGCACCTGCTAGTTGTTCCCTTTAAACCAACCCAGGTGTCTAGACAGTAAAGGAAAACAGGCTGATTGAATGTATTAAGGGCAGCCCTCAAATCTTAAAACATCAAGACTGAGCAGTAACTCCTGTCTGCTGTTAAAAGTAACTTGATGTAAACCTTCACAAAGGCTGTCCATGTGCTTTGGCAGGGTCTAAAACCTGACAAAAAACCTGCTAAAATTATTGTCATTTATAAAAAGAAATTAATTGGGTTGAAATTACCTTCTCCAGCGCCTTGGATTAAAACAATAGTTTAGAAATTGGTCTGTAATTACAGAGTAAACGAGAATCCACTTTGGTGTTTTTCGTTCATGGTTGAATAATGTAATGCTAAAAACTATTTATAAAGATGCCAGAAGTCAGCGAACAATTGATAAAATAAACGGACCAACAGTGGAGAATACCCAATTTAAAAACATAGTGGGGACACTGTCTAAAACACAAGCAGAGGATTTTATTTAAGACGATAATTCACACAGTACTGAGATGTTGGTGGTCTGAAACTAGGTGAGAGACAGGATATTATTGTCAATGGGTATATCTCGTAGTAATAATAATTATTAGTCATTATGAACAACATTTAAAAGAACTTTGGGGTTCTGATTGTTTTTGGAGATTATATCTGAGAAATGTATTGATCTTCCCTCATTTATTGCTGTCTGGTAGTTTTTATTTTTAAAGTACTGTGAATGGCAGCAGATTTGGTTCTCTCCATTTGTGTTCTAATGTTTAGCACTGTTGTTTGCGGGATCGAGTTTGATCATGAACCCACGAGAATGAGTTTGATTATAGCTTCTTGTTTTTATAAGAAAAATGAGGGCAACTGTTAAAAAAGATTAAAAGTTCATCCTAAGTGTATTTGCAGTGTTGCATTGGGTTAAAGCAATTGCTGAATCTGGCTGCAGACTGGCTTAAATTTGAAGTACATTGATTGTAAGGAACAAAACATTTATTTAGAACAAGCATTCTCAAGAATAGGGAGTAGGGGAATTTCCTTAAATTTGGAACAAACGTCCACTTGGTCTCAACAATAAACTGATTTCATTTGGTCAAATATCTAATAGAATAAAATGATAAAGTGATGACATTTTACAACCCAAAGGTCAACTTCACTGTGACATCATAATGTTCTGCAAAACACATTTTGGCAATTATTCAATGCCATAACTCAGGAAAAGAAGGGGACACATTTGGTCAGTCACTGAAATTGGTGACATTTATCTTGGTTGACCACCTTGAAACTGTGCTGATTGAATAGATCTTCTGTGCCTCTGTGTTATTCTCATAGTTGTCCTTTTGTTGCTGGTTATCTTTCTGATTATTTTGTTCATGTGAGCAATTCCAATTCCTATTGATATCTATATGATCGGTCACCAGTTACTTGAGTGTGCTTACATCTATCATTGTGGCTTCTGTCAGCCGTCATGAACTGTCAATAAGCTGTCAAGCTGTCATCTGTTTGTTCAGTCAGTGAGACAAATCTCCTGGGATAGTGGGAAAGAATAGCCCGAAAAGTAAGGTGGCTTGCAAAGTGTGACCAGACAGAGTACAACATCCTGGTATTTTTGGCATACTGCATTTGACATACTTTGTATTAGGACATACTAAATCTTTTTTCTGGCATACTATCCAGTATGGTGATATAAGTTTTAGAATGAACAGTTCATTTTTGAAAGTGCTGTTGATTTTAGATATTCTCCAAAGAGGCAATGCGTAAAGGAGATGATACTTGCATCTACAACAAATAGAATGACTGTGGTGGTGAAGCAGCTCCAGAAAGACCTTTAAATAAAAAAAAATAAAGAAATATAATAAATTAATATTACATAACAGAGCCATATCCTTTTGTTTTAGATTTTCTTACATTCTAAAGTCACAGTTTTATTTAATGTCCAACAGCTCTAAATACTGTGTAATTGCTAGAAAAAAATGGCAATTTTGGGACATAGCAAGGGTCTTTAATATTTTCATCTGTTGATGTAGAAAGTCTGAATTTTAATATACAATCACAACTTAGCAATATGATTTCAATATACATTTTACTTATCTAGCTACCATTTTTTCTTTGTTTCCTTTCAGAAATGGCCTTTGATGAAAGAAAACATTTTCACATTGGAATAACACATGAGACATCCAAGTCTTTTATTTGAAAAAGTGTTTATACAAGACTGATATTCACAGTAACATCACTGTACAATAAAAACAGCATTTCATATATAACTCCAATTCAAATGCAACAACTATTTGTAAAATTAGTATTAGTACATTTAGTAGCATTTTTCAATGCTTACATCTGCAGTAGCTCTTCTGTGCAAAATCATGACCTCTTTAGAAGATCAGAGAAGAGAAAACTCAGCCTTAATCATATCCTTTACCTGTCATATGCAGGGTAGCCTATAGTTTAACAGTTTTACAGTTGCATCTTGTCAAACTAGAAGATGTACAAAGTCACTGTTGGGTCTCATTTAAATGATGAGCCTTGGTTCCAGCAGGGAGTCCCACCTTTCTGTCACCTATGGGAGCAAGTGAGGACAATATTTTAACTATGATAATGCTAAGATTACAAAAAATCCGCGCAGGTGTTACACTGGATTCACATTGGATGCAAAGCAGTATGTAATGGCAACCTCGCCAAACTGCTTGTGGCGTACACACTGAGAGTATCGTGTCTGTGGCGCTTCTGCAAGGCTGCCTGCTGCTATGAGTACTGCATTTTCATATTTATAAGCACAAATTCCACACATTTATGATATTGTGCAAGCTCCTGCCTTGTCGACAACATGGTCCTGCAAATATTTCAAAATAAAATGCCTTGCGTTAACAACTGATGGGATTCTGTCAACAGAGATGCTGTCAGAGGGCTTTTATTTTGAAATGGAATCGGGGACGTTTGAGTAAAACGGGCATCTTTATATTTCCTCATGTCTATGGCAGAGAGGGACTTTTAAACTGCAGTAAAAGGTGGTATAGAGTGAATATAATTATCAAAACCCCATTTTCACTGCCTATTTCTGCTGACAACTACATGCGGCACGCAGCAAAAATCAGCAACCACCATTTCTCTAGATGTGCCATGGCTGACACGCTGCTGAGACAAGCACAGCCAGTGTGGATGCTCAAACTTGTTAACATGGGTGCCAAAAAAAAACACAAAATGTAACCGGTTCAGCACTGCTTTCGTGTCCAATGTTATTCCAGCCTTACAGGAAACAACTGACTGGGTAACCCCTGCTGCTTTCTGCACATGATGCCGTCTTGGTCAGTCCCCCACATTCTCCCATTTGGAGAAGTCATTGAAAATAGGGCTTCACCAGGAAATGTGCCCACGCAAAGTAGAGGGAAGTCATTGTCATTTATTAAGGCACTCTCAGGAATAAGCTGGTGACATATTGACTTGAGCATTCATTTTAAATAAAGTGTGTGCCCAGTTACCATCTGGTCCCTGGAATCATCCACACACCTTTAATGACATTTAATTCCAGGCATTTTATGATCAAATGTGATATGATGTCTTTAACAATCATCAGACTGATGTTTAAGAGGTAAAAATGCATAAAACTGAGGCTGTGGATGCCAGTGGCAGGATCCCATAAAGTGTAAAACTTAAGAGTGGATTTGAATGGCCTGAAAAAGGTATTAAATACACTGGTCCATATGTTACATTTTTGTTCAGTGTGGTCTCTGCTCCCCATTTTTCTTTTTTCAACTATTTTTAAATATGATAGCATGTACAATATTTTCAAATGACATGACTGATCTACACATACTACCTACATTATTTTGATAAAAAACTAGTTGAAAATTTGGGAAGTAGCCTTTTAAGGAGTGCTGTTGATTTATAAAAAACACTGACAATTAAATAGAGACTGATAATAAAAAAGTAGCTGAACAGCTAAGGCTTACCTGAGAGCCTCTGGACACTGCATACTCCACGCTCTCTGAGCCATCAGGGTTTTGATAGACCAGGTCAAACTTGCCAGGCTCCACAGGAGCTGAGGGAGAAGCAGCAAGTTATTGTGTGGACAATACTGGACAATATGCACTGATCCTGCTGAGTAGATGACTAACAAAATGTGCAGACAGTCCTCCAAAACTCTATGAGCAGTGACCTTTCCCCCTTTACCTGTATTACCCATAATACTTTATTTTTTTAATGTTAGCCTTACCATATTATTTATCAATAGCTGTGATTCTATCCCACTACTCAATTTGCTACATGTTGAGCTTACTGACCATTAAAACATATTTTCTAGCAGAGTTTGAGAGGGAAAAGCATCATCGTTTGCATCTTTTTCAAATATGACAGTATTGTCTGTGGAGAAATGATTCCTACCGTGAGAGATGTTGAGTAGTTCCAGCTCAATCTGTTTGGTGGTTGGGTCAAAGCTCACAATCTTTGCCTCCTAAAATATATAGCAACATGGCTGGTCAGTGTTGTGAATCCAGTATGAATAAACAATAAAGACTTCAAGGTATCTCCATGGTCAGACATGATTACTCTCACCTTATATCCTGACACCTCTGGAGTATAGTTCTCAGTCAGCTCCAGTAACTTTGAACACACACAAGAAGGAATGGAGTTAGGAGATGAAGCTTACAGCTATACAAACTTCTTACAACTGCATCATCCAGAGACTTAATTAGTGGCGTGTTGGTATTCATGAGACAATCTTTAACTTGCTTCATTTTCTTCTATATGTAAACTTATCCATCTGAAAGATGATGGGAGCCACCGTCTCTGCTCTGGGACATAGAATCACTCTTGCTTTCTATGTTTCCTGAGGTGGGAAATAAGAGCTTTCAGGGATGCTCCTCCTGCAGTTTGGAATCTGCTGATCATACTGATTTATGTCTAGAGGACAGGCTCTATTTGAGTGTTTTAAAAATAGATTGAAGGAGTTGGGGGACAGTGCATCAGGCCGTAGATGCTTTGTCTAACTATTTGCCTCTATGTGATCCACTGCATGATGACTAGGAATGTCCCGATCCTATCCCACACATCAGGATCAGGACTGATCAAGGCATTTTTTTGACTATCAGGATCAGGAATACTTAGTTTGCAGAGTGATCCAATCTGTGGTTTTATGTCAGCTGCGACAGGTGTTTTTATTATCAAGCAGAGCAACACTGAGCACAGCCTTCACTATCTCTCCTCTACTCAGCTGCCTCTGTTTCTCCCCTCTGTTGAGCTCCCATGTGTGTGTGCAGCAGCTGAGTCCCGCCAACCACAAAACACCACACATTATAATCAAAAACGCACTGTGAGACTGTTTATTTACATTATTTAGTACAAGCACTTAGTTCATTTCAGCTTGGTATGAGAGTCTCACGTTGCAAGTGAAAGCAGTGAATAAATAGACAAATAAACGAATTGGTTATTCATCTATATCAATGGACTTTCCAATATTCTGTATAATGTCAGCTCTACTGCTGGTCCAAAATCCACTTTTTTTCATAAGCAGAACGTTCCAGAAATCCAGCCTAAACCATACAGCTTCTCTTCTTTTTAAACATTATTTTTCCAGACTTAAGCAATAATAAACAGGTTAGCGTGGATGTATATAGTGTCAATCACAGAGCAGATACACTGTAGCTAATAAGACTAGACTTACCTTGAATGCAATCTTCTGCCCCACCTGTGGAGGGGCAGCTAGCAGGGGCATAGAGCTGTAGTCCTTCTCTGGAGCTCCTTCTGCTCCGTTCTACATATGAAAAAAATATGAGATTATTTACGCCTTTTCATACACAGTGTTTTATTATGAACAGGCAATACAATGAGAATGTTCACTTCTGCACATCTGATGTAATTTTACTGCCAATAAGGAGATCCTTCCTCCAAACAGTGCTGGTCCAAACCTAGCTTAGCAACTGTAACTAGGAGGGCCTAAGCTTTGATTTGTCCACATGTAGAGATGGTGGGCCTGACAGTGGAGTAACAGCAATAGTTTTCAGAGGTAGGTGTCTTTGGAACAGATTAAACAATATATTGGTAAGCCTGCCATGATTAGAGCCAAAGGCACATTTCCACCAAAATCTGCTCTTATAGTATCGTTGGAACTTAGGGTGTATTTCTATCAGCTGGTCGGTTTAGTTCAGTTCAGTATGTATTTTTTGTGTTTCAATTGTGAAAGGTTGTGGATGGTACCATTAATACCTTTGGAACTGTCCCCATTTTTCATCCCCCCTCTGCATGAGGTACCTGGCACACTGATCTGGTGCTAAAAGGTGGAACTAGAAACACTGCAGTCTGTTGATTGGTCAGTAGATAGTGAACGTTTTCATATTAAAATTTGAGGTGGGTTGATGGATTCATCTCAGTGCATTATGTCATGCATTGAGTTAACATTACAAGTAAAAGTTCCACCTTAAAAGTTGCCAGCAGTCAGCCCAGTGAATGAAATTAATTTTTTCTCAGTCAACAGCTGCTGCCAGTACCAGATCTGTGTGATAGGTACCCCAACTGAGGAAGGACAAGAAATGGGGAAGGTAAGAAACAGTTCTATTTGTACCAACCACAACTTTTTGCATCATAGTGAGGAGCTCCGGTAAGCCCCACGTACGCAGATTACTCCTTAACAACAACTACACGGCCAAACCACACTGAAAAGTGCATTTGCACCCCCTTCCCCTCTAGCAAAAGCAAACCTTCCCACAGCAGCCACCTCTTTCCTTAGTGGAAGGTGTTTTGTTTTTTAACAGCAGGGGACATGATGAACATCCAGAAATGCATTCACTGCATAGTTTGTGTTTTGCATTTACACCCTACCTCAGAAATAAAAAGGGATTCTTTAATTTGATATAGAAGAGAAAATGCAGTATTTTGTACAATTTTTGTTTGAAATAATTAATAGAATATTTTTCAGTCAAAGTTTTTCTGTAATCTCATTTTGTATTTAAAAAACATTGTGAGAAAAGTGTATCGTGAACCCAGTATCATGAATCGTATTGAATTGTGAGATGAGTGAATTATTACATCCCTTACATATATATGTAAACACACACACACACACACACACACACACATATATACGTACATATATATCCACACCCCCTGTGGTATTGAAAATGGTATCAAGTAATGGTATAAGAAATTCTAGTATCATGACAGCCCTACATCACAGTGATGTAGGACCCCATGCAGACAGACCTGGAGGAGCACAGACATATTGCTTAGTGAATCAATCAGGCAGGATGGCTCCTTGGCTTCATTATGGCCGATGCTCCCTCCACCTCCACCCCTTCCCCTCCCTCCAGAACCACCATGCCTGGTTTGTCCGAGGTGGCGGTTTCTCCAAGACACCTGACCACCCACACCGTGGGCCAGCTGCTGCATCGGCTGTCGGATAACCAGCTCGATCTCTTCTTCACTGTCTGAATTACAAGGCACCGTGGTTTTATCTTGAGGGGGCATCGCTATGCTCACATCGTGTTTCTGAGCATGCTCTGTGGGCTGCAGGGCAGGAAGAGCCTGTGGAGATCTGGAATTATCACTTGTTTCTCCTTTGGGGGTTGTGGAGGTTAAAAGTTTGTTTTTTGGCTGGCTCTTCACAGTGGTGGCCTCATCAGAGGAGGAGGTGCTTTCTGAAGACAATGAAGGAGGAGGCTTTGATTTTGCCTGGACAGGTTTGGTGGTTGGAGGAGCCTTAAAAGCAGCAGGGGTCAAGGAGGGCATTTTGGGCTCTGGTTTTTGAGCAGATGTTTTTTGGGTAGCTTCATCCTCATCACTGCTGCTGCTAGATGAATCTGAGGAAGAGACAGTCTGTGCTTTTGCTTGTGCCACTGGGGGCTTCTTGGTGGTGTTAAGGGCCTGGGTGACACCAGGTGAGGTGAGGTTGGGAGAAGCAACTGCTTTGGGTGTGACAGTAGGGCCATTTTCCTGAGCCATCTTTCTTGTCATCCTCTCTTTTGATTTCTTTTTCTTCTCATGACCTGAAGCTTGAGTAGTGTTCCTCTCAAGGCTCTCCTTGCTCCTTTTTTTCCTCTTCTTTTTCTTCCATTCCACATTTACTTCATTTTCTCCTGGCCCATCCTCCTCTGTGGGTCTCTGTCTCTTTCTGCGGTTTTCTTTTGCCAATCCTGGACAGCTGCTGTCCCCGTTCAGCTGAGCCAGACAGCCCACCTTCACCCTGGCAAATAAACAAGGAAATAAAACAACTTTGAAGCAAAAGTAGGGATGCACATTAACATGTGTGCATCATTGCTCTCAGCAGATACTGTCTTTAAAATGAAATATTAGAATCGGCCAACATGCTGCTGATTTTGCTGATATCACAAACTGATATTTTGTTTTTAGACAAAGTGAACATGTAGAAGACATCAGCCCTAAGTCGCAATATTTTTCTTATTTTGCACAATGAATAAATATTACATACATTGAAGAGCATTCTATTTCATGTCTCCATCTGCTGGTGGGCATATCGATGGAAAGCAATATGGATGTAACTACACATATTTGGATCCAGCTGTTTTTCAAGAGGATTTGGATTTGGAAAGCCTCACAAACCAAACGATTTGATTGAACTAAGCCTAATCCTTGTAAAATAAAATATACTGCCTAAACTGTGTTTAACCATTTGGAACCTGAGCAAATTGGCTTGATTTCCTTCACTAACTAAACAAGAAGGCAATAAGAAAGGCAAGAAGGAATACCTAAAATTTGGGGGGGAAAGGGATGAGTACAAGCAAATAACTAAAAAGAAAAAAGGACAAAAACCCAATAAGGGCTGGCGAGGGGTTAAAAAATATTATTTTTTGTCAAACCATATTTTTTAAATATGTAATCACAGTCATGAATACAGTTTTTTACATGATATTTTATTATATTTGTGCAATTTTATGTTCCTCAAATTTAATAATTGGAACGAATGTTTTTCTGTCATCTTGTAAGAGTGCTCCTAACCACTTACTTAACTCTCTTACCAAAGAGGAAAATAATTAAGAAAACACTGAAGAATCCCAGAAATCAGTGGGCAACAACAAAGCAAGAACAGATTGTGGATAGGAACAAAAGAAGGGAAAAGTATTGGTATGTTGGCTCTTTGCATGAGTCCCATGTTGGCACGCGCACCTGACACTGTCGTTGTCCCGCACCACGTAGATGCTCTCGGTGTGCGGCAGGTAGCAGTCCTCTATGAACAGGCTGAGGATGCTCCTGCGGCTGAACTCGAACTTCTCTCTGATGCTGCTCTCCAGATCCGCCACTACGCGACACTTGCTGAGGTCCACGAGCATCCAGCACATGCGGCAGTCCACCACGGCTGGCGGCGGATAGTCAAAGTGTAAGCGCACTCGGATAAAGTTGTTACCGTGTGCAGCCATGACGGCCACCACAATAACGGAGCTCACGCCGAAACAACGCTCGTGTTCCGCCGGCAGCAGGAATAGTATTTCTGACTGGGAATTTCAGAATAAGAGTGGTAAATCCATCCGTCCATCGAATCACGAAAAAGTTTCAAACCTCTTTACATTTATCAACTACGGCTTGAAGAAAAATGAGAAAGGTATGACCCTTGTTCATTACTTAGTATACCTTTTAACTGATTTTTTAATTTTATTTGAATTTTTTTTACCACCAGATACTAGAGAGGATAATCATTAGTCACAAGTTCTTTATTATGACTTTAAACTCATCTTTTGGAAAACAACTAATAATGAAGCATTAGTTACAACTTATGATGTTGGATAATTTAAGACAAAGCACTCTGTAGAATTCATCTTTTAATTTTATTATTATTATCATTATTATTATTTCACTATTTAACCTTTATTTGACCAGAAATTATCCCATTAAATTTTAAAATCTCTTTTAAAGGGAGTCCTGGCTGAAACAGTAGCATGACAAAATTCACATAAAATAATGATAGACAAAATCACAACAGCAAAAGTTCAGCAAAAGTTCTGTTCAAAAAGATTTTCTTTTCAAACAAGACTTCAAACAATCAGCCAGTTTATAACAACCAGTTACAATTAGCAGTATTCAGTAGCAAGACATGTGCATTTAGTCAAAAAATCCTTAATCCTGTTTCTAAAATCTCCCAGGCTTATAACAGAATCCATTTTAAGGTGACTGTAGCTGACACCGTGATGATGGAGCAAAAATTTTAAAAGCACTTTAATCAATGACAGTTCAAGGAATGATGTACAGGGGTTGTCCACTTGACCAAAAGTTGCAGCTACTGACAGTTTTAGGAGTCAGTAGAATAAGGAGGCAGTCGAATAAGGAGACAGATCATGTAAGATAGGCTCATAGAGAAAACTGTATCACTGCTCCATTCTAGGGTTGTACAGCAAAGACAAACCAGCTTTCTCACACAGACTGCAGTGATGTGTGCGGACACCTGAATTAAAGCCAAATTGCAGTGCAGCATGGTACTCTTAATCTAACATTATCAGATAAATTTGTATGTACGTAAGCTATTAAATGTCACCATAATCAACTGCTGACCAATGTATTGCTTGAACAAGTTACTCCTGTCACCAAAAGAAAAACAGCATTTGTTTCTACAACAGAAACCCAACCTCACCCTGAGCTTTTTTTTTTTTTTTTTTGAATGTTTTAGATGGATGTGATGTTTAAAAAAACCCAAACAAACAGATAATTGTAAGTCTTACAAGTCTTAATTCACAGAGATTCCAAATTGCTCAGTCAACGCATTCAGTTACTTTAATGCCCCAAATTTAGATTCTAGTTTTTGCAGAAATATCAAGATGGGTTATTAAATAGACCTCTTTGTTATACTATCATGTATTTGCACCATGCGAGGTTAACGTTGTGCGTTTTATTTTGAAGGATCACTATTTCACCGGAAGTGTGGTTCCGCGTGATCGGAGGTAAGGTCAACTGTTTACCTCCCTCTGGTGGCGCGGAGGGAGCGACTTCACTATAAGACGTCCATGGGAGGGAGGCAGACTTAAACCAACGTCGGAACCAAAATTGCTAAGGACTATGGATGATCAGACTCGTTTGAGGATTCGATTGGAATCCTCAAAGTGACACCGTCTCTTTGTTTGCCTTAGCGTTGAGGAAGAAATCTAAAATGTTAGATTTAGCGGAGAACATCAGAGATTATTGTCAGGCTCAAACTGATTCCTTCAGCAATAAATGGAACTAAACTGACTGCTGTCTTCTCCCAAAATGACTTTCTAACTAACGTTAGTTTACCGGAGCCCCATGACAAGCATACAACATACAATCCTGCCTATGCTTTCAATTCCCACTTTTATTTTTGGTTTAATTCATTTTTCAGGCTGCAGCGTAGCATCCGCTCTGTTGAGAAGGTCATCGGCTGCAGTCTGCCTTCCCTCCAGGACCTGTACGCCTCCAGGACTCTGAGGCGTACAGGTAAGATTGTGGCCGATCCCTCCCACCCTGGACACAAACTCTTTCAATCACTCCCCTCTGGCAGGAGGCTTCGGTCCATCAAGACCAGAACCTCATGCCACAAGAACAGTTTCTTCCCGTCTGCCACCGGCCTCATAAACAAGGCCCAGGTCCCCCACTGACGCACTCTCCTCATAGACTGGACGTTACATTAACGTGTTCATTAATGCACATCACCGGCACTGCTGCTGGTCATGCGGCACATCCACACCATAAAGTTGCACTCAAACCTGTATAAATGTGAAATTCAATGTAAATATCAATATATATCTTGCACTCCAACCATTCTTGTATATAACACTTTAATTCCATGGTTCTGTTTCTTGCACTGTTACACTGTTACTTGTGTTACTTGTTTTGTTTTGCACTGCTAGACTTGTACTTTTTATATTTTATATTTTATATTTTATATTTGTATCTTCTATTTTATCTGGGTTTTTTTTCTATATTTATGTTGCACCAACCCGCCAGAACAAATTCCTCGTATTGTGTTAACTATACCTGACAATAAATCTTTTTCTGATTCTGATTCTGATTCTTTTGATTTCATAGCCTATATTTTGCCTGTTGTTTCCTGTTATTAACAAACTGTAAAGCAAAGCAGGTCCCACCCCCTACGCATAAAATACTACCATCCTAGGGCATAGCCTAAAGAATAGGGGTGTGTATTGATTTCCATAGGGTTTGAATTTTGTCACAGGTAAAATACAAACAAATAAACAAAAGCAGGTGTTCAGTGGTTTTTACCTCAAATTTTAATCCTGCTCTGATGAATTCATTTCACAGGCAAATGTCATTGTGAGCCTCATCATGAATGTATTATAGTGAAATCTGGATACAGCCGGCATGATGCCACGGATGTATTATAAGGAAGCATGAAGCATGAAGCGGCGAAAACTCTTTTTCGGGGTTTAGAAAAGTGTAAAATACCCGGATCTACTGGCCCAATAGGAAGCATGGATGTATTAGGAAGCAATACATCCATGATAGGAAGTAGAAGTGATTAACGACAGTCGAACGCGGCCGAGTGTACCCGAGCACTGACTCCGACTCACTGGCTCGCTCACACAAGTTACCCGAGTCGAGTGCTCCAAGCGAACAGCGCTCGTTCACGAGCATTCCTCTCGTAGTAGCTAAGTTTATTAGCAACAGCAGCTAATCGGCGGTATAACTACAGCGGTGCTGTCGGTTTTAATATTTACGTGATAATCAGATAATGGTATCTCTCTCTCTCTCTCTCTCTCTACACACACACACACACACACACACACACAAATATACATACAACTTATCAGAGAATCATATCGTAATCACGACCGGAGAAATGAAATTAACAGAATCAAAATATATTGTGCCCACAAAAATATAATAAAAAGCAGTGCCTTGTAATACTGCCCCGTGTATTACTACACAGCTCAACTTTAAGGAAATAGTACGTTCAGTACTGTTTAGTAACTGTCACTAGAGCTCCGTGCTGCTCACTGATAACCGGTTGTTTGAATACAGACCGCAGACTGTATATACGGTCTCTGATACAGACACGGTAAGACGTCCATATTACAGGCTTTACAGCTAACAGCGTATGGATATGTTGCAAGATGGTAAAAATGATGAATTCTGATTCAAAAACATCCATTACTAAGGCCGACACGGAGCCTGTGTTGTGTCAGCAACTCCAAGAGTTACATGCGCATCCACGCGGTAGAGTCCCGCGGGTCCTATGCGCGTTCATTTTATGTCTGGCGTGGCGCACTTCCTGTGGGCCTGATGCCAACACCGGTGTGTTGTCCATGTTACTTTTGATGACATGACTAAGTGCAGTTGGAATGTCTTGCGTTACCATCATCGCGGGTGCAGAGTGGCGCAGAGCCTTGTGATATATTTTGGGGTGGGGATGAGCTGTGTCAGCTGACCCAGAGTGTGGTCATGTGACTTGTGCAGAGAGGAGTCAGCCGAGCACAAAGCGACACTTCAGCAATGGACAGGACCGGACCAACTTACACGGCGCTGGTTTTACTGGCTGCGGTCGTCACCGCTGGTAGGTTCATGGTCTATTTACAGCGAGTTTGAATGTGGAAAGCTTTCTAGTCAACTATGGTCAAAACAGCAAACAGATAGACCTGCTGGTTTTGACGTTTCCTCGTGCCGTCACTCAGCTGGTGGCAAAACGAAACCACCGTAGCTGTGTGCTGTTAGTGATCAGACAAGGCTGTAAAACGGTGACACTTTAACTGAACACCTAGAGAACACGGCTGATGTGATTGACTCCCGCGCAGGGCTTTGCACACCCCGGGCCGGTAAAGAAGCTTGGAACTATGTGACGGTGAGGGACGGGGCTCACATTTTCTGGTGGCTGTACTACGCTGACAGTCCGTCTGCTCAGTACCAGCAGCTTCCTCTGCTCATGTGGCTGCAGGTAGGACACACACACAGGCTCCACTCACTGTTTCTCTCACACTGCTGCTACTGCTTGTTGTTTCTACAATTTTGTCCCCCGTTAGTCCATGTCAATGTGAGGGTCTATAGACAGGGAGGTCGTATGCTGTAACTCAGTCTGAGTCAATTTATGTTTGTGATAAGGGGCTTTATAAATAAAATTGACTTGACTTGACTGCAGCCCGCACTGAGCCCAGCTCCCAGGATGCCACCGATTCCGCATAGATTGGGGGCTAATGTTGCGTTGCATTGTACTCGGAACTCAGAAAAATAACGACCTTCGACTTGGAAAAGTGCAATGGAATGGCCATTTAAGTCGGAAATTACCAGTTAAGACTGGGCTTTTTCTTGTTGGGGAATATTGCCCTGCAGTGTATACTCTGCCATGATTGAATAAAATACCGAAATATAAATGACAAGTTTTAAAATGTTATTTTTGGTAAATACGTTGTTATATCAATCGAGTAATAAAAAAATAATAGTTAAATGGGAAAAAAATGAATAGATTAATCGAAAAAATAATCTATTAAAAAACAAATCATTAGCTGCAGCCCTAAACGTCAGATAAAACTCCAATTCATAACATCCGATTTGCCAAGGTGCTGCAGTGGTTAGCACTGTGGCCTCACATTAAAAGGTTTTGGCAGGCCGGCTTGGACCCTTCTGTGTGGGGTTTGCATGTTTGCTACCTGTCAGTGGGTTTCCCCCGTTTCCTCCCATAGTCCTAAACTGTAACTTAACAACTGGAACGCACCGCCTGCATAAGCAGCACGTGATAACAATCTCATCCAACTGCTGCGTCTTGCACGCTTGTGGTGTTCACACTGTCAGCGTTGTTGCTGCGATGCTGCTGCAAATCTGCCTGCTTCTGTATGTACTGTATTTCCACAACTATAAGCATGTTCCACTTAATGAAGCTGTGCAAGCTCCAGCATTGTAAACAACATGGTCTTTCAAATATTTCTTAATAAAATGCCTTGTGTCATCAACTGAGTTGTCAGAGAGCTTTTATTTATTTATTTATTTATTTATTTATTTAAAAGATTATTTTGGGGGGATTTTTTCCCTTTATTGATAGGACAGCTGTAGAATGACAGGAAATGTGGGAGAGAGAGGGAGAATGACACGTAGCAAAGGGCTACAAGCTGGAATCAAACCCGGGCTGCTGCAAAGGCCTGGACATATGGGGTGCACACTATAGCAGGTGAGGTAGAGGCCGCTCAAGAGGGCTTTTACTTTGAAACGGAAATCAGAAAGGCTGAGTGAATGAGGTAAGATGCATTTACTGTTTATCAGGAGCACAGTGAGAGAATCAGGTAGAGCACCCTTTGATCCCTTTGACTCACTCTGCTCTACAAGACTCATGATACTCTGCTGGGAGGAGAGCAGACAGTGGCTCTGGAGACGGATATTCAGTCAGCAGCTGTAGCAAGTAGAATAAAAACAGCTTTGGGGGTGAGACTAAGTAACAGCTCTCTGCTTCTGTTTTTATGGGCACAATAGGAACTGACTAATAAACTGGTCTTTCTACCTGTAGGAGCCAACCGTGCAAGAGTTATAAAACAAAACCAGTCATCTGAGGAAAACTCGCCATCATATTTTCAGAAATTGGTTAGAAGACGGTTAATCTGTGAAATAATAGCTCATTAGATACATACTGTATATGGTTGTTAATGTTTGCCCATGAACAGGATGTGTGCCTATGTGTCCTCAGGGTGGACCAGGAGGATCAGGAAGTGGCTTTGGGAACTTTGAGGAGATTGGACCTTTGAACAGGGACCTAGAGCCCAGAAAAAGCAGCTGGGTAAGAGGGTTGCTTTTAAGGTTTAAAATAAACGTACTGCTATTGAACCACAAACAATTTAGAGTGCACTGCAGAGGAAAAAACTGTTGTAAAGTTGTGACTGTGATTCATCCTGGTTGAGTCATCTCCTGCAGTGTGTGTCAAAATTCCATAAGGGACATGTTATCATGGACTGTTGTTTTTGTAACTTTGACGATGCTGTTGTGTTATAGCAATGTTTAAGTCTGCTGAAACTGAGGAAATGCAACATACTGTGTGTGTGTGTGTGTGTTGGCTGTGTGTGTGTGTTTTGGCTGTCTCAGGTGCAGGCAGCAAGTGTGTTGTTTGTGGACAACCCTGTGGGCACTGGCTTCAGTTACAGTGACCGGCCGGACGGCTATGCTACTAATGTGGCCATGGTGGCCTCCGACATGCTGGTGCTGCTCCAACACTTCTTCACCGAGAGAGCAGAGTTCCAGGTACGTCACTCCAGCATGATACTCTATTACTCCACAGAATTTACTGGATACATTTTTTTGAATGTCACAACCCCCACAAAATGATGCGTTTCACTATTGGGGTTTGATCTATTCAGTCCAATAATTTTAGAAAGTCTGAAAGAGCAGCATGTTTAAATAACTTGATCCCCATTCAAGCTAGTGGAGCACTAAACAGGAAGTTAGCCATAGAGCTGGTGGAGGTTAGTTGCTTTGCCGCACTCAGTTAGCTGCTTTGCTGGGCATGCTTTATTGGCCTCATATGATGATCTGTGTAATTTGATACAGCAGAAATAGAGCATTTTGGCTCATGCCCCCGTCATTGAGGACAAAGAACAAGTAGCTGAATAGGTTAAACAATAAAATGAGACAATGTTCTTCACATGTAAAGACTAAACAACAAAAAATAAATACATATAGCATAGATAGAAACCTGGACAAGAGCAGGGCTGTACTGATGGCTAACAAGTTAACTAATCAGTGCCTACAGGATATCGTGGGCTGTTTTTGTGACTGTTTGCGGCCTGAGGTGCCTGATGTCACTACCACTTTTCATAAAAGTTGGGATGCAAGGCTTTTTTTTGGTGTCATAAGAGTTTGTATTTTTTTTAAAGTTACAATTACTTTAAATTCCATCATTACATGATGCATTTTCAGAGCCAATATTGGTGAATATAAAACTGATATATAAAAAATCTTAGACGGTGTTCTTTTTCATGTAAGTCAGAGCCAGTCAAGAAGATTTAGAAACAGTGAGGTGGACAAGGATGAAACGGGTTGACATGGTTGTAAAGCAGTGATTGTCAGAAAGAATAGGATACGTCTCAGAGGTGGCAGGCACAGATAATAGTATGTGAATTGATGCTATGGCAGCATAGCAAAATCCTGGAGGGACTGACTAATGCACATAATCTCAGCCTGCTTTGTTTGCTCAGCTTTCCGTGTTACTCTAGTACTGCATCTTCTCAATCACAGTCTGAAGTGTTATGATCACAGCCTCAGATTTTTCAGTCAGTTATGTTCTTTGCAGGCCATTCCCTTCTACATCTTCTCTGAGTCTTACGGAGGGAAGATGGCAGCAGCTATCTCCTTGGAACTCACGAGGGTGAGAGTAAATGTTACTTCTCTTTCTAACATCCTCTTCAGGTCCATGTGAGCGCACTGATATTGGAAATTCCCCATGTTGAACAACTGTCATGTGACTTTTCTTTGGGTCATGTTTTGTCATCAGTGGGTTGGAATTCTTGCAAGTTAACGACTTGTTCTGGAGAAGTTTGTGTCTGTACAGCTCCAGCAGCGAGCCTTTCATTACTGTAGAAACAATCTCAAAATGTCATCAGTAATCCTGAAAGTGTTCCATGCAGCTGCCAGCCAGTGACAGTAACTGGATTACTGGCTCTGACATTTCTGAATTTGTGGAAACTGTGAAATTTAGTCTGGCTGTTCATATGGTCCACTTAAAGAGTTGTACAGAAACTGAGGAATATACAAACTACTTTTGTGGATATTTTGTTGTTTTTGTCTCTTGTCTGTTCAGGCCATAGCACAAGGGACAGTGAAATGCAACTTTGCTGGTGTGGCACTTGGGGACTCGTGGATTTCTCCGCTGGGTCAGTATCAGTCAGTCCCGTATGGTCACGACCTTTGTACCTGTTCTGCTGGAGCACTCCACATCTAGATTTTGAAACCGAAAACAATCCATGTAAATTACACAATGGCAAGTCATTCATGCTCCGATTTTTTAAAATTGTCTACAGAGCATCAGCACAAATTCCAATTTTGTCCTTGGTTGAAATCCAATCTCTTGAATTTCTGCAGTGCTGCACTTTTCTATGTAGAAAAAATAACTGCAGTTTTTGTCTGAGGAATGGGAAGTAATCAAACACTGCAGATTGTATCACACTTGTCATTCAACCCTTCAAAACCTGCAGCTACAACACTTTTTTCATGCTGTTTTGAGATGCCTTTGGCAACCCTTTGAAGCAAAATAGTATGATTTCTTTCACAAATTTGAAAAAAGGCAATGAGAAACTTGATAAGAAATGTTCCCCAAATTAGTATTTATCGAAATTTATTTTTGAAAAGCTAGTGAAAAATGCCCAGGCAAAAAAGAAAAAAGCTAGGAAAAAAACATTTAGAACATTTAGAATTATTATAATTAGGTATTTAAAATGATTACAAAGTTCTTAGAATTTTTAAAGCCCCTTTACCTGGTCATTTCCTTGTTGCTTTGGTTATTTTACTAATTTGCAGGTGATTTTTTTCTAGCTTCTTTCTAATTTTTGTGTCATTTCTGGTGTTGCTTATTGGTGCCTTCTCTTTTTTTTTGCACTCATTTGCGCGTTTCAAAGGGTTAAACCAAGCATAGCCGACCTCCCTACAGTTTACTGTCTATAAAAAGAACTGACAGTCAAAAGAAGACAAAATGAGGGTACATGGCAGGTTACACCACAGAGTGACATTAATGGGGCAGTTATTTATTAAGTATTTGAAGCAGGGCTGTATGGGGTGCTTCTCCACAGTCAGAATATCACATACAGTACATGTCAGTTTGCACACCCCCAGTTTGGAGAAGCAGGCTGGAGTCTGGCACAGAGGCTTAGCAATGTACTGCTGTAGGTGAAAGTCAGGATTTCATCTAATTTAGCCACCTTAAAAGTTTCACTAAAAAAAAGTTTAAATGTATGTTATCTTGAGAGTATTTTTCACCACTTTACCTTTCTGTCAGACAGACTGTTTCATTGGGAAAGACATAAACAGCCTCAGTTCTCCATCTATGCTCTCATCAAAGCTACCAAAATCCATTAAGAGAAACAGTGATTTTATCTCCCTGAACACAGGAGCTGCTAATCTGCTGCTGCTTCAATCAGTCAGTTAGTTTGTGATATTGTGGGATTTTGGTGATTGTCCTGTTGGAAACCACTGTCTGACATAAATTTTGTAGCAGTGTAAATACTATTAATACTATTAATACTATAATTACTTCAACTGATATTGATTTGGTAAGGTGGGACTTTTTGTAGGTGGGTAAAGGTCGTTTTGTTGCTGACCTCCATCCACAGCAGTAGATCAGGTAGCTTCTGTGTCAAAAGACTCCAGCCTGCTTCTCCAAACTGAAGGTGTGCTTACTGACTTCTGTTGTTTGTAATATAACGTCTATTAATAAGTCCCATACAGCATACAGTCCCGACATCTCTTTAACCTGAGGAAGATCGGGACTTGTTTTTCTAACTGATCAACTTGATGTCTCTCAGACGAATTTTTCAGATCAGCAAAAGAGAACACCTAACTTCAGTGATTTTTCTATTGTGGAGTCTATAGTGCTTATTATACTTGCCATAGGAAGTCACAGATCAGCAGAATGTTAAATGCATTTCATTGATCAGAGATAACAGAGCTTCTCGTTGAACGACCAGACTGCTCACAATAAGACTTGTGCTTCATCCACAGACTCTGTGATGACCTGGGGACCGTACCTCTATACCACCGTAGGCTAAGTACCGAAGCACAGAAAACATCTCTTTTAGAAATGTGTGCTATGCTGAGCTTTCCATGTTTCCTTTGCTGTGCAGTCGCTGCTGGATGATTATGGCCTGGCAGATGTGAGCGGTGCAGCCGAGGCGGTGAAGCAGGCTGTGGAGCAGCAGCAGTTTGACAAGGCCACGGAGCTGTGGTCTGTGGCTGAGACGGTAGTGGAGCAGGTTGGTCAACTCACAAGGTTCCACAGCACTGTTTGAGGCTGTCAGGGAGCTGTTTACAGTGTTTATCAGTAATTAGGAAGGGCTACCCATGCCAGGGGTATGCTGTCAGTTCTCAAAGTGGCTGGAACCATGATTTATGGTGACTTTTTGGAGACATGTTTATTGTAGAGACAGGCCTTTATGTCCATTCTATCTGTCTCCTTGCTTATCAGCAGGAAGTACTCATTTTCTGTGGCACTAACTTAACTCCAAAAAAAAAATGAATGGAGACTGGCCTGCTCAGAATGTGTCGAGTTAGTTAGTTAGTTAAATACTTGAAAAAACAGTGCCAAATAGAGCCAGTTGTAACAACGCCCTGAAGTAGGCCACGGGGTTGAAACGCATCTGCGTTTTCCATACCTCTTTTCTTTCCTTACTTTCTCATACAAGAGTGCGTGTGACTGCTTCAAAAGACCACTCCACCATTTTTAGGTAACTGGCTCTTTATGTCTCCGTTTGTTCAACTAACTTAACACTGCTTGATGTTAAAAGAGTAGTTTTTGGAAATGTGTTTAATGCTTTCTTGCCAGGAGTTGGAAGAAAAGCTCAGTACCACTTATTTTTGAAGAGCAAATATATAGAAGCAGTCAGCAGACAGCTAGCCTAGCTTAGCACAAAGGCTAGGAATAGGGGGAAACAGCTAGCCTGGTCCCAACACATCCTTTCTAGACCTTAGGTTTTGCACAAAATAATTCTTTTTTTTAATTGATTGTAAAGGGAGCATGTACAGTTTAAAAGATAAATGTTGCCAATTGATGTACTGTACCAGATTGAAGCTTAAAGCTAATTAGCATCTGCAGTCCCTCGGCAGGTCAGAACAAAAAAAGCACATTGACATTATAATCTAAAGTTGTACAAGAAGAAGAGAAAAAGAAAAGACACACAAGACAAATAACACACAATAGGGATACTAAGAAAAAGACACAATACAGACAATACAACATAAAACTACAACAAAAAAAGCACATCACACACAAAACACAGAATCAAATGCTACACACAATAGCACATCACTACTGAAAGCTTGTCAAAATAAAACCAAGTTATAGTCCAGAGTTCAAGGTCAGTGAGGACAGAGCTGAGCAGCTTTAACCGTCTTTTCAAGGTGGTTTAGAAAAGATGGTTGCTGAGAAATAGGAGGGGGGTCCCAGTTTTTTTAAAGATTATTTTTAGGCTTTATTTACGCCTTTATTCAGATAGCCACAGCTGCTGCAGCAATGACACAGCCCCTGTCCATGGGGCACCCACTCCACCATGTGAGCTACTGGGCACCCCGTAATCTCAGTTATTAATATCTGTAAAACCACTGGATTAAAATGTTTGTGGCTATTGCTGACCTGTTGTCATGGTGAATCGTAGTATCGGAGCTCCATTGATGATTGCTTTTTTCATTCACCACGCACAAGCTTAACTGAATACACTCATAACTGATTGAACAAACTCTGATCAGATGTTCTGGAACTGAAACTCACAAGTTTCCCATCTCAGCATTCATCAGGTCAGAGTTCAGAGTTACACTCAGAGTATGTCGAAGCTGCTTTCTGGAATGGACCCCTGGTTGATGATGTTCCATATGTTTCTATAAGGTCCTAATAATTCACATAAATAAGTTACATTTTAACAAAGTTTGCAACTTGCAGTATCATTGTGCAACTGCAGACTCAGATGAGCCTGCAGACTGTCTAATAAATATGACACTGATATTGACAGAATGATTTTGCATTATAAGTCTGATTTCCTTGCTCCTTACCATCTGCTGTGGTTTTCATGTCAGAACACCAATGGAGTTAACTTCTACAACATCCTGACCCAGGAGCCGGATGAGAAATGCCACTCTGCAGCAGGAGAGAACTTCATCTGTAAGATGCTTTGAAAAATGATTTTAAAAACTAACAGCTAATTGGGTTTGGTAGCATGGGATGAGAAGGTTAATGAGATGAGTTTAAATGAACATGAGTCATTTCAATATTTTAAGCTTAACCATGTTATCATCCACCAGCTCTGCAGACACGTCGCCATATTTGCCCGCTACACAGCCAGTCCCTGAGCGAGCTGATGAATGGACCAATCAGGAAAAAATTGGGCATCATCCCCCAGAACGTCACCTGGGGAGGTACGCTATCTCAACGGGGGACTTTGAGATCCAAATACATTCTTAAAACAGCACTTTCTTTTTTCTTTTTGTTCTCAATCTGTGTGAACGGTTCTTCTCTGCTGTGTGAGCGTTGTGTCCAGGCCAGGCAGAGGACGTGTTCAGCAACATGGCAGGAGACTTCATGAAGCCTGTGGTGGATATAGTGGACCAGTTGCTGACTGCTGGAGTCAACGTCACCGTCTACAATGGACAGCTGGATCTCATAGTGGACACCATGGGTAACGTCCTCAGTGTCCTGCCTGCAGCAGGGCAGCAGGGCTGTCTGAGCTGTAAACTATCCAAAGACTGAATTCCTCTCAACATAGCAGTGACACATGATTTCTATTTCCTGTCCCAGGTCAGGAGCTGTGGGTGAAGAGGCTGAAGTGGGAGGGGCTACCTGAGTTTAATAAGCTAAGGTGGACCCCCCTGGATGACCCCTCCTCTTCAGGCATAACTGGAGCTTTCTTCAAGACTTACAAGAATTTTGCATTCTATTGGATCCTTAAAGCTGGTCACATGGTGAGATACCAGTCAGGGGCTCCTCCCTGTTTTAATGCACCGGCCAGTTAACTCAGTCCCCTGCAAGTTGCCACTGATAATTGTGTTAGTGAACATGGAGAAACCTCTCTGGAATTACAAATATAAGAGATTCTAGAATGTGTGTTCTTCATGGTGGGATCAACAGGCCTCATTCACCAACCACTAAAAAGACATTTCTTCTTAAATCCCACTCACGCAGTTTTACCAAAATTCTGACTTTCACCATTGTTTTCTTCTTTGGGATTTGTTACACATTTTGTGCTGACATGAAATTGATCCAGATACTGTTACCTAGTGTCTGTTAAGCTGATTGAGAACTTCAAGTCACATCAAGTATAAAACAAGTAAAATATATTTTCCTGTTTGTCCAGATTCCATCAGATCAGGGACCAATGGCCTTGCAGATGATGAAGATGATCACTCAGCAGGACTGATTCATCCACTGATTCCAGCCCAAACAGCTCTGACAATCACAATGATCACATTATCTCTTTATAAACCACGCTATGTTCAACTAAATCAAGAATCTCTGTTGCTTCCAGCCATAACAACATTAAAGACACTTGATTTTTGTAAATACTGCCGTGGCTTCTTGTCTGGCAAACTATCAAAGTGTTCAGAGATGCTTGGAAACCCATGTCCTGTTATTCTAATATGGTTTAACTCCCCGCTTTTGGCTTGAGTGCCTCCTCTCTGGAATGTGAAAAAAGTCTCAAAAATGAGCTGGGCCTCTTGATCCACAGCTTACTGCCCTCCCACACACAAACTAAGCAATAAATTTGGGAGAGAGTGGTGACAGGGGGAGCCCAGTTGGTGATGAAAGCAGCTCCTGCTACCAGGATCAGCCAATAGCTCACTTCAGTTGCAATAGCACATTTCAACCTTTGGAGGGCAGTTACACGCATATTTATATATATATGTAGAATTTTAATACTTTGCACTCAAATGTCGAGAAATTGGCCTGAATCAATCAGCAGTATTAGCTAAATACCCATATATATTGCTTTTCAACTGAGAAAAAGTGGTGTGGAGGATTAGTTACTCTTAAACTAATTCAGACTAACAACCTGTTATCAGGCTTCAATAATCCTTTTCATTCTCATCCAGTTCATTTTGTTCTTTGAGAGCAGTTTGAAGATAAATGTATTAATTCTGGATCAAGTTACCTTATCAATAACAATGTGCTGTCGTTTTGAAATAAAGGCAGAATAAGAGTTAAAACCAGGAGCAGCATTCACATGGTTAGCTAAGTGCTTACGTGATTATGGTTATATGAAATAGTTGTATAGGGAGACCTCCCAGCATGCACCTGGGCAACAGACTTGTAGCCATAAGTCTTGCTTTGTGTTCCTACATTGTTATAGGTGTCTTTCTATTCTACGTTGTTCTTCACATTTCAACAGTTCCCACACTTTGTTCACTTGTTATTTAGTGAATCTTTGACTTGTATTGATGCTGCATGATTGGTGGATGTCCTCCCCATGGATGCACAAGAGACTTTTCAGTGATATTCACAAGCTTGCTTTGAAATTCAAACCTCAGTGTCTTAAATAGCATCGCTGTTCCTGGAACATTGTTCTGCAAAGTGAATTCTGCAGGTATAGTCCATGGATGCAGGCCAGAATTTTCACCACTTCCTACCACCCATGTGGCAAATTCTGGTTGGGTGAAATTCTTAAATTTATTGAAAGGATAACCCCTTGAGATGTATAATGTTTTCGAGGGGGTCCTCATCAAAAACAAACAGAAAGTACAAATGCAAAAAGAAATATAATAAAATACACAGAGACCCATTACATTGCAAGACACTTACAAACATACACAAAAAGCTCTCCCAGGCCCAGCTAATCCCCCACCAACCAAATCCCCAAGGTAGTGTACATTAAAGTAGAGAGCGTGCAATACATTCAGTAACTGTACACACAAAAAGTATACAGACATTTTCATGTGATATACTGGTATAAAGAGAAACAAAGATATAAACTGTTTCATGACGCTGAGAAAATGAGACAGGATATAAAAAGAGTTAAAAACAGGAGCAGGTTGTTTGAAGATGGTTGAGTATGGATACTTTAAAGAGATAAAAAGAGGTAATAGACCGAATTGAGCAAGGCAGGTTGTTTCTGTCAGATAGAGCTTTAAATTTAAATGCATGTCAACAAATTTCTTTATGGATTTTGGGAACAGAGAAAAACAGCTGCTTGGTATGCCTTAGGTTATATGAAGACCAGCATGGAGTAAAGAAGTGTTTTAAGAAGGGAGGATAATTTAAGAAATTACATTCAAAAATAAGTGATAATATCTTGTGTGTTAACCAATTCAATGACTCGTACATCCAGCAGTGATGAGTTCTGTAAGGACACCTCAAAACAAATCTACAAAGACTGTTCTTGGATCATTAACAACTTCATTATTGATTCTGATATGTGTAGTTAGACTTTTAGCTGATTTATTGGTTATGCTGATGATTTTGTTCCAAAATTATTTAATGTTGTTAAAATCAGTTTTTAAGCAGTCGTTGTAATAATGAGATTTGAGGTTTCTAGTTTTGGTTGTTCATGTATTTCTCAAATTTTTTGAAGCATTCCAATCAGAGGAATGCTTTGTTGAGCAATATTTTGCCCATGCCCTATGTCTTTGTTTAAAAAAATGTATTAGATTGCCATCTATCCAAAGCAAGTATTTTTCTTTAACTGTAATTACTGTCAGGGAGCATGTTTATCAACAACTTTAACAAATTCTGTGTTAGAGAAATTCCAAGCATCTTCAGTAAACGGAATTAGCTGAAATCTATGCCAATTTATATTCATTATATCTTGGATAAAAAGTTTGGAGTTGATATTTTTAGATTTTCTAACTTTGATACATTTCGGTGAAAGATGAGGTCATGTTATTTTCCAAACACAAAACACAATAGAGTGGTCACTGAAAAAGTCAGGTAATACCCCAGATTCAATTATGTGACAAGAATCCAATCTAGGAGGGATGCAGACTTGGAATTAACTCTGGTGGGTTCAGTTACGCTGCCAAATAAAGTGTGATCATTGCTAGATGAGTGATCTAACCAGTTGTTATTAAAATCACAGAGGATAATCAATTCAGATAGACAGTTTAATGAGTTAATGGTAGACCAAATTTACTTGGTGGATTCCGAGGGATCATTTGGGGGGTCTATAAATATTTATGGAGACTTATTTTAACAAATACACATTCAAAATACAAAGGATTGCACATTATAGTGCATTTCAGTCTGTGAGTGAAACAGGAGCTGTCTGGAAGCTTGCAGGTTTATACACGATTTCAGATCATAAGTTGCAGTATGACCATTGGTGCTGGGAATCTCTACATCCAGTCTGACATCAACGTACCTTTAAGAATAAGTGCAAGATACTTCTCATCCATTTCAGTGAGGACCCCAGATATCTGGAAATGACCTTACATATTCAACTAAAACACAAGAAACTTGTGCTCCGGAAAAGGATAAGCACTCAATGAGGATACTAGGGTCACTGATCAGCAATTATGACTTAAATATGAATGCTTGGGAGAGGTCAGAAGAGTCAGAGAGCAGTGAAGACTGACACATCTTTGGGGTCATCAGGTGGGAACCTCCTTTCATCAGTGTTTCACCTCCTTGGTCCCACAACACCTCCAGGAGTCTAGGCAGTGATCTCGTGTCCCAAAGCCACTCCCCAAGTGCCAGTCCTCACTGCTCCTATGCAGCCCAAACAGCCCTGCCACCTTCAACAGACCCAGGCTACGTTTATGCAAGCTCCAGGTAATGGCAGTACCACCTGATACAGGGACAGGGCTAATACAGATACAGGGCTAAGCTAAACTACTACAAAGCTCTCACAGATACAAGCTAAACTACAAAGCTATCACAGTTACAAGGCTAAAACATGGCTATCACAGATACAAGGCTAAGGCTAAGGCTAAGGCTAAGCTACGCAAGCCATGCTAGCTAGGCTAGTTACCACATGGCTATCACAGCCTACAGACAGATACCACAGGCTACCACAGATACAAAGCTAAGCTAAGCTAACACATGGCTATCCCCCAGGAGGCTAAACTGAGCTATCTAAGCTGGCTAGGCTGGCTATCACATAGCTATCACAGCCCAAACAGCAATACCACCTTCAGCAGACCCAGGCTCTATTTTTGAAGACTCCAGGTAGTGACTGTGCTGATACTACCTTCCCTAGCACATGCATCACAATTGCCAATATACTACAACTCAATTACAAGACTCAAGCTCAGGGAAATAAAACACACATATTTGGATGGCAGCATGGTCTCACACAAAAAAAGATTCAAACAGGCCACTCCCACTCCTAAATACCCTCACACTTCCTGGATTTTCTCCTGAGAGGACTGATTGGTGGATCTCTCCACCTGACCTCAAAGTTGGCCGTTCCCCCTGCTGGTCCACAACTGCCATTGTTCCTCCTAATCCAAATCCACTGACTGGATTTAACTTCCCCATCTGACATTTTGTTACTGTCTTCCTCAAACTTTGCTCCCTTACTCCCAGTTTCCCCAGGAGAGAGATAGCTGATCCAGCGACAAATCCCCTACATCCCACTTCAACTGGGCGAACTCTAGCTTTCCATCCTTTCTACTCAGCTTCTGCCTGTAAGTCTGTGTACCTCAGTTTCTTCCTCTCATAGGCTTCTTCCACTGAAGCTTCCCAAGGGACTGTAAACTCAACGAAGTATTTGCTGGCTCACCGACCACAGCATTATGTCAGGCCTCAAATTAGTACAGACTATTTCCTGGGGAATAACAAGCTTTCCTCCTAAATCAACCTGCATTTCCCAATCACAAGCTCCCTCCAGGCGACCACACCTCAGGGTCTTTTTTCACGAGTGAGGGAAGGGTGGAGCGAGAGATCGACAGGTGGATCGGTGCAGCGTCTGCAGTAATGCGGACTCTGCACCGATCTGTCGTGGTGAAGAGGGAGCTGAGCTGAAAGGCAAAGCTCTAGATTTACCAGTCGATCTTCGTTCCTACCCTCACCTATGGTCACGAGCTTTGGGTGGTGACCGAAAGAACAAGATCGCGGGTACAAGCGGCCGAAATGAGCTTCCTCCGTAGGGTGGCTGGGCTCTCCCTTAGAGATAGGGTGAGAAGCCGCTGCTCCTCCGCATTGAGAAGAGCCAGATGAGGTGGCTTGGGCATCTAATTAGGACGCCTCCTGGTGAGGTGTTTCATTATTATATTGTTTTTTAAAGTAAAATGCTAATGTCTGAAGATTAATGTCAACAGCTAAAGTTAGATTATACTAATTAATCTCACACTCGAGAAATTCAAACATTTCAGCAGCTCAACAGTCAGAGGCAACAGAAAAAAGTGATTGAGTGCTAAATTAGGGTTAAATATGATTAAAATACAATATATATATATATATATATATATATATATATATATATATTTTAAAATACAATATATATAAAATCTATATACACTATACACACATATATACTGTATATATATAATACTTTTATATGGAAAATGTATAATTACGTGAGTGATGTGGATATGACATACATGGTTATGCTGACATATTTTAGATTTACCATGGTAAAGGAGCAGGTTGCTGTTTATTGTTTATATATAAACGTGTGTCTCATTTATCTTTGTCTTTCTACTGAATTACTAACTGCAATTAATTAATTTAATTAATATCTAATAAACTCAACACAAATAGCACATCAAGCAGTTGGTATGTGCCTTTTCTTTTGTGGTGTCCTCAGTCTCCACCATGCTTTGCTGTGCTGCACGGGAACGATCCAGGTGTGTAGAGAAAGGAGGTACACATGCACATTTTCTCCACTGACACGCAGATGAGGAAAACATTGTTGAGTAATGGCAGCAGAAATAGCCTTACACTCACCACAGATTACAACTACAAAAAATATTCATGGTTATCATTTTCAAAAACTGCATTAGAACATTTTCCTCAAACAAAGACCATATCATTGGGAAGCCTTGCATATGGTTTAATAAGATAGGGAACAGGGAAAGGCTTGCAGTGATCAGGGAGCTGATTTTCAGGATGAGGGTGCTGTCTTAGTGCAGGGAGTCTCCAGGCTCCATTGAATCCTGTGTAGCTCTTTTAATGAAAGAGGGAGGGAGAAAAGGATAGGAGAGAGAGGGTCAGACATACTTTTATAGGCCTGGGTGGGAAACCGATTTAGGAGATGAGGCGTGTTTGTTCCCCAACTTCAGTTATGAAACTTTGTTAGTTGTGTTAAGTTATCATAGTGAATTACTTTACGTTGGAGGTGCGCCAGGCTTAAGGCCAAGCGGATATACCATCACCCTGTATGTAATAACTCGCATGGAAATTAGCTTTTGCTGTGCTAACCTCAGCATTTGTCTATAGTGTTTCATATGATAGTCCTACAAATATTGATCCTTTTTTAATAATTTATCAGACTTTGATCCTTTGTCAGCCTGCCCGTCCATGTGTCCAAGCTTTTTCCTTTGGTTAAAAAGGTCTAGGCTACTTCATTGTTCTATGTCATCACACTAAGAAAGAAAGAAAGAAAGTGAATTTAATACAAAGTGTAAACCACTCTGTGTGAATGCATGAATTAGTCAGATCTGTGCTCCAGAGGAGAGCCTTCATCAGGCTGTGTAATATTGCCCTCTACTGGATTAATATGTTAATGAACTGCATTAAACTTGAGCCTTCTGCGTTTTTATAACCTGCTTCGAAACAACATGACCTTACATTTTATAATGCCTAGTCATTCTTATGAAGTCATTCTGGTGAAAGTAATACAAAATTTGTGTAATGCATTACTCTCCACAGAGAGTCATATTGTACGGTACCTTATTTCATTCAAATAAAAGCTAACTCCTAATATGCTATGTATATTTTTTGTAAATTAACTTGCCCAACAGTGTATATTATATATCCAGTAGAATAACTTCTATCATTAATATAAAATAAAGTTTAACAGGCTAACATGTCAGTGTGATTCATTATTGCTGGAACTATTTGAGTCTACTGTTTCATTTTTCTAAATGACTTACCCTGTAATCTCATTCAAGTCTTTCTTTCTTTTTTGCCATCAAAAGAAAATCAGCTGAGCTGTAGCATAATAAAGACAAAAGTCAACCAAATCAAAGCTAAAAACATTCACCCTTAAATCACATCTCTGTTTACATTAAAGTTTTTACATCGTTTATTAGTCTCAAATATGCACTCTTAATCCATATTAATACTTATGTACCATAAAACAGCACTCTGCTATCAAGCACCATGTTATATTTAAAGCTGACATGTAACTCACACTGACCTGTAAAGTAAATTACACAAGAATTTTCTCCCCTTTAACTCTCCAATGTTAGATGAAATTATTCAAGAGCAGGACATTTTAAATTAACAGGCTGTTAGTGGCTAACGGTATGTGTACAGTACATACAGTACAGTGTACTAACGTTAGCCTACTCTTAGCATGTCTGTTATTGCTTCGTAAATCTACTAATTTAGCAGCAGATAATCCAATATCATGCGTTAATGCACATGTTTATTTACCTAATATATGCTGATATTATAAAAACGATTCTTTAGACGTCTTACCCTGTTAAAGCCCATCACATCATCTGCTCAGTGGCGTGAAGCCAAGCCCCCAGGAAGTGCGCCACCCTCTGAAGCAAAATTTACATAAACTGTGTCCCAATTCAGGGTCTGCATCCTTCGGAGGACGCAGCCTACGCGGTCTACGGAGGCAGACAGTCTTTTTCTCTTAGCTGTGTTTCCCTTTGTAATGCCTGTGTCTATCCTTCCAGTCAATCACCTGTTAACAGTCAGGTCAACCTCTTTCATCATAGTTGACCTTTCTGTTTCTTAATCTTCCTGACAGGCTTTGACTAATAATATCAAAACTTTGGACTGGCAAATATTTTAAAACACTTGTTTTATTATATGCCAATACTGACTCTGAAAATGCATCATATCATGATGTAATCCTATGTAATTGTAACAGAATACAAACCCACATGGTAAAAAAAAGAAAAAGCCTGAAAATTATGTAACTTGCATTGTAATTTTCAGAAAAGCTGCCGTGAAATCAGGCATTCAAGCCATAAGAATTACAAAAACAGCCCACAGATCCTGTAAGGACTGACTAATGCACCAACCAGCTAACAGGAGATCAAAGTGCTGGCTCTGGTCAAACAGTTACCATTTGGCTGCATTTTCAAAATAAAAGCCAATAGTTTACCAGTTGGCCATGGACAAGGCTGGATTTTCACAACAAAAGCCCCCAGATGGTACAAGCAAATTACCAAGAGCCCTAGACTGTGCTGGCTTACGAAATGGAAATATTTGTTTTTCGGGAGACAAAGACAAAGCTGAATGACATTTTTGAATCACATGAATCACATTTATCAATGTTTAGATTATCAATACTTACAGTGAATTGAAAAACATACTCAAATCTTCAATCTTTGATTTCCACATTGAAATCCCTCTATGCTCTCATGCATCTCTCCATTCATTTTGATTTACACAGGTCACAAAGTAATTCTACTTCTCACATACAGATTTTGATGAAATACTACATCTGCATACTTGTGCTCTTTAAGGACACTTCTCAAATATGTACTGTCTTTCATTAGACCAACCTGCTCTCATTTTCATATTTTGAACACCACATACAAAAAGCGTCCTCAGCTAGTCTCCTCTCTTTTGCAATATCAAAATTTGGTGCCTGGACTTTGTCTCTCCTGTGAAAAAAAAGCAGAGGTGATTTTTTTTCTCATCTGTTTAAAGTTGTGTAACAGTAATTCATTTTTTTAAAAATTATTTATTTATAATTTCAATCCACCATATATTATAGAGATTGGTTAATTGAGAGATAGATACTATCTGCCATTTAAGCACCAGACAGCTGCTCCCTCTGCCTCTCTATTTGAGACTATGTGATGATCTCAGACGGGCTGGGTTTGGGCTTCAACTCACACCAGTTGGCTCTGTTCAGCTTGTAATTTTTTTTGGCCCCTTGAGAACTCTAAAGGTAATATATCACAGTACATTTTGATGGCCATCACTGATCTTTCTTTCACTGAATCTGCTTATTGCCAACTACTTTGGCTAAATGTGTTGTATTTTTAATCTTCTGTTACATTTAAGTTAAGTGTTTCAAAGGCATCTGTGTATTGTGAACATGACAGCAAAATACAAATTAAATAGAAATTTCAAATAATGACAATCATTCCTTATTTACACAAACACTGTAAGCAGTCAGAGCCAGCTGTAGATGTTGTTAGTACAGACAATATTAACATACTGATGAATGCGAGAATACAGGTAAATTTCCTTCAGTACATGCTGTGCTCAGGGGCTGTAAAATACACAGAAAAACTTTTTCTGACACTTTCAGTTTATAGCCAGCAAGGCAACGAAACAAGCATACCTAACAACATCATGTAGAAATAAGATAAATATTATTTATTATTAGTAATTGCAGTCTTAGTTTCACTAACTCAGTTTGCAGGGAGAGCAATGGACTTCAGATGCCAAAATTCAAAACTTGGATTAATTTTGTTTTGATTCTTTTGATTCGGGAGCCACACAGACTAAAGGAATATATTAAATTGAGGAATGGAAACATATTTGGACTTAGGGACCGCTTCAGAGGTAGAAAGTCTATTTTTCCCTCTCTTTTGTTTACCATGCTGTTAGATGTGAATGATTTTACAACAGTTAGTTCCGACCAAGCAGTTTGATTGGTTGAGAGGCATTCAATGAGTGCTGGTATAAGAGTACAACAGCACTAGGACTGTTAACTTTTAACTCTGCATGTATCACTCCGCTTCATGGCCGTTCAAAATCCATTATATTGTGTTAGAGTGAAAGTGGGATATGTTTTTAAAATGAGATGTGTTTATAATATGGTGCAAGCAAAGGTTCAAACAGCTAGTTGGCGCAGTTCACGTAGTTGTCAGTTGGTCAGGTTAAATGAGGAGAGAAGAATAGAGGAGAGAGACAGAAGTGGGGGGCGAGCAAGAAAGGACAGGAATTTTGAAGTGTGGTTTAAACTGACTGTACATGCACTGAAGTTACTAAAAGTTTCGAGGAAGCCCAGGAGGGAGCAGCTGTGACAGGCGGGTTGTGGTAAACGTTTGTTCACTGGGAGTAAACCAGCTATTACAGATGTTACAAGCATGTGCAGTGAGACAGGAACACACTCGTCTGATACTATCCACAGCCTGCAAGACACCGACATACACGCTGTCTGATACGAGGTAACGGAGATTATGGCAGTGAGTGGACACATGCTGGAGCGACGATCAGTCTGATCAAACTAACTCATCTGAATCTCACAGGCCACCACAGTGTCTGTTAACAAACTGGTTTTTCACAGAAAACACAGAGATAAATGTAGCTGGTCTGTGCATAACATGAAGACCGAGCTAACACAGATGAGCAAGCAGTGAGCAGGAAAATGTTTATGTGTTGCTAGGCAACAGCTGTGGCGTCCAGCAGTTGCGAAACTATCACAACATCACGGAGACGGATATGTCGGACTGTGAGCTCAATTGCTTTCATGGTTTTAGCAATGGCCCTAATGAAAACAGCATGGTCTGGTTAAAAGCTCAAGAAAAACAAAGTGTGTTGACACTGAGTTGGGATTGGGGCCTCTGAAGCCATCTTGTTACAACTCTGGAGCCAAAAGCAAATTGTAGGTTACTGATATGCTGAAACTTTGGAACACTGACTTTGACATCAGGGCCATAACTGCAGCAGAAGAAGAATCAGTCTGAACTCTGCTATGTAAAGTCATTGTGTTAAGTCCTCTGTGTAGCTGAGGCTTCTTCTTCCCCAGTGGCTCTCTGGGACCAGGAAGCCCCTCCTGATCACTGGCTCCACCACGAGCTCCAGTAGGCCCGGTGATTCTGGCACAGCTAGCTCCGTCACTCTGAAAAGATTAGAATATGCCCGGCCCACCAGAACCAGCTGGCCTGGGGGAATTCGGGGATCCGGTCCTCTTAGCCGTCGCCAATACACCCTGAAGTGGCGCACGAGCTTGGTGGGGTAGTCCCAGCGCAGAGTGGCATTGAGGAGCAGGCAGGGAGCAGTGGACTGTGGTGAGGTACCAGCCCCGCGCAGCCAAACCACATCATAAATGCACAGACCCTGAACCAGATCAGGAGGCACCTGCAGACTTGTTCCATCCAAGAGCTTACAGACAGGGGGGGGGGGGGCAATTAAAGAGGGAGGGATTCTCTTCCACACTTACTTTATTACTTTTAAACTAGAAAAGGCTAAATTTGGTGTGGAAAAATGAAGTTTCAATTGAAGTAGCAATGGGAATACAAAACTGAATGGAATCAATAAATCAGAGGTGTCAGTGTAATTCTTTGTGCTGAGTGAAATTAAAAAAAGAGAAATTATGTGTAAGTGATAAATTGTGTTAGAAGTGTCAGTTCAATAAAAGCCTGAAATAAACGAGTGCCAGCTCCAGTGAATAAACTCAAAGACAATAGGCCTCATTCATGAAATATAAGCAGAATGAATTTATGTGTGTACTGTTCGAAGAAGGTAAGTTACATGTATTCTGGCATTCATCAATGTGTCAGTAGCTCCAATCTTTTCGTAGGCACTAACAAAATCTACAGCTACCAATGACTGCTTGCAGTGCTTGTGTAAATAAGGAATGCACGGAAATATTGCTTGTCATTATTAGAAATTACAGTTTGAAATTGTTTGTTGTTGCTGTTGATTCAGTGCTTTATTCTTGTATGAAATGTAGCTATTAGGATCGTCAGTCAGGATCACTGTTGTTTCTCCAAGGGGGCTATCTTCAGTGCATATTACCTCATTGGCCTTTTTAACATTGTCTTTGTATTTGCATGTCCTTATGTCTTGCTGCAAAACTAATTGCTGTTTCGGGACAAATAAAGTTGAAGTTGAAGTTTAATTTGGGACCTGAAGCCAATTATATAATAATATAAATATAATACTGTAAAAATAGTATTAAAAAAATATAAAAATATTATAAAAAAAAAATTAAAACATGCTAAGAGCTGGTGAGTTTCCTTGCACCATTTCTTCTTCTCTTCCGTCTCTGTGCCTCTTTTGCATGGCGATCCATGGTGATGCAGTGTGCAGATAATGGTTACTGCTCTTCGCTGCCTGTTATACACATCTGTCCATCTGCTGGGAGGCACAAGCAAACACTGCCAACCAAGTTGCCTTGCAGCCCACTTTTCTGTCCCTTCCGCACATGTGCTCTCTCTATCTCTCTTCCCTGGTTCTCAACATGCTCTGTTCGGTCACTTTCCCGCTCTCCCCCTCTTTCTCTCTCTTTCCTTCTTGATTTAGTCCATTAAAACTCCTGCTTAACTGCTATTCAAGCACAAGACAGTTCAACACAGTCTCAGAAAAGAAAAAAAAAAGTTAAATTGGTGAGAACAGACCTGACATGATTGAAGCCCGAGGGAATAGTGAGAGAGTTCAACCCTGCGCTAAACTGTCACACCCGTGCTGACAACAGAAAAGAAAATATTTTTTCTCAACTCCACATTACCCAAAATAAGTTAGAATAATAGAGTTTCTTGCAGCGTCCATTAATCCGATGTGGGTTTTTAGTACCAAGATGTTTTATGTGCAAATCTGCTCACAGATTTACTAACATTTCATGAATGAGACCCAGTATCAGTTGGCAAAGTTGGCTGAAATGTGAGCACTGAAAGCAGTTATGGTGTTAAAACAACTTGAGAAGATTTTCTGTGCGCTTCTATCTGGGCCTCTAACACTTTGCAGTACAGAGAACACATAAAACACAACTGTCTGTTCTCTCACCATGATTTCGCCCACCCTGCAGCTGAAAGGTGTGTCCAGAGGCTCTCCAACCCGCTGGATGCTGAAACAAACCTCTCGAAGAGCACAGCCACGAAGCTCCAACTGTGAACACCTGTCCATAGTGATATCATGGGAACACACACACTTAATGATGAAATCTGCTAACTTAGCTGTCATTTCACTGTTTGAGTGCCTTACCCAATGGTCCAACCATCTGGTTTCAAATTGCCACACAGCTGAGAGAACTGCCTCACCAAATTAAGCCCTTCATCGTGTACCATAGGAGACACATCAGTAACTGCACACAGACAGTTAATGCATGGTGTTAATATCCAACCCAGGACATTAAAAATCTAAAGAACACCTTAACAACAATAAGCATTTGGGGCGCTTGTAGCAGCAAAAATATCTCTACATGTGACATCGCCGAGGCTGTACAGAGGTTGAATATTCCCAAATTCCTAAACTTATGCAAGAACATTTGATCCTAGACCTCTATTTCTTATATGTGTTTCAAGCCGAATTTAGCAAAGCCTCATAACTGCAAAACTGTGTCCTTCCTTTATGTCGAGTACCACATTCATGAGATTATTCTTAAATGGTCATTGCTGAGGTAGGATAAGGGGGAATGGATCATGATCATCAATGGATCATGAGAAACTCACGTTTGACATCCTGGACGTCCATGTGTGTGCAAAGACTGGCATCTGTTGTCTTCAGCTCCAAGGACACCTTGATCCCAGCAGATGGCTTGTAGATGAGGGTCACCAGAATCTTGGATGCCAGAGGTACATGGAGGGAGAAGATCCTGAGAAATACACAACAGAGTAGGGCTTCACAGTTAATCAAATATTCACAATCATGATTTTGCAGTACTGACATTTAAAATGCGTTTTTTGTGTACAGAAAACTCAGCTTCATATCATATCAAACACTGCCTGAAGTATCAGCCAGCTTCCACCTCCAAAGGGCTGTCATACTGCCACCTGTGCTCTCTGCTGCAGCAGCCTGTTACTATCTTTCCCATGTTACCACTACAGACGAGCAAAACAAAAATAATCCACCATCATCAGCTGTTTGGAACTTTTCAAATTTAGGAGAGAACAAATCACATGCAAAGATTTCATGAGACTTGCATCTGTGCTGCAAAGCAACACAAATAACTTTTTAAATCACCTAAAAAAAGGCATCAGACATCAATAATTGCAGTCTCAATGTTGATCAAAATAGTCATGATTTATCATTTTGGCCCAAATAATGCAGGCATAGAGTACTGTGTATTAGCTGTGAGACTGTGGTGTGTGAGGAGGTAGTCGGGACAAGATCACTTTTCCCGTACATGAAAATAAAGCAAGCATGAACAAGAAACACACACACTTGGCACAAAGTGGAGATGTGTGAGTGGCGGGGATGAGTCCATCCAGCAGCAGCGAGCAGCCCCCATTCCATGCATCCTCGGGGCAGCCGCGACTGCTGAGCCAGCCACGGCCGTCCAGCTCCTCATGGTAGTATAAGGGCTGGATCTCCTGGGCAGTCAGGTTGAACCAGCTCCTGTCCACCTCACGCTGCACATACACAAATGAAAACTGCAGTCACCAAGCAATCACTTAACTTCATTCATGCAGCACATTTCACTGACCAAAAAACAGCCAGCATCTCCCGAAATAAAGTTATCATCAACTCCAAAATGAACTGCAAACCAGAGCAGGGATATAAGGACTAGTGTAAGGTGATCAATGCTGCTCTTTTTTTTTGGGGGGGGGGGGCATATTTGACTTTATTTGATAGGACAGAGTGATAGTGTGAAAGGGGGGAGAGGCGGGATGACATGCAGCAAAATGCCTTAAGCTGGAATCAAACCCACGGCCACTGCAGCAAGGACATTGCCTTCATATATGGGCGCCTGCTTTATCCCCTGAGCCATCAGACACTCTATCAATGCTGCTCTTTAGGATGTCTGGATCAAGTTTTTTGCCCCCAATCCCAATCCAAGTCACTAATGAGTAGCTGCCATTACTGAGTCCCAATCCAATATTTGTTTTCCTTGATGATACAGCTGCACAGTGCACCTCCAGGACTTTTAAATTGTTCAAACAATGTAGTTAATATGCTTGACAACAATATAGCACTTCAATGCATTAAAAAATACCCCTGTCCACACTTATCCTTAATGTTAGCCTTTTACATTAATTTATTTTGAATAACAAACCTCATGTGATCTTTTTGGCCTGGTCGCTGGACTCTGTCTCTTTAAGGGAGTACTCTCTACTGTATTTCACTGTATGTTCATTTTTGTCTGTATTTATTTTGCACAGATGAAATTAATAAGTTATACTTCCTGGCATTCTGCTTGCAAGGCTTTTGTTGCACTTAGGGAGGTATAGTGAGTGTGGTTGTATCTGGCTCTCCACCTTTGTCTGTCTCTCCTCAAAACAAGGCCATAGACGACAGCAAAATGTAAAAGAAGCTGAAATGAAAAAAGTGCTCATAACTTCAGTAAATAACATAAAAAACAGTCTCATAGTTTGTTTACTGATGTTTAGTCTTTCACAGGGTGCAGACTGCAGGAGAGATGGAAAGTTGAGTCCTGCACTTGTTGCATTGGAGTGCATAAAAGTTTCATGAGAAAAAACGCTTGTTGGCTGATGTGAACAAAGGATCAGGTAACATAAAATTTAGGATTGGAATCAGGCTCTATATAGCTCAATATAGCTGATCACAATCAGTTACTCCTCTACATGCATCTAAAGCTAACTTTCATTCTTGTCTTAACAAGCTGCCTGATCACCGGTGAAAATGGTATAATTTATTTTGAGTGCAGTGGGTTCAATTCCAAGCTGTAGTCAATACATAGCATTCTCACATAGCTGAGAATGCTGAATTAATTGCTGAGTTTTAAAAATACATACAAGACCAAATTGCTGTATTCAGAGATGGTGCTTGCAGAATCAGTCAGAATTTTATACATCATTTATGCAGCATTCAGGTTGATTTTAGATGTAGCAGCAGTCACACTGTATGACTTCGATCCTAAATAAATCCAAAAACTCTAACTCTCTAACTCCAAAAGTCTAACTCTGCTGTGTCCCATGCAAGTTTTTTATGGTTCTTAGACTTTGCACTTAGACCATGTCTGTTTCTGGCACTGTAAACCTGCCACCAATCTGATAATGAAGAGCCAATTAAATATTTGGAAGGGGGCAGCTGTATCTCAGGAGGTGGCTCTCCAGTCCCAATGTCCAAGTATCATTGGATACTGAACTCAATATTACTCCCAATGGCTGTTCCATTAGTGTATAAGTGTGTGAATGTCAAAGCTGAGTAGTAGGTGGCAATAGGGCCACGCAATTCATTGAATTTCAATTTGACAATCTTAATTCACTGCATATGCACATTATCATTAGTACAGCACCTATTTTTTTTTATATTTATCTTATTTAACAGTTATTTATTTTAATGTGTGAGTGAGTGGAAACAGTTTTTTTTTCATGAGAGACTAAATCTTGCTGTACGTGGACATGCAATAACAATAAAGGCATTCATTCATGTCTAGCTTGCCAGCTGCTGATTAAAGTGACAGAAGTTAGCTCTAAAGTTACCATGGGGGGTGCAAAGGGGTCGGGTGCTGTGTGAGTTTGGCGGCAGCCAAAGGCGGGGACCTTGGCGGTCAGATCCTCGGCTGTCGAAGCTAGCTCTAGGGATGTGGAATGCCACCTCTCTGGTGGAGAAGGAGCCTGAGCTGGTGCATGAGGTTGAGAAGTTCCGACTAGATATAGTCAGCCTCACCTCGACACATGGCATGGGCTCCCGAACTAGTCTTCTCGAGAGGGGTTGGACTCTCTTCCACTCTAGAGTTGCCACTGGTGAAAGGCGCTGGGCAGGAGTGGCAATACTTATTGCCCCCCGGCTCAGTGCCTGTATGTTGGAGTTTACCCCAGTGAACGAGAGGGTAGCCTCCCTCTGGCTTCAGGTGGGGGGACTGATGATGACTGTTGTTTGTGCCTATGGTCCAAACGGCAGTGCAGAGTATCCACCCTTTTTGGAGTCCTTAGAGGGGGTGCTGGAGAGTGCTCCATCTGGGGACTCCCTTGTTCTTCTGGGGGATTTCAACGCTCACGTTGGCAACGACAGTGAGACCTGGAGGGGCGTGATCGGGAGGAATGGTGCCCCCGATCTGAGTGGTGTTTTGTTATTGGACTTCTGTGCTCGCCACAGACTGTCCATAACAAACACCATGTTCAAGCATAAGGACGTCCATATGTGCATTTTGGCATCAGGACACGCTAGGCGGCAGTTTGATGATCGACTTTGTAGCCGTATCGTCGGTGTTGCGGCTGCATGTCTTGGACACTCGGGTGAAGAGAGGGGCAGAGCTGTCAACTGATCACCACCTGGTGGTTAGTTGGCTCCGATGGTGGGGTAGGATGCCGGTCAGGCCTGGCAAACCCAAACGCATTGTGAGGGTCTGCTGGAAACATCTGGCAGAGTCTCCCGTCAGCAGGAGCTTCAACTCCCGCCTCCGGGAGAGCTTTGACCACGTCCCAGTGGAGGCGGGGGACATTGAGTCCGACTGGGCCATGTTCCGTGCCTCCTTAAATAATCATGATTTCAGCGATGAAAGGGTCCTTGTACCCCGGTTGCTTGCGGGACTTGGACTGACAAGTCACTGATCTCTGTGAAGGTCAGATAACGCATGCAGAGTTTAAACCCTGGAGTGAGACATTTCACATGGTGTAGTACTTTCAGCGGCCAGAGGGGACACAATTTCCAAGTCAGCTTGGTGTACATCATTTATAGACCAAACGTTAATGTCATGTAAATCCAATGATAATTGTCCCTCAAGGCTTACCTCCTGTTGCCAGTAGGTAGCGCTACTATGACAAGTGAAAATTGTCATACAGATGTGTTCAGGGTGGGACACTTCTCAAACCTATGAAGTTTAGGCAGATCGGACAATTTACACCAAAGTAACAACAATTTGCTGTTGTTTGGCGAGACATCAAAATTATACATCACACTACAGGAAACCAGTAAAAGTTTAACATGGACCTGTGATAACTTTTCATCACCAAGGGGTTGAGAATGGACACACCAATTCTGAAGTCGATCGGATGAATCCAGTAGGACAAGATGGCAAAAGTACGAGGCCCAAAATTGCCAAAAAATAGCACATAATGACCAACTTCCTGACTTCCATCAACTACCTGTGATCTGTGCTCGGGCCCTAATAATTGAGATTATTGTTTTTGCCATCATTGAGCTGCCCTAGGTGGCACCTTGTACAGTAGCCTCAGCCACCAGTGTATGAATGTGTGTATAAATGGGTGACAATGATTCTATATAGTGAAAATACTTTGAGTGATTGGAAGACTAGTAAGGCATTATACTAGTGCAAGAAGAAATGCTGCTTAAAATGTATATAAATCATTTTAATCAAGAGAATGAATTTAAAGTTGCATCAAAACTGATGCTTGTTTGGTTTACAGTGGTGAGTAGAATCACTGGTAAATCAGTCTGCACTGGTCTGTAGATGAATATGAGTAACTCTGCAGCAGCTTTATGCCTAGAACACACTGCATGTGTAAGCACCATGGAACTTTTTTTTTTTGGAGCCCAGGTTAATAAATTAAAGCAGCCAAACTGCCTGTGTGAGCAGGGCTGCTCAGGTGCATCTCAGCTGCTGTTCAGCTGCAGAACATCTAGAGAAGCGGTGGCTTGCCAATTTTTTCCACGTTTTTTCAGCAAAACGTTTAATTACAGTTTCAATGTCTTTATGATGAGATGAGGAAATACAAATATATCTGTTTTACTCAATCTTTCCTGTTTGTTCCAAAATAGAAGCCCTCTGACAACATTTCTGCAGACAGAATCCTTTCAGTTGTTGACACAAGACATTTTATTGTGAAACATTTGCAGGACCTAGCTGTTGGCAAAACAGGAGCTCAGGTTGGTAAATGAGTGGATCATGTGCTTATAATTGTGGAAATACAGTACTCATAGCAGCAGGCGGCTCTGCAGAAGCGGTGCAGCAACACCACAAGCATACAAGACCTAGCAGTTCAGTGAGTTTGCTGTTACGCGCTGCTCACATATGCAGGTGTTAGACTGTGTGAAAAGTTTCCCATCCAATTCATGAAATCCCTGCAGACGTGACAGCAGCAGTGCCATTTCACAACCATCATCTGTGTTTACCTTTATTATATCACATGCAAATGATACGAGGTTACTCAACAACCACAGGGAGATGTTGAATGACCAGGGCCCTATTTCAGAAAGCAGGCTCTACAAACTCTTAACCTAATCCCAAACTCTAAGTTGATTGAGCCTGAGCAGAGACACTGAGTTTTCGGTTCCAGAAAAGCTGAACAGAATAAGATCAGTCAACTCTGACTATGTTCAGCCTGAGAGAAGCATGTTCACGGTGAGCACAGAAAGCAATCATCAGTGGAGCAAAGACAACATGATTCACACTGGCAGGAGGTGGAGTTAAAAGCAGAGTTACTTATTTTAACCAACTAAATTAGAGATTTTAATGACCTTGCATGTAAAACGATGAGCTATTAAATACTATGAAGTTTCTAAAGTATATAAAATCCACTCAGTCATTCATTTAATCACTTTCACAAAATGATGCCAAGTCGGTGACATGTGTGTCTTATTTCCCAGTAAGAACCAAGACAGAACTTTTAAGTTGAAAAATAGCTGATATTATGTATCAATATTCAGTATATCTTTATTAATTCAGAATGAATATAGATCTCTTTTCACAATCTTTTAAACCACCTAAAATGCGACAATTCCATTGTAGCTAGGTAGAAAGACAGAGATATAATTAGTACAGACATTTCCCTAAAATTATAACACAAGGCATAAATTTATCACATGTAATGTTTCGTAATATTTGATTAAAAAAGAGATCTACATGCTGCTAGCTGCCAACAAGAAACTTGAGGACATCGTGAAGGGAGAAGCTGACCCTGTCGTATATGCAGGGACAAGTATAAATTATGACAAAGACAACACCGTTACTGCAAAGAGATGGTTGTATAGAGATCAGATACTGTGCCTTTTACTGTGAATGTGGAGTTTGAAACTGATGTAAGATGTATTAGTTTTAAGGCTCTAAATTGAAAATTGTCCATGCAGTTTTCCAACATGATTAAAGGCTTTTATTTACACATTTTAGAGGATGACAATGCCACTTTTGTAAAGCCAATTAAATTATGGCTTATATGTGAATGTTCAATAAATGTCTTCAAATAGCCGTAGTGAAAAAAATAAAAAATCACCAGGATTCTGAACGTCATTTAACCAGTGAGTCATTTTATAAAATTATTTTCAATGGAAAAATGCAAACTGTGTTGTGTCTAATATAAAGAAAATGTAGAACTTTGACTTGATTCAGAAAAGGAACCACCGTGTCTGTCGTCCCTGCTCCTCGGTCGGCAGGTGATCAGTTTCAGGCTCATGGGAAAGAAACCTGCTGGCGAGGAGGTTTGCTTCACGTAGCATACTGCCATAGTAACTGACTCAGGGTGACACTGAGCTGGCTTTGTGAAACGGACAACTCAGAGTATCCTCATTTCAGGCTGAACATACTCAGAGTTTTCACTTATCCCACTTTCTGAAATAGGGCCCAGGACTCATTAGTCCTTTGCCTTGTTTTGTCTAATTTTTTATCCTTTGCTGTTTTTATATGGATAAAAACTTAATGAACCTCAGTGCAAACACTGTTGACCATGTGATGCAGTAGTACTATGACTGAAAATAAGTAGGATTAATGCAAACTGTTTCAATAACAACTGCAGTAATTAAATATTTCAAACCCCACACCATCTACCTCTGGTTACAGATCGAACTCCAGCAGTACCTGTCCTCTCCAGTAGATGGCCTTCCCAAAGCCCTGGCAGAAGGAGGAGAGGAAGGGGAGTGGTGAGGCTGGTCGATGGATGTACAGGTAATCTGTCAGAAGAGCCCAGAACCTGCAGACAGGACAGGGCTTATTTAAAAACATCTCCACTAACTGACATACATACATCCAAGTAAAAGGTTGTGTATATTGATATGTTAATATTGTGCTGATCTTACTTGTCCTGATTCTTACGGAATTCGGTCTTATCATAGTTGGTCTCGTACACCCAGCCTGGAGCAAAGATAGCTGCAGAGAAGTTGTGCTTCCGAATCATTTCCAGCGCCTGTAAATCATCCAAACAAAAAGGTCCATATGATGTTCTGATAATAATCAATGCATCTTCATATACAGACACACATGCTCTACAGTGTTTACCTTATTTGTTTCCAACATTCCTCCCACCACCTTGCCTCGGGCGAACACATCCACTCCAATGTAAACTTCAGGCTGGCGGCCTTGGACACCGCTATAGTTGCTCATCCACTCCAGGTTCTGCTCTGTCCAGTTGTAGTTGGTGAAGAAACCATCACACACATCGAAAAACATCCTTTTATGGAGAGATTGTTGGATAGTTATTAATGTATAGACAAACTGTGAGAATCATCTTGATTGTCTGCAATCCCAACTCTAAAAAAGGTCAGATGCTGTGTAAAATGTAAATAGTGTCATGACTGGGTAAGGAAATGACCTCTTCAAAAAGCTCAGTTGCTCCAAACAAAGGATAGTACAAGGTTCAACACGTTATGAAAAACTGCATAGACAAATAGTCCAACAGTATAAGAACATTTATGAAAGCACGATTGCAAGGAATTAAGTGATTTCACCATCTAAAATCCATAATATCACCAAAAAATTAAGAGAATCCACATTCACAACACTTCTGACCTGCCGCCTCATTCTGTTAAATTGTAAGGCGTCAAGACCTCCTTGTCATGCCAGGTGGCTTAAAGATGTACTGTTTCACTTAACGTTGGTTAAAAATAAAGTACACCCTGCAGGGGAATGCGTCCAAATTCAATGAGGTATGGGTACCCTTTTTAACTTATTTCCATAATTTGAAGGGCTTAACAGATAGCAATGACCAGGTCTAGAAAGAAAAAAAAGAGATAGCGAGAGAGAGCACGACTCTGTACCAGTCTTTGTTTTGGGTTTGTCAGTAAGCTCTCTAAAAAAGGTATACTGTGTAATGTTTGCCCATTTGTTTAATTAATATTTTTTCTGTGACCACAAGAGGATGTTAAAAATCAATAAAAAAAGATTTTTTTTTAAAAAAAGGGTAAGTTGCACATCTGTGACAGCATCATGAATGCTCAAAGGTACATATATGTTTTAGAGCAACCTATGCTGCCATCCAGATGAAGACAAAGAGACATATTCTGCATGTGTTCCAACAGCATGGCTTTCCTTGTGATCATAATGCCCAACATAATGTGTTGGGCATTATGAAGTGCATAATACAACAGAGACCCTGGACTGTTGAGCAACTTAAATTGCGTATCAAGAAAGAATGGGAAAGAATGTCACTACCAAAACTGAACAATTAGTGTTGTCAGCTCTAAAACACTTACTGAGTGTTGTTAAAAGAAAAGTTTTAAAGGTGCCCCTGTCTCAACTTTTTTTGGAATTTGTTGTAACAATTATTATTTTATACATTAAATATCTTGTCCTGGGACTGTAATTAAATGAATATACTTCAAATGGGATTTTCAAATCATTGCATTATGTTTTGATTTGTTTTACACAGCATCTCAACTTTTTGGAATTGGGATTGTACTTAGTTCTGTTACTAAATTAAGAGAAGTGAGAAGAGAAGTACAAATGTTGATTGCACAAAGTAATGGCTATAGACTAATGGCACCATCAGTGTTAAGACTGGTTCCCTATAAGCTTTGCTTTCACTTTGCCTTTTAGTCTGCCACTGGTAACAGCCTCCTGGGAACATGACAGCTTGATTTACGAAGGAAGTGCATGAACAACTGGGAAAAGGTTAGTGCTTTTGTTTTTCCTAGTAACTATCCCTAGTTACTAAAGAGTATGAAAGTTCTTTGCAGTTATCGTCCCCAGTAAATGGCGGACAAAGGAACAACCAAACTAACTGTGAAAAATCTACCCACCAAAAGAAAAAGAGCCCCACAGCAAAGCTCAGAGGAAAATGAGGAGTGATCCAGTTGTCTTTATGACACTGGTGCCGACAATAATACCACTTGGAAACTCTAGCGGGATTAAAGTTTTCAAACCATAACGGAAACATCTCCACCTGTTGGACTGGTTCAGTTCATTTTGCCATGTTAGCTGTCCATTCTCGATCACACTATCGTACCACAGGACCAGGCTGCCAGACACTCGCTCATGCATCTGGTCTGTCAGATAGCGCAGGAACAAAGGTGTGTTCTTCACTGCAACCTCCTGCCAGTGGGGGGGCAGCATAAACACAACATTACATGCTTCAGTTAAATGGACTGCACTTATATAGTCTTCTGAGTACTTTTACATTACATGTCACATTCACCCATTTATATAAACATTCGAGGTGAACGCAGAGGGTGCCACCTGCCACTCAGTAGCCAACACCAAACAAGTGTTGCTTTCGTAAATTTACAGGCTATGCTCAGCAAATAAATAAGATATAAAGAGGTTGCCATCAAAAAACACATTGTTGAGGATCGCAGTGGAGTTAAGCAGAATGATGCATGACCATGTCTGCGCATATCAGTGTAAGTAATGTGGTGTTGGCTAGTTTGTATGTCTTACTTACACTGAGGGAGTTTTCTATGTTAATGAGCCAGCCATCAAAGCCATAGCAGTGGCTGATCTGGACTAGTTTATCAGCCACTGCCCGGTACGATTCCTCTTCTTGCAGGAAGGCCTTGCATGCTGCCGCTCCATCAGTCCACTCTGTGATGAAAGTGCCTGGGAATTGGGAACCAGGACATTTTATACAAAATGAAAAGACGCCTGATAAGACGGTAGTGAAACTGACGTCGCCCCATATCTTAAATATAAAACACAAATTCAGCATTACTAACCTGGACCTGCTTCTGCAAGATTTGACCTTTTCACTCACCCAGAACAACAACTCCATGTTTATGTGCAGCATTGGTCCACACAGCAGGAGGAATGGTCACCATGTTGTGTGTGAAGTAGTTGAAAATATCAATGTACTGCCAGTGATAGAAGGCATATGGGGCCTCTGCATTTGTGCCCTGGGCAAATCTAAACAACAACAGACAACATGACATGGCATTACATGATGCAGGGATGTGAGTGCAAATACAATATGGATGACAGTCATCTCGATGTTACACCCCATCTAGGGGTTACAAAAACTAGGGATGTCCCGATTCCATCTCAAATATCAAATCAGGGGCAAATCAAGGCATTTTTTGACTGCCGCTGAGCCACAGCCTCCTCTAAACACTACAAATCATGAACAAAAACCCAGTATGAGATTGTTTGTTTACGTTATTTACCAAAGTTATAAGCACTAGTTTCATTGCAGCTCAGTGTGAGAGTCTCATGTTTTTTTTAGCTGTAGCACATGGTGTTTCTCTGCCCCACTCAGAGGAGAGAGCAGGGGACAGGGGTCCACATACTTTGGAAATGAAGTGTTCATTCCCCAATATCTTTATAGCACCATGTAACGCCCGCAAATTCCTAAAATGTCCTCACAGCTCATTGTAAACTGTGCATGAGTCGTGAGCTGGAAGGAAGGGAATGTAAATTTAAGAATCAGAGGCCTCAATGTCCAGAACACGACAATTTGTATTTGGCCCTAAATGTGCAACCACACCTGTCATCTAGGTAGCCACCCATCATGTCATGAGACACCAAGGTCCGACGTGGACAGCTGGCCAGAGGAGGCTCCCGAGGTGCCAGAGGGACTGCTGCCACATTAAAGGGGTTTGCCTCACTTCGTTTCCACGACAATAGCTCCTCCAAACTTTGAAGACCACAGCTGATTGGTTCGGTGGTTTCTGCGTCGTAATGTTTGACTGAGAAGCAGAGAAAATGCACACCAAGACATCAACTACAGCTCAGATTCTTTCAGACTGCCCTATAGGTGAACTACTGGCAACTAGAGCTGGGCAATAAACCGTAGAGTAATCGAAACCAACATTTAGAACCTCAAACCGATGTAATCTTGCCTGTGTTGGTTATTTAGAAATTCTGTTAATCTTTTCCCCAGCGGGCTTGCCAACTCTCACACATCTGGCATGTGTCTCACGCTTTCAGGCTCTGTCTAACGCTCTCATGACACTGAGGAAAATCACACGGCAAAACATTCCGACAACAGAGGTGTTGAACAATCATGTAATGCCATGAACGACTCTAGAACAACTCTAGAATACAGCTCAGTATTTGACAACCAAGTTATATGTGCTTCCAAGGAGTCTTATTATTGCGTATTGAACAGCTGATGGTCCAACCGCGGCAGAGTGAGACAGACAGACAGAGCGGAGCTTCTCCTTACAGCACCAAAGTGTCAGAATGAACCAGCAGCCAAATACTCAGAGGTAGAAAGTGACTTCTTCAGACTTCTACAGACTACTTTGTTTTAGTTTCAGGTTAAGTCAGACTTTGGACAGAGTACATAACTCTGTCCAAAGAAACACCAGAGCGCATTGCTCCGTGTCTCACACAGTCACTCGCGCTGAGCTTTCATTATTATTACCAGGAACAGATATAGTGATTTGGGGGCCTGGGTCCACAGACACAGGGGCCTTATTTTCAGCTTTTCTCTAACTAAGAATGTTGGCAACTGTAGAGGATGTAGGCCTATTCAAAACTTTGTTTGTTGAGAAAAACGATTAACACCACAGAGTAGAAGTTTAAATCCTGCAGTCAGGAGAGGATGGCCTATTATCAGCACATTACATAAATTTACCTTAAGTTTGTTTAAGATGGAGCTTTTAATTCTTATTAATTCTGGATAGTTTTACAAATGATAATACGCCATATGTTTGTTCCACTCCAACACACCATGGTCAAATGAAACTGTGTCAATGAACTACGAGGGCAATAAACAATCAAACAAAAAAAAACAACAAACAAAAAAAATCGTTCATTAATTGTAATCGAGGTAAAATGTTCAATTAATTGTGTTATTGATTTGAGATGAAATCGCCCAGCCCTACAGGCAACCATATCTCCTCACCTGGTAGTGGTGAGGGCATATAATTGATGACTTCATGGACACTGCTTGAGTCCATCGGTTGATCCAAACAAGACTCCAACCTGATGAAGGAACAAGGTAGCAAAGTGCGGCATGTGAATTTGGATAAACACTACATGAGAGCCTGGACAGTAACACAACTTTCAAGACTTGTTTTTCTTTTTTTTTTTAATCCCAAACTAATCCCTTTTACCCAAATAAACCATTTCCATGTGCAGTATACTTTAATTTTAAAAAAAATTACAAAAAGAGAGGCACTCCATTGATTTTTAAACATCATATTTAGTTTAGTTTCATTTATAAATATTTTAATTATTGTTAGTGTTTACTGTAGTCCAGGAGGAAGTAGCCTACAGTCCTAAACAATTAAGAAAAAATGCAGTTGTCCTGTTATGGCCTTATTATATTCATCTTTTAATAAAAAAGAAAAATCCTTTTCCCTCAATGCCAACTTGGTATCAAAAAAATGGTATCAAATATCAATATTTTTCAAGGTATTGTATCAGAGTTAGAAATTCCAGTATGGTGACAACACTACACCTTATTACCTAAGTTCATTTTGGGTTCTTCATTCACCATGCAGCATGAGAGAAAAACTGCTTTGTTCCCAAATTCAACATCAAACGGGATGAGTAATATACAGATGCTTATTTGGGGGGTGAAGTATTCCATAAAAGTGTATGTTGCATTTTACTGTCTCCTTTTTCAGAATTCAAACATGTTACTTCAATGATCTAAGACAGTTCAACAACATCAGTAAACATAACCACCTCTCTCTTAAATCCAAAAACTTGAGTGCTAAAACTTACATGTGAGATGTCACAGGGTATAAAGTCGAAAGCTGCTCTATAGACAATAAATTGTGAAAAATGTTCTAGATGACAGTGACTATTCTTCTATCTGCCTGAAAAGACAATGGGCCTCATGCAACGCAATCTCTTGAATTTCTCTTCCATTTTCTATAATTTTTTTGTTAAGAGAATATAAGAGAGATATAACTCTTTAAGAAATGTTAACTGCACACACACCAAACGTTCTTAACCTTTCAAATCTGCTCTGACCAGGTGTGCTCAATGATGAATCTCACTTAATCATAAGTCACCTGTTAGCAAAGGTAACACCCCCTTAACACTATATAAGGGCAGATGTTGTGCCGTGTGCAAAGACTGACACATGACCAAGACCAGAGACATGAAACCAAATAAGGCTGTAAGAAGAAGAACTTCTGTAGTAGTAAAACGAAAAACGAAAACGAAAACAATCATTCTCTAGGTCCACAGAATCAGGCTCCCATTGGCTGTAATTAGACAGACATGAATAACCCGTTCATGAGGTTACCAGGTTGTCCTGGTTATGATCATATTCAGGATATGGTGTTTTCATGAGCACAGAGAAATCAGGTTATTTGTATTCAAGTATACACACCATTTTTTTTTTGTTTTTTGTTTTGTTTTTCAGAATACTACAGCTAAAGTATTTGGGTTTATCATTACCAGAATATGGTGTTTACATGCTCAAACACATAACCCAGATACTCCAAAAACCTGATCTTAAACAGGTTATTCATATTCATGTACATTCATTCTGCTCATTTTAAGTCCTTTATATATTGTCTACATTCATGTAGCTGTCCAGTGAGAGCTGCAAAATTCTAAAAAGTCAACTTTTTATTGCATCAGAAATCAGCTCTGGTTTCCTCTTTGTGATTATATTTTCCAGCTGATCAGAGAGGGTTTTAAAGAGCTTATTTAGCTTAACCCTTTGAAAAATGGAGGGCATTACTCTTTGGCTGCTTTGAGATACCCTTTACAATAAATTTAACCTTTGAATTCTGAGCTAATGAGCCATTTCAAAAACATTGGGAAAAAAGGCCATGAGCATCACAGCATAAAATTTTCCACAATTTGCAAGAAGGAAGAGAAAAATGTCTGGGAAAAAATGAAAAAAGCAACTCGGGTATAGTAACCGTAACTTACGTCATATTCGTACAAGTACAATACATTAAGTAAATGTACTTTGATTTCACCGCTAGGTTATTTGATTCCTTTGAAGATAAACTGATGACTGTCAGTTTTGTTTTTCGATGACATCACCCTTACCAATGTTAATATAATTAAAGATGTAAACAACACGAAGCCAGTTACCTCATCTCTTCCATGGTAAACCGGAAGTTAGCTCACTTTTGTGAGCTCACTTTTGTGAGCTAACCCGTACCCGTGCTAACCATGGATCTGGTGCTACCCATAACTATTAGCACACTGAGAGTCAGTGAGTACAGTCACGATACGTTACCGCTTGGGCTCGTTCGTGCTGCTCCTCGCGCCGGTATCATCCTGCTCCTCTTCTTCCTCTTGGTGTGGTGAAGGCTTGTGCATATCCTCAGTCAGAGACATTTAACCAGAATGAGCTGAGAAACAAACTGTTGACGAAAGAAGACAAACGAGTGTTCTCGGAGTGCTCCTCCGCGGATCTACCGGGATCTACCAGCTATGACAGCTAAACACTTCCGACCCAGTCCTTCATAATAAGAGCGCCACACATGTCGTGGTACACATATAACATGCTTTTGCCTACTCTGACATTGTGCTGTGTGGGTTAGAAACACATGATTTAAAAAATATTTCGAGGATTAATGACACTACAGATAGACAAAAAGTTGGGTATTTAGGGCCCAGAGGGTTAAGATTAGATTTTGAGAAAGAAGGTGAACACTGACAACTTCATCACTTTCTGCAGTATCGGGGACCTTTGTATGAGAACACTGGGGGCTCAGCCCTGACCTTTGTAGGTGATTTGGGATTTTTTTTTTTTTTTTTGATGAACAAGCTGTATTTTTATGTTTTTGTAATGCACTGTGTCACCATATTTAACCTTTTATTCCCCAAAATAATATATAATATTTTTTCTGTTAAAAATATGTCATTACTAGGCTTCTGAATAAGTTAGGCATAATGCCTGGTGAGCTGTCCGTTAGGGACAGTTCTTTATTTATCAAAAACTGACCCTGTGATGTTTGAAAGTTAAAAGTTGAAGATGAAGATCTGGAGTTGAAAAAAGTATCAGGGTCTCACTCTTGTCATGAATGCTGATTAGTTCTTGCAAACACTTTATTTTTGGACAAATTTTAAATGAGATGCAGAATAAAGTGATTTTCATGAAATATCACTATTTTATGCTTTTTTTTTTTTTTCTGATTGAAGTGTTTGTTGCACATCAGGTGTTCAAGGACCATTGGAAATGGGAAAATCCAATGGTTACTTCTGTTTTTACAGTTTTGGCATATTTTCTTTAAAAATGTTTAACAGAATACTTAACTCTTTCCCTGCTATTGACAAGATTTTCCGTCAGTCTGTGTTTTTACTGTATAGGGGACACGGTTATGGATGTTGTGCAATAAAACAACATTTCCACGTCCAAAAAACAATCGAACAACACAGTCTAAGGTCCCAGGGTGACGGGAGAAGAGGACTACTAATGTGCCGACTTTATTGCTGTTTACCAGCTTTTCGGATCCTCCCTGCAGCACGATATTTAAAAAACACAGCAGGAAAAATATTAGCAACTTATTTAGATAATCAAGGAGGAAATAGGCCTACTGTCATTAATTCCCGTGCTCGCTGCCCACAGTAACCATAGAACACTGCTGTCTGCGGCCGTCAGGCCAGCGTCCCCCTCCTCTCTCTCCTCCTGTGCCAGGTGTGTGTGTGAGAGACTGTGACTTGACGAGAAGACACGCTGATCGTGGTGTGAATTCAGGTGTAGTGAGTTTCCAGCCAGTTATGTTGAAATAATAAACTGATATCTGACGTTTTATTCCTTCCAACTCACAACAAGCAGAACAATATGTAAAAATGCAGAGATCACAACAAAGCCGTAGGGACTGAATGCAGCAGACCACGAAAGGGTCCCCACCTACGGCATATGCCAACAAGCCGGTCGGACCGGAGGGGAGAAATGAAACTGAAAATGCCAGACGAAAAGAGGGAGAAAAGCCCGGTATCACAGTGAGGCTGGCCTGACTTGGAGTGGGAGCTCTTCCTCTACCAAGCCTTCTTCTGATCGCATGAGAGTGAAGTGGATGAGGTGTGATTTTGGCTCACTCAACAACGGGAGATCTGGAACTGCTCTGCGCATATCTTCACCGAGACAGGGTTAACCCCTGACATCCCGCATCAAATTGTTGTCCTAGATGATCTGACCTTGTGGGAGCCATTTGGACACAAGACTCTGATGCAAATTCAAAAAATGCACTGCAGGAATTAAATGACGCCATCAGCAGCAACATCACTAAGCAACCGAATGGAATCGTCATAGCAGCTGCCGATTTTAATCAGAGCCCTGAGAGAGAAACTCCCTTTTTCCCAACCTAAAATCCTGTATAGCTATAATATAGTTATATGTATCTATATAAATCTATAAATATATATATATACATATATATACGTGTGTGTGTGTATATCTATTTATACATAAGCCTATGTATGTATATATGTATGTATGTATCTATTAGAGATGGCAATTTCGACACTGAAAATCGAACTGTTTCAAAACGTTTCATCACGTCTGGCTTCGGCACATAGCTCGAGACAGGTTTCGTAACATCATGTGATCGGTACCAAACCTGGACAGATTAAGTCTCCGTTAATGAATGTTACCATTAAAATGTTCTACAAACTCACCCTAGCATAGCATAGGACCAATGTTATCGAGTCACATAGCTAATAATGATATGAAATAGTCACCATATCCTACAAGAACTAAATCAATAGCAGTTTGATTTGATTTGCATGACACCTGTTGAGGTAGGCTTTTGGGCTGGGGATAAGGGAGCTTACAACAAAAACAATGTTAAATGGGTGCAATGCAAGCTTCAACCAGTAGATGGCAATGTAAAGCAAACAGGTTTTGAAATATTTCAAAATGTTTCAAAGCAGTGGTTTAAAAGTATTGAAGTATTGAAACAAAAGTATTGTTTCAAAGTTTCGGATTTGCCATCTCAAGTATCTATCTTTCTATCTATCAATCTACCAACAACTCAGCTTAATTCGCACAAATCTCTTTCTACTTCCTAGTCACAACGCAACACCTCAAACATCAGCATTTCCTGGTCTTCGAAAACTCTGTCCGGGTAACGATCACGTGACGTTTCGAAACCCTCAAGCTACTTGCCGAAGCCGGAGGTGACGAAACATTTCGAAACAGTTCGATCTTGGGTGTCGAATTTACGGAAGCCCTAAGCGGACGTGTTTTTTTTTTTTTTTTACAAGCCGTTTTCTCGATATAACGAGATATTATCTCGTTATAACAAGATATTATCTCGTTATCTCGAGAAAACGGAGTTTGTTTTCCTGAGATATTATGTCGTTATCTCGAGAAAACGGAGTTTGTTTTCCTGAGATATTATGTCGTTATCTCGAGAAAACGGAGTTTGTTTTCCTGAGATATTATCTCGTTATCTCGAGAAAACGAACTTTGTTTTTTTGTTTTGTTTTTTTAAACTTTATTGAATGAACGTCAGAAGAAGAAGTGGCGGGTGGATGATGTGACAGCAGGTGCCGTGCGGTGTTCAGCGCGGACAAATGCACAAGGTAAGATGATTATTACAGGAACACATCACCCCACCGGAGCAACAGTATAATAATCTAGTTATGATTACTGATGAATTTGGGGTGATGTGTTCCTGTAATAATCATCTTACCTTGCGCATTTGTCCGCGCTGAACACCGCACGGCACCTGCTGTCACATCATCCACCCGCCACTTCTTCTTCTGACGTTCATTCAATAAAGTTTAAAAAAACAAAGTTCGTTTTCTCGAGATAACGAGATAATATCTCAGGAAAACAAACTCCGTTTTCTCGAGATAACGACATAATATCTTGTTATAACGAGATAATATCTCGTTATATCGAGAAAACGGCTTGTAAAAAAAAAACAAAACAAAAACACGTGCGCTTAGGGCTTCCGTAGGGCTTCCGTACAAATTTGCCTTTTTTTTTTTTTTACTAATTGCCTTTTCCCCATGTTTTTGAAAAAAATCAAGCCAATTTGCTCACAGTAGAGGGCAGTAATCCGCTATAGCAGCGTGCAGTCTGCGGAATCCACAGAAGAAGAAGATGCGCGTTTGCTGCTCTGTTGGTCTGTTGCTCTGTCGGCAGCTCTTCACTAGGAGGCTCTCTGGCAGGGTATCCTCCCTCATCATCACTAGCAGGGAAGTGATGTCAGACACGTTCAGCAACAGATCACTGAACAGAGACAGAAAGAGGATCAAGAAGAGAGTCGAGCCCAAGCTCCTCAAAATCCATCTCCATCCGTGGACAGTTAACACTAATCCGTCTCAAAAAGAACGCGAGCACAATGTCCACATTCAGAGCTTTCTAGGAAGCTGCGTATTAGCTCAGTATGAGGTAAGGAGTGTTTTAAAACAAGTGGCGAAAGATTGTGAGAGCTGACTTCACCCGGAGACAACACACAGAAGACCAAACTCATCGGTTAAAGAGGTTTGAATGTGTCGGATATTTTGCCTGTGGTGTTCTTAAACAGGCCTGGGAGTTAAAGCTGGACATTTTGGATATTTGGGAGCTAGCGAGCGTGCTTGCTTGCCGAACACAGATTGGTCATCATGGAGTTGAGAGTTGGAAACCGATATAGACTGGGCAGGAAAATAGGAAGTGGATCGTTCGGGGACATCTACCTGGGTAAGTTCCACTCCAGTAAAGCTACTTGTGTTCCCTTTGTTTGCAGTTAGCTCAGCTGGGAACTTTCAGTGATGCTCAGCCAGTATGTCAGCTGGTTTCCTGTCAGTCAGCTGGTCACTGTTTAGTCTTAGCATCAATGGCTAATGATTTGTCAGCCCGTTCTAATTCACACTAAACTGTGTGTTTATTCAGTACACTCCACAAGGGGAACACTTTGTCTCTCATAACGTACAATGAATTACCTAATGCTCCGTGTAAACGATATGAACGGAAGCTGACGGCTGCTGTGTGGCCACAGGTTGTAGCAGCAGTTGGCTAAGGTTAGCACAGAGCAGCACAGCCGAGCTGGCCACAGGCTCACCGGGACTCCCCGAGGCTGGAAATGACAGGTAACCTAACGTTACCTAACTGAGGCTAAATAGCAGGCAGTAGGTCACTTTTCTCCTCTGTCCCCAAGAAGAGACACCAAGAGGTCTGTGCAAGGACATTTCACAATAATTTTGACTCTTTATGACAGTAACCAAGATACCAAATGCAGGAGAATCGATTTGTGTTGAATTTGGGTCCTTGAGACATTTTGAGGCTCCATAGTCTATTTAGTATCAGCTGAGGTGTTTTGAAACTGGTTAACCCCTTGAAACCCGATCAAAGTGACTCGATTTCTTTCAAAACGTGGGAAAAGACAATGAATGACAAAAGTCTTGATCACCCAAATCAGCAAAATATTAGTAAAAACAGTTTTAAACAGTATTATACATATATATTTTGGTTCCTTTCCTTGTCACTTATTACTTTTTTTTTTTTTTTGCAAATTGCAGGACATTTCTTGGTGGGTTGCTTATCATTTCCCGTGTTTGTTCCATGTTTTGAAAGAACTCAAACTTATTTTCTTAGTTTTCAGAGGGTTAAATGCCTGTAAAAGGTGTCTGAACGCAGCACAAGAATACTGATGTCGATCTAGGTGTTGAAGAGTTGAAAGATCAGCTGCTTGTGTAGGGCCCCAAGAGGACATGCTCATATTATGGTGTTTCATCTACAAAATGCCAAGGGCATTATCCGTAATGGTGGGATGTGGGAAGTTCATAGTGATAGTAGGAAGTGCATCATTTCTGAGCTCTATGTGTTTAAGGAACCAAACTTCAGAAAACAGATAATGGAAGGCATTAAAATGATAACAATGAACTGGTGGTCATATTGAAGGTCCACAGCTCTTGATAACAGTGTTTGAGAACAGCTGGTTTTCTGGATTTCTAAGCTTAACACTTAGTTATCTGAACAACAATAGAGAAGAGACATTATTAATTCATGAAGCGTGTCTACTGGCTGTGGATCGATCACTTTATCACTGAGATCTTACCCAGAGAGAAGAATACCCAAGTCTGACAGTTTACACTCACTCACAATATAATTTAATTGTGTGTGTGTGTGTGTGTGTGTGTGTGTGTGTGTGAATACACTGTTATAATATTGATATTTGCTATGGCTGACCTGATACATTAACCAATGTACAGGCAAAGTATTGTTCAGAATAATTTGATTGACATAGGGATGTCAGTTTCTGTTAATTTTACTTTCAAAAGGCCGATGTTCAGTAATTGGTAACCAACTAATTAATATTAGAAAAAAAGAAGTAATAGACTGGACAGCCTTTCCTTTAAGTATGGCATTTCATTTCCTCAGTGGGCACAGGGCACTGCTGGTGAAGTTGTGATGTTTTTGTGATGTAAATGTCTTTACTTTTATTTTACTTTCATTTGGCTCTGCTGTCAGACACTCGTCCAGCCATGTTACCATGTAGAAACCTTCCCAATACTCATTCTTTGGTCTTCACTGTCCTCAATTGTGCTGCACTGAGCTCCATTCCCAGTCGGATGGGAGCTAATGTTAGCTAGCTAGCAGTGCTTCTCATTCAGGCGTTCTGATGGTAGAACACGACGCTGAGAGAACTTAATGCCCACCCTCCAGTCTCCTCCCAAGCTTGCCCCAATGAGTAAGTGACCTCATTTTAATTGCAAAATCCCTTAAGCATTGTCACTATTAGCACTATTAGCCATCTTGATAATGCTGGTGGTGGGAACAGAGCTGGCAGTGGTAACATAACATAGTTATCAATGCTAAATGAGTTTCATGGCTCATAATTTTGCCGCTTACTCACTAGGGTGAGCTTGGAGGCGACCAAAGGATTTTTCACAGCAAGGCTTTTGGGTCCGGACAACGTTATTAGTGGTCCTGGGCTAGCTCCTACCAGACATGAGTAAAAGGCAGTGCAATTTAACTGAAGAGTGGCAAAATTAACCAATGAATCAACATGCGTGAAGTATTTTCGGCGGTTAAGCAGTTAACTGTTGACATCCCCAATTATCACATTCGAAGAAGTTATCTTTTAGGGTCCGACCAATATATGGGTTGGCTGATTTTATTGGCTGATGTTGGCCTTTCACAGATATATCATTATTGAGTAATTTGTCTTTTGATATGTGCTGATTCGACACCTTTATAGCCCATTCCCACTGAAATTAGCATGTGCACACTGGTTTTCCAAACATGAGTAAATCCGCTAAGAATGGGCTATAGACTGTTTTCCCATTGCCTGGTGCTGCAGCAGGTGAGTATGTTTGTGTATGAATTTTGGTAGTGTGACTGTTCGACGTCACCGAGAAGCCAGAGAACAGGTTAATAAACATTAGACAGCAGCACGGTCAGAGGTCTGTGAAGTCTTTACAGTGATTACTTCTCTTTATATATCTCACACTTATTTAGTCTCGCTTTCAAACTCTTGCAGACTAATGTGGATCTCTGTTATAGCTGCTTCGGTGAAGACGGACAGTAATTAGTAATGGCACATCATCGCATCTTGCTAGTTAAGGGGCTGAAATTAGCGCATTCATCCGGGTGTTGTGTTCCCATCAATGTCGGTCGGAGCCTGAGATGGTAAATATCTGTGACCACTGAAGAGTCATTTGACCCAGGAGTGAATGCCAGTTGCAAACATTCCAGTTGCATTAAAAAGCCAGATGTTAGCAGGTGTTAGTGTGTTTTTTGTGCAATGGGAATGAAGCTTTATTTTCAATTTACTATAGCTAGTATCACCTTTTATAACTGATGTCATTATTTAGTTTGATCAGCAGGGAGCCTCCCCTTTAAGTGCTGCATATCTGTCAATGTCATGACTCAACGCGATGTAGAGAATACACTATATGGACAAAAGTATTGGGCACAACTTGTAATCCTTTTTTTCAAAGATATTTTTAGGGCTTTTTTTTCACCTTTATCTGATAGGACAAAGTGTATGAGTGAAAGGGGGAGAGAGAGGGGATGACATGCAACAAAGGGCTGAGGCTGAAGTTAGACCCGCAACCACAAGGCGAGGACTCTGTACATGGGGCATCTGCTCTATCCACTGAGCCACAGATGCTCCACATCCTTTAATCATTGAATTCAGGATTTTCTTTTAGTCCAATTGCCACAGGTGTCTAAAATCTAGCACCCAGCCATGCAGTCTGCCTTTACAAACAAGAATGGGTCGTTCTAAAGAGTTTACTGTATTTGAGCATGGTACTTAAATAGGATGCCACCGTTGCAAGTCAGTTTGTGAAAGATCCCCCTCCTAAATATTCCACAGTAAACGGCAAGTGGTATTATTGCAAAGTGGAAGCGTTTAGGAACCACAGCAACTCAGCCACGAAGTTGCAAGCCATGTAAAGTGACAGAGTGGAAATGCCGAATGCGTTAAAGTTGCCAGCGCTCGGCTGACTCAATAACTGCAGAGTTCCAAATCTCCTGCGGCATTAACATCAGTGGCTATGTCTTGGAATAGGCAGTGGAAAAGAGATGAGTTTTGATGTGGGACTAAGACATGGTGAGGGACTTGGAGTCACGGATCTCTTGGGGAAGGGAGTTTCCAGAGCCTGGGAGCTGCCCTGGAGAAGGCTCTGTCTCCAAAAGTGTGGAGGTTAGCTTTATGGGTGGAGAGGAGACTGACAGAGGCGGATCTGAGAGGCCGTTAGGGTTGGTAAGGGGAGTGGATCAGTGAGGTAAGGGGGGTGGGGAGGTTTGGGGGGTCAGATGGTGAAGGGCTTTGAAGTTGAGGACCAGGATCTTGTAGGTAATCTCATGGGAGACAGGAAACTAGTGAAGGTTTATTTTAACAATTTTGGTGTATATGTTAAGTCTGGCAGCAGCGTTCTGAACCAGGTAGAGTCTATTGATGGAGGTGGAGCTAATACCATAAAGAAGTGAGCTGCAGTATTAGTAGCTAAGATTTTGGTTTCCCATGTTTAAATGAACATGTCTTTTATTGATGTTTCAAGTGTGTGCTCTGCTACTTTTGTGGATCTGTTTGGAATAACAATACTAATGTTACTTCAGGGTTTTACATTATCACCAGCTAAATGCTGGTAAAATGTGCAAGTGGCTACTAGATTTGCTACACTCACAAGCCAAAAAAACATGGCAATATGAGGCTGGTAGAAATTGAAAGCCACCAGCCACAGTGGCAGATGGACAAAAAAGTTAATTCCCAACCATGGTCACTCTGGAGCTTCAGCATCAGGTGAGGAAAAGCCAGGTATACCTCTGACAGCTTGATAACAGTTTTAACACTTTATAAAGTTAAAAAGCTCCAACAGTTACTCAATACAATAATCTGCAGTGTTTCCTCTAGGATTTTTTTCAGCAGCGGGGGCAGGCTCTCCGGGGAGCCGTGGCGGCGTAAACAAATGACGCTTTTTAAAGGCTGAATGTAAAAATAAAAAATAATAACAAAAATTCAACAATAAAATAATAAAAACAATAAATAATAATTTCTTGATGGGGCTGTAATCAGTGGCAAAGTTTGCACCCAGGCTCAGAAAAATGGATTTTTCTTGGTTTTTTGTAGAACAGCTCTAAGGCTCTGTTGTACGGAAATTCCCCAAGAGGTGGCCCGTTGATGCTCAGCAGCATACATGCTGCAAGGTGATCCCCCTGCAGCCTGTTTCTCAAGTCAGTCTTCACCTACAAATAGAAACAATAATTTTTTTTTTTTTTCAACCCATTTAGGGTCCCAGCCTGATAGCCTGTGTTTCCCTTTATGTTTTTCTCCTCTACTCTCATCTCTCTCTCCTGCACCATCACTTTGCTCTCCTGCTCCTTCACTCGGCACTCCCCCTCCTGTACTCTGCTCTCCTTCACTTTGTTGCACTGCTCCTCCCTGTCTGTTACTTGTCTTATACGATTACATAAAACATTAACGTTAGATAATTTACACTCACGTCACATTTAATTACAAGTGTGAACATAATTTTTTACCTAACCATCATAATTTGAGTCAGTAAAAAGACTAATGATACCTGACTAGCGCCATCCTCATCAGGTGTCTTTCTCTTCTTTGAAAAATATTTGAACAAGCTCATCTGAAAATGCAGTCAGCAGTTACATCATGGTGTGTATATCGCTTAATGCTATCAATTAGTTTACTCACGTTAGCGACACTGAGTTGAGTTGGCACCGGGCCCAATTAACTTAAGCTACGTAACCTTAGCTGGCCATCAATATTTTGCGAATGTTTATTTAACTAATAAAATCTATTATAAATTCTCTTAAGCTAATAAGTCTGCCTTTTCTCCGGTAAGTTGCACGCTATTTTCAAGCCGACACTCCTCTGACTCTCCGACCTGATGCCTGGATGTGAGTAGCTAATTAACGTCGGCACCAATTAGTTCTGTTGGGGGGTGGGAGGGGGCGGTGGTATCTACCCCAAAGAGTAGATACGGAGCAAGATAGTTATCTGCCTCAGCACTCGCGACACCCAACACAGTGCAGGACTGTGCTGTGATGCGGCGGTGGTGTATTTGCAATTAAAAAAAAAAAAAAAAAAACCAAAAAAAAAATGACATTTGAAGGAGCGGCGGGTAGGATTTAGGAGTGGCGGGCCGCTATGCAGCTGCACAATAAAAAGAGTCAGAGTTGTGGTAAAGTTTATTTGACAAATGGAAAGGTTGTGCACAATTCACAGTTGCCTGATTTAGTACGAATTGCTGCAGTCGCGACATTGCAAAATCCTGGAAGGACTGATTAATGACTCTTGAGGTGTTGGGTTCACTGACCTTTTGATGCACTTTTGTGACATTACGCAGCCTATCATGAACAAATAATCATAGACCTACAAACTATTCATAATAACCTGACAAAGCCCTGTGAAACAGAAGCAGAGCATACTAACTCAAGATAAACTAAGATTTAACATGTATTTATTTATTACCTCTGACAAACATTGAAATGACATTTGTCATGTGGAAAAAAAAAATCCAAATCCCTGTGCTAAAAACCAAATACCTACCCAGTTAACAAATATTCAAGTATCTGAATATTTGGATATCCGGGTCCATCCCTAGATATTAGTGCAAATGTACATAGTTGACTGTGCAGGTACTGCAGTCAAACGTGATTGAACAAATTGAAGATAAATATACAAACAGATACCAATGCAAATACATATTGTGCACAAGGCTGAAATAGCCAGTGACTTGCTGTAAAACAAATTTTTTTCCGTAGAAGGTGATTAAAAGTAAAAAGACTGAAGTAGGAAATAAGGAATACTGGAAAATATGAAATGCAAACAGGAGGTTATGTGTAAAATTCAAACAGAAGATGAATATCTAAATAAACACAAATGCAAATTGTCCAAAGGTTAATATATCCAGTAACTGACTAACAGTCCAGCAGTTTAATGAATCAGTTCAGTCTGTTTCAACTTGCCGTCGCTGGGAGAAGTTGAATCCGTATATATGGCCTGGGGAACAGAAGACTCTCAGTCTGTCTGTTGAGCAAGACTGGGAGAGCAGTCTGCCGTTGTTGCTGTGTTGTGCTAATTGCTGTCTCATTTGTGCTCTGATAAACAAATGATCAAGTTAGGTGCCATATTGTTTTTCAAAGTACTGAGATAGTAGCACTGTAGTAGTACGAGTTGCTATCATAATGGATTAACATTACATCCGACCATTAAATACACCCTTATTCTCTGTTTATTTAAGAAAAAAACATGAACCTTTAGACGGGTAGTAAAATTGAGTGGAAGGGAGCTTTTAAGGTGTAACTTCAGAATGACGGAGCATTTCTTCCAAAGACCAGTGCACAAAGTCATTGGAAGTAAGATTGATGGTATTCATTGTTGTTAACTTGGTGCAAGCTTCTATATCCATGGAGGAGTGGATCACGTGAACTTGTCCACTTGCAACATTGGTCAAATGTAGTGACTTGTCTTCCTCTTTTGCTTTTCGCCAGGCTAGAAACCTGTTGGGGTATTGCTGCCCCTTACTGTTAGGACTAAGTACTAGAATTGGATTGATTTCCAGCATTGCCGGTCCGGTATACGAGCTTATACTGGTTTGATTAATGCAGAAAACTGAGTGGAGAGACAGGTAAAGTGAACAGCCAAATCTGATTCAACTAGCAAAATTTCGGTAAAGCCTTTAATAATAATAATAATACTAATAATAATAATAACATCATGATAGTAATTAATTGTGTTAGCAATAGTAACAGGCTAAATTTGAGCATTAAAAATATTGCATTGAGCATTTTAAATACGTTTGGAATTTTTGGAATAATAAGAAATCAAATTTGAATAGGATTCTAGAGAAAGCTTGGCAGCTCTGCTCAGTACTATCAACTGTTGTGTAGTGGCTTCAAACTCTTGCATTTGTTACTTAAACTGGATTTCCTATTTTCTTTAGCAGGACCTTAAGCCCTAACACTTCCACACCAATGCAGCCCCTTGCATGTTTTCAAAAGCAAAGTGTAGTTACTCAACACAGCACTTCTTCACTTTCTTACCTGTTAGACAGGGAGTTGTGTAACATACTTACCCCGTGAGATCTGGGTAAACTAAAAGCAGTATATGATAAAAGGGATGGGTGCTCTTACATAAGCAAAGCTAACTCCAGTTAGAGAAGTGAGGACATGCTCAGACTCACCGCTGCTGGTGACGCAGTCTGTGATTCATTGCTGCCTTGTGCTCTTCTGCTTCTGAAGGAAGCGTTGTGCTTTTATTGTTTTAAAGGTGATGGCGTTCATAGTGGTTATGCTGGCGTCATCTCAGACTACTACTTCTCTCTAACTTTGGCATTGAGAAATCTTTTGTAGCTTGCAGTTGCAAAGCTCAGCCCCAGCCAATTCCCCTTCCATTCCCCTGCAGTAACTTAGATAACTGAGATAGTGACGTCTCAGGAATATGTTAAAGTAAAAGGCTGTCTTTGTTGTGTGTCCTTGCTTTAAATTGCAGCAGTCATTTTCATTGTTGTTGCTTGATTGATTGATTGATTTTTTAGTTGACTGACTGATTAGCCGAGCATGAAACTAGAGCAAGTCTTTGTGTTGTGCTGAAACTAAAATAGAGAACAGCCTTTCAGAGAGAGCAAGAGAACACACAACCTGACCCAAGCGTTTGTGTTCTGTGTGCACAGTATGGACTTTGCAAAATCTTGGAGGGACTAATTAACGGCATTCCAAACTCGCAAGGTGTTTGTTTCAGTAACCTTTCTATGCACTTTTTGTGGCATTACACAGCTTGTAACATTTTTTCTTAACATCACTAAATTGTTATAGACCTACAAACCACTCATAATAACCTTACAAAAGCCCTGTGAAACAGAAGCAGAAAAATCTAAGATTTAAGATATATTTATTTTTCAACATTGAAATGTAGGGCTGAAACGATTCCTCGAATAATTCGAGTAACTCGATTACAAAAAATGATCGAGGAATTTTCTCTGCCTCGAGGAATCGTTTAATTTTGCCAGCTCAAAGCATGGTATTTCGCCCGGACTACTTTTAATGCGGCACAACGCGCTGACGTCACGCACGTAAAGGAATAAAAAAGAGGCGGCGGATATGTTTGGTTTTAACCACGGATGTACAGGTAACGACGAAGAAGGCGACGAAAGCGAAAGGCACAAAGAAAAGGCAGAAAATGTTAAAAGTGTGGGAGTATTTCAAGCTGGACACCAAGGCGAACACTGCTGCGTGTATTCACTGTAAGACAGCGCTTGCATACCACAACAGTACGTCTTCAATGCTGCAGCATCTCCACCGAAGGCCCCCTGTTTACTCCAAGAGCGGAGGACCGTCACCGGAGACAAGGCAAAATGAAGTTAACGTAGCGCTAATTAATGAGATTAACGTTACTGTACCTTGCTAACATAACGTTAGCCCTGCGGAGGGCTAGGTTTCTATTAATTATGACTACTGTCGATGCGTGGCTAACGTGCCTTTCATACAGGCTTTATTTAATCTGTAAAAACACAGCGGTGCAGAGTGATGAGGGTGGAAAATAAAAACATAATAAAGCTAACTGGGTAGTTAAAAAAGGAAACCAATGGTTCATTGTTAGGTGAAATGTCTTATTGTCCCATGTATATTTATAATTGCTCTTTAACTAAACAAAAATATGTTTTATCCGATTACTCGATTAATCGATTAATCGATGGAATTTTCAGTAGAATACTCGATTACTAAAATATTCGATAGCTGCAGCCCTATTGTTAACTACTAAATGCAGCAGTCATGAATGCCGGATTGTAGAGAAACAAAATGTCACCTCTTACATTGTGAAGGTGAGTGGAATATGTGCTGTACTGAATTGCTACACAGATTGGTATGGATTTGGGTAAGCAGGGGGTAGATCAGTGTCATTTCATTTAATAGCAGAAGTGATCTGCAGAAGAAGTGCTATGTGTTCCTGCAACTTCTCAGTCCCCTCTTACATGCTGCACAGCCACATACTGTACCAACTTAACTAAACATTACGTCAGCTTTAAATTGAGTCATGGCCCTGAGTGCCACACCTAGGGGAGTGCTGCCGTTAACTTACAGAATTGAACTGCTGCCCATAACTGAGTGAGTGAGTGAGTGAGTGTGTGTGTGTGTGTGTGTGTGTGTGTGTGTGTGTGTGTGAGAGAGAGAGAGAGAGAGAGAGAGAGAGAAAAGGGATTACATAACCTCGGGCCCCGTTGCTGTGTTTATGTGGAGGAAACTAGACCCCATCATCACCATATTTAGGAAGAAAGCAACTGAAGCACTTTGTTGTCAGAGTGTGGTCTCAGATCAGTCAGAGCCCTCTATCTGATGAAACTGTAATTATAGCTGTAAAGATGCATGCAAGCAGATCCATGTAAAAGGAGCAGGGTACATGCAGTGCACACTGTTGGCTTCTCTTGTTGCCTGTTATTTTGGCAGGCTGTACTGTCAACAACCAGTTTAATCACCAACCACTCAGGTGATCATATATGATTATTATTCTACATTTCATCCTTAACCAGTAGCTAATGTGTTCTGTATGAAACCTATGGAAAAGGAGATGATCTTAATATCAAATGTCAGTATTCATCAGTATCCATCAATATACACACATAAAGCTGACAGCAATACTTGGTTGACCTGCCCACATTATGTTCTGTTATGAATCATTTATTGCAGTTACATGGACATGAATAACCTGTTTATCAACCTGTTTTTGGCTTGTCCTGATTATGATCATGTTCAGGATATGGTTTTCACCTGGGCACAGTATACACCCTGGTTTCTTTCAGAGTATTCTAGCTAACATTTTATCATAAAAATAATTATGGTGTTTACATGCTCAAAGTGTACTCTTGTAAAAATCTAAATTTGTTGAAGCAAAATGACGTGATATGTTAGATCTGGCTCACCTGTCTGTTTTTCTGTTTCTGTCTAGGCACTGATATTTCAGTGGGAGAGGAGGTAGCTATCAAGTTGGAATGTGTTAAGACCAAACACCCACAGCTCCACATAGAGAGCAAAATCTACAAGATGATGCAGGGTGGAGGTACTGTATATACTTACACATCATGTACACAAACATCTGCCACACTGTTAAGTGTTGCTTTGGCTTTTATGAACTAAGTACACTGCATCAATATTTACCAGACCTTAAAAATATGAGCCAGCATTCATCCATCACTGTACATCATTAGCTATTGATGTTTTTCATTTCTGTTATTGTTTTTAATCTCTGTGAGGCACTTTGTGTTACTCTTTGTATGAAAAGTGCCATACAAATAAAGATTTGATTGATTGATTGATTGATTAGCTGTGTACAAGGTTATGGATCAAACAGTACAATAAGGTGTGTGTGTGTGTGAGTGTGTGTGTGTGTGTGTGTGTGTGTGTGTGTGTGTGTGTGTGCGTGCGCCTGCACGCATACATGTGTTCATGCGATTAGTCCATCTTAAAGGGGAACTTCACCTATTTTCAGAATTCACACAATTTATTACGATGGTTAAAGACAGACTAAAAATATTAGTAAACATTAATATCTCTCCAAAATCCAAAAACTAGAGTGCCAAAACTCAAACTTGTGATGTCAAGGGGTATAAAGTCCATAGACAATCAGTGGTTAAAGATGTCAAGATGGCACTGCGCCTCATTCAGTACTAGAAATGTTCTGACTCTGCGCATAAAAGAAGTGCGCCCAAGAAACCACCTTTGAATTTACATTTGCGTGCCGGCTGATTTACTCTTACCATTGTGCATATGTTGGTAAATCAGAATCATTCTAAACTGACAGGCTTGTCCCTGCTATCTGTCATCCGCATACTGCCATGTGCCCATTTCTATACAAGGAAATCTGTTAGCCCAGAGCAAACACCCAGGAAGCGTGACAGGTGCTGATGCAAAATTTACATAGTGGCCAAAAGTGGAATTACACTGTTTGAGTCAGTCACATGATGCACAATGGCCCAGAAAGACTTCACCCATTGACATACATCAGGAAAGAAATGTCTGTAAATCGGTAAATATTTTTTTGTGAGCGTCAAAACCCCTGCAAAACGTCTTCTATCATCATCTAGATGTAAACCATCTGGTTCGATAACATTTGGAAAGTCTAAAAGAGCTGCAAGATTAAGGTTTTTAGACTGCCATTCAAGCTAGAGAGGCGTTAATTTGGAAGCCAATTGCTCTGCCGGCGTAAGTTACCCACTCAGTTATGCTCAGCAGTGTTTGGCTGCTTTAAATCTCTACTATGCATGCTCCATGGGCCAGTAGATCTGGGTATTGTTCACATTTCTAAACCCAGAAAAAGAGCTTTTTCTGCTTTCTGTGTCACTGAGCAGCTCTCATATGAATCAATGAGGCCCCACCCCCATGGCTGTATTCAGACTTCCCTATAATACATCCATGGCCCAGGGGTGTATCATGGAGAAAGCAGTGAAGTTGTTTCTGTGCACATGTTAAGGCCCTGGCCAATGGATCTGTGAATGTCTCTTTGCTGAACGCACAGGCTGCAGTCACAAGGTTAGACAGGACACCTTAACATCTACTTGGAGGTAGACCCAACTTTTTTATCCCCAGGTAATGTTTATAATAATAATAATAATAATAACAATAATAATTTCATAGCACTAATAATTGGTGGGAGTAGCCATATATGGAATATTTTAATTACAATAATTGTATTAATAATAAATGACAATAATTGATGAGGATGAAATGCCAAGGAAAAAATAAGTGCATGTTTTAGTAAATTAATGGTTTTAAATATTGTCTGCTGATGCCTTTTTTTAATGAATGTAGTTCAAAAAGATGGGTGTTTACATTTTAAGACATCTTTTGTGGGTATGCATGGTCTGATGCAGTTCTAAATTTGGTCGCAGAGTACAAAAATAATTAAGGTAAGATATTTCTGATATTTCTCCCTATGCATATTTTAGGCACAGATTTGTGCATTGGCACTGTTTGTGAATGAGGCCAGGGGAATGTTCTGACTATATGAAGACATTTTGTGTTTCAGCACTAAGGAAAACCACAACAGAATAAAGTTAATTTAGTCATAAAAAGCAAAATTTTTGGGGGGTCCACAAATTTGTCTCCCAGTCATTGTCTATAGAGAAACTTGATGACATCACAAGTTTGTGACTTCTCTGGTTTCTGGCTTTGAGAGAGTAGCTCATGTTCACTTATACTGATTGAACTTTTCAAGCTCATAGAAGTAATATATTGGAATTCCTTAGGTTTTCCCCTTAAAGTATCAATTAAAGTATTTAATTTGTGCAAGTCTGTGAATCCTTAAGTGTAGAGGGAGAAAGCCTCTTTTTTTGTAGGCAGTGGAGGAAACGGAGAATAACACCGATACTGCAGTGAAAAGGAACATCGCCACGTGCAGCACACTAGCGCTCAAACGCTTTCCACTTGTAGGAATAAAGAGTCCTGGTAGATGGGGCTCTGGCATTTTGGATTACCTCCACAACCTCTAGAGGAAAACCTTCCCTTATCAAGCACTCTCGGTCAGGGGCCAAGCAACCAGCTTCCATTTTTGAGGAGCTGGTTTGAAGATTTCTCCCCTTGCTTGTGTCAGCAGGTCGGCACGCAGTGGCAACAGCCATGGTGACCCTAACAAAAGAGACTTCAGGTCCGCAAACCATGCTTGTGTTGGCCAGTTTGGGGCCACCAGGATTACCTGTGCCTTTATCTCCCTCACCTTGTCCAGCACCTGCAATATTAGGAAAAAAGGAGGAAACACATAAAGCTTACACTTCGGCCAACAGTGAGCCAAAGTGTCATGACTGATGGGGGGGATTGTCGTTCTGAATGGAGAACCACAGTGGACAGTGAGCTGTGTCCCCTTCCGCCCTTTCGAAATGGGTCCAAATGTTCTCCACAACCTGTGGATGGAGGCGCCAGTCTGCCATTTGAGGCCGTCCTCTTGACAACAGGTCTGCCGCCACGTTCAGCCTGCCCTGAATATGATGGGCTGACAGTGATCGCAGTCAGCTGGAGCCCACAGCAAAATCTGCGATGCCACCCGGTGCATGGCCTAAAAGTGAACCCTACCCTGACGATTTATATATGCAGTCGTTGTGGTGTTGTCGGACCGCATCAGAACGTGCCTCCCCTCTACTGACCTGCAAAATGTTTCAGGGCAAACCAAACTGTTTCCAGCTCCAAAACATTGACGTGTCGACTCTCCTTTTACTTTCAGCGACCCCTGACAGTTCGACCTTCGCAGATAGCTTCCCAACCACATAGGGAGGCTTTGGTCTTTATCAGCACATAGAGTGTAATCGGACCAACACCCGCGGAAAGGTTTAGGGGGTTCAGCCAGAATAACAGTCTCTCTTGACACAGTGACGAGATTGTCAACACACGAGAACAATCCCTCACCGGGTTGATCCGCTGGCGGATAAACCAACGCTGCAGAGGTCTCATGTTCAGCAATCCCAAGGGAACCATGGGTGATGCATACAGGGATCATGTGCGCTGTCGTTAGAGAATGCTGCGTGACAGATGCGGTCTTGGGAAATGTCAAAAAGGGGCCTGGCCTCATTTGAGGCTTTAGGCTCATGTTTTCGTTTGCAGCCCTGACAGTCTCCTGTGAGACTTGGCGGGGCGCGGAATGGACAACAAATTCTGACTTGTGAGTGTGTTTGTTGTGTGTGAACACGTCCCGGCTCCACACAGAGCTTCGGGCTCATTATGTTCGAGTGAAAAACAGTGGGAAATAACTTTAGAGGGGGGAAAATGGCATGGTGTACTAGCCGTGCAGCTTTGGTGTGATGGTCCAATAATTTGGTGTCCCCCTCTCGAAGAAATCAGGTCCTCCGCTGCTTTTTGCCTGTCACCATGGGAGCAGATTGTTGCTGTGGCGGCCGAAAAGGATGCCTGGCCCATCCCCTCATTCTGCCACTAAATGAAGCTGCAGCCGTCTCTGAAGCCTGTGGTGCATTGCCCTGAGACCGAGTGGTGCTGGAAGGGCGTCTTTGAGAAGACGAGTCACGGCGAGACTGACCAGGGTCTTCGTGATTGTCTCGCCGCGGAGAGTGAGTCCTACGAGGCATGAGGCGACTGACTCCATCTGCTGATGCTCAAACTTGTGGGTTATTGAATCCACAACAGAACCAAACAACCCTGTGGTCTTCACTGGTGCATTAAGCAGCCTGTTTCTATCTTTCTCCGACATTTATGTCAAATTTAGCCACAAATGCTGGTGGTGGATGACCGAAAACCCCATCACGTGTCCCGCGTTTGGGCAGCTCCCTTCACCATAGTGAGGCAAAAATCAGTGGCTTTGCGGAGCTCCACATACATCTTTGGAGAGGTGTTTCTCTCTTACTCGCGGAACAGATGAGCTGGGTAGACTTGCAGCAGGCGAATATTATTTAGCAGTGCAGCAGCCTGGCCTGCAGCCTTGTATAATTTCTTGACTACGCTAGCTGTTAGCCTGCATGCCTTTGATGGGAGCAGGGGCTTCTCTGTCGTCAGGGAGGGGCACAGGTGGGTGGCCACTGATTCTTCCAGTGGGGGCATGGACACGTAACCCAACTCTGGCTCCATATCAAGAGTGGACCACGCATTAAACGCCTGGATAGGATAGCCGGTCTTCTGCGGAGCGCCCCAGGAAAACTTGACCTTCTTCGTCAGGTCATCCAGCTCCGGGAGAGGGCGAGGCGGAGTCTGGGTTGTTCTGTTCTCTGTGAAATAAGCCCCAGCCAGCATGGAGGGAGAGGGGGGTTCAGGGTCCGGCCAGGAAATTCCCAATTTCGCCATGGCCTTTTCAAGGAGATGCAAAAGTTCCTGGTGGTAAGGATCTTTTGTAGAGGCAGGGGTGGACGGTACCAGCGGCTCCTCTGGGACGTCCTCCCCTTCTTCTTCCTTGTCTGAGCTCCACTAAACCGCGTGGAAATCCCTCAGTTCTCTGTGATGAGAATATTAAAACTCTCCCGGCTCTCCCTGGCATGACAGCTGAGAGCGAGCTGGAGAAAGTTGGAGCGAGGATGGGTTTGCTGATGGTAAAATGGTGGCTCCTGCAGTGTCCTGGCCACTTGTAGGCTGTAGCTGTACAAGGACCGGGAACAGAGCTGAACAATTCCGCTCGGTGTCGGATTACTCCGAGCGGGAGTTTTGAGCAGTCCAGACAGAAGAAAGGGTCTGACAGGGCCGCTTCAGCATGTTCCTGCCCCAGGCACCGAACACAGCAGGTGTGGGTGTTGCTCTTAGTCATATAGGAACCGCAGTTGAAACACCGCTTAAACTTCTCCATGACTTTCCTTTTTGTTTTCCAAAAAAAGATGTTTCTTCGGCTAAGCTAAGCTTTAGCTAGCTAGCTAGTGTGGTGGAAAAAGAGGGCCTGCTTCCCAGCAGAGAGCTGAATAAGGAAGAGGAAGTGACAGGATGTGTGGTGGATTATATACTGCAAGGTGGGCTCAGTGACGAAGGCCCTAAGGGGCCAATGACGGCCTGTCATGGCCAAGTACAAGACTTGGTTGGGAAAGGGCTATGGCTTTATTCAGTGTATGCTGCCTGAGACAGCAAAGGCATTAGTACGAACTCAAGTTTGAAATGAAGTAGAACATGATGATGTTAAAGTGTGTCTGTGAATAGAGTGGTGAAGTAATGAGTCTTAAAACGTGGAAGTCCGTTAGCCTTTTAGCATTTCCGGTTCGCTCGTCTTAAAGTCAATGAGTTTTTTTTAATGGGCTTTTGGTAACATGCCATTAATAAGGTCCGTGGTTAACGCAGGCTAAAGATGTTGACACGTTTTGTTCTGAAACATAAAATACGTCTGCTTAAACACGATTTTTGAACTATTAAGGTTTTATGGGTCTTAAAAAATGTGGTTGCTAACAAGTGGCTAAATGGGACTGCAGTGTTTGTTGGGGACGTTAGACGTCATCACACCAGACACAGAAACTCATTAAACCCACTTGTCTGCCTTTACAGCTTTACAGAGTCGCATTCTAACTTGTAGATTTATCTGTTTCTAATATTTTTTGATCGTGTTTAAACTTGTTTTTACAGTGTTTGTAGCTGTGACGTGCAAGTCGTACAACCACGATGTAGTTTGTGTATAGCCTAACAATAGCTTTTTGCTTCTGGCTATTTCATTTACTCTTCAAAACACACAAAAGTGATGTTCATTTGTGAAGATTATCATTCTAAACAAAACATGTAAGTCTCATAAACTCGTGTTTGTCACAGAGTTTATTTTTGGTGATAATTGAAAATCCCATTTAAAAATTCCATAAGGTTTTTGACGAGGGAACCAGTGCAATGCAAACTTCCTGGTTGGCCTACAAAAATACATCATCTCTTCACCACTATATATATTCTGCCAGCTCAGCAGTGAGATGTTAAAAAAACACTGGCAACTGCATTTTCTTTCACACTTGTCACAAAGGGGTTTATGGTGGCAGCTCTGTAGCCAAACTGCACAGTTGAAAACCACAGCGGTGTGCTACCACCAAGCTGTCTTACCTGTTCTACCGCTCTGGTTGATAATTTTACTCTGGCCAAAGCACTGCTTTCTGTCTTCATAGCAAATGCCCTGCTTAACTTACAGGAGACAGTTTGTCTCTGTAAGCTCAATTGTGCACACACATGCATTTGTATTTTTGTACCAGCATGGCAGGATTTATGGGGGCATGGTGTCTGACCCAGACTGTGGGATGTATTTGCGTTTGTATGTATATAAATAGCTGATGCAGTGTGTGTGCATGTGCATGCATGCGTGTGTGTGTGTACTGTTATGTGCTGAGCTGCAACATTTTGTTGCTGTAGAAGGAAATGCCAGATGGCTTCTTTGCCTTGGCATCATCAGCCCTTTACCAGCTACTACTAAAACAGCTGGCCTCTGCCACTGCTGCCCTTGGGGGAGGGGGGTATTTTTATTATTTTTAACCCAGTCAAGAAAAAAACCTTGGCGTTATCTGTGATTCATATCTTAGTTTTGAACCACATATTAGAAACATAACTAAATGGGCATTTTATCTCAAGAACATTGCTAGAATGCCAAAATAGAGACACCGATGCAGGCTTTTATTAGCTCCAGAACTGATTAGTGTGATAGTCTACTTTATGGTCTTCCGAAGAAAAATATTTCTCAATTACAATTATACCAAAACTCAGCTGCCTGTGTGTTGACAAGGACCAGAAAGAGGAAAAAAGATAGCACACAAAATACCAATTTTAAAGTCTCTGCATTGAATCCAGTTTGCTTCGAAAGTTATTGTAAGATCCATTTATTGGTATTTAAAGCTCTTAATGGTTTTTTCCTAGCTATATGTCAGATCTGCTTTGTCTCTCATGGGCCCTGCTGAACCCCCAGGTCTTCTGGCAGTGGTCTTTAATAGTCCCAGAAGTGAGAACAAAAACTTGCAGTGAGGCATCCTTTTATTACTATGCTCCAATGCCAAGGGCTGCAGAGGAAGTTGATATTTATAAAAGCAAACTCAAGACCTACCTATTTAGTCTCGCTTTTAATTGAACTTAATCTAATTATTTATTGACTATTTATTTATTATGATTACAATTTATTACATTTTTTTACTCGTTGGTATATAATTGTATTGTTTTTGATATATTTATTTTTTATTCTACTTTGTGCTGTTATCATTTCATTTACTTGATATCTAGTGTTTGGAGTATTTATTTATTGATTTATTTTTATCTTTCTATGGTTAGGTCTTATCTCACTTGTGGTAGTGCTTCCTCGCTTCCTATTTTTAATGACTGCTCTTATATTATTCCTTCATTTAATTACAGTTATTACGTCATTGCTTTTGATCTGTGTATGTGTGTGTGTGTGTGTTTTGGGGTGGTTATGTTTTATTGTATGAAGCACCAGGAAAATGACCATTAGTGACTGCACTGTTTCCAGTTGTTAAGTATGGATTAACAGAAATGCTGGAAAAGCAGTTTGACAGAAACATATGGCTAGATATTCAAGGCACTTCTGTTCTGGTAACTTTTGAAACCCTCTGTATCACTGTCCTTAAAGAAGAAACAGTAACAGTTCCCCTATCTCCTTCTATCCTGCTTCCTCCTCTCCTCCAGTGGGTATACCAACAATAAAGTGGTGCGGCGCAGAGGGTGACTACAATGTGATGGTGATGGAGCTGCTGGGGCCCAGTCTGGAGGATCTGTTCAACTTCTGCTCTCGGAAGTTCAGCCTCAAGACAGTCCTGCTGCTGGCTGACCAGATGGTGAGAGCTGAGAGCTATCTGCTATAGGGACATTTCTAGCTCTGTGTGTATGTGTGTGTTTGAAATAATAATGATAATGGTGGTATGAAACAGGAAAAAGGCTATATTATATATTCTCTCGGTCTCTTAGTTCAGTCTGTTGCCTCTTTATGTGGTTCTCATCAACTTTAGTTATTAGTGGCATAATAAAGACATTCAAATGTTGAGGAAATAATTCTATTTATTTTGCTAGCTATAGAAAGAAGTCATAGAAAGATACAGGATTAATTTTAATAACTCACATTGTATCTAAGTTATCTGCTGTTTTTTTATTGATTTGCATGTAGTTTATTTGAAGCACTTTGTAATCAGTAACAGCTACGCAGAGCATGTGAGCTGAGTTGAGCAATGAGAATTCTTGCTCCTCTCTGATCAACTGTTCCGAAAGTGAAAACTGTTTTAAATCCATTTCAGGGGGTTCATCAGTTCATAGTTCAAGGTTACACTCAAGAGTTTATTAAAGCTGCTTTCTGGGATAAAACCCTGTGTGTTTTTTATTGTAAACTTGTGCTGTCACGTTAAGGAGCAACTGAATCAGGATGGTTGTGGCACTGCAACATTGTGTTGGTGAAGAGTGGCAATATGTTTTGTTTTTTAACCTTTATTAAGACGGGTAATCTCTTTTAGACACTCAGTCTCATTCTCAAGGGACCTGGTCAAACGACAGGCAATATTTGGTGGACACAGGGTAACTTTCATGGTCCCAGGCCATCGGGCCATGGTTAATGAGGGAAAAACCCAAAGTAATGAATAAAGTTGGAACGCAACATTAAACTAACATTAAAATTCTACGTGTGAGCGAGGTTAATTTGTTTAGCTTTTTATTTTCTGTAAAGTTAACCTGAGATTCTCTGGTGCACATCAATATTACCTTTGTACTGCCATGCAAAACTGTGATGAGAGGCACAGTATTAGAGGCAGTAATTCTGTTGCTTGTATTTGAAATATGTATTTCAGTTATTTTTGACTCAGACTTTAACTCAGGCTCTATACCACTGGCCCCACTGTTGCAGTCAAGCCACCTAGACACTCTCACACAGCAGAAGGGAGCTACTGTAGCCACTAATCAACCCCTTTTTGCTCATTTTGTCAATCCACCTTTCTTCAGCTGCAGTCAGTGATGTACATCCCCACATGACTGGTTGAGGCTCAGCATCCATAGGCCACTATCTGAGCCAAGTCCTGCCTATACTGATTAATCAGCCAAACTGATAAATCGGTCATCTTGTAAATACAAACCTCTACATTGTATTTCATGACTTTCAGGGAGTTTGTCCCTGCACGTATATCTGACTGCATCCCACCAGCATGTTGAGGCAGACAAATGATCCTCGTCTGCTTCTCTCTCTAGATCAGCCGCATTGAATACATCCACTCCAAGAACTTCATCCACAGAGACGTGAAGCCAGACAATTTCCTAATGGGGCTGGGCAAGAAGGGAAACCTGGTCTACATCATCGACTTCGGCCTCGCCAAGAAGTACCGTGACGCTCGCACACACCAGCACATCCCTTACCGTGAAAACAAGAACCTGACCGGAACCGCCCGCTATGCCTCCATAAACACACATTTAGGCATCGGTAAGACCAGCATCCACAAAGTACCAACTTGTAGATAGACCCCACCTGGCTGCTGATGACTTTGTCCCGTCTGTCAACAGAACAGTCCAGACGGGATGACTTGGAGTCGTTGGGTTATGTCCTCATGTACTTCAACTTGGGCTCTCTGCCCTGGCAAGGCCTCAAAGCCGCCACTAAGAGGCAGAAGTACGAACGCATCAGTGAGAAAAAAATGTCCACACCTATTGAGGTCCTCTGCAAAGGCTACCCATGTATGTTTATCTGCTTCCTCCCATCTTTTATTAGTTTCATATTGGATGTCAAGAATTGTTTTGACATTGATCCAAGCAAAACCCTCACTACTTGTGTGTTCCTGTCCCTTTCCTGCCCACAGCGGAGTTTGCCACCTACCTGAACTTCTGCCGCTCTCTGCGGTTTGATGACAAGCCTGACTACTCGTACCTCCGCCAGCTCTTCAGGAACCTCTTCCACAGACAGGGTTTCTCCTACGACTACGTATTTGACTGGAATATGCTCAAATTTGTAAGTTGTATTGTCACATTAAGGGATATCAGTTCATTCTGTCAAATCCAGGCAAGCATTATGTTCAGAGAATTTAATGTTGCAGCATGTGGTTGCATAATTAGAAATATTAATCTTATTATTGAGTTCTGGTTTATAATATTTAGCCTTAAAGACACTAACTTTGTGTTGGGAAGGATTTCTGTTCATTGAAAGAAGCACGTCTTGTTTACTACATACAAACATTTTCATGCTCTTATCTAAAACTGCTTGGCTCAGTCATATTCACTTAACTCTCATAAGTTGACATACTGGCCATGAATCAGTTGCACTGTGGACAGGGGCTGGCTGGCTGTACAAGACTCATATGTAGGGCTAGAGCAATTCATTAATGTAATCAATAACAGAAATTTGGTGTTTTGCAAAACGTGTGTCGGCACATCACAATAAAGTAAACTGCACCTGGTGGGAGCGTGGATTCCACAGGAGGGCAAGCCGCAGCCCATGACTGCAGCTAAAACGGCTTATCACAGAAGTACAACTGCTGTGCAGCAGAAATATGCAAATACTTTTCAAATTGGTGCTACATGACCACAGAAAACAGAGAAAAAGGACGCTTTTGCTCAAAAGCTAGAAAACCTACAACTGTCAGAATGCTGTGCTCCTACTGGTCGGTGAAGTGGAATGGTACGTGTGAAACAATGGCAGCCAGCCGGATGTCGTATTCCAGTGAAACAGTAAGCTAAAGCATCTATCTGAAGACATTTAAGGAAAGAAATATGCAACTCAGTAACAGAATCTGGCTTATATCTGATCAGCGCTGCTCAGTTTTACTATTTGATCTGTGTTTTTTTGGGCCTTGAGTTTTACTATGCAGGAAGTGGGCGCCACCTGCTGTTCACAGGCTCTCGCCATTATGATGAAACAGGGCAATGAGATATGTTTCTGAAAACATTTGAGGAGAGAAGTAGTAGTAGCCTACTTTTACCCTTTGATCAGATTTCAAGTGTAAGTGACAGTGAGAGGGGTGGGTGAGTCTCTTGGTCAGCTGTACACTCCTTAAGGCAGTGGCTAGCGGCAGGCAATCGTGGGCAATAAGAAAATGCAGAAGTATAGCTTGTAGTTCCAGCAACGGCCCCAAGAGCCAGAGAAACTCATCCTCCAAATGATGTATATTACATCATTACGTCATTACGTCAAGAATTTTACTGGGGGTGAGGAGGAATATGTAGGCACTGGTTAGATGGAGGAAAGTTTACCACAGTTCATCTACACATACTACCCACTCCGTTTTGATACAAAGCTAAGATCGCAAAGTATCCCTTAAAGACAGCAGCAGATAGCACTGACCTGTTTATTGTCCCCACCCAAGTATGATATATTAGGATTATTAAGACGTAGAACGTGTTGCGTCACCTCACGTTATTGGTTGGCCATTTTATATTTTCTCTTTATGGCCATGCACAGTAAGGAAAAGGTTTCATCAAACGTTACAGACTGTTAGAGCTATAAACTGTTCATTTTATTTTCCTTATTCATACATTAGCCACTGATTACCTAAACTTAATATTACTCCAGTGATGGAATAAATCCATGCCATAACCAACTTATCTTTGAAAAGATAAAGATTTTCCAGTTCAGGGATGGACAGTGATTGAATTATTTTATGTGTCACAGCAATGCTTTTGAGTTAGAGGTCCAGTATTGTACTGATCAGGCATATGAAAAATAGGGTCTTGATTATTAGTAATCACAGTTGTTTTTTATTATTAATATCAAAACACAGCAGTGATGTGGAAATTGGACTTATTTTAAAATATTCCACCATTATCATTGTTTTTAAAAAGGCGCTTGAATAAAATTATTCAAATATAAATGAAACAAGTTTTTGACAATTATTTTTTTTGTATATTAATTGTTTTATGAGTAACTAAAAAAACTTTAGAATAATACATAAGTTGGTTGTTAGATTGGTCGATCTACTAAAAAATAATTATTTATGAAGAAAAAAAAAAATAAATAGGTGCATCCCTACTCATATGACAGGTCTGGATAATCCCGAGAGAAAATTCTAAGTTTGAGAAATTTGGTGAATTGTCTCAATTCCCTTGTGCGTACCACTTAAGAACAAACCTGTTGGTACGAGTCCTTCTTGCATGTGGCCCATTGTGATGGTGTTTTATCTTGTGCCACACTACACCATAAATCTGTGTGAGCTAGAATGCTCAACTGAAGCTTTGGTAGAGCAGCTTACAGGCTTCTATGGTGGCTTTTGCTTTTCTTGTTTTCAAGTTTTTCAAAAACGACTGTTCACCAATGGAAGTGAGTTTGTTGTCCCTGAGAAAGACTTGTGAGACTAATGGCACTTTTCCACCACATGGTACCAGCTCTACTCTACTCGCCTTTGGTATTGGGTACTTTTCTGATGGCCGTTTTCCTTTTAGAAGATAGTACCTCCTCAGTGTAGCTGGTCGTCATAGCCACGCCTTGGGACACTGCCGTGACGCCACTTTCAACACGACACATATATACACACAGGATTAGAATTACAGTTACTTTTGGGTGAGCCCCATTTTCCGTTGCACACCACTACTAAAAGATGTCACATGCATAAAGTGTGTGGCAACGCACGGCCAATAACAGGGTTACTGTGAAAAAGATTCTACTGATACCTGCCGGTAACATTTCCTCTTTCTCTCTGTCTTTTCTGTCGAATGATGAGGAGTTCAGGTGACTACGAGAATGTAGGAATTTGACCACAGCACTGTTTCACGCACAGCTGGCTGCAGCAGGGAGACACAGAAGTTCTAAAGGCAGATGTTCGAAAATGGAATGTAATTAGTGAATAAACACACAAGATTGACATATTGCTTCTTTTTTTATATATTTTAGCAACCTTTATGTGCAGAAAACATATAATCTATAACACAAAAGTCAACAATTTTTGAAAGGGAGGCTTTCAGGGGAGCCGAGCTCCCCTTAGCTCCCCTGTAATTTGAACCATGCATACACACAGACTCGCACTCGCTGATCATCGGCCAGTAAGGTGAGGAATGTTTGCACCTCCTCAATCATGGTGTGATCTTTCTGGTTGGCATTTTGGGAAAGACGAAAAAATGATACGAAACCGTGGCCGCTACAATTAGCTTTGATGTTGGTGCTGTTCAGTGTATTCCATGCATGTGGCACATTGATGACACAAACACTGACGATTCTGTCTGACCAATCAGTGGTCTGCAGTGTTTCACGTCACCATGTAGTACCTCATGGTACTCGGTCGGCCTTTTTTGGAACCCCAGGAGAGCAGGTCCTAAAAAGGTGGTACCAGGTACTTTTTCCTAATGGAAAACAGGCAGAGCCGAGCCGAGCCGAGCTGAGTCGAGCCGGTACCATGTAGTGGAAAAGCACCATAACAGGTAACTGTATGTGTTTGTGTGTCAGGGTGCCAACAGGGCTGTGGAGGATGCAGAGAGGGAGCGACGTGAGCGGGAGGAGAGGCTGAGGCACAGCAGGAACCCAGGGGCCAGGGGCATGGCCTCTGCCTCAGGAAGAGCCAGGGCAGCTCAGGACGTCACAGCCCCCTCACCACTCAACCCTGCCTTGCATACAGGTTAGCTGCGACACTCACACATGCACACACAGTGGCTGTGGTTCAATTCAATTCAATTTTATTTAAAAAGCCTATCAATACAAAACACAGTTTTCCTCAGAGGGCTCTACATCATATGACATCCTTCTGCCCTTAGACAAAAACTCCCTCTCCAGGACAAACAGACATGTGATAGATGTTGTAAATAACAATTAAATTACAGTAATGACAAAAAGGAAAGAGAAAGAAAGAGAGGGAGAGAGATGCACAGTAAGAATGGTAACAATAGCATATCATATAGTATAGTGATAGACGTAAAATTACTAAATGCACTCTGATAGCATGTGCTGTTACGTGCAAATATTGTCCCATGTGTATATTAATAGTGGAGGAATGACACAATAATAGTAATAGAAGGTTGCGTCGAGCAGGATCACGGCATTTGCGCTACCAAAGCGCAGCTTCAGACAAGACCACAGCAACAGCACAACCAAGACCATGATCAAGGCGAGCCGGATCTACAGCATCAGTCCAGCCACAGCATGAGGACGGCCAAAGGCAGGGCCACAGCATCAGCATAGCCATCACCATGATCCAGGCGCAGCCAAGATCCGGGAAACCTATGAAACAAGGGAGCACGAATGCTCTGGAGAGGCAACCAAGGTAGTGTAATGCAGTAAAAAGACAAGAGTGTTTGCAGATGGAAAGAAAAAGGAGCTCAGTGTATCACAGAGAGTCCCCTGGTAGACTAAACCTATGTCAGCCTAACTAGGGGCTGGTCCAGGCAACCTGAACCAGCCCTAATTATATGCTTTATCAAAGAGGATGGTCTTAAGTCTACCCTTAAAAGTGGATACGGTGTCTGCCTCCCTGACCGAAACTGGAAGATGTTTCCATAAAAGGAGTGTGGTAACTGAAGGGTCTGGCTCCCATCCCTTACATTTGGAGACTTTGGGAACCACAAGTAACCCTGCGTTTTCAGAGCGCAGTGCTCTTGGGGGTTGATAGGGAACTATGAGCTCCAACAGATAGAACGGAGCCTGTCCATTCAGAGCTTTGTAGGTTAGAAGGAGGATTTTAAATTCAATTATGGATTTTACAGGGAGCCAGTGCAAAGAAGCTAAAACAGGAGAAACATGGTCCCTTTTCTTGATTTCTGTAAGCACACGTGCAGCAGCGGAGAGACTTCAGAGACTTGTTAAGGCGTTCGGATATTAGGGTGTTACAATAATCCAGCCTAGAAGTAACAAATGCGTGTACTAGTTTGAGACAGGATATGTCTTATTTAATATATATATATATATATATATAAGTATGATTTAAACCAGCTTAGTGCTGTTCCTTTAAGGCCAGTTAAGTGTTCCAGTCTGTGCAGTAGGATTTGATAGTCAATGGTGTCATTAATAATTTTTTACTAGTGCCTTCTCTGTACTATGATGAACTCTGAAACCTGACTGAAAATCCTTGAATAAACTATTATCTTGAAGAAAGTCACAAAGCTGATTAGCAACTACTTTCTCAAGGATTTTTTTCACCAAAATCTGTTAATTTAATTTTTCAAACAAGACAGCTAAGGACAGTAAAAAAAGAAAGTAATAAATGGTCAAGCCAAACAAGATTTAAGAAAATTGTCAGTAGCAAGTGAAAGAAAAAGCAATACAAAACCAAGACAGGGCTAAGACAAGACAAATACTACAGATCAAATCAGTACCCACCCATAAACAAAAACTTAAACTTAAAAAACTACTACTACTACTACTACTACTACTACTAATCATAATAGTTATTAAAAAACAAACAAACAACATAATAATATATATTATATAACTGTTGTTGATCTGTCACATCACACTTTAATGGCTCCAAAATACATGGTCAACCAATCTTGGATATCTAGAAAGTCCAGCTCTTGTACATGTTTGAAAAACGGGTCCCACATCATGCAAAATTTCCTCAGCGAGCCCTTCATTATGCACCAGATTTTTTCTAGCCTGGCAAAATTAAGGACATTCCTTATCCAAACAGTGTGTGAAGTGCGTTTAGGAGACTAATATTAGGTGGTTAGCAGTGTGACAAAGGCTGTAAAGTTTGCTTTAATGGAGGAGAGAGGCACTGTGGGTGGAGTTGCACTAAATAGTGCAATCATAGTATTAGGCTCTACAGATCTCCCAGTAACCCTCGACAGTGATCCAAAGATTCTCCCCAGTAGGTTTCTAATACAGGGCAGACCTGCCGGTGCTTGGCAGCAGCTGTCACAAGTTGGGACCACATCTTTGTATATCTTAGAGAGCTTAAGCTTAGTAAAATGGATGTGGTGTAAAATTTTGCACTGGATCAGACCATATTTTACACAGACAAATGATTTGTGTGCTTTTTCAACGACATCCTCCCAAACTTCTTCGGGAATCCCCACTCCCAGGTCCACTTCCCAAAGTTGAAACTGAGGGAGCCTACTGCTAACAAAACTACGGACCTGAAGATATTTAAAGAAATGTTGCTTAGGTAGGGAAAACTTTTCAGATAGTTGTTGGAAAGATGCCAAAGTATTATTCAAATATAGATCTTTGCTTGATTTGATGTGTAGGATGGAACAAATTGTAAATGCACCATCTATCAAGGATAGAGGAAAGACATGGTTTGCAGTTATTGGGGCTAATGTAGAATATGACTAAAGACAAAAATGACGTCTGAACTGACACCAGATTCTCAAGGATGTTTTGACAGTTACATTTTTTGTGAAGTCTGAACAGGAACTCTTAATGGGGGTATGAACTAATGCTGGAAGTGACACTGGGAACAGGAAGCGTCAACCATTTTAAGCCAAATAGGAGGGGTGGGGGCTGAATTACGCTGTAGCCAGAAATGCATTATTCTAAGATTGGCAGCCCAATAGTAAAAACTAAAATTCAGTAGAGCCATTCCAGCACCTTTGGCCTCTGTAAAAATTGTTTGCGTATTCTTAGAGGTTTTTTTTTTTTTTTTAAATTCCAAATAGATTCTAAAATAATGTTATCTATTCTACTGAAAAGAATTTGAATGAGGAAAATAGGTATATATTGAAACAAATATAAGTATTTGGGGAGAGTGCTCATCTAAATGGAATTGATTCAGGCGACTAAAGAAAGATTAAGCACTGACCATTGGTCAAAGTCTTCTTGGACATGAATTGGAAGGGGAGCAAAGTTTAGCTTAAAGCTTTATAAAGGACTCTAAATTTGTCAGTTACCTGAACTCCTAGATGAGTGAAGCAGTGGATACAGTAGCTTCACCCATGCAATAAAATTTCCACCAAAGCCAAACTTCTCTAAGGAAAGAAGATAAAGATACTTCTACTCCACCTGGTCAAAAGCCTTTTCGGCGTCTAAGGATATCAGCTTCTGGTACAGAGGTTGTGGGGGGACAGTAGACTGTATTAAAAAGATGTCTTAAGTTAATTCTTAATAAATCCAGGTTGGTCAGGAGAGATGATGTTTGGTAACACATTTTTGAAGCACAGTTCGAGCTTTTTGGACAGCAGCTTGAAATCCACACTTAACAAGTATATTGGTCGGTAAGAGGAGCAGGCAAGGGGATCTTTATTCTTTTTCAGTATAAGAGAAATAGAAGCTTGATTGAGTCTTTAAGGGAGGCTATGAGATTCAAACGATTCATTGAACATATCTATTAAAAAGGGGCTAACTTGTGTTGAAATTTTCTCTAAAACTCTACTGGATAGCCATCTGGCCCTGGGCATTTGCCACCTTGCAAAGAGGAAATATCCGCAGAAAGTTCTGTTGTAGTAATTGCATTTTTAAATGTTTTAACCATGTCAGGGTGAACCAAAGGGATTTTAAGTGTAGCAAAAAAAATGTCAAAGTCTCGTGTGTCTGAATGAACTTCAGATGTGTACAATAAGGCATAGTAGTCCTTAAATTCCTCATTCATTTCTTTGGGGTCTAAAGTGATACCTGAAGATGTTAGAATTTGAGGAATCTGATGAGAGGAAGTGGTCTGTCGTAATTGGTGTGCCAACAATTTATCAGCTTTGTCACCATGCTCATAATAACTACATCTGGTTTTGAGGAGTAGTTCAGCAACATGGTCTGCCATCAGTGTGTTAAAATATGATTGTAAAGAGAGGTGCTTCTTATACACATCTGGGGTTGGTGAGGTGGCTTTTATATTGTCTGATTGGGCAATTCGCTTGGTTAGTTCAGCAATTTTTTCCTTTCAGTGTCTCCTTTAGTATAAATGCAGAGATGTCGGGTTTTATTTATACTCAAAAACGTATCAATTTGGTAATAATCATAATAATCACCCTCCGCTTCCGGTGTCATGCCGGCATGAAGAGGTCTCAACCTAGCTTCTATTTTTTTCATTTTCTTGGTAATTGCACCACACCATTTGAATTGCAAGAACACGCGCAGAGCACTAAGATGTTTGCGTTTAGCCTCCCGATGCCTTGCCTCAACAAAATGAGTGCAAAACCATCTACCAGATCTAATTACAACAAGCCTGCAACCCACAGCCCACAAGCACTAGTTAAAACTAGCAGTAGCAACAACAACAATGCTAATGGGGACTCTGGGCAGAATTATCTGACAAGTCTCCTGAGTGACATTCGCTTCGACGTCGCAGCAATGATGGAAGAAATCCTGGCTGAACTGCGTATCTCTGTTACTTCTTTAAGTGCCAGTTTCTGCTAACAGTCAGAAGATTCAGGATATTGAGGAAGGCCTATCCATGGTGGACGGGAGAGTTAGCCAGCTGGAATCCAACCACGCTGCCTTAAAGGCCCCGAACAAGAGGCTGCAAGCCTGACTGGATGATCTGGAGAACCGATCCCACTGAAAAAATATCCGAGTTGTTGGGATCCCTGAGAAAGCTGAAGGGAACCATCCTACTGCGTTTATGGAAGCCACCTTAACTGAGATTTTTGGTGCAGACAGTTTCCCTCGCAAACTTGAGTTGGACTGCGCTCACCGCGCACTTCGGCCACCTAATCCATCTGGTGCACTGCGTGCTATGATTGCTCGCTGCATCATTTCCAAATGAAGGAATTACTTCTCCATCTGTCTTGGGAACGTGCTGGTTGAGAGGGAATAAGATGAGCATTTACCTGGACTACATTGCGGACTTGGCTCGAACACGGGCTGCCTTCACTTGGTGCCCAGGAGGAGTTCAAGTTGCCACAAGATGCTTATGCATTTATCACCAAGAATGTCATGCCAGCCTTATGGACAGCGTCAAGGAGACCGGGGCCACAGGTAATAATGACTGAGGAATTGTTCTGCCTTATCTTTTCTGGCCTCACTCCACACACACATTGTTCATTGTAGCCTGTGACTGTTACAGTGCTTGCTGGACAGCTTTCCTTTGGTTCACATGTGTGAAGTAACAGCCATGCAAGATTTTAATGAATATTGAGTGTTTTTCAATATATGCCTCTGAAGGCATCTGTGTTATATGCACATATTTATGTGTTCCCCTCCATATATGAGTGTTTATAGTTATCTGGAGGAGCTACAAGAAGTTAGAGTAGCAAGTTGATGCTCTATAAGCAGACTTCATGGTTTAAAGGGCTAGTGTGCATAGTTTGGGTAGGTGCCTACGGGTTGGGAGGGTGGGTTAACATTCTTCTTGTCTGTTTTGTCATTATGTTATTTATATGTATCATGTATTTCCCATCTGATAGATTTATTTACCCTTTATGAGTAGGTTCTGTGATAGGAAAATTTAGTCTACCACATAGAACATAAAAGGCCTGAATAATCCCATTAAATGGAACAGAGTCCTTGCCCATCTTGCACATCTTCAAACCGATATAGCTTTTGTCTGTCTGGGAACACATTTGCATCCTGTGGATGTTGCCAGGATTCATAGGAGCTGGGCTGGGAAAATATTCCATCCCAAGTTTAATTTAAAAGCCAGAGGCACAGCCATTATCATACATAAAAATATCACCTTTGACTCTGACAGAATTATCGCAGACAGAAACGATAGGTTTATTATTTTGGCCGGCCTGCCCCCGAATGCCGATAATCATGTTCTAATTATTGGCTGAGACTTCATTTGTGTATTTAAGCCTGAACTGGACTGCTCCTCACACAGAGTTGCTCCTTTAACCAAGATTACAATGTCCATAAACAATTTAATTAAACAATACAGCCTCTTTGACCCCTCGAGACTGAGTTACCAATAACAAAAGCCTTCTCCTTTTTCTCTCCTGTACATCACACCTACTCACACAACAACTTTTTTCTTTTTCATACCAAGCTCATCCCACTCATCAGTCGACTGGTATATCATGGCATAATAATCTCAGACCATGACCCCTTTTCTTTCAACCTTGCATTTCCAGACAGTCCTAGGCCAATCTAGAGCATGGCACCTCAATCCCCGTCTCTTGTCAGAGGCTGATATTGTGAAATTTATTGATACACATTACTTTTTTCACCAAAACTATGCTGTACCTGAACTCTCACATCGTACATTTTGGTAAACACTTAAAATCTATTTACGTGGGCAAATCAAACATCTACTCATCAAAGAGCAACAAGAGGCAACTGACTAAAATTAACATGCCTTCTGAGGCCGCTGGCTTGGATAGCTACCACTCGGCCTCTCCTATCCCAGAAACTTTTCAAAGGCTACTCAGTCTCACAACAGATTTGATTTGGTGTCGACAGCCCGAGCTGAGCAGCAGTTCCAGAGGGCATTCTACTCGGTATTTGAATATGGGGATGAAGTGGGCAGATTTTCGGCCCACCAAGCCCAACAATCATTTGTGACTCGTCAAATTACTCAGATTAAAACACTATCAGGCAATATTACCACCAATAACAAACTAATCAATGACACATTTGCATTTGCTGATTATTACAAAAATTTGAACACTTGCAATTCCAACACATAATATGAACAGTTTTTCCAAAACTTGACTTTACCATTGCTGGGCAGTGAGGTGAAAACAGAGCTAGCCTGATGGGCTGCCTGTTGCCTGGGCTGGGGTGAGGATGGAGTCTCTGATGGCCCCTACACAGTCTCTGGTCACTTCCCCTCTTACTCTTATTGCTAGCTCACATGTTGACCACCCAATAATTTGTCAGACTATAAAAATATGGACACAATTTTAGAAGAAATTTGGCCTGCAGGGTCCATCTTTTTTGGCACCCATTTCGTCCAACCACCTTTTCAGTCCTGCTAAACTTGACCTAGCTGCACGCTCTAGTTCACCAACTGTCACCTCATGAGCAACTACTTTAGTAGAGGTTTAATGACAGCTACTTTAAAGGACTGTGGTACATATCCTGTTAATAGAAACACATTGATTACATCTAATAAAGAGTTGTCAATTAAGGGTAAAACTTCCTTAAGTAGCCTAGTTGGAATGGGGTCTAACAGGCATGTTGATGGCTTGGATGCAGAAATCAATGTAGAGAGTTGGTGAAAATCAATGTGGGAAAAACAGTCTATATAAACATTAGGCCCTACCGCTGTATCCAAATTGCTTGTGTCTGAGGTCAGGTCGGTTAAATGTAAGAGGTGATGGATTTTATCTCTAAAAGTTATAATTTTTTCATTAAAGAGACTCATAAAGTCATCGCTACTGAGGGCCAAAGGAATACAAGGCTCGATGGAGCTGTGAGTCTGAGCCTGGCTACAGTGTTGAAAAGAAACCTTTGGCATGGCGGAGGGCCTTTCTATATGTTTTAAGACTGTCCTGCCAGACTAAATGGAACTCTTCCAGGTTGGTTGAATGCCAATTTCTTTAAAATTTTTGCGATATTTGTTTTAATTTGCGGGTCTGGGGGTTAAACCATGGAGCTAATTTTCTTTGTTTCATTATTTTCTGATTAAAAGGTGCAACGGAGTCAAGAGTTGATCGCAGTGAGGCAGTAGAAATATCAACAAGACAATCAATTAGAGAGTGAGTTAAATTAGTAAAAGCGTTCTCAGTCACATTGAGACATGGTAGCAGAAGGAATCAATTCCTTAAATTTAGCTACTGCACCATCGGACAGACATCTAGTATAGTATCTCTTGCTGAGAGGCGTGTAATCGAGTAACAGAAAATCGAAAGTTTTAAATAATGGTCCAACAGAGCGAGATTCTCAGGGAAGACTTTGAAATCTTCAATTTCAATGCTGTACACCGGGATAAGATCCAGGGCATAGTTGAAGCAGTGAGTGGTTTATGAACACTGACTGAAGCCAATTGATTCCAATAATGTGAAAAATGCAACATTGAGGTTATCATTATTAATGTCCATGTGAATGTTGAAATCACCTACGATAACTACTTTGTCTGATTTAAGCACTAAACTTGATATAAACTCAAAATTCAGATAAGAATTCAGAGTATGGGCTGGGAGTGCAGTACATTATAACAAATTGAATGAGTTGTTAAGTTTTCCAGGTTGGGTGTGAAAGACCAAGAAAAAGACTTTCAAATGAATTATAATTTAGATTAGCTTTTGGATGAATTACTAATCTTGAATCAAAAATGGCAGTGACTCCCCCTCCTCAGCCAGTGGCTTAAACAACGTGAATATTTATATGACACAGGACACAGCCAGGTCTCCGTGAGACAGAATAAATCAATATGATTATCCGATATTAAAAGAACTTTAGATGATAGGGATCTGATGTTCAAAAGTCCGCATTTAATCTTCTGTTAAGATGCTCTTTGATAGCAGATGTGTTAATTTTTAGTAGATTTTCGTGTACAACTCCCCTTTTGTTTATTTTAGATCTAAACCATTTAAGTGGTCCCCTGACAGACACTGTTTTTATTATATGCTTCCCTGAGCTTCCTCTAGCACAGTCACACACCCATAGTGTAAGACTGTGACTCTGCCACCTGGTCCCAAATCTGGATCGTCATGGCTTTGAGACTCTAATAAACTCAGCCAGATTCCTAGAGAGGAGAGCAGCTACATCCATAGTGGTATGGATGCCATCCCTCCTGATAAGACCAGGTTTTCCCCAGAATGAATGCCTGGAGTTAGAGCGGGTCGTGTATCTCAATATTTGTGGTTCAGTCGCTGGCTCCTCTGGACAAGACACTAAGCCCCCAAATGGTTCCCGATGGCTGTCGCGTCTGTCTGTCTGTCTGTGTGAAAATAGGTGAATGTGGCTCCTAGTGTGAAAGCACTTCAAATGGTTGAATGACTAGAAAAGGGCTATATGAGTGCAAGTGCATTTGCAGACTATCAACAGCCAAATGTAAAGCAGAAGTCAACTGATATATCAGTAGATTTTTCATGTCTATTGTAATGTGATGTATAGTTTTACTTTGACAGCATTTCTCTACCCACTGATTGTGATCATCTGTACCTTTTTGTCTTTCAGGTATGGAGAAGGAGAGGAAGGTGAGCATGCGCCTTCATCGTGGGGCACCTGTCAACATCTCCTCTTCAGACCTGACGGGACGCCAGGACACATCCCGCATGTCCTCACAGGTAACTCACTCAAAGACACACACTGCGTAGAATGTACGAGGCTTTGCCTTGGCAGAAGAGCAGGAGTAGAGTTCCACTCATACAGTGGATCATGGGAATGAAGGAGAACAAAGGGAGGGTTTTGCTTTGCACCACAGCAAATGTTATGAACTGTTTAGTCTGTTCTCAGTTGTGTGATGAAAATTGTCAAAAATAAATTAAATATAAGTAGAAAATGAAATTCCTGCAGACGTTGCGGGTGACTGCTGAAAGCTAAAGTTAATTGTGAAGTATTGCTGAAATATGGAAAAATGTGAAAGCCCAAATACACTGAAAAAAACCTGAAAACTGAAATGTAAAAACTGACTGACTTGGATGACGTATTTTTGTAGGCCAACCAGAAAGTTGGCATCGCACTGGTTCTCTTGTGAAAAACCTTACAGGATTTTTGAATTGGATTTTCGATTATCTGCAAAAATAAGCTCTGTGACGAACACAACTTTATGATACTTACACGTTTTGTTCAGCATGATAATCTTCACAGGTGAACACCACTTTTGTGTTTTGAAGCGTAAATGAAGTCGCCAGAAACAAAAAGCTATTGTTAGGCTATGCATAAATTACATCATAGTCGCACAACATAAATGTCACAACTGCAAACACTGTAAAAAGACTTTAAAACACGATCGGAAAATATTAAAAATAAATCTACAAGTTTGAGTGCGACACTGTAAAGGCGGACAAGGGGGTTTAATGAGTTTCTGTGTCCAGTGTGATTATGTGTCATGTCCCTGACAAAAACTGTAGCCCCATTTAGCCACTTGTTAGCAACTGCATTTTTTTAAAGAGTAAAACCTTAAAAGTTCAAAAATCTGGTTTAAGCAGACATATTTTATGTTGCAGAACAAAATGTCTAAATATCTTTAGCCTGTGTTAACCACAGACCTTATTGAAGGCATTTGACCCAAAACTCATTCAAAAAACCCATAGACTGTAGGAAGAGGGAACCGGAAGTGCTAAAAGGCTAACGGACTTCTGCGTTCTAGGACTTATTACTTCACCACTCTGCTGGAGGCCATACACATGCCACATCTTTAACTGCCTGGAAAATTTGAGGTTGGGTGCTGGGTGCTACTCTTGTGTCCACTCTGTGATAACTTTCATGGGTGCAGAGGTTGCGTCTGAGGTTGCTAAGCAACCCTAACCAGCAGCATATTACAGCCTTCTAAGCAGAAATCCTGAGTGCAGAGCTGATCTTCTTCCAGCTGTTTTTAAGTGTGTATTAGGCCTAAAATATTGTCCATGGGAAAGATGTGAAGCTTATGTTATCTCTGCATTAACTGATCAATTTCTCCTCCATATTTATCACAGACTGATATTTACAGAGGAAAGGAAAGATATCTGCCATCTGTGATTGGTTATTGCACGTCACATGACGTGGTGCGCACTATTGCATTCCAAAAGTTAAACTTGTGTGAAGTATCCATGTTTTCCCAGACATGGATGTAAACTAAGTGCAAACTGACTGGTGCTTGGAGGCATACAACCGTGTGGCAGTTATTCTAGTAAATTGTAAATTTGGGCAGCATGGTGTTGTAGTGGTTAGCACTGTTGCCTCGCAGCAAGAGGGTCCCTGCCCAGGTTGGGGCAAGGTTCGGACCTTGGTCAGGGGTGTCCTTCTGTGCGGAGTTTGCATCCCTTTGTCAGCATGGGTTTTCTCTGGGTTCTCCGGCTTTCTCCCACATACTAAAGACTTGCAGGTCAGGTTAATTGGTGACTCTAAATTGCCCGTAGGTGTGAATGTGAGTGTGAATGATTGTCTGTCTCTATGTATCAGCCCTGTGATAGTCTAGCAGCCTGTCCAGAGTGTACCCTGCCCCTCGCCCAATGACAGCTGGGATACGCTTCAGCCCCCGCGGGACTCTTACGAGGAAAAGTGGTTATGTAAAATGAATGTAAATTTGTATCCGTAAATTTGGCTTGGTGATGTTGGTTGTTTTTTTTAATCAAATTTCAGATTTTCTACTTTTTGTAAAGATCAGAATCATGATTACTTTGACTCATTATTAACTTGCATTATTGTTATCTGCACAATAATACACCACGGAGAAGAATGTAAGTATATAGATTGTATTGAAAAATAAAAAGACAAACAAAAAACAGCCTCTTTGCGGATGCCAGAACACTGTCCTATCCTAAACTAACCTAAAGTATCCTAAACATTCTTCAGTTTTTATGTTTGTCACACACAAGTTGACGGCACATTATTTTGCATCTCATCATGTGACTTTTCTTTAGATCCCTATACACAACACTATAAAGTCAGCAATGTGAGTAATAAGAGACTTCTGTGTAGGATACATCAGTTTTTCTTCACTCTAAACTCCTCCAGAAGCCTCCTCTTTCCTCGTCTCCTTGAGCTGCATTAAAGGGATTGCAAAGTCTTTCATGATGGTACAGGGGGAGCAATTTGTGGGTCACAGGAGGAGAGAGATGGCAAGGAGGCATATATTAGCATAATGAGAAGGACCCATACTGTCTATTTCCAGTTGCTACTTATGTTGATGATGTCATCATCATGTGTCTTTGCAGGCCTTGTCCCGGGTCACACCCAGCGGCCTCCAGTCTGCAGCTCCACGGTGAAACCCTCCCATCCACCTGTGCACACCATGGAGGCCTCAACATGCACCACCTGCAGCACACACACACACACACACACACACACACACACACACACACACACACACACACACACACACACACACACACAGAGGACCACCAACAACCAATGCATCAGAGTGTGGCTGCGCTCTTGTTTACCAGAAGAGTGTGTGTGTGTGTGTGAGTGAGTGAGAGAGAGAGAGAGATGAGTGGCTGCAATGTTTGGTAGCAGCTCCCCCCCCCACTGCTGATGAAGCCATGGATTCACTTTTCTCTGGCATCTGTCTTTTTGTTGTTGTTTTGTGTTTTTTAACTCAGTTATATGATTAGAGTTCTTCGGCATTCTTACTTCTCTTCCACCAGCTCCACTGATGAGACTTCAGGGCTTTAACAGTGGACTGGCGAATGACAAGTCCGTTAGCTGTAGAAAATAGTGTGTGGGACATTTTCAATCACGAAAGCAGGAGGACACATGATCCATCATGGCAGTGTTAAAGGACAGTGCCTAACCTATATTTTGTATCCTGAAAGACTTCTTAAATCCCACAAGTCAACTTCTTTTTTTCATGTTTTAGGCATAAATGTAATGGTGGGATAACCCCTTTGTTTTTAAAATGGCACAAAAGATCTTTTAATGTTCTTTTTTTCAAATGTGGTCACATAGTGCAAGTGTTTGTTTTTGTCAACCTCAGGTGTGTTGCAAGCAGGATGTTGTAGTTAATGTAAAAACACAGCACATTTTCTCTGTGTCTTCAGGTTGTGACGGCAGTGTGCTGCTTTGGAAAGCTGTGAATGGAACCATCTGTCCACACTGAACAGATGAGATGCTGTTATAAGCCGGTGCATAGTGATGTGGTTTTGTGTTTGTTTGTGTGGTTCTGTCTTAGGGATCTAAAAGCTCAAAGGGGTGGAAAGAACATGTTTAGGGGCATTTTCTTTTAGGTATGAACTTCTTTGCCTCCTTAACGCACTGTAGACCACCCAACCCTCTGCCTCCATTTAGCTTTTTTCCACTTACAGCACTGGCCATTTTCTAACTAGACTGCATCAAACACTCATTGTTTCTCTTATTGATGAGCTTTGACCAAAATTTCAGAGAGTTGGATACTGCTAGTCTGGAGATGTCAGTCGAATATCAGTCCAGTAAACGCTACAAAAATAGACCTTGAGTGCTAAAATGTCTTTTTCAATGTAATGATGCTTATTTTAGTTCAGTTTACACTCATTACGTCTACATAATTTTAGTGAAAGTGAAATTATTGTCTTAGTTCTAGTAAAAACAGACTTAAAAGTACATGTAAACATGTTAGTCTGACTGAAATACAAAATCAGGCTAACACACCTAGATAATTCAGTTGGGTATGGAGCTACTCCGTCATGTATACGCCTCAGCCAGACCTGAAGTGGCCTAATGTTCCACACGTACTCCATAGTCCCTGCGCTGGGCTTTGACCTGGGAATCGAACAGCATAACTTCTGATAAGAAAGCTGGGAAAAAGGAAGAAAACAAAACAAGACAAAGTTAAAAAAAATAAACTGCAGAGCATGTACAAAATGTACAGTGCCAAAAAGTTGTCATCATTTGTCATCCTACCTGTTTGCAACACAAAAGGTCAACAGGAAGAATGTCCAATAGCAACTAGCTGAAAGGGAGCATACCTCCACCTGCCATGGAGGATCCGAACATACTTCATCACTAATTGGATTCTCCCCCTCTGCTTGTGTACTGGGACAAGGACAGTAGTCCAATTAATTGGCCTAATAAAGTTATAATTATAAGTGTAGCTCCATTTCACTGTGCATGTAAATGTACTGTCAGCCAGCCCACAGCAAACAGGGAGCTAGTAAATCCATCATGGAGGCATAATGGTTGGCTAATTGGTAATTGATAATTGGTTAGAATTGGGCACCATTCCAATCCATTACTTGTCACCTTATCGCAATCCAAACCACTTAATATTGAGCATTTGCTCTGTCCTCTCTGTATGTCCCCCCTGTGGTGCCAAGTGGATTGTTTTTTATTTTACCTAGAAACCGCTGTCTGGTGTCACAATGCCAGATAAATCAACCTGAATACGGCGGAGTGGGTAGATTCAGAGGTGTGGACCCAGGCCAGTAAGAATGGTGGTGATCCACTCTTGGGGAGAGTTCATATCTAAGCCCCAACTGTCTAAATTTTGATCATTTTTCTTTTGATCAGTTGTTGCAGGTCCGGCATTTTATTGGAAGTACGATAATAATGCCAGTGTTTGTGGTGCGACCCTGCAGACATTTAATCAGCTGTAGGTCAGAGATGCAATGACCTAAAGAAACAATCACGTTAAATGTAACCAAGACATTTCCAATAAACACCATCAGCTCCAATATTGATCTTTCTGACCAGCCTAGGACATCCTCACGAGACATTCACAATGTGACACTGTGAGTGCTTTAACTTTGGGCTCAATGGAAGTGAGGAGGTTTTGGAGAGCTACTCACTGAGTGTTGTCTTATGAGAGAAATTCCGAAATTCCACCGACTGCGTCCCAGCTGTGTCATGGCTATGTCCCAGCTGTATTGAAGCTGAGAGCCTCATGTGTCTTTTTGTGGTGACTTCTGTCATCCATTTGGACAGTCTGACAAATGAATCCTCCAGAGTCTGAAGTAGAGAATACTCGATGTGGTGCACCAGCTGCAAAGACGTTTAGGTGATTCATGTGTACTGGGGTTAAGGGGGAGAGGGGCTGTAGTGGTAATTAGTCCCAGTTTGTTCTGTTGTGTAGGATGTGCTACTGTGTGTATGGTGGTGGCTGATGGTGGTTGTGTATAGAGGGACTGGGAACACCTCACTCCATTAGGTTTTTGTAATTGTTGTTTCAGGTGTACCTCACCTGTGGGCTTGAAAAACAAACAAAAAAAGTCATGAATTAACTTGTCTATAAGTACTATAATAGATGCAAGTACGCTTTACAAGGGGTAATAGTATTTTCAGTCTGTCATGTCTTCTGCTCAGTCATGTCTTATTTTGTCTCCTTCTATCCTACTTTGCTTTTAACTGTGCAGGGAATCTGCTTATTCATATTCAATAAGTCATCTCCTGGTGTGGATTCATGACAAATGTGTTTCTCCACTCCCACCTTAAATCTTTTGTTGTAATGCCACTGTATTTGTGTATTTTAAAAGTGTAAATAAATTAATAAGTACTTGTATATGTTGCTTTTTACTGATTGGGCTGGCTGGAATTAAAAGCTGAGAAAATAAATATTTGGGGTAGGCTTGTATATTCATTTACTTTTGTTTGTTTATGTTTTATAAAAAGGAGACCATAAATACCCAGACCAGAATCTCTGGACTCATCAATTATAGAACCAAGGCCCTAGAACTACTTCAGTCCAATACACAGTTTGCCAAATGCAGCCAGTATGTTCCCCCTGTCAGTCTGACAGCTGTCTGTTTTGTGTGCTCTGAAAAACATCAGGGCCCTGCTCCATTGCCCTGATTTGTACCTCCTTGATTCCTCTCCTCAGGTCTTAGTCTGGCCCACAAGAGATGTGAGCGGAGGAGTCGAGGAAAAGACGGGAAGAGAGAGGAGTTGAGGCAGCATGTATTTCACAAAATGAGACCACCTTACTTTGAAGGCGACATTCTAAAGCCATGTCAATTAAATATGTCGAGGGGCACAGTGTCATCATATGCCCATTGGTTTTTAAAAGCTCACTGCTGTATTATGATCTTATATATCTGTGTCTATGAAGAAAGATTAAGAACAACACATCAAAAAATCATAACAATAAATACCAATGGATGGAAGGAGAATAAGAATGGAAGTACCGGGCTTGCTTTTGTATTTCCACATTTAATGTTGATGTGATGTTAAGGTATGGACACCAGATCACTGAACACTGTATAGAGTTGTAAAGTAAAAAAGGTATTATGCTGAGACTGACTGTCAGCGCTGTCATCTTTGCAGTTTATGTCTTCTCAAAACAGACCGGATATAATTCATGAAATATATGAAGCACTTTTCAGACTCCATGATTTCAGACAGCAGTCAGGTGAATGTAAATCCCAGCTCATAGGGGCATTGAAGGGAATGAAATGGCTGATTCTTTAGTTACATAAGCCCTTAAACAAAACAGAACTATGGAGGAAGCTTTCAGTAAAGCTGGAGCTACAGCAGTGATATGACAAATATGACTGCTCAGCAAATGCACTGGATGAAGGGAATAAAGGACAACAACTATATAAATAAAAGCAAAAAGTAGGGGAATGAAAACAATAGGGAAAAACTCCAGAAAGCAAACAATTTTATCCAGACTGAGACTGGGATACACAAGTTTAAAAAAAATTGGAATTATTATTACGGCACAAGCACTGACCACATAGCAGCCACGAAAGCCCTCTTGAAACTGAAGGAATTATTATTATTAGGGCCTGAGCACCAAACGGGTGCGAGGACCCTGTTGAAATCCAAGGAATTCTTCTTCCTCCTTTTCTTCTTCTTCTTCTTCTTCTTGTTCTTCTTCTTCCTATGAATGAATTGCCTTTTGGGGGGCTTTATCATACTCAAAAACTCATGAAACTTTGCAGCTTTATCAGTTCTGGTCAAAAATTTGATATTTAAGGGTCTCAAGGGGCAAATTTTAAAGTATGGCTCAGGAGCATTTAAGCAATTACATTTATGTGAAACAGCCCCCGCCTCTGCTTTCATCTACATAAACCAAAATAGGTAGGCACATGCAACACCTCAAGAAGAACAAAAAAGTCTCTTGGACCCATACGGCAAATCCAACAGGCAGTCGGCCATTTTGATTTGAAGTTGCAATTTCTGCGTGTTTTTGGCCATTTTCAGGGGTCATGTTTTTTATATCTTCTACAGATTTCACCCGATTGACTTCAAATGTTATGGCTCCCTTCCTGAGCCCCTTACCACCAAAACTTATCAAATTCATGAGTTTTCATCACACCATGTGATCCCTAATGAGGAGTTGGACATCAAAAGTTATTAAAATCGTGACTTTTCGTTACACCATGTGGCCATTATTGGGCCAAACATTTCCATGTCTCGCCATGAACCAGGAAGTAAACAGGAAGTAGTTAATAACTGAAAGGGAAATGGTTCAATCTGCATCAAACATCACGTTTGATAATAGTCCCATCCTGAACACATCTACAAGATAACCCTTACCATTTCTCATAGCGCCACCTACTGGCAACAAGAAATAGCAAGAAAATCATGTCTTTACGATCAAACAGGAAGTTGTTGTAACTCAGCCAAACATCATCCAATCTGCCCAAAACTTCTCATGCTTGATTTTGATGTGCACCTCCTTACAAGTTATATTCAGACCATATTCAGCTCAAACTTGGTAAGGAAAGTGTTGAGACCTTGACAATGCCTGCTTGTGATTTCAGGGTGTTTTCATGAACATTGTTGCCATGGCAACATGGTCTTCGCTGCCAAAAAGGAAGTTGTTGTAACTTCACTTGGCGTCAACCAGTTGGCCTCAAATTTTACAGGTGTGATCAAACTGCAGCCCTAAACACATCGACATGTCAATTACGTCTGATAATCACAGCACCACCAACTGGAAAAAGGAAGTAAGCCTCTTAACACAACTATACTTTGATTTACATGACATTTACATGGTTGGTCTACAGATGATGTAGACCAAGATGATGTACATTTTGTCTGGTCTCTAGCGCCACCTAGTGGCCACAGAATGTATTACCGCATATGAAATATCTAACGGAAGGATCAAAACTCTCTGCCTGCTTTTTCCGAATTTCACTGAAATGAAAGATCCTGAGACATTGAAAGTTATTTAGTTTCTGAGTTTTTATCACACCATGTGGGTGTGGCTAGGTTCTTTGTTGTTTCACCATAAAACAGGAAGTTGTAACTCAGCCAGACATTGTCCAATCTGCCCCAAATCTTCCTCCTCTTCCAAATCATCTGCATTTCTCATTTCACTTATCGGCATACTGCTACTTACTGGAAACAGAAAGTTACATGATTTATATTTTTAAAACATTCAGCTCAAACTTCGTAACAAAAGCTGCTTTAAGACCTTCATAATGCCTCCTTTTGAAGATCACATGTTTCCAATGAACGCTATTGCCATGGCAATGCAGTTTTTGCGACCAAACAGGAAGCTAATGTAACTTTACTTTGAATTAACCAATTTTCCCAAAATTTTATTGGTATGATCAGGTGGCAGCCCTAAACACATCAACATATCAGTTAACCATGATACTCAATGTGCCACCTACTTGCAACAGGAAGTATACCTTGTAACACAATTATCCTTTGATTTACATGAAATTTACATGGTTTGTTTTATATATGATGTTCACCAAGATGCCATGGAAATTATGTCCCCTTCACTAGTGGCTATTGAAAATACTATGCCATGTGACATTTCTCACTCCAGGGAGAGAACTCTGCATGCATTATCTAACTTTCACAGAGATAAACGACTGTGTCAGATGGAGTTCCGTAAGGAACCCCTACATGTGTGGGGATGCGAGGACTTGTTTATCGCTGCTTGCAGCTTTAATAAGGGCCCGAGCACCTACAGATTTCCAAAGACGCTGCCCCCACAGCACATTTTACCTAGAGCTGTGAAACTTTGGAAGCCTGTGTAATACCCCAACACCTACAAAAAAGTCTCTTAGGGCCATACTGTAAAACCCACAGGAAGTCGGCCATTTTGATTTGAAGTTTTAATTTTGGTTTATTTTTGGTCATTTTCAGGGGTCACATTCTTTCAAACTTCTCCTAGAGCTTTCATCAGATTGACTTCAAATGTTATGGCTCCCTTCCTGAGCCCCTTACCACCAAAACTTCAAATTCAAATTCATGAGTTTTCATCACACCATGTGATCCCTAATGAGGCATCTAATTTGCATGTTCTGCTATGAACCAGGAAGTAAACAGGAAGTGGTATGTAACTCCGTGTGAAAGGTCCAATCTGCCCCAAACTTCACATGTTTGATATTATTAGTCCCACCCTGAACACATCTATAGGACACTATTGAGTGAAAATGACAGCACCACCTGTTGACACAGGAAAGGCAAAGTTTTACACAAAGACATCCAGCTCCTAGCAGGTTGATTCAATTGATCTCAAAATGGTCTCAAAAAATCTTTAAGATGTTGATGATGCTTAAAAATGAATATTGTGAGTTTTCATTGAAAGGTGTTTCCACGGTGGGGTGGACAATTTTGATGTTTCAACATGTCATCAAAAACTGTTATAAGTTCACCACAGATAGTCAGAACTTTGCAAAATTTCAGAGATTTGTTATGAGTTAGGGCCTGAAGACATCTGCAATGCAATTTTGAGTCATAGTCGTAGCTCCACCTATTGGTAGCAGGAAGTTACTATTTTTACTTGTTGATTTTTCCCCTGTAGCAGGTTAACTCAATTGACCTCATATTCAAGTAGAATACTGTTAAGACTTTCATTATGCACAGAAATTAAACTTTTGAGTTTTCATCAAATGCTGTTGCCAAAGATACGCATTATTCGCCATAAAACTGGAAGCACTTTGTGAGGGGCATGGCATACACCAAAACTCAAGAAACGTGGCTAGAAACATCAGAAATCTCCTATTGTGATAGTTGATATGATTTTTTTTGCATTGATCTGTCAAAATGGCTCTGTAGCGCCTCCTAGAAATCTTCTACAAAGCAAACCCCACTGACCGTTTAACCTAGAGCTACGAAACTTGGATGACATGTGTAACATACCAAGACCTACAAAAAAGCCTCTTGGAGCCATGCCCTAAACCCACCAGGAAGCCCATCTTTTATTATTTTATTTAAATTCTTGGGTGAATTTTTGCCATTTCTAGTAGAACCCGACTGATTTTTTAATTCACTGATATTATCAGCTGATACGAGCCTTTTACAGACATAATGGGGCATTTTGGGATCAGAGTTTATTTTTTCCGATATCGCTGATAAGAAAACTTTGTTCACGGACCATATAATGCAGACAATGATGGCTGGTGGTTTAGAAATTGTGTCTACAGTTTGTCCAGCAGTGCGCTCTTACTCCATTTTTAAACTACTCTCAGCACTTAAGCACCTTGTGACAGAGAGCGTTGCAGTACAGTGGACGATAGTGCAGTTAGTCAGCATGTTTTCACGGGAAAGCAACATTGAAATACATACTGTGAAGTTAATAAACAATGGCCTCATCATTCTGCAAACGTCCAAGACGATCTAAGGTCCCAGGATGACAGTAGAGGACTATTAACGTGCTGTTTTTATCCCTATTTAGCGATTATTTGGACCATCTCATTGGTGCTGTTTTTAAAAAACAACAAGAGACACATTTAGACTTATTTAGATCATTAGGGGAGGGGGGGAAATATACCGTCATTTACTTACTCCATTGTTAAACTACTCTCAGCAGAGTGCACAGCAGAGCAAACTGGAGCAGTGTGTTTTCATGGTAAGCCAAATTAAAATACATGGGGAATACTGATGGCACGGTTTCCAGTGATAACTGCGGTGACATTCCACGAGGGTAAGTAATACTTTTAAAATTTTAATTATCATAATAACTGCGTGATCGCGTTGCTTTGAAATCATGGTTACAACTGACGGCTGGGTCCCAAATAAACACCCGCCGAGCACCAAATGTGATCAAATATCTGAAGGTTATTCACCACGCTGCTGGGTTAATATTTATGCCAAAATAGTCACATATTAAACTCCGCGAGAATTTCCGATGTGTTTTTTACGGGCACATGGCATTGCTGCTCTGTGCTGCCGCTCCTGTACCTGTTTCTTTGTAATGTGCGCCAAGCCATCTCAAGCACTCCATGTTCTGCTGCTCTGTTTACAGCACAAGACATCAGCTGATCACTAAACTTTCACCAGCAGCCAGTCTGCTGGGAGCTAATGCTGTGTGCATACTGATGAAGGTTATGCAATATTAAGACAGAGGTCCCGCATTTTGAACCATCACAGTAAACTCTTTTTGGCTTTCACATTGACAGCATCAGTGCAGTAGCTGCACTTCTTACGATCTCACCTTTCACACTAAAAATTTTGCTCTGACCTCTTCTTTCAGTTTGTGTATTATCTCAATTACATTTACTGAAATTAATGTAAATGTGAGAATAAAAAAGCAATTCTATTATTTTGTCTGGTAAAACATATGGTAAGTGTCACAGCCTGAAGACATCTAGTACATGTCAATATTTGGTTATAGCTCCAACATTCTACAACAAAAAAACAGGCATCATCAGCCTCAACACTACATTGAGGAACACTGAGTTCCCCATTCTCAGAGAGACACAGTCGCATCAGTCCGCATCCTGCCAGAAGCCCCGATGTGCGTGGAGGTGTGAGGGCCCATTCATTGCTGCTTGCAGCTTTAATTACATTTTATAGTTTATATTAATACCCAGTGCCAGCATAGTTTTAAGTCCTTGCAGCATTTGTTTGAATCATTTTTTATCTGCCATTTTGGACTCTTTTTAACCTTTTAATTAGAGATGGCAAATTCGAAACTTTGAAATGTTTCAATACTTTCAAACCATTGCTTTGAAACATTTTGAAACGTTTTAAAACCTGTTTGCTCTCATTGGCATCTACTGGTAGAAGCTTGCATTGCGCACATTTATCATTGGTTTTTGTTGTAAACTCCCTTATCCCCAGCCCAAAAGCTTACCTCAATAGGTGTCATGCAAATCAAATCAAACTGCTTTTGATTTAGTTCTTGTAGGATATGGTGTATATAGCACATCATTATTAGCTATGTAATCTGATTACATTGGTCTTGGTCATGCTACGCTATGGTGAGTTTGTAGATCATTTTAATGGTTTCATTCATTAATGGAGACTTAATCTCTCCGGGTTTGGTACCAATCACTTGACATTTTGAAACTCATCTTAAACTATGTGCTGAAGCCGGAAGTGACAAAACGTTTCGAAACAGTTCGATTTTCGGTGTTGAAATTGCCATCTCTACTTTTAATTCATGTTTTTGAGTCTTAACTATTTAAATATTGTTTTGTTTTAAATTTACTTTTAGGCTGTTTTAATTCAGTTTAAAGTCACCTTTTAATCCCATTTTTAGCAGTTGTTTACAACCAAAAACATGGAATAAAACATTCAAATATTTGTACTGGAAGCCATGTCCACCACGTCATTTTTACAAACAAACCTGTATTTTCTAAAATTAACGGGTAATCCAGGTAGACTTTGAGTTCCACCTACCTTCCCCCTGGTCACAATTGATCGAAAACCCTAGTAACTTTTTTTTCAAGAGCTTATTTAGTATTGAAGAAGGATCTCCTTAGAATAAGGGAACTTTGGCCACACTCCAGCATAGTGGGTGGCGGTAATTCACCTTAAGCTTTAGTTGCCACCTGCCATTAAAAAAAGCAAAAAGTTTCTGATCCAAACTCCAAACCAGTTGGTGGCGGAAATACACCAAAGCATTTTTGCCAACCGCCAAAAGCGCTCAAAGAAGAAGAAGAAGTTTCTCACCGGTGGTATTTCACCGTTGCACTCAGTAGGAATAGTGCTGCACCAGGACCACCGCAAAGTCCTCACAACATCAAAGGTAAACTCACTGATATGAAGCTAAACATTGATAAGCAGAGTTAGTAGCGTTAGCTGAACAGGGCCCTGTCGGACGCTGCAGAGACACCGAGACACTCAGAGCTGTACTGCACGCTGTATGTGTGTCCTGCGGTGGACATCATGTGCTACAGGGCTGCAGTTAGCTTCACAGCTCACAGAGCTAACATTAACCAACACCAGGCAGTAAAAAGCTAACGAGTATTGACAGTAGAAAGTCAAAGACAGAAACACTCTAAACCAACAAAGACATGAGGTTGTCGACGTCGCTTCCTGATGTTCGGAGACACGTGCACATCATGCTAAACTTGCACGTTCCGTCAGCTGCAGGATTTGAGTGCGTCGCTCTTTTTGGAACTGAGTATCAACATGTAGCTTCAGTCTGTCCAGAAAAAGCAGTCAAACAGCAACCCTCAGTGTCCCAGCTGAAGACTCTGTTGAGCAGGGACTGTGGACAGATAGAAGGTTTCTGTGTTTACTGCTGCCGCAGATTAACGCCACTAAACTACCTGAGACGGAATTACTGGGTTGGGAGACATGGGAAAAAAATCAAATATTAGGATATTTTTCATAAAACACGTAATGGTGCTATAACATATTATTTACACAATGAGATTTTTGATAAATAAACATAGATAATGGAAATGTAATGCCAAAGTTTGTATAGGTAAATAATGGACCAGAAAAATACATCACCTTACTTTAATGCAGCCTTCAAAAACAGGAAAATACAACACTTACACTATTATGATATCTGAAATATAAGACAATACTTATCTGGAAGATATCTCATATCACAATATCAATATAATATTGTTATATATTACCCAGCCCCAAATAAAGTATTTTACTTTAACGGTTGCTAAGTAAACTAAACCACACTGTGTCAAAATGAAGACGTTGTTGTGCTGTATAGAAGACTCATGCTGCAGTTGGAAAGAGAGTAGAGATACACACACGCCAGAAAAAAACTTTCTCTGGTAGTCAGTGGTTGCACATTTAAAGGAGCTCTATGTGAAATTTAGGACTAGGATGTCTGTTTATTCAGGAATAGATCATCAGTGTGGAAATGTTTTGTTTTCAGAGCAACTGCGCACCTCATATGTTAACAAAAGCTGTACTGAGGACACAGGAAGTACCATGCTGGGCCACTTGGCTGACTTCTTGCTAATGTGATGTTAGATGCTCTGTTTCAGCAATCTTGACTGAAAAAACGTGCATGTAGACTGAAAGTCATCCATACTGTTCTGTCAGGAGGTGCAGGGACTTAAACCAGGGGTGAGTAAGAGAAAGTATAAAAAGTAGTAAATTGGTTAAGTTATGAGTAGAGGAAAAGTCATAAGCCATAGGCTTATGCTAATAACATTAGCATGTTGCATATGTGGGGAAAATGTGACCTACAAAAGACAATTGTTTTGTCTGTTATCCTTGACAATTCTTATTATATATGGTTTTATAGTTATATTATTATAGTTTTATGCTTTAGTGCAAAGATCTTGTTCTTAATCCATTTTTAAGGATTATGGTCTTCAAGTCAGACAGCCTTGACAAAAAAAGATCATGGTTTGATTCCAGAAAGCCTTTTCAAACAGTGTGAACCAGTTTTGTTTTTTTTTTAATTATTATTTTTGGCTTTTATTGCCATTAATTGACAGGACAGTGTGAGCGTGAAAGGGGAGATAGAGAGGGGGAGACATGCAGCAAAGGGCAGAGGCTGGTCTCGAACCTGCGGCTGCAGCAGCGAGGACACAGCCTCTGCACATGGGGCCCTCCATCCACTGAGCCACCAGGCAACTCGAATGAACCAGTTTTAATTATTTCCAATTATGTATATGTTGTTTTTTTCTCTTTCTGGCCAAAAGCAAAGACAGGGGAGGCAGCTTCTAACCAACTGTGTTAAATGAGCACATTAGTGGAAGCATTTTCCCGCTGTATCCCATATGCTGCAAATCTGCAGTGTTTCCCCGAAAATGTTAGCGAGACTAGAGACACCCCGCCAGGCCTAAAAGTTAGCAAGGTTTGCGTAGGATGATAAAGTTCACTGTACTAGCTATCTTTCCCCTTAGGAAGTAGAAACAAACTTACAAAAACCCTCCCAATTTTCCTGGGACACCCCCGTTTTTCCTTGCCCCCTCCCGGTGTCCTCCCTAGGTCCCATCTCTCCCGTCTTTTTCCCGATTTAGAGCCCCCGAACGCACATAATCTCCACAGAGGACTAGGGGTCGCTTGCTTTGATTTCCCCCATTCTCTAACTTGGAGTGATGGTGGGCTGTTGGCAGCTGTAGAAGAAGTTATGAAACTGAAGTGAATATTACATGTTACAGTGTTGGACTAGGTGCCTCTGTAAAGACAGAATTCTCTGTTTGTTAATCAGCAGCGCAAGGTTTTTCACAAACTGTTGGTATCAGCGGAGCTGCAGACGGAGGATGTGTTAATGATCAGAGATACAGCTCCAGAGGAAGATGCTCTCCTCCGCTGTGTTACTGCATCTAACAGTATATTATTCTGCATTTTAACACATATTTCAACTCTGTTCCCAACTCTTACCCTCCTGGCGTGTGACATACATCTGTCATCATCAATTTCACGCTCTCATGACACCAAAGCAAATCTCACGCTAAAACACTGCAACAGCAGAACTGTTGAACAGTCATGTAATGCAGTGAATGATATGATTTTGACTGTAGAATACAGCCGAGTATTTGGCAGTCAAGCGGCGTTTTATGGTCATTGAGCAAACAACTGACAGTCTGACAGCAGCGCAGTGCTCTGATACTGTAGGGAGGGAGACCTAATGTTTAATTCTGACAGAGATTGGAAGCCAGTGAAGTGAGTGGAGAATGGGTGTGATGTGCTCATATTTACGCACTCTCATCAGGAGTGAGAGTGCAGTGCTGTTTTGTACATACTGGAGTCTCTGGAGTCTCTTGCTGGGGACCTTAGTGAGAAGTGCATTACAGTAATCCAGCCTGGAGGAGACAAAGGCATGGACAAGCTTCTTAGCATCAGAAAGGGTGAGTGTTGGATGGAGTTTGGCAATAGAGCTTGGCAACCGACATGCACGTCATCATGCAGTGCATTATGGGTGTTGTTTGGGTCAGAACCGCCATATTGTGTGGCCACCCAGCAAATGAATAGCTAACAGCTAATAGGTAACGGGAAGCAGTATTGGTTATCTTACGCTCATTTTTCACTCAGTGTGCTGAAAAGTAGTTCAGAAGACAGTGGATTGTACATGGAAAAACTTTTACCAGATGCTAAAAAAAATGTTCCAGGTCGTGTACCCAGCCATTGGTAAACTGAACGTGGGCTTCTAAAGATTTAACATTTGGAAACTGGGACGCAGTGTAGGCTTATACTACACACAATCAGTCTTCTTTTGGTATTTCATAGGAAACTTCTCCTTTGATAAAGTGAATCTTCTCAATGTAAGGTTTTTTTGCGTCAGGTAAAAGTTTTTCCCTGTATCAGTGCAGCCACCAAAGGCAAGGTCACAGCGCCAGGACAGATATCACCACAATCAGGCACAGCCAGGGTTACGGCCAGGATCCGGGAAAGCTAGGAAACAAGGGAGCAGGAATGCTCCGGAGAGCCAACGGGATTAGCATAGTGCAATTCAACGTACCCAAGGTGGTGAGCAGTAAAAAGGATAAGCAGTCAATGAGGATCCTAGAGTCACTCATCAGCAGTTACGACTTAAATGTTAATGCCAGAGAGCAATAATTGAAAAGAAAGAAAGAGAGAGGAAGCAGAGCCAGAGTGGCAGGTCTGAACGGACTCAAAACCACCCCCGCTGTATCGGGCCAAAATATCTGCCACCTCCCCCTCCTCCCTGTCACATGGACGGGGATTTCAGCTGAGCACAAGTGAACTTGTGCCCCAGGAATATACACACTAATGAAACTAGGGTCACTAATCAGCTATTATGGCTTAAATGTAAGGGTCAGAGAGCAGTGTTAGTCCCACTGCTCTCTGAACCCTTTAGAAAGTCCTGCAGCAGGTTAAACCTATGTCAGCCTAACTATGGGCTAGTCCAGGTAACCTGAGCCAGCCCTGATTATAAAAGTGGAAACGGTGTCTGCCTCCCTAACCGAGACTGGAAGATGGTTCCATAAGAGAGGAGCATGGTAGCTGAAGGCTCTGATTACTATCCTGCATTTGGAAACTTTGGGAACCACAAGTAATCCTGCATTTTCAGAGGGCAGTGATCTTCAGTGTTGATAAGGAACTATGAGCTGTGAGAGATAGGATGGAGCCTGACCATTTAGAGCTTTGTAAGTAAGGAGGAGGATTTTAAATTCAATCCTGGATTTTACAGGGAGCCAGTGCAATGAAGCTAAAACAGGAGAAATATGGTCCTGTTTCTTGGTTCCCATTAGAACACAAGCAGCAGCATTCTGCACCAGTTGGAGAGACCTAAGTGATTTGTTGGGGCAACCAAATAAAAAGGAATTACAGTAATCTAGCCTAGAGGTGACAAATGCATGTACTAATTTTTCAGCATCTGTCTAGGATAGGATATGTCTAATTTTTGCGATGTTACGGAAGTGAAAGAAAGCAGTCCTTGAAGTTTGTTTTATATGGGAGGCAAAAGTTAAATCTTGATCAAATAAAACTCTAAGGTTCCATACAGTAGTGCTAGAAGCCAAGGTAATGCCATCTAGAGAAATTGCATTGTTAGAAAGTTTTTGAGGTGTTTGGGGCCAAGAACAATAACTTCAGTTTTGTCTGAATTCAGCATCAAGGAATTATGGCTCATCTCGGCTTTTATGTCCTTAAGACATGTTTAAAGTCAGTTTCATCTAGCTTCATAGATAGATACAATTGCGTAATGTCAGCATAACAATGAAAATATCCAGTGTTTTCTAATAATGTTGCATAGAGGAAGCATATGTAAAGTAAAAAGGATTGGTCCAAGCACAGAACCTTGTGGCACTGCAAAGCAGACCTTAGTATGTGCGGAGAATTGATCATTGATGTGAACAATTTGGGAATGCAGTGTTTCCTCTAGGATTTTTTTCAGCAGCGGGGGCAGGCTCTCCGGGGAGCCGTGGCGGCGTAAACAAATGACACTTTTTAAAGGCTGAATGTAAAAATAAAAAATAATAACAAAAATTCAACAATAAAATAATAAAAACAAGAAATAATAATTTCTTGATGGGGCTGTAATCAGTGGCAAAGTTTGCACCCAGGCTCAGAACAATGGATTTTTCTTGGTTTTTTGTAGAACAGCTCTAAGGCTCTGTTGTACGGAAATTCCCCAAGAGGTGGCCCGTTGATGCTCAGCAGCATACATGCTGCAAGGTGATCCCCCTGCAGCCTGTTTCTCAAGTCAGGCTTCACCTACAAATAGAAACAATAATTTTTTTTAAAATGTATTTATTTTTTTCAACCCATTTAGGGTCCCAGCCTGATAGCCTGTGTTTCCCTTTATGTTTTTCTCCTCTACTCTCATCTCTCTCTCCTGCACCATCACTTTGCTCTCCTGCTCCTTCACTCAGCACTCCCCCTCCTGTACTCTGCTCTCCTTCACTTTGTTCCACTGCTCCTCCCTGTCTGTTACTTGTCTTATACCATTACATAAAACATTAACGTTAGATAATTTACACTCACGTCACATTTGATTACAAGTGTGAACATAATTTTTTACCTAACCATCATAATTTGAGTCAGTAAAAAGGCTAATGATACCTGACTAGCGCCATCCTCATCAGGTGTCTTTCTCTTCTTTGAAAAATATTTGAACAAGCTCATCTGAAAATGCAGTCAGCAGTTACATCATGGCGTGTATATCGCTTAATGCTATCAATTAGTTTACTCACGTTAGCGACACTGAGTTGAGTTGGCACCGGGCCCAATTAACTTAAGCTACGTAACCTTAGCTGGCCATCAATATTTTGCGAATGTTTATTTAACTAATAAAATCTATTATAAGTTCTCTTAAGCTAATAAGTCTACCTTTTCTCCAGTAAGTTGCACGCTATTTTCAAGCCGACACTCCTCTGACTCTCCGACCTGATGCCTGGATGCCAGTAGCTAATTAACGTCGGCACCAGTTAGTTCTGTTGGGGGGTGGGAGGGGGCGGTGGTATCTACCCCAAAGAGTAGATACGGAGCAAGATAGTTATCTGCCTCAGCACTCGCGACACCCAACGCAGTGCAGGACTGTGCTGTGATGCGGTGGTGGTGTATTTGCAATTTAAAAAAAACAAAAAAAAAAAACGACATTTGAAGGAGCGGCGGGTAGGATTTAGGAGTGGCGGCCCGCCACTCCTAAATGAGTGTAGAGGAAACACTGGAATGATCTCATAAGTAAGGTTTAAACCAGGCTAGTGCTGTTCCTTCAAGGCCAATTAACTGTTCCATTCTATGCAGCAAGATTTGATGGTCAATGGTGTCAAAAGCAGCACTTAGATATAAAGGATTAAAACAGAGACCAGACCTGAATCAGAAGCAATCAATACGTCGTTATTAATTTTTACTAGTGCCGTCTCTGTACTATGATGAAGTCTAAAGCCTGACTGAAAGTCCTCAAATAAACTATTACCTTGGAGAAAGTCACAGAGTTGATGAGCAACCACTTTCTCAAGGATTTTAGAAATAAAGGGGAGATTAGATATCGGTCTATAGCTAAAATCTCAGGATCGAGAGTGGACTCCTTTAGAGTTTTAATGACAGCTACTTTAAAGGACTGTAGTACATAGCTCGTTAATAAAGACACATTGATTATATTTAATAAAGTATTTTCTAATAAGGGTAAAGCTTTCTTAAGTAGCCTAGTTGGGATGGGGTCTAGCAGGCGTGTTGATGGCTTAGATGCAGAAATCAGAGTATAGAGTCGGCGAAGGTAAATGGGGGAAAAACGGTTCAAATAAATTCCAGCCCTTGCTGCTATATCCAAGCTACCTGAGTCCAGGGTCAGGTCAGTTAAGGGCAAGAGGTGATGAATTCTATCTTGAATAGTTATAATTTTATCATTAAAGAAACTCATAAAATCATCACTGCTCAGGGCTGAAGGAATACAAGGCTCTATGGAGCTGTGACTCTGAGTCAGCCTGGCTAGTGTTGAAAAGAAACCTGGGATTGTTTTTATTTTCCTCAGTTAATGATGAGTAATAGTTTGCTCTGGCATGGTGGAGGGCTTTCTTCTTTCTTTTGTACATTTTAAGACTATCCAGCCAGACTAAATGGAACTCTTCCAGGTTGGTTGAACGGCAGTTTCTCTCAAATTTTCGCGATGTTTGTTTCAATTTGCAAATCTGGGGGTTAAACCATTGAGCTAATTTTCTTTGTTTCATTATTTTCTTCTTGAAAGGTGCGAAAGTCGAGAGCTGATCGTAGTGAGCCAGTAGCACTATCAGCAACAATCAATTTGAGAATGACTTTAGTTATTAAGAGTATTCTCAGTCACTGTAAGACATGGTAATGATGTCAATGCAGAAGGAATCAATTTCTTAAATTTAGCCACTGCTGAATCGGATAGACATCTAGAATAATAACTCTTACTGTAGGGGACTTGTACTCGAGTAATAAAAAATTCAAAGTTATTAAATAACAGAGCAGGATTCTCGGGGAAGACTAATAAATCTTAAATATCGATGCTGTATGCTAGGACAAGATCCAGGGTGTGGTTGTAGCGGTGGGTGGGTTTATGTACACACTGACTGAAGCCAATTGAATCCAATAGCGTGGAGAAAGCAGAACTAAGGCTATCATTATTAATATCCATGTGAATGGTTAAAATTGATATGATAATTACTTTGTCTGATTTAAGCACTAAACTTGATATAAGCTCAGAGTATTCAGATAAAAAATTCAGAGTAAGAGCCGGGGGCGTGGTACACTATAACAAAAAGAATGGGCTGTTGAGTTTTCCAGGATGGGTGAGAAAGACTAAGAAAAAGGCTTTCAAATGAGCTATAATTTAGTTTAGCTTTAGCATGAATTGCTAAGCTTGAATCAAAAATAGCAGTGACTCCCCCTCCTTGGCCAGTGTCCCGCGCAACGTAACTATTTATATGACCAGGAGGAGTGGATTCATTCAGGCTAATGTACTCATCAGGACACAGCCAGGTCTCTGTGAGGCAGAATAAATCAATGTGGTTATCCAATATTAAATCAGTGACTAAAAGAGCTTTGGGTTATAGGGATCTATGTTTAAGAGTCCGCATTTGATTCTCCTGTTATGATGCTGTTTGACAGGAGATGTATTAATTTTTACGAGATTTATTTATTTTAGATTTAAAGAAATTAAGTGGTCGGCGGGCAGACACCGTTTTTATAACATTTACAATATGGTTGTGTGACTGCTAGAAGTTCAGAAAAGCGTGTAAGACTGGACCCTCTGCACCCTGGTCCCAACTCTGGGATGTCATGGCTTTGGGCCTCTTATAAACTCGGCCAGATTCCTAGAGAGGAGAGCAGCTCTATCCAAAGTGGGATGGATGCCGTCTATCCGGATAAGACCAGGTTTACCTCAAAAAGAGTGCCAATTATTAACGAAGCCCACATCATTTGCTGGACACCACAAATGAGGGGTCCAGAGAAGATTACGGTGTCCGACATTGTCTTTGCGTACTCACACACTGACTCGATATTAATTTTAGTGACCTCCGATTGGCGTAACCGGGTGTCATTGCCACCAAGGTGAATAACAATCTTACTGTATTTACGCTTAGCGTTAGCCAGCAGCTTCAAATTTGACTCGACATCGCCTGCTCTGGCTGCAGGGCCTGCTCTTAGGAGCAGCACAGAGATGCTACCAGAGGCACAGACAGAGATACACCAGAAGTGAGATATCACACTTACCGCAGCACGTCAGTACGTCAGCACTGTCCAGAGACTTGTCCAGGATATGGTCATGTATGAGACAGGATTTGTTTGTGAGAGATTGTGCATTCAACAGTTCAATTTTGATATTTGATGAAGCAATGAATCTCTGGATTGGCCGAAGCAGACTGAAGTCCACTCCACGTTTTTCCTCCCGCTCCGTGTGTCGTGGAGATGCTCTGTTTCCTTGGCTACAAGTACGAAAAGCGACAGTGCTCTGATGACGTGGGAAAGATGTGGCGGTGCACACGGCTGACCAGAGTGATGGAAAGCAGTGACCAGACTGGGAGTAAACAAACTTTCGTCGAGAGCTTCTGTGAATGTAGCTGGATCGATGAAGGCGTTCAAGTTGTTTGATGAGTCTCACAATTGTTGCATTTCATCAGTTGGGTCCTGGAATAGTTCAACATCATACTAGTCGTGGAGAGTGTAAGCATGCTATTTGTCTTTAGCTTAGGACGTGGTGTAAAAAGTTCATCAGCAACATGACAGGAGGATTCAGAGCCAGGTGAAGTAGGTCATGATGAACACTGAAGGAACTGAGAGTGCAAGAAGTCAGGCAAAGCAGGCAGGACTGTGGCTGTCTCGTTAGCAGCTAAGCTGCCAGCTAGTGTTGCACAGCTCCAAGAAAATCTCACTCGGAAAACTAGAGCAGCTGATGAGCCAGTCGTCATCGCGCAGTCATCACATCCTCTTGGTCTCTAAAAATGCGTTCTCTTCACAGTGCGCAATTTTCAAAATCTTCTTTTAATGCTATAGCTGCCATTGTTGTTAACATTATTGTCTGCACCATTTTGCGCACGCCTTTTTATACACTCATCCAATTGCTGACAGGTGGATGTGTTCGAAGTTCATCTGTGTGTCTCTCATTATAAACAGTTTCCCAGCATCACCTCTAAGTGTCGCCAACAGATCAAAAGCAGTAGAAACGTGCTTACGCCAGCCATGAAGTTGGCATGGAGCACCGCATATTTCCATGGTCATTTCACTTGATACATTTGAATGTGAGCGTCGAAAAGGGCTCTTTGTACAAGTTTAACCCTGGCAGCAGTGGTTTGGATTAATTGCAGTCTTTGTATATTACACTTGCTGATGCCAGATTAAAGTGCATTACAGTAATCAAGTCTGGAGGAAAAAAAGTGTGGATCACCTTTTCTAAATCTGCACTGGAAATGCTGACTTGAGTTGATCTTTGTTAAGTGTCTCAGTTGGGTAAAGCAAGACTGCACCACTTTAGTAACCCCGATTCTCTGTCAGTACAGCACACACTGAGGAATTTTATTGCTTCAGCTGACTGCATTAACCATTAGCACTGACTAGTTGGTGAATTTCTCCTTCAATGCTGCATACAGAACCTTAAACCAGAACCTACATTTTATTAATAACTTTGCCTCAAGATTCCTTCCATTGTCATGTTTTGGAGTCCAACACAGTTGGACTTATACTACTTACCCGCAGCCAGAATTCCATAGTTAAGTTCTAAGGCTGAGAGGAAATGTGGTGGAAATACTGTGTGCTCCTCCATCCAAATCTGGAAGTATTCAACTCTTCATTTCCCAGAATAGCTTTCCTTAGTGTGTCCACTTTCCTTGTGTAAACCCCTTCTTTTTTCCGTTTTTTGCAGTCTTTTATTTATTGTTGTCCTTCCTGGAACAACTTTGATGGCCAAGCTCCAGGGTTTTGAGTTCTGGAGGAAGACCTTGAAAGGAGCACGCTTTGTGGTGGCACCCATGGTGGACCAGAGCGAGCTGGCCTGGCGCCTGCTGAGTCGCCGGCACGGTGCTCAGCTCTGCTACACCCCCATGCTGCATGCTCAGGTGTTTGTTCGTGACGCCAACTACAGGAGAGAAAACCTCTACAATGAGGTGTGTGAAGAGGACAGACCTCTCATCACGCAGGTGAGGTCACTTACATATTATGGTTGTAGACCCGAACATTACCCACCATTGTTGATTTTCATATGCAGTTGTTACAGGCTAATCAGTAGGCATGTCTTGTATTTTTTTTACATAAACACTGGGCCTTATTCACCAACCACTCTTATGGAGAAATTTCCTCATACAACTAGGGATGTAACGATACATCGCAAGGCAGTTAAAAACCAATAAAAATATGTGAGATTCAAATCTGTGAGAGGAAAAATGAACTGCAATACTCTTTTCAAACAGTAGAGGAAGTACGTGTTCAACGTCCTACGTCATGTCTGAGACTAGAGACATAAGCAAAGGCTCCGTGACAGGCGATATTGAAAGAGAAGATGCAACCCCCACTTTGAAATCGAAGTGTGGTGGCATTTGAGCTTCATTAAGTCAGATAACAGAAAAGACAAGAACAGTCTGCAAATATTGCAAGAGGGTGTTGAACCACACAAATATGATGCAGCATGTGAGCTGACATGATCGTGAGGAGCTCCGGTCAGAAATCCGTAACGACAACTATGTGGCCAAACCACACTGACAAGCACATTTACAACCCCACTCACCCAAACAAGTACAAGAGCCAAAGAGAGTACCCAATTTATCACATACGAGTAATAAATAACCAACATAGTTCTTCAAACTTACCCTCACTGCTTTCCCCTCTAGAAAAAGCATACCTCTCCACCTTTGTCCCATGTGAAAGGTTTGTTTTTTTAACAGCAGGGGACATTATGAAAGTCCAGAAATGCATTCATTGCATAGTTTGTGTTTTGCATTTATACTCTACCTCAGAATAAAAAGGGATTCTTTAATTTGATATCAGAAAGAACAGAAGATGCAGTATTTTGTCTAATTTTTGTTTGAAATAATTAATAGAATATTTTTCAGTCATAATTTTCTGTAATCTCATTTTGTATTAAAAGAAATTATGAGAAAAATGTATCGAGGAACCCAGTTTCGTGAATTGAATGGAATCATGAGTTGACTGAATTGTTACAACCCTACTTAAAACCCATTTTCACAGTTTTTAAGTAAATGGGTTTAACAAGATTGTAACATTCATCAGTGTTTTTTTATTTGCTGTTACATCAACATTTATTAATAATTATTTTTTATTATTTTACAAAGCAATATGGCCTTTTAAATCAAACTGCAGTAACGCCTCAGTTCACATCAGTTATGTTAATGGGAATGGTTCATCTAATAATTAGCGTTTGATCATGTTAGATAATATCAAAAGTGCTTCAGGCAGACGGGATGAAGACTGACAAAGGAGAGTTCAGAGTACATTATTGATAACTTTGTGAAATGGTCCATCTTCACCTGTCTGTCTCTCTCTGTAAACACTCACAGCTTGGAGAGCACTGTGGTGCTCGTCTCTGTCCTCAGTCCTGACAGTTGTGCTGCTATCATGCATGAAGTTTGCAGTGTGTGGGTCCGGTGCTTGATAAAGGGACCATGCACATGCCAGGTCTTTAACCGCCTGGAAAACATGAGGTTGGGTGTGGGTGCTACTCGTGTCCACTCTGTGCCAACTTTCTAAGCAGAAATCCTGGGTGCTAAGCTGATCTTCTTCCAGCAGTTTCTTTAGTGTGTGCACATGACATGCTGTATGTGCTGCTGTGTTCCAAAAGTTAAACTCAGGGTGCAAAAATAAGTGCTTGGAAACGGCAGCGTAGTGGAGGTGTGGCTTACGAGCATACCTGCTGCACGGCTCCATTGAAAACATTAGAAATAAGCGTACAAAAAACAAAGCATGTGTACCGTCCTTAACACGTATTTTTAGCATCACATGCATCTGTTATCCACTTTTGACGCTACCAAATATTACAGTTTTTACAGAGTCGACCTGTTGGAGGTGAGCTGTTTGCGCTGGTGCAGTAAGAGCCTGATGTCTGCCTCTCTTCAGCTTTTACTGTTCTCCCTGCCACATCAGTAGTCTTGTTTTTATTTAGGAAAAGCTGCTAACAAATTGTAGCTAAATATAGACTTTCAAATGTGAACATGAAACAGTAAAATAAAGTAGATATATAAAGTACAAATAGGATGCAGGAGAGAAACAAAACCCCAAACCACAGAGATTCAGTTAAAGGCTACAGAAGCACTAAGAGCTGAACACACAGAGACTTTGAAAATCTCGTCCTCTCTGCTTTCCTGCAGACAGAGGTCACACTTGTTTCAGGATGAGAAGGTGGGGGGGGTCTTTGCAGGTTGGCTGCAGTTGGCATGACATCCTGTTGAGGGCGGGTGTTTGTGTTTCTGGTTCTACTCCGGAGAAGGTCCATCTCTGGCGTGGTTTAGTGTGGGACAGTGCGTCTAAACTGACGATGGAGATGGAACTTGGTGCAGTATAGTTTGACTCAGCATGGCCAAAAGTGACTATAGAAAGATGGTATCTGTGTGCACACAGCCCTGCAGTCTCATGCCCTTTTATGGGGATTTACCTATGCTAATTAGGCTCAACCAGCATGCTCTTTCAACAGACTGACTATAAGAACCCAGGTCCAAATATTTCTGCAACATAACATCATGTCATGAATCTGATGTGTTTTCGACCTGGTGTATTGCGGCAAGATGAGTAGCAGCGTAGTCTCAGAGCTCCCAGAAAGGTCAAACATTTTCCCCATTTTTAGAGGATTCTTCACGCTGAGTTCACCGTAATTCCCAGGCATTGACCTGAAAATACAACGATGTCACAGATCACTCAGACCCAAACCACTGCCACAAGCCGCCCCGAGATCCATGATCGCCAGCTTCCTCGTCTACAGAACCAAGGATCTGGTGTTGAGTACCACATGGAAAAAAAAGAGGTGCATCTCAACAGAAAGCGAGTTTATTTCAACCAAGATTACCTGGTAGAAATAATGAAGAAAAGAGAAGAATACGCTCCGCTGAGGAAGGCGTTAAAAGAAAAGGGACTGAGGTTCCAGACACCGGCACTCGCTAAACTCTGAGTCTTTTATGAAGAAGGACTCACAACATACAGTACTGCAAAAGAGGCGATGGAGGACATGCGGAGGAGAGGGATGCTGACAGCTGATGAAGAAACTGGCGAGAAAGAGAATAAAAGGACGAAAAAAAAACACTACTTTCTCTTGGTCTTGGACTTGCCTTTAAAAACATAGACATACGGGTATGTAAGAGGCTTTAAAAAGGCTTCTTGGATTTGAATATTGTTCTGGTTCTTTGTATATGTTACATGGTTATAAGAGTAAGTGTTAATGACAAATGATAATGACAAAGTATCTCCAAGTAGCGTACGGGATGCAGCCAAAGCAGTAATCAGGGGAAAACTTATAATGTTGTCTTCGATCAAGAAAAAGGAGAAGCAGAAACAACTAAATGATTTACTGCGTGAACTAAAAAAAATAGAAATCAAGCATATGGAACTTAATGACCCCCAATTATTAAATTAGATAACTATGACTCAACAAAATTTAAACAAAATATATGACGACTTAGAGGAGATGAAAGTTAAATTTACTAAGCAAAGATATTATGACAATGGGCCTAGAGCTAAAAAATTATTAGCTTGGATAATAAGAAGGAAACGGGATGAACGATCCATTCACAAAATCAAAGACTCACAATCCAGTAAATTGTGCCATAAACTAGAAGAATCCCCAAGTATTATAGGCTTTCTGAAATCATTAGATCTGCCATCCATTGGAATAGAGCAGAATAAAATAATGACATCTGAAATTACAAAACAAGAACTGGATACAGCCATTTCAAGACTCAAAACTAACAAAGTACCAGGAGCGAATGGATATCCGTTGGAAAAACTTTCAGGGAGGTACTATCACCAGTATTATTAAAATGCTTCAATTTTACAGGGGGTTTTGCAGGGGGAGAAGTGCCAATATCCTGGAGAGAGGCAATAATCTCTGTAATCCCAAAGATGGGTAAAGATAAATTTGACTGCAGTTCATACCTATATCTGTTTTAGTTTTGGACTATCGATTATTTGCCTCAATAATTGCGAAAAAATAAAAAAATATAATTTCTGACATAATAGATTAAGATCAAACAGGATTCCTCAAGAATAGACAGACAAAGGACAACATAAGACGGGCTCTACACTTAATGGACCATATGAGCAAAAGTAAAGACAAATCTATTGTTCTTAGCCTTGATGTGGAAAAGGCCTTTGAGTCTGTTTATTGGCAATATTTATATTTAACATTGCAATGATTTGGCTTTAATAATTTGGTAATTATTTTCTTAAAAGACTTATACTACTTACCCACAGCCAGAATAAAAATAAATGGCAGTTTATCTAACCCTGTGGCACTTGAAAGAGGCTGTAGGCAAGGTTGCCCGCTAAGTCCAGCCTGTTCACTTTATTTATTGAGCCACTTGCACAAGCAATTAGAGAAGATCAAGAAATACAAGGAACTTTGATTAGGAACATTGAGTTTAAGACCTGCCTTTGCACTTGACGCATTGATCACCCTTTCTCAACCTGATTTATGCTTACCTAAATTATTGTCCTTGTTAAAAACATTTGGCCATTACTTTGGTTATAAACTACACATAAAACACAAATTATCTCATATCTTTCTATAGACCTACAGCACAAATACACAATCTTTTTAATTGCAATTGGGACAATGACACTATTAAATACTTGACACTTTACACCACAAATTACTCGCCTATCACAAAAGAAATAAAGGCAGATTTAAACAGATGGAACTTACTACCACTGGACCTGTACAACTGAATAGACATAATTAAGATGAACATTCTACCTCGACTACTTTTTCTCTTTCAATCAATACCCATAGAAATACCTCCAAAACAATTGATTGAGTGAAGAAGAATGTTTTCAGGATTTGTATGCAAGGGCCTGAAACCTAGGGTTAGATATAGCACACTGCAACTACCTAATGAAGAAGGGGGGTTAACGCTGCCAAATATGGAGAAATATAATAAATCAGCACATATTTGATTTATTGGTGTAACCCATATTATAGTGCTAGATGGAGAAACTTAGACTTAATCCAATTGGAAATACACCTCCAGACACTACTTGAAGACAAAAGTCTGTATTTATTGGTAAAAGAAAACTTAAACAGTACAAAAACATCCTTAAACATTTAGTTTGGTGAATGTCGTAAATTAAAATTGGAAAATCAGATCAAATTGTTACAATGGGTAACAAGCCCAAATGGACTGGCGATACAAATATTGGCCCTTTAAAGGTATTACTACATAATGTCTCATTTCTGACAAAGGGGGATTGGTTAACTTCCAAAAACTTAAAGATAACTTTTACCTAGAAAATCAAGACTTCGACAGGTACCTTCAGGTTAGGGCTCACTTTAATAGTAATATAAAAACAACAAAAGAACGCAACACAGACTTGGTTAACATTCTGACCAACGCATATAAATCTAAACTTAACAAAAAACTTATGGCTAGAATCTATGTCTACAATCATACAATGGGAGCTCCACACTTAAAATCAAATCTAAGTGGGAGAAGGAAGCTGAAATGACTATCTCAGAAGAGGATTGGCAGAACATCTGTAAAACCCAATTCAGCACCTCAAGTTCAGGTCATTGGGGGGAATTTATATGAAAAAATATGATTAGATTTTTCATTACTCCAAAAATAAAACAACATCAGAAAGGTCAGTCAGGAGATTGACAATGCTGGAGGGAATCTGGGCACTCCCAGGTAGATCATTTCCACATCTTCTGGGACTGCCCACTGATCCAACCCTACTGGGGGGAAATAGTAAGAAAGATCAACCTATTAATGGGTTTTGAGATTAAATGTGATTTCTGTACAATATATCTTGAGAATATCTCCTCCACAATCAATTCTAGTGACAAGTACTTAATTTGAACAATGTTGGCAGCCAGTAAAAAAGCTATAACGAGAAGATGGCGATAACGAGACAACTCCCAACAAAAGAGGAATGGATTGGAATTGTAGAAGAAATAAATTATATGGAAAAGCTAACCTTCTCCCTGAATCTATGTATGGATACATTTACCAGTTGCTGGAGGAAGTGGACAACTCATTTTGATTCAGTCTCTTCATAGCATGACAGGTAATTGATAAAGGATATATGCCCCTTCCCCTTGATTGTATCAGTTTTACCTATGTGACTGATTGACCTACACTGTTTTGTTTTTGTTTGTTCCGTTTGTTTTTTGTTTTTTTTCTGATTGAGTTATGCTTATATTATTGTGTGTGCTTGTTGTTATCGTCATGTATGTTCTATGATATAAATCTATAAAAAATATAGTAAAAAAAAAACCAAGAATCTGATGTGTTTTCTCAGGACCTTTCTTAAGAACAAATTTGAGAAAACAAAACTGATATTTGTGTTCCTCATGTAATGCCAGTAAATCACAATGTTGCATTCTCTGTGTGCCAGTTTTGTGCCAATGATCCAGAAGTGTTCCTTCAGGCAGCTCTGTTGGCCCAGGACTACTGTGATGCCATTGACCTCAACCTGGGCTGTCCGCAGATGATCGCAAAGAGAGGTATACACATTTCCTACAGAAAATGAAACCCTAGATTTTGAATTTAGTGACTCCCAGTGGTTGTATAAGGAAAGACACTGATGCCAAACCTTGCAATAAAAAGAGAACTAACTTTTCTGGATGCGTGTTTCTAAGGGCACTATGGAGTTTTTCTGCAAGACGAGTGGGAGCTGTTAGAGAAAATGGGTATGTCTGCATTGACTTAGCGTAGGACTCCAGGATAATCTCAGTCAAAATGTAAATTATTTAAAAAATCAAATTTTTGCATTAGTATAGCACCACTTAAGCACAGATCACCAGTTACCTAACATTTCACTCTTATTTTACAGTCAGGTTAGCCAATGAAAAGCTCTCAGTGCCCATCACATGCAAGATCCGTGTGTTTGAGGAGAAGGACAAGACGGTCCGCTATGCTCAGATGTTGGAGAGAGCTGGTTGTCAGGTGGGATCGGTGTTTAACCAAACAGGATGATTAACTGATCTGTAAAAATATGAAGCTTACTTAAATTTCTTAATTTTTATATTTTATTGAAAAATCTGCATATAATGCAGTTTTAGGAAGAATTACAAAGGTGTTGAAAAGCCCTTAGTTTGTCTTTGTCCAATATCTTTCCAGCTGCTGACGGTGCATGGCAGAACCAAAGACCAGAAAGGGGCCATGACAGGTGTGGCTAACTGGGAGCATATCAGGGCCGTACGGTGAGCTGTCATCACTTCTTTTAATCCCTCACATGTACTGTATTAAATCTGGAACATAAACATCTGCTTAGCTCTCTCTACTTGACAACTTAACCAAATGACTCAACAACAACATCATTTCAGTAACTGTTGTATTTTTGCTGCAGGAAGGCAGTAAATATTCCAGTGTTTGCCAATGGCAACATTCAGCACCTGAGTGATGTGGAGCGCTGCATTCAGGAGACAGGAGTGCAAGGAGTGATGAGTGCAGGTGAACAAAATGTGCTTACAATGTAGAGTTTTACCAATGTGAACATGTTCAAATTGGTTGATATTAACCCAAACACCACTGTTTTAGGAATTTTAGGAGGTGTCCCACATGATTCAGCAGTCAATCCTCAGTGGAACATAATGACACCATGTGCCAACAGAAAGCGAGCGAACTATCACGAGGTCTCGTGCAGCACCGGAGCTCTTTGTCCACACTATACCCATTAAATATGCATGTTACTCTTTAAACCAGAGAACACACATTTTATATTGTGATATACATATATAGCCAAAAGCAAGTAACGATAGCCTACCTTGCTTTTAGTGATCATTTACCTCAGCCCAAATGTTCAGCTTCATGGCAATCTCCCTCCAGCCAGCTGACTCTGTGTTTAAGTTTTTATAGTGAAAAAAGGAGGTTTTGTATATAAAATTCCTCTATACTTAATAAATCAGCCGGTCCTCAGCCAGTGCTGCCCTTTCAAAGTGAGCATCAGAGATAAATAGAAAGAATCAGACGAATGACTATAGTTCAGCTCACACACCTTCAGCCAATAAGGACAGCTCTGTCCTTTGCTTCAGATCCAACATGTTGTCATATTGGTGCAGTTTTAGACTTTTGAGAATAACTCTGCTCCTCTCATCAACCAACACAGTCTATCAGCTCTCCCCTCTCTGTCATCCCTGGCTCTGCTGTAAATTCCACATGGCCTGTATGACACGAGTTGCTCTATTAGTAAGTTTACAAACATGATATTATATTAATCACTCTGTTATATTGCTTATAACTAATGCAATTTGGCTTGGATTCAGCGCTGTAACTGAGGCTACTTTTAAAATTGCCAGAAGGTGCCGGTTCAGCTGGTCTGCATAAATCTAACTGGTTTAAGCTTGTACCCTGGACCAGACCTGCAATATTGAAAATCAACCCAACTCTACTGCGATGACTCATGACATCGCATTTTTTCCCCTTTCACTTATGGTAATACATGATATACACCCATCAACCACAGCATTACAACCACTGGTGGTGAAGTGATTATTTCATAACCATTATCTGGTCTGTAATGGTGTTTTTTTTGGGGGGGGGGTTAAGTGGCATCTACATCCAAGGTTTCCCAACAGAACATTGCATTGTAACAACAATGTAAATGTTGTTTTCTTCACCCACCAGTGCTTTGAATGTCTTGGTTGTTTGGTGTATAATGAGTAGTTGTGCTCAGGAGATGCATTGTTTTAAAACTTATTTCTATGTTCATCTTGATATTATATGTAGAGGGAAACCTCCACAACCCAGCACTGTTTGAAGGAGTAAGCCCCCCAGTTTGGGAGATGGCTGGGGAATATCTGGAGGTGGTGAAGCAGTATCCCCCCTGCACTCTGTCCTACGTACGAGCCCACCTATTCAAGCTCTGGCACCACACGTAAGTCTCTCTTTCTGTATAGCCTCATTCCCACTGCACAAAAAACTACTATCGCCCACTAACATCTGGCTTTTTAATGCAATGGGAATATGTAAAATCGGCATTCAGACCCGGGTCAAATGACTTTGCAGTAGACAAGGGTCACCCCTGGGTGAACATGGTAATTTCAGCTCCTTAAATGGCGAAATGCAATGATGCCACTCTCCGTGTCCTCCAAAGCAGCACTAAAATATTGTTCCAAAGTAGTCTGCACCAAATTTAAAGGGAGATTTAATAAGTAAGAGACAATTAATGGGAAGAAACCACTGAAAAGAGCTCTGTTCCTGCTGCTCTCTACTGTTTACCTGTTCTCCTGCCTGTCTGTGACGTTGCATGGACACACCAACAGGACAGCATACACACACACGTCAACTGACAGAGAGGCAGACTCGCTCTCCTGTGATGAGTTCAGTGACAGTGGGAATACAGTGGGATTGCTTATATTTAGCAGGTTTACCCGTGTTTAAAAATCCTGCGTGCGCATGCTAATTTTGGTGGGAAAAGGGTATATGTGATACACGTATCCAACCCCTGGAATGAAAGACAACTGTCTCTCTGTTACTAGTCCAAGACAGACAACATTCTCCTCATCTTCAAAGGCTTGAAACATGAAATATTTTGAATTAAGTTATGGTCCTAAAGATTTTAGTCCATGAGGAATTGGAAACATGAATTGGCAATGTGCAACAACATTTTTCGTAGACACTAGATATCAAACAAAAGCCAGAGATTATGTCATGCTAGGTTTCTGAGAGCTGTAAATTCATCACCTCTAAGCAAAAGGTGCAGCCCTAAAGCATAAATCTGATGTTTATAGCATGTTGGAGTGACTACTTTTAGTACCCAGTATTCAGTAATGGTGGAAACATTTGGTGTTGTTCTTTCGCTCTTTCGCTATCTTTCTCCCTCTCTCTCCCCTCTACCTCTCTTTGTGTGTGTGTGTGTGTGTGTGTGTGTGTGTGTGTGTGTGTGTGTGTGTGTGTGTGTGTGTGCGCGCGCGTGTGCGTTTGCACGTTTGCGTGTGTGTGTGTAGGCTACAGATTCACCAGGACCTGAGAGAAGACTTGGCCAAGGTGAAGACCCTCGAGGGTTTGGCTAGTGTCAGTAACCAGCTGAGGCTGCGCTGCGAGGTAATGCAAACAACAGCTTTACAAATATACAGCAGCACCAGAGAGAGGGAGGGAGGGAGAGAAGGAGGCAGAGAGGGAGGTTAAACAAAAGGCAGACAGACTTTGAACTGCTCTGAATAATCCCTATTGCAAATGGCTTCATAAAAACCAAAATTGTGTCAGGTATCTGCGGTCTGGATTGTGGTGGTCAGACAGCAGTCATGTTTAGGAAAGGAAGAGGAGAATACCTCTCAGTTCACAACAATAATGCAATGCTCAAGCAATGAGTGGAGTCACACTGTGGAGCCTTATTCCCACTGCACAAAAACCCTTCAGACATCTGGCTTTTTAATGCAATGAGAAAGCATACTATCGTCATTCACACCTGGGCCAAATTACTCTGGCTAAAACATTGATCCAAGTTAGTTTGCTGCACTGAGTTTGAAAGAGAGACTGGATAAGTAAGAGATATACTATATAAGAGAGGTAACCACGTCTCCATATATCTGCTCTCTACTTTTCACCTGTTTTCCAGCCAGTCTGAGTTGTCAAACAGACACACCAAAACAACCTACACACACACTCAGGAGGGCATACCCATCTGCTGCAGAGCTGTGTAGATCTCTACTGGCAGTGGGAAAGCAGTCAGTAACTTATTTTTAGCAAGTTTACCCTTATTTGAAAACGTATATGTACTCATTTTGGTAGGAAACTTGTATTAGACAGTAAGCAGGATTATTCATTGGCTGGTGCTCTTTGTGTGGCATCAGAAAGGACTGTGAGCCGCCTGGGCCTTATTTTAGAGAGCAGGATCTATGAAAACTCTGACTATGTTAAGGCTGAGATGAGGGAAACTCTTGAGTTTTCCATTTCACAAAGCCAGCTCAGCATCACCCTGAGTCAGTTAATATGGCAACATGCTCAGAGGAAGCAAAGCTGCTGGCTGACAGGTTTGCTTCCTCTGAGCCTGAGACTGAGACCGAGCAGCAGGGAGGACAGACACTTTGTGTACTTTTCTGAATCCAGACCGTGGATGTTGAAGCACAAATTAGTTAAAGGCTGTTGCGTCAGGAGAGGCGTATTAGACATCTTAGTCCGGCAGGACTATCTATATTAAAGATAGCGTGTCTCTTCACAGTCTGTCATTTATCTGAGCAATCTTCTCCACCCTCATATATCAAATATACCATGTTATGGATTTGTACTATTATAAGACGATATAGCAAATTATATTGCAATATATGAACATTGTTAATCTATAAAAAAAGTTTCTACATTTTCTGTATATTCCACACAACACAGTTTGCATTTTTCCATTGAAAATAATTTCATAAAATGACTATGGTCACTGGTGAAATGAAGTGATTTTTTGTTCACTGACTATTTGAAGACATTTAATGAACATACACTGAGGCCATAATTTAACTGGCATTACAAAAGAAACATTTTCATCTTCTGAAATGTGCAAATAAAAGCCGTTAATCATGTTGGAAAACTTCATGGACTAATTTCAATTTAGAGTGCTAAACTTGTACATTTTAATTCAGCCTCAGACCCTGCACACCTAATAACAGGCGCAGTGTCTGATTCTTTACACCATCATCTCTTCACACTGCTGCTTTTGTCTTTATCACAATTTATAGTTTGTACCTGTATGTGTGTGAATGAGGCTACAATGAGAAACGTTATTTCTTTATTTGACATTGATAACTTCACGATGTCCTGAAGCTTCTTGTTGGCAGCTGGCAGCATGTAGAGCTCTCTTTGATCACATATTAAGAAACATTACATGCAGTGAAATTATTTTTGTAATAACTTTGAGGAAATATCTATATTAGTCATGATCTCTCTCTTTCTACCGACAACCGAACAAATCGGCAAAATTATCAAATGTGTTATTTGTGACTCGTAGATGTTCTGAATGCATTTTAGGTGGTTGACAAAAGGGCTGTCTTCATACCGAATTAATATAAATATACTGAATATTCATAGTCTACTTCATATCAACTACTATATCTACTTAAAAGAAAGTCGTGTCTTGGTTCTTTCCGGAAAATAAGACACGTCACTGAATTGCCATCATATTGCAAAAGTGATTGATGAATGAGGGGACGCAATAAACTTTATAGTATTTAAAACTTGCGCATTAACACACTCTGCAATCTTTTTCCATCATGCCATCTCATGCTGTTTAGCTGCAGCTGCCCTATTAGATTAAAAAAAACAAACAAGGTATGTTCATGTGCAGTCATTAAAATCTCTAATTTAGTGGGGTGAAGTAAGTAACTCTGCTTTTAACTCCGCTTCCTGCCAGTGTGAATCATGTTGTCTGCGTTCCACTAATGATGTCTTTCTTTGCTCACCATGAACCCGCCTCTCTCAGGCTGAACATACTCAGAGTTGACTGATCTTATTCTGATCAGCTGTTCTGGAACTGAAAACTCAGAGTTTTTCTGCTCAGTCTCAGTCAACTTGGAGGTCGGAATCAGGCTCAGGTTTGTTGAGCCTGCTTTCTGAAATAGGGCCCTGGTGTTGACATGCAGTCCGTATCTGATACATTATCCTGATCATCACATCTCATCACCGGCCATTGCATTTACACTCACCCGGTTTCTTACGGAGTATCCAAGGTGCCACACCTCATCTGACATAAAGAGCACCGACCTCTGCTAATATCAGAGGAGAGTTTTATAGGGGTAAAGGGAAAATGAGCAGAGGTGCTTACTCAGCTTGTCATAGTGACATAGAGCTATTTAATATGTGTGACTGTCAGGACCAGGCATGAATGTGTTGCTGATGGGCAAAGTAGACATACTTAGAGAATTAAAGATAGCTGTTGTATTAGTAGCTGTGCTGTATGTGTGTGTACAGGAGGAGATAGCCAAAGGAAAAGATGCAGAAGAGATGAAAAGTGGCCTGCCATTTCCCCATTGGATCTGCCAGCCATATGTCCGACCGCCGTGAGTCACCACCCTTTGTTGTTTGAATTTTTCTCTATATAAACGTTTAATACAATGATCATACATGGAAGAATAGCCATCAACTGAAGTGAGCTACAGCTGATTGTTCCAGCAGAGCTGGGCAACGAATTGTTAGCACCAGTCAAAAGTGACACAGTAATGTTACTGACTGTGCCTTACAGGCCAAAGAAGCCAGCTGCCAATGGAAACAGCCAGGGTCCAGAGATGAGGAAGGCTGTGTGTCAAAAGAGGGCGCTGGAGGACTCTGATGGAACAGCAGACACACTCTCCAAAAACAAGCAGAAGAAGAGATCTCGAAACCCCAACAAGAACTTCTGTCCCGAGCAAAAACGTCAGTCTAACCTGCCACATTCACCTCAAACTGCCGGCTTCCTCATCCAAAAAAGTCTAATGTTACAGTGTCTCTCCTCTCCTCCCACAGCTAAGTACATCAAATGTGAGCAGTGCGGGAACCCAAAGGTCAGCACTCACTTTAACCCTTTGAAATTTGGAGTGACATCACTTCTCTTGTGCTGTTGTCAGACACCTTTTACAAGTATTTAAACCCTTGAACCCTGAGCTTTCAGAAACATGGGTCATAAGGCAATGAGCAACTTGGTAGGAAATGTTCCAGAAATTGAAAGACATGGGGAAATTTAGATTATTATTTAATAGATGTTAAGGAAAATGTCTTGGGAGGGAAAAAGTAAAAGATAAGGACAAATTTATTTATGATGATCATAATTACATATTTAAATTAATGTTACATAATTCTTGTAATTTTTAAAAACTTTCTCCAGGTCAATTCCTTTTTTTTTTGCCAATTTCTTACTGATCTTGGGATCATTTCTTCTTTTGTTGCTTATTGCCTTCTCCCCATGTTTTTGAAAGAATTCAAGCCAATTTGAATTTCTGTTTATGATTTATCATCACAAGTGTCTCAGTTCTCAAATACTCAAAGAAATGGTTGTACAATGTCAATGAAAATAAGTTGTAATGATGACTTAGTTAAAACAATTAACTCACAGGCAGACATCTAAAAGGATGCCCTTCTGTAAAGACTTCTCAAGCTCAGCCTCAGGACCTGATTCGGTTTCTTTTGCTCTGCAGGGAAATAAATGTGTCTTCAACCTGTGTCGAGGCTGCTGTAAGAAGAAGGCTTACAAGGAGGTGGCAGACTGTCCAAGTCAGTACATGCACAGATAACAGAGCCTGTGCTAATTATTTTATCACGTATATATCTGATACTATCAAAAGTCATAACCATTAGACATATTTCCAACAAAACAGTGCACACATGGGGTGCCCAGTAGCTCAGTTGGTAGGGCAGGCGCCTCATGTACAGAGGCTGTGTCCTCACTGCAGCGGCTGCCGGTTTGATTCTGGCTTTGGCTCTTTGCTTAAAAAAAAATAATGCACACATTTTGAACAAATATCTAAAAAGTCAAAGAGAATGCTTCAGTGTGTTGTCATCATAGCATCGTATGTTAAAATGATTTGTCAAGAATCAATGAACATAATCCAACCTTTTGTTGACAGGCCATGGGCTGAGGTTCAAGTCCAAGGCAGAGAAACAGAGAGCTGAGGAGGGCATGAGGAAGGAGGAAGCGAGGACGGAGGGTTTGGCAGTAGAGACAAAGAGAAGCAGCAGCTCTTTCCAGCCTGTCCCAGATCCAAGTCCTGAGCTGCAGGTGCAGCCTGAGGCTGCCTCAGCATGTCAGAGTCCCACCTAATCTAGGTCATTTCTCTGATTACAACAGGTTAACACCCTTGAAACATATTGAGTTGCGTTGAGTCCAAACGTTCATCACAGTAAACATCAGCTGCTAGACTGTTGTGTAGACCTGCTTTGGGGGGGTGCAGTTGAAGCTCAGTGTGTGCATGTAGAGGTAATCAAGGATGAATCAGGACATACAGAACATACAGCTGCTGAGTAACTGCAGCAAAGAAGAAAATGTGGATGGACATTGATCAGCAGACCAAACGTGTAAAGAAACTTTTATGTGATGTAAATTTCTTGAGCATTGATTACATTACATTATTACATTGATGGGACCTTTGGAAAAGTTTCTCAACTTATTCTGTCATCTTTCATTTTTGAAACAGATTTTATGAGCAAAAGTTGTGAGCCACGTTAAACCATTCAGTAAAACACTTTGTCCTAACGGGCTTGATTTAAGATGTTTGTATTTTCACCTCATGAATAGTTTACCTACTTATTCTGGATAAAGGTTTGCCTGTAGTTCATTGACCTATGTATGTGCCTTGGTGGGAAGTTCAACTGCCTATCCAGCAGTTGTCGGGTTATGGAGGCTGATGCGCTGGTTGGGTCAGCTTGTCGTTGAAGTAGTGGTGCTGCTGAGATGCTCAAATTTTTTCATGGACATTGTGGAAGGGAAGATGGGCCACCCAATAGTTTCATGTCACAGGCTGCATGCTGCTTTGCCCGTGACTTGTACACGGCTGCCAGGATCAACAGACCAATGTAGCCCTGGAAGTACTTTTCATTCTGGCACTTTGCCTTTGTGTGTCTCTCCTGCAGGCTCGTCATCTCCACAAAAACCCTGATAATCCCTTCTGTAAGGAAGGGATTGTGTGTGTATGTGCGTGCATTTATTTTCAGGTCACATTGTGCATAGGCTATAATAATATTTTGTTATTCTTATATCAGTCATTTTTTTCTCTACTGTTTGTAACACCTGACTAATGAATCAGGCTCATATGCTCACACTTTACCCCTGCAAAGACTCATACACACACAAACACACACACACACACACACACACACACACACACACACACACACACACACACACACACACACACACACACACACACACACACACACACACACACACACCAAAGCTCCAGCAGACTGTTACTCATTTACAACACTGAACATTTGAGGTAAACTTGTATAGGCTACTATTGAATTTGAGGGCATGCAAGGGCAAGTGTACATGTACGTGCATGCAAGTGGGTGGGTGAGTGAAAGTGTGTGCCGCATGTTGTGTTTTCTGTTTTGGGGGGGAGCTGCACACACTCACACGTACACACACAAACACATTTGTTTCTCCATACACACACAGACACTACCCTGAGTACCCATAGCAATACAAACTTTTTACTACTACTACTTTTTTATTCTTTTTTTCACTACAGTTGCACATAAAACTCAGTTACAATAACATCGCAGGTTTCCACTAGAGGTGAATTTATTTATGTGGGAAAACAGGACAAAATGCATCAGTCAGCTGGAAAATAATAGAAACTACAATTTTGAAGCCATAATTCCAGGATGAATGTCTAATGAAATAAAATGTATGATTTTATGGTGCAATGACCATGGCATCAAAAAAAGAAAAGAAAAAAGAAAAAGAAAGCTTTTATGGGATTTTTTGTTTTTACACTTGGTCATAAGGATTTGAATGTTTGTATTTTGGCTACTTGTACACACATACACACAAATGCTCTAATTTGTCGATACACACATACACACCACACCCTGACATCCCAACCAACACACCCATACCATTTTGGGTAAGTTCAAACATGTTGAATTGGCACCATCTGGTGAAAAAAAAAACTACTATTTTGAAGTCAGGACTGCAGGATGGAAACAAAAGAAGAATTTCGAACTCTAATGCCAGTGGGATCAAAAATTGCAATTTCGCTGGGAGTGAATGAGAAAAAATGTCCTCTAAGAGGACAAGAGGGACACTTTTGACTTAACTCTGTATTAGAGACATATCATTGGAGCTGCGGTTGATGCTTTAAAATTAACCCAACATTATACAGCCTAGCCAAAGTTTATACCATTTGCATTAACACTGCCAAACTTGTACCTCTTCCTGAGGTTTCTTCCTTTTTTTTTTTCCCCCCGTTACAGGGGTTCTTTTTCGGGAGTTTTTTCTTGGGTGATGTGAGGGTCTAAGGGCAGAGGGATGTCGTACACTGTAAAGCCCCCTGAGGCAAACCTTGTCTTGTGATAATGGGCTCTATAAATAAAATTGACTTGACTTGACTTGTAGAAAATGAAAATCCAAAAGGACAAAAATGTGAACTGCATGAAAAACTGTAATAGCTGAAGCTGTCCTCTTTGCCCAAAACCTGTAGAAATGTATTTTTTTGTAGACCAGGTGATCTGGGAAATGTATGTCCACTTCTTCATATACACAAGAAGCTTGGTACACTTGTACACCTTGGAGCACTGAAAGTGGAGTCATCGCAAAAATGCCTTGTGGTGGCCATAGGGGCCAGCTTACTTTATGCCATAACCCAATTATTAATTTTGCATCATATCTCTTGAACCAAACTCAGTAACACAAAAAGGGGATTTCTCCCCATGTTTTAATGGTCAGATGTGAAAATTTCTTAGGGTTTTTTTTTAACTTCAGGGTTTTGTTTTCAACTTTTTACCTTAAATTCTTAAAGGGTTCATTTTTTTAGTGATGATAACTGACTTGACTTAATTGTTCACACACATTTCAGCATCTCTGTGTGTTCCAATGTGTTAGTTCTGTGAGGCCCATGGTGGAGGATGCCTTTCCCTTTGTTGTTAAAAAATGTCTTCACATGCAGTGTGTGAGGGAAGCTAGCTGCGTGGCCTTGCTACAGAGCCCGAAGGCAATATATTCACACACACACACACACACACACACAACTTGCCTCATGTTGTCTCCAATCTCTGCGTTCTGTTAGTGTGTTTTTTTTTTCTTCTTTCGAGCTTCTCTCCCTCCTCCACTGTCTGCTTGAATCACTTCTTTTCTGTAAGCTTTTACACTTGTTTCTCTCCAGCCTCCATTTGCCTTTTTGTTTTCTCCACTGCTTGTCTGAGCACTGGGCTGATTCTCATTTCAGTCATATTTTAAAGCAGCTCTATTTTTTACCCTCTTCGATAGCTTTGATATAAAAATAATCAATTTGGAAGTGGCTCAACTTAAAAAAAGTCCCTTACAGTTATGTGAAATAACACAAAGTACAACAATTCCAACATGTTGTTTCAAAGTCTTTATTTATGTCTTTATACCTTTGACAATATTTTCTATCAACAAAGCATCATTATGTCACAGGTAGCACTGTCATTGGGCAGTTGCTGACAGCTAATATAGAAGATGAAGGCAGCGCATCAGGCAATGTGGCTATGCATGGACACGGTTGTCATTCATCGTCCAGCGAGTTGACAGCATCACCAACCCACCGACAGCGATGAATGTGAACCGGGAACCTGCTCTGATGGAAGGCTATTCCATGTGGGCTTTTCACAGCAAGTAACTACAAATTAGGACACAGCCATTCCAATGTGAATAAACATGGATAAGTGCACCCAGTGAGCTTTTGACAAAATGTAGGAAAAAGCCAACACCACATGTGGTGTCTGTTACTTCATGCATTTTGTCAAAAGTTCACCAATAGCCACATTTCTTTCCTTATGGAATCTGAATACTATTGGTAGACTGTCAATTTTGTAGCCATCTCTTATCCTGGAGCTGTGCTAAAAAGGGACCCACTTCCACCAAAGACTCTGTCAGTGTACGTATATATGGGCATGTGCATCTGTTTTAAGATTTGAAAAATGGGAACCTACACCCTTTACATCCAAAGATCTCAACATAGGTACTCATGATAACATAATTAACAACAATAAAACAGAATACTTAATGTCTTCAAATAGACACGAGCACCACAACAGTATCATTTTCTCTCTTACATTTACTAGTTGGAACATTTTAATGAAATGGTTTATAGACTGAATCCCAATGTTTATTTGGAGTGACTACTGGGAAGAAAACCCAGTGTCACGTACATATATTCAAACATCAAATAACTGAGCAAATGCTGCCTTAATTGATTCATTTTTAGCCACCTACAAAGATACACCTAAAAAAAAGTCAGTATCAGTTTGTTTGTTGTTTTTTCTTTCTTTTTTTTTACTGCTTGGCCGAGCTGTCACACAATTCTTTCGGACTGATAACTAAAGCTGTTATTGCAAGCCACCAGACTTCATTAAAAAAACAACTTTAATTTTACTTTGCAGAACACTAGAGTTGTTGCTGGTCTACTGCTGCCTCTGTCAGTTGGTGTGTAAGGCAAAGCAATGAAAACATCTAAGTACAGACATTCATAAAATGAGATAAATGTTTTAGGTGGCTAAAATAAGTTTTCCTGTGGCATCATCCACAGCAGCAAAACACAGTTCTGTGCTGGTAGATTTGGTTTATCAAACAAAGACGCCAGAAAAGCATCACAGTTGTTAAAATAAGCACGACAAAAACGTCAGATAGGTCGGCCCACTTTGTTTATCCCTTCTTAAGTTACAATTAGAACTGAGAATGACAAGTTTGCTGATTTCACATATCTCAAAAATTCAAATCAGCTGCTATACATCTACCCAGAGGTGACTTTTGTTGTTAGCATGTCACAGTGATTTGGTCTACAGAGAACCAAAGTCCTGCCAACCCATCCTGGCTAGCTTCTGCTCCAGTAGATTGCATTGCAATGTGTAGGTTCTTGATCCATCTTTCTGACAAGCTAAAACATGCACCTAATGATTTCTATCAGTCTATTTATCAAGCTATATGTTAACATGTAAGTTATTATCTACTGTTCTGGTCAGTTATTCTTTTCTTCATTTTTACAAATATGAAGACCAGTTATTTTGTTGTCCCCAAATACAGGTTCCTGGAGGGTTTGAAAATAGGTGCCACAGTTGGAAAAATGCAAAGCTCTTCCATCTCTACAGTACAAATGGCCTCATGCAGCAACATTCTCTTAAATTGCTGTTATGTTTTCACCCAATTTTTTGTTTAGATAAAAATTAGGGTCGAGTCAAAGTCAACTCCAGATGTCCCCAAATATATTTAACCATCCAAATCTGCTCATGCCTTTGTGTGCTATATGATGAATTCTACTTGATCATCACTAACCTATTAGCATAGGTAATTACTCCTAAACATTATAAATTTTGTGCCATGTGCAATGACACTGTTCCAGACTTGGAGAGATGACAGCACAAAAGGCTGAGAGAAGAACTTCTGCAAAATGTTGTACTGCTAAACCTCTACAGTAAACAAGATTTTCCAAAGAGTCAGTAGTGGTATTACAGGAAATGGCAAAGCATTTGTGATGTTGTAAAAGCCATGTGGGCAACAGCGGTAGAGGAAGTATTCCCATGCTTTACTGAAGTAAAAGTACCAATACCACACTGTAAAATACACTCTTACTAGTAAAAGTTCTGCCTTGAAAATATTACTTCGTAAAAGTATGTAATTACAGTTGAGAAAATGAATGTTAGCATTAAACGTAAAAATGCAATTTAATAAATCAAAAATAAAAGAAAAACCAGCAAAGCCTTATACTTGAATGAATTGGTTTTGCATGAAAAATTTGTTCAACAATAATCAAAATACTTTCCAAATTATTTTCTAACCAATCAACTAATCGTTTCAGCTGCACTTGTATATATTCATCTGGTTTGTGTGCATAAATCTTCATTTATAAAGTAACTTGTGACTAAAGTTATTAAAAATTTGAAGGGTAACATATTTTCCTCTGATGTTTAGTGGAGTAGAAAGTAGTTGGTGTGTAAGACCTGGATGGCCAACACATCAAAAAGCAGCATGTAAGCCATTCAGAAGCTGATGCATACAATATCATCCAAGGGTTTTAACCAATAATTGGGCATAATGGACCAAAAGTATTCCTTTAACCCACAAATTTAATAATCCAATCATTATAATATAACATACAATATTAAAATTTTCATTATACATATCCATGCATATTTTCATGTTTGTTTTCTTTAAACTTTGATTTCCTTGCATTCAACAATTTGTGGATTGAAAAAAAACCATCTAATTTTCACAGTCAACAACAATTTATGGACTGTGAAAATGAGATGTTTTTTTCATATATTGGTCAGAGTGCTCTCTAATCCATTCATAAAAGTTTCTCTTATTCAAGAGGAGAGCAAACACAAGAAAATGTTAGTGTAATGATGGCCCTGAAGGCACCTTTTGGCGTCTCTATGAGATGCATCAGGCTTTTAACTAATGCTACTAACTAATGCATGGCAATCTTTGACATGGCAATCTTTAAGTAATATGGCTTGTTTTAAGCTGTGATGCTGTGTTATTTAGCTTCTTTATTTGTTTTTTTTTGGTGCACACAGAGGTGCCATTGGGTGGCAAAATGTGATGTTCAAATGAGGCTCAGACATTGATCATAAACATAGATATTTTTACAACCAAATACAAATTTTAGATGATGTTCAGTCATGGTGCTTTGTGGCAAGTAGCGCACATACACGCACCCTATGATGACATAACTATGTTAACAAGCACTTGAGCATCACTTCAAAGTGACGTATGATGTAGCTAAGCACGCTGTTGCTGTGTCACTTGTAGTGTGAATGCAGCTTCAGAGCAATTGATGTAATCCGAAGAGTGAGAGAGTGTGTGTAGGGCAGGAGGGAGGGGAGGAGGATGGGGCAGATAGAACAGGACTTCCACCCAGGAGACCACTGTTTGTGTTCCGTGTCAAACCAAAAATCAATTGGTTTTGTCCCGCACTGATGTCACTATATATACTTCATGTTATAATACATTACGTAACAAATTGTTTTGAACGAAAACATTATTTTATTTTATTTTTTTAAAATCCAACTACGTAGTTTCGTTGGTAACAGTCTCACAAGGTTACCCATGTGTTACAACTGTTAAAACGTTAAGCTGTGTGTCACAAAGAGATGCTAAAGGGTGCATTGGTACTGGATGCCAAGGGGACTTGACAGAGTGTCAGTATTTGATGACTTGCGAATGGGAACTGGTTGGAATACCAGGCCTTGAACAGGTCCATCTAAATGAAAAGCAGCCATCGTTAATGTCATCAGTTACACCTGTGTGTAGCAAGTCAAAATATATTTCTATAAAATATCACAATGCTGTGGAAGTGGAATCTTGTTTGCGATGCAGTGCACACGTATATGGTGTGATTGTGTATGTCCATGGCAATGTATGTTTGATGTGAGCTCAAGCATAAGAGTACACTCAACACTCGATGGTTTCTCAGATTCACAAACTCACCGACAGCGTTGAATGTTCCCCAAGACTTGAAAAACTCAGGCTGACAGCAGCCTAACAACCAGTCCAGTGCTACAAGGAGTGGACAGCCATGACAGGGTGGACCCTGGGGCACACTTAACAAGAAGAGACAAGAACTCTGCAGGTGCACGCACATATTTTAGCCAGTGATGTAGTGAACTGCAAACCTAAGGCCAGTTGGTAGATTTCTTTATGAAATAGATGATACTCGTGTTTGTTGTTATTAATGACGTTTTAAATCCAATTTCTCCAACTCATCAGTGATGTTTTGACGCTATGGTTTTGTCTATTACAGTGGTTCTGAATAGAAATCTCTTGGAAAAGGGTGGTAATTAGTCAAATTTACCAATATCTTTTTTGCAGATATTTTATAGATCTTGGTTAACTATGAAAGCTATCACAAATTATGCAGGGAATGGGTGAATTTGAATGCTATTGCAAATGTTAAAGAGCAAAGGAAACTGTTCTGTGCTTACATTTATCTAATACTTTAGGTATCTGTATGGATTTACTCTAAACAGAATAGGAAAAGAGATAAGAAAGCATACTGTACAAGCAACCCTGTTCTGGATTGTGGGGACATGTAAGTGCTGGGAAACCTTACTCTAATGACTGGGTTGAGAACTCTGGGTTATCCCAGTGCCTGATTTTGAATCTAATTCTGTGAGATTTTATTTTTTTCTTCTTCTACAACTGAATAACCTTTTTTATCACTACATCACATGGTAATAGGTTAGAGGGACTTACCTGCACTAAACAGTTTATATCATGACAGCACAGGTCCACAAATAGTTGCATCTGAAACACAGTGCCACAAAAATGACAGTTATTTACCAAATACATGTAGAAAACAATTTAAAATTAATATGTGAAAATCATTCAATTATTATTGAATTGGCATGCCAAAAACATAATTAAAAAAAAGTTTCAAACTTATACTATTTTTATCCTAAAATAGTATAAAAAATAATTAACTTCTTTGTTACCTGTGGTATTTCCCTCATTATGATCTTATATTAAGTATTGTTTTACTAGTGTATTCAATCTGTGTTCATGGCAACTGTGTAAGCTTGTACAGTACAATCACAGTTCCAGACAAATTTAGGACATTGTGTAAAATGTCATTAAAAACAGAATGCAATGATTTGCAAGTCGATTTTTGACCTTTATTCAACTGAATACAGTCCAGAGACAAGATTTTTATGATTAAAATTGCTAAACTGTTTTTTGTACATATACAGTCATTTTCAATTTGATGCCTACAACATTCCACAGAAATTCCATTCCAAAGAAATTGGGACAGGGATATATTATCACTTTGTGATTTCCCCTTCTCAAATTGTTGAAGTTTTGAAAGTAAAATTATTTTCCATTCTTGCTTGATTTACAACCTCTGTTATCCAACGGACCCAGGGGGGTGAGTGGGGAGAAGGGTGGATGGGTGGGGGGCTGTCTGGGTTTGAGGAGTGTTGATCGATTCCAGGCTTGGTATTTTCCAGACAGGCTGAATGGTAAAGGTCAAAGGTTGGCCACTCTTGTTTCCTATGAAAGGAGAGGCTGTGTGTGTGTGTGTGTGTGTCTGTCTGTCTGTCTGTCTGTCTGTCTGTCCGTCTGTCTCTCTGTGTGTGTGTGTTTTCCTGCTTATGTGCAGTAGCAAATCTGCATGCATGTTTGCATCATATTTTCAAATCTCTTGCCATGCAAATGAAAGGATCCACCTCAGAGAGCATCATCTAGGGGAAATCCAGCGTGTGTGTGTGTGTTCTTTTGTTTGTAAAAATATGCCGGAGAGCATGAATCTATAGTTATATTGTGTTGCTCACATTATTTGCCATTTACACACCCCTATTCACAGTAGCAAAGTATTTGTTTTTTACTTTGGAATTGTTTGAATTTGTCAGTCATTAAAAAATAAAATGGGAAAAAAATATACTTGTTAGATGAGGCAGAACTCCATATTCATCAGAACTATTTTCGCTCAGTTTTTCATTCCTGTTGGCTGGAGCATATTCTCTGCTGTTGATGGTCCAGAGCTGTATAAAACTGTCAGCTACTATGATAAAAATCCTTTCTTGCCTTGGCCTTTCTTGTATCTTTTTTTCTGGGAAAAATAGCTTTGCTGTTTGCGCTGTTCATGTTATTCCATGTGTGCCGCGCATTGATAATGCAATGACACAGTGACGATTCTGTCTGACCAATTAGTGGTCTGCAGTGTTTCATGTCAACTTTTAGTACCTCATAGTACTAGGTCAGCTTTTTTTGGAACCCCAGGAGAGCAGGTACCAAATAAGGTGGTACCAGGTACCAGGTACTTATTCCAGTACCATGTAGTGAAAACACGCCTTTTACTACATTGCATTGACATGATGGCAGCACCAACAACGCACACAATCACTCCTCTACTTGCACATTTCGCTGTGTGGCTGTATTCCTATTTATGGAGTATACACCAGGATATTTGTCTTTGTACATATGCCTGGACACACGCACACACACATCGGGACAGTTAGAAATGCTAATAGCAGCCAAACAGACAGTGATGGTTTCACACCCATGGGCCAGATAACAGAAGCCATAATAAACATTTAACTCTGCTGACCTCTTCAAACACACCAAGGAAGCACAATGTAAGGCATCTCTCTCTCTCCCTCTCTCTCTCTCTCGCACACACAAAGTGGTTGTGTGTTATGTCAAGGTCGCATCTATTAAATTTGCACTACTTCCTGTGTGTGTGTGAGAATGAGAAGACAGATTGTGGTGGCCGAACTGTGAAATAAATAAAAAAGGGCGGAGGGTAAAGGGAGACACAGAGACATTTGGTGGGGTAGGAGGCGGCCCTCTTTCCCTCCCTCCCTTTTTCCTTCACTCGCTCTCCAACTCGCAAGCATCCCCTCCCCCACTTAGGACTTGAACCCATGACCCCCCTGGTGAATGAGTTCAAGGGAGGCACTACCATACACACCATTGCTGGGGGAAACTGCTGGTTTGTGTGTGTGTGTGTGTGTGTGTGTGTGTGTGTGTGTGTGTGTGTGTGTGTGTGTGTGTGTGTGTTTGAGTAAGAGCATGTTTCAAAGTGACCAGAGTTGAGTTTGCGTATGTGTGTGTGCGCATGCATGTGTGTGTTTGTGTGTTTATGAATATGTGTAGACACGTGTAGACATGTTTAGGGACTGTGTTTCTTAAAAGATTATTTTTTACTGTTAGCTCTTTATCAGAGATTTGCTTTGCTAAAGGCTTACATCATCAATACCTGTATATATTTGTATGTTTATGTGTTTGAATGTGTGGTTACAGACAGAATTTTTAAATGTGAATTTTTCTGTGTGACTTCTTAATCAAATGTGTGCTTTGCTCATCAGCATTATTTATGCATATAGATGTGTGTGTGTGTATGTGTGTGTGTGTGTGTGTGTGTGCGTGTGTGTGTGTGTGTGTGTGTGTGTGCGTGTATAATGTCAGTGATATTGAGAATGGCAATGCCCCCCACCCCCATCCCTTTGCTGCTGGGTGTGTGAACAATGTCTGTGTCTCGCTACCTTTCCCAGACTGGATCAATACTTTACTCTAATTGTCATTCACTTCCAGCTGGACAGCAAAACACACAGAGACACACAACACACACAACACATGCAACATGCACATATCAATGCACATGCATACACACAAACATAGTCCTTAATCAACTAATGCACCCTTGTAAAGAGCATGCACATCCTTCACACCCAAACACAGCTAATCACTTGAGAAGTCATAATTGAAAATCTCTGTTGTGTGAATGTACTCACTGCCATGTCAGACTGCAGCCTTGGTGTCCTTTACTACATCCACTTCCATGCTCAACTCTTTCCTTGCCTCTCTGGGCGTTCCTTCTTGGCATTGCATCATGCATGCACATCGGTGTAGGCAAACATCCACTGACACACTGTCACATTGCATTCATGTCTGCCAGTAAGCAGCCTCTCCCACAGGGTGACAATGGAAAGTAGATGTCAGCGCTGCTCTGGGAACAGAGCCCTGCCGCATGCATAACAAGCAACCTGGAAAAATGTAGGAAATAAAGGCGCAAACTGACTTACCCAATATCCTTTTCTGCAGCAGCAGTAGTGTCTTCGTGCCTTTCTCTGCATTCCTCTGTCTAATTATTTACCCCTCCCTTTGAAAAATCAAGCCACCACTGTCTCTCTCTTTTATCCTCTGTGCTCATCTTTCACTCATCTACTCTTCCCTAAATCCCTACTTTTCCTTACTTCCTTCCTTTTCCTTGTTTCTCTTCCTCCTCCTTGTCTGCCATTCATCATACTCTTTCCCTTTCTTTCATCCTCTCTGGTGGCTCTCCAGTGTCTTCTTCCTGCTGCTGTAAACTGCAGATTGTCTGGCAAGAGAGAGGGGGAGAAAAAAGAAAGAGAGAGAGAGAGAGAGAGAGAGAGAGAGAGAGAGAGAGAGAGAGAGAGAGGAGTGAGGTCGAGAGAGACCGAGGAGCAATGAGAAGTGCAAACCAGGACACACACAGCCTCTGTCAGTTTGAATGAATATTGTGCACACTAGGCTTGTCTCTCCTCCCCCCTCTCTTGCGCTCTACCTCCCTCCCTCTCTCTGTCTACCAGACACCCCTCCTCCACTCCTCTGTGGCTTTGCCCTCCCTAGCTATCTACTCCTCCTCCTCCGTTGCTGCTGCCTTCAAACATGTTCACACTCCAAGACTGACTGACGTTATAGAGCTGCACTTATTGTCAATCCCCTAATACACACATGCATGCAAACACACGCACACACACACGCACTTGTCACTCGCTTAGACCCAGACAGTTAACCCTTTTGATGCACCTGCACATCCTGTCTGTTTTTATTTACTATCTTCGTGATAGATGCTGTTATCGGAGCACTAGTTGGTGTATTTTTACAGAAAGAATATTCCTGAACAATTCTAATTTTTAAAAATTGTTTAGTGTCCTGAAGTCTTCCAACAACTTAAGTTCATCATCTTTAGGGTCATTTTATCACTTATCAAAAATACATGCAAAATCATATTTTCACATTCTTATATTTTCTGCATGTGAGCGAAAATGGCCAACCTGAGCCAAGGAGTCAGTCATGCCAATCAGTGTTCCTGGACTGCGACCAAACCTGGCAGTGCTGATCAAAGATGAATCAAGATTCTGTAAATACATTGTCTATTTCTCACCTCAAATATTTTAAGAAACATTTCATTGTACTGTTTAGCTGTAAAAAGAGAATGTTTGTGACTGGCTGCAATTTTGGATACAGTAAAACTGGACTGGCTCTCAACAAGGTCCACCCATGCAGTGCAGTAGCCTGATGTTAGGGCTTAACCATGCCTTTGTGAAGATGTGTGCAGAGCAGTCTCTGATTTCTCTGACTAATAGTGCAGCTATGTGAAAAAAATGTTGATATCAACAGTTGGATCTGCTGGTGGCAGTGTTTGGTAGTCCAGTTTTACTGTATCCCAAATTGCAGCCAATCACAAACATTCTCTTTTTACAGCTAAACAGTACTTACTCTTAAAACATTTGAGGTGAGAAATAGACAATGTATTTACAGAATCTTGATTCATCTTTGATCAGCACTGCCAGGTTTGGTCGCAGTCCAGGAACACTGATTGGCATGACTGACTCCTTGGCTCAGGTTGGCCATTTTCGCTCACATGCAGAAAATATAAGAATGTGAAAATATGATTTTGCATGTATTTTTGATAAGTGATAAAATGACCCTAAAGATGATGAACTTAAGTTGTTGGAAGACTTCAGGACACTAAACAATTTTTAACCAGCTTGAAGCAAAGGGCTGGGGGACGAGGCACTGGAGCTGAAGAGAGCACAAAAGAGTCTGAATGAGCACAAAAAAATCACAATCCAACAAGGCATGAAACACTAGAAAACAATCTCCAAAGAGACGGCCGATCTACCCCTGGTAAGGTGTTTAACAATCTGGCACCGGTAAAGAGTGAAGTGGGAGCTGCAGGGGAGGTGATTGACAATGAGGTGCAGGTAAGGAAGAGTGCACCTAGCTCCAGCACCCGGAAGCCACGCCCAGCCCCTGCAACACAGGAGGACACACAGAAACCACCAAGCATACACAAAAAACAAAACCACAAGCACACACAGAGCTACAAGGCACCACACATACTATATGAATGCAACATTTGATTCCAGCCAGGGACTTTGTAGCATGTCATATTTCATGTAAATTTCATATGTGAGAATTCTGCAATCTAAAATAAACATTTATCCCATTTTCTCATAGTGGAGAGCATATAGAGCATATGGGCGGGGGCCCTTCTGTGCCGAGTTTGCATGTTCTCCCTGTGTCTGTGTGGGTTCTCTCCGGGTTCTCCGGCTTCCTCCCGCAGTCCAAAGACATGCGGGTCAGGTTGATTGGTGACTCTAAATCACACCTTAGGTGTGACTGTGAGCGTGTATGGTTGTCTGTCTATATGTGTCAGCCCTGCGATAGTCTGGCAACCTTCCGCCTGATGACAGCTGGGATTGGCTCTAGCTCCCCCGCGACCCTTACGGGGACAAGCGGTTACAGAAAATGACTGACTGACAAAACACAGCTAAAACGTCATAACATCAGTATTAATTTAACAATAAAATTTGCACTTGGCAAGGAAGGGGTGGCAGGAAACCAAAAAGTGGGAAGGGACCCTTAAACTAAACACCTGTGACATCGCATACCAATGCAAAAAAAAGATGGATCGTGAAGAAACCGCCATCGGGGAATGGACTGCCACCTCAGATCCACAGCACCTGCAACAGAAGTGGGAAAGTTAAAAACATGCCATTAAGTGCTAATAATTAATGCAAATCACAAAAACAACATGGGAAATGAAACAACAAAGGAAACCAAGTCCAAAAAAATGAAAATAAACAAAATATAAATAAATGAATGTTACAAACTAAGCCAGAAAACAAATTTAAATGATGAATACAATGACACTTTAAAAATGGTAGGTGCCCTTTTAATGCGGGCAGACCTGGTACGGAAGGCTCGTATTTGGCAGTCCGGCAGTATGGGGGGCCTTTAAGAGCCCCAAACAGAGCCAAAACAATATAGCTTAAAAGCCTAAACAATATAGTTAAATAGCCCAAAAAGGTATCATCCAGAAAATTTAACATTGTTTTATGGTAATTTTGAATTCATACCATACAGCCTCACAGAGAAGGAGGGTGAGAGCCTCAAAAGGCCGTGCCTCAATCACACTGCAGTGAAAAAGCGCAGGACAATAATCAGCAGGAACCAGCAGATAGACAGACAACAACGACTTACCGGGAAGACCTGTATCTGCACCCAGAGGGGTTTCCAGCAGAGCAATCTGCTCTTCACTGCATCAGCGGTCAGCTGCACAACAATGAATGGAAGTTGTCGTCACCAATGCACTTGTGGAAAATTCAAACGTTCCCAGGGTTCTTTTCAACAGGCTGACTCATAGTCACAGCTCTATAGAGCCTTACATTACTTTTGCCCTCAGTAGCAATGACTTTATGAGTTTCTTTAATGATAGCATTGTAACTATTAGAGATAAAATCCATCACCTCCTGCCCTCAACCAACCTGACCTTGGACACAGGTAATCTGGATATGGCAGTAGGGCCTGAAATGTATTGTATAGACTGTTTTTCCCCCATTGACTTTTACCAACTCACTTCAATGATTTATGCATCCAAGCCATCAACTTGCCTTTTAGACCCCATCTTACTTAGGCTACCTAAGAAAGTTTTACCCTCAAGCCCACTCTCAATCCAGAGGTTTTAGCAAACTATAGACCGATATGTGACCTCCCCTTTATTTCTAGTTTCTAATCAGCTTTGTGATTTTCTCCAAGACAATAGTTTATTCAAGGATTTTCAGTCAGGATTTAGAAGTACAGAGATGGCACTAGTAAAAATTACTAACAATATTGGATGCTTCTGATAAAGGACTGTCTTTATTAATCTTATTAGATCTCAGTGCTGCATTTGACACCATTGACTATCAAATCTTGCTGCGCAGACTGGAACATGTAATTGGCTTTAAAGGAACAGCACTAAGCTGGTTTAAATCATACTGTGCTTGGACCAAACATTTTCACTTATATACTTATATGCTTTCCCTAGGCAACATTATTAAAAATCACTCACTAAATTTCCATTGCTATGCGGATGATATGCAACTGTATCTATCTATGAAGCCAGATAAAACTAATCAATTACTTAGATTAAAAGCATGTCTTAAGGAAATAAAAGCCTGGATGAGCTGCAAATTCCTAATATTAAATTCAGACAAAACTGAAGTTAATGTACTTGGCCCTGAACACCTCAGAAAGTCTTTTTCTAAGGACAGAATTTCTCTAGATGGCATTGCCTAGCACAACCGTAATGAACCTCTGAGTTATATTTGATCAAAATTTATCTTTTACCTCTCATATAAAACAAACTTCAAGGACTGCTTTCTTTCATTTGCCTAACATTGCAAAAATTAGGCGTATCTTGTCTGAAACAGATGCCAAAAACTAGTGCACGCATTTGTTACTTCTAGGCTGGATAACAATCTCCCTATTATCGGGTTGGAAACCAAGAAAAGGGATCATATTTCTCCTACTTTAGCTTCTTTGCACTGGATCCCTCTTAAATCCAGAACTGAATTTAAAATCCTTCTCCTTACTTAGAAAGCTTACAGCTTACAGTTCCTTATCAACGCTCAGAGCAATGCGTTCTGGAAATGCATGGTTACTTGTGGTTCCCAAAAGTAGGATGGGAGCCAGAGCCTTCAACTACCACACTCTTCTTTTACGGAACCGTCCTCCAGTTTCAGTCAGGGATGCAGACATTGTCTCCATTTTCATGGGTAGACTTAAGACTTTCCTCTTTGATAAAGCTTATAATTAGGGCTGGCTCAGGCTTGCTTTGGACCAGCCCTAGTTTGAACCAGCACCTAGTGAGGCTGACATGGGTTTAGTCTGCCGGGGAACTTTCTATGATACACTGAGCTCCTTTTTCCTTCTCTCGCTCCCTCCATCGGCAAACGCTCATATCCTTTTACTGCATTACACTTACTCGGCTTCTTCTCCAGAGCATTTATGCTCCCTTGTTCTGTAATTTTCCTGGATCTTGTCTGTAGTCTTGGCTGTACCTTGATCCTGGTGGTGGCTGTGCTGATGCTGTGACCCTGCCTTTGGCTGTGTTTGTGCTGTGGCTGCACTGATGGTGTACTGTAAGGCTCAGCCTGGATCATGGTCTTGGTTGTGCTGTTGCTGTGGTCCTGTCTGTGGCTGCACCTGTGACATGAGCCTTTGTTGTGCCTATGCCGTGATCCTGCTTGACGCCACCTTCTACTGCCATTATTGAGTCATGTCTCCACTATCAACACTAACGATATTTGTATGTAACATTACATGCTATCATAAATTGCATTTATTAATTTTATGTCTATCACTATTGTTATATGTTATGTTATTGTTGCCATTATTGCTGTGCATCTTTCCCCTCTCTCTTCCTCCCTTTCTCTCTCTCTCTCTCTCTCTCTGTCTCTCTCTCTCTCTCTCTCTCTCTCTCTTTCTCTTTCCTTTATGTTGTTACTTTTGGGGAGTTTTTCCTCAGTTGATGTGAGGGTCTAAAGACAGAGGGATGATGTATGCCGTAAAGCCCTCTGAGGCAAGTTATGATTTGTGATAATAGGCTTTATAAATAAAATTGAATTGAAATTGAAATTGACAATGCGCACATTTGCACACACACACAAGGACGAGAATGGCAGAGAGCACTACCTTTACGCCAAGAAAATATACAAGAAAATATAGTCCATCCGCACAGATTACAAGATCTAATCTATGCAGGAATCCCCCTCAAACAAGCTAAATTGCATTTTGGTCCTATTATTGCAAATGTCTTAATAACTTTGAAGCTGGTGACTAACCATACTAATCTTCAAACAAAGTGGCACTATCACACTCCAATATTTTACAGTTATATTCTGCTGCTCGGCGGACGGACATTGGCTTATCCAATATGGTCAAACAATGGAATTTACTTAATTGGACAGCTGTTTTATACTAATGGTCTCTATTATTGCCGTGCCTCTCTCCCCCTCTCTCCCCCTCTCTCCCTCTCTCTTTCTCTTTCCTTTTTTGCCATGATTGTATTTAATTTGTTATTTACGACATCTATTGCCCGTCTGTCCATCCTGGAAGAGGGATCCCTCATCATCCTCTACCGCTCTTCCTGAGGTTTCTCCCTTTTTTTTTCCCCGTTCAGGGGTTCTTTTTCAGGAGTTTTTCCTTGGGTGATGTGAGGGTCTAAGGGCAGAGGGATGTCGTACACTGTAAAGCCCTCTGAGGCAAACCATGTTTTGTGATAATGGGCTCTATAAATAAAATTGACTTGACTTGACTTGACTTGTACATTCCAGGAACTTCAGCAGCAGTACAACCTACCAGGTTTTTCTTTTTTTTTTTTTATACCTGCAGCCCCGTTCTGCCTTGAAGGCATACAGGGTTCCATGGGACTCTGAACTCTCTAAATGTGACCTTACAAATCAACTGTACAAAACAAATAAAACCAAAGGAACTGTATCAGTGTTGTATTCCCAAATAATGCAAAGCTCTTATAAACCAATGACAATTCAAACCACTTGGCAAAATCATTATAGTTCTATCTCCTCTGAAATATCTTGGAAAACTGTATGAAATAATGTTAAGTTAGTTTTAAAAAAATCCTAATCACCAAACTATTCACCTTAGATTTGTACATAGAACTTATTTAACGCCAGTAATTAGATACTGGATCAAGTTAGCACCATCTCCCCTATGCCAATTTTGTTCACACAGTTACATTGGCACCTTTACACATATGTTTTGGGAATGCTCCAAGGTACAGTCTTTTTGGTCCCAGGTCACTGAATCTCAAGTAAATTCTTGACAAGTAAATTCCATGTTGCCCTCTTCTATGTTTGCTAAATGACAATTCTCAGGTCCCTATGTCTGTTCATGAAAAAAGAATTTGGCTTTCTGGCCTAACTGCCGCAAAGGAAATCCTGGTAGTACGGTGGAAGCCACCACACACACTGTCTTTATACCATTGGTGGTACCTGTGAGCTTTCTGTTGCACGGTCTCATGGTGCCAAGGGGAAGACCATAAGGTCCTGGTCAGAAGCCCTTCTAACTGTGAAAGCACTTGCTGGAAGATGGGAGGGGTAAAGTGTGGGCAGGTGGGTGGGGGGTGGATCACTCACTAGGGAGGGAAATGAAGGGAGATTGTAGAAAGGATTATAAAATCACCAGTTGTTGATGGATTTGGATATGCATGTGTCCATGCATGCCACACACATGTGGCATATGATCATGTATTGTGTATAAGGATGTGAATCTAGTTGTTTGTGTTATTTATGTACTCAGGTGCAGGTGTATCTATGTGCATATGAATTAAGTTGAGGTAAACATGGATAGACATGTTTGCATATGGTTTGCATGTTAGGTACTTCTAAGTGCATTATACAACATGAATTACTTTAGGTTTAATTATTATATTTTAAACAAAATCAGTGTTACTACATGTATCCATATGTGTACACTTTTTTTCTGTTTGGTCTGTTAACATGAACTAATAAAAAAAGTTGTTCACAAAAAAATGCTACCAAGGCAGGTAGAGATTACACCCTCGGCGAGGAAGCAGTAGCTTCAGGCAGCACTAAAGCCTTCAACATGTCCCAGTGCACACTCTGGACCTAATGCAGGTCATTCACAGGGGCAACAGTGTAAACTGCTCCTTCACCAGAAAGCGCCTCCACAACCTGGTAGATTACAGAGTGGTAATTGCAGGTGTGGTTTAGACCTCACTTGACCTCACTCCAAGAGGTCCGCGGTGCAATGTTTTTTTTCACCACTGGGGTGCTGACAGCATCTCTGACTCACTCTGCCTCAAGGAAGAGACTGTGACCACAGCTGTGAAGATGGAGTCGGAGTGTTGTGTCTGCGAGGAAAAAAAGCGGTTTCAAGATAAGTGGACTAAGGCTTACTTTGTTGTACTTTACGGGTCAAATAAAGTTGTGCCTGATCTGCAAGCAGGTTAATGCAATGCTCAAGGACTTCAACGTAAAACGCCATTATGATCAATCATAAAACCTATGACAAATTCACTGGTGAGGAGCGCACCAGTAAGCTTGAACAACTTAAAAGAGGCTACACTGCACAGCAGTCAGTTTTCACAAATCTGGCCAAATCCGGTGAAGCTATGACACAGGCTAGCTACGTGGTAGCTCAAGAAACAGCCAGGCGGAGCAAGCCGTTCAGTGACAGAGAATTTGTGCGAGACTGCATTTTGAAAGTGGCCGACATTGTATGCCCAGATCAGAAAACAACGCTCCGTGACATAAGTTTGTCAAATGACACAGTGACACGATAAATCGAAGCTCTGGCCCACAATCTCAAAGAGCAACTGGGACAACGCGTGGAGGGCCTGGAAAAGAGAACCTTTTCTATTGCAATATGAAAGCACAGACATTTTCTGATACAGTGCAATCGCTGATCAGAAACTTTGAAATAGGCGAGGAGCTGCTAAGCTTGGAGTATCAAAGACAGAACAAGGGGAGTCGACATTTGTGATGCTGTATGTCGCAGTCTCGATGTATACAATGTGAAGCTGCCGCCAATGGTCGGTGTCACGACAGATGGAGCACCGGCAATGATCGGGAGAAGGACAGGTGCTGTGTTGCTGCTCTCTGAGAAAGTGGCCAACAATGGAGGTGAGAAGCTAATCAAATATCACTGTATCAAGAAGCTCTCGCTGCTCAAATGCTTGATATAAAACATGTCATGGACATTGTTGTGAAGACAGTTAATTTCCTTAAGTCCAGAGGTCTGAATCACCAATACACAATAATACAATAAACAATCAGAGGCAGATTTTGGTGACGTCATATACTTCACTGCCGTCAGGTGGCTGAGCACAGGTGCCACACTGAAGCGTTTTTTAAACCTGAGAAAAGAAATAAGAGAGTTCATGGAGTCAAAAGGACAAGATGTGACACAGTTAAGTGACACTAAATGGCTCTGTGACCTAGCACTCCTTGTTGACCCGAATACTTAGGTCAACAAGGATCTCAGTGATCTCAATGTGAAGCTGCAGGGCCATGGGAAGCTCATTTCTACACTATTTGACAATGTCGAAGCTTTCCAGTGAAAACTTGAACTGCTGCAGGGACAGCTCAAACAGGGAGATCTAACCCATTTTCCTGCCTGCAAGGCACTCAGAGATGACACAGACACAGATGGGCGCCACATTTTACGTCACCTGCGTTCAGACAAGAACCATAACCTCATAAAAAAGCTCAGAGAGGAATTCGACCACCGCTTCTCCGACTTCAGGGACCACGAGAAGTGATTCAACATCTTCCTTTCTCCTGTGTCCCTAAGGAAGAGTCTACAGAAATTAAGTTTGAGCTCATCGACCTGCAGGAGAGCCATGAGGCAAGAGCAGCATATCGTGATATGAATCTCATCGAGGACTTTCCCCATCTACATATCCTGCACTTCGCCAGCATGCTATCAGAATGGTCTCTTTATTCGGAAGCACATACTTTGTGAGAAGACCTTCTCCATTATGGCCATCAACAAATCCAAGTTGAGATCCAGGCTGACAGATGGCCATTTACATGCTGTCCTTCATATAGCAACGACAGAGATGGAGCCAGACATCAGAGGAATCGTGGGCAACTGAAAACAGCACCACAAATCCCATGCCAATAAAAAAAGGTATGTTTGACCTAGTAACACATATTCTGTGTGACTTAATGACATGCTTATTGATGACAGGCAATGATAGATATTAATGATGGTGATGATGATGACTTGTTTGGTAAGCTTATATTATCTGTCTGTCTCTGCAGGTTTTCCTGTGGTGCTTTGGTAGCTGGAATTGCTCCTGAATAAGGTCCATGCTGATAAGACGGGAAGCAAGGCACATTGAGACTGACTTTTTGTTCTAAATAAGTTTTTACATATATTCTGAAATGGACTGCACACAGGAATGTTATATCCCATATTTGACTGTAGAGGGCAGAAAACCCCAGGGATTTTGTGTGCATTACAATGTTACTCAGGGTTTTCTCAGGTTTTGCCAGGTTTAACCTCATTTATTAATTGAACATTTTTTCTTGCACATTACTGGATGCAGACCAATAAATGTGAATCTGGTCATTAAAATTATTACAAATGGGATTTTTTTCTGTTTTTACCATGTTTTTTTTCCTTCGGGGGCCCTCAGTCCAATGTTGGGTTCTAAGCTAAGCCCTAAGCTTTCAAAACTTTGAGAACCCCTGTTATAAATAAAATAAGTGAAATGAAATTTTAGTGCACACAGGGATACAATGTGGCAAAATGTGGTGCTAAAAATGGGGCTGAAGTATTAATCAAAAGCATGGATATTTTTAGACCACATACAAACTTAAAATGACGCTCAGTCAAGGTACTTTGTAGCAGGTACACACAAGCCTGTGAAGACGTACTTATGTTAACAAGTGCTTGAGCAACACTTCAGTGACGACTTGCTGATAATGTCACTGGGCATGCTGTTGCATTGTTGCTTGTAACGTGAACACTGCTTTAGAGATAGGGTGAGGAGCTCAGACATCCAGAGGGAGCTTACATTGAAAGGGGCCAGTTGAGGTGGTTCAGGTATAAGATTAGCTTGCCTCCTGGTTGCATCCTGTTTTCCAAATACAAAAAACTTGGCTTTGGGGCAGTCCTAGACCACGATGAAGGGTTTGCATATCTCATCTGGCCTGGGAATGCTTCGGCATACTCAAGGAGAAGCTGGAAAGTGTGCTGGGGAGAGGTCTGGGGTACTTTGCTTGGTCTGCTGTTGCTGTGACCTGGTCTCAGATAAGCAAATGAAAATGGAGTGGAATGGATAAAGGTCATCGATATCAATTTTCCTAAGCTGCCAGTAAAGCTGTAACATGCAGCACATACTTGGCACCACTATTTACAGAATGTAATCACTTATCAGTGCTTACATGGTGCCATTATAGATATTGTCCTTGGTGTAGGAGAGCCTTGAAAAGTCTAAAGCCATTCTTTACGGCTCTGTGAGATTGTAAACTATCTTAGTTCGCTGATTATCGCTAAACATAAAGTTGAGTTGAGGTTGGGAGTGTTTTGGGTTGTGAGAATTTTTCAATTGGTTCAATCAGTTAATGTAGAAAATAACCACCAGATTAATCCATAATAAAAAAATAATAATTATTGTATACTTCAAAATGAGTTCCACCTCAACCAGCTACAACTGTCAAATCCTGCTTTTGCATTCATGCATAAGTCATACTGATCTAATGAGATCATTGATAATAGTGGAACTGTCACTGGGGACACTTTTTCTCAGTGCAGTGCTTTGACTTTAAATACTTAAATAAATTGCTTGATTATATCTATATATTTTTAATTAAGTACCAATTGTTAATGCAGGGCCCTTTCTTGAAAAATAGTATTTTTACAGTATAGTATTAGTACTTTCACCAGAGTAAAGGGTTAATACATCCTGTCCTGCTCTAAGCCCTGTCTAAATGGACATGTAACATACCTGCTGCTGTGAGAGAGTGGGGCAGACCATTACACACTGTAAAAGAGTCCAAAAACACGAGCAGAGCAGGGACAGGAGATAAAAACAACACACAAGCCACAGTGATTAGAGAGGAGAATATTACAGTGCACAGGTGCTCAAAACAAGCACACACACACACACACACACACACAAACACAGTCTCTCTCTCTCTCTCTCTCTCTCTCTCTCTCTCAGTAAAATTTTGGTGGGAGAGCTGGCGGGGCTGGTCATTATGCACTGTGACAGTCCCAAAACCTCGTACTAAAAAGTGAGAAGACAGCCTAAGCATAGGTCAGCTTGGAGTGCATGTATCTACAAGCAAACATATTTTTTCTTCATGATGGTGCTTAGCTTCATTGGGATTATCAGATTCATTTCATGTTTGAATTTGCTTTGCTATTTTTACCACAGCATTTTGATGACTTAGAGAGTAAAATTGTACAAAAAGCTGAATACATGGTGTTGATACTTTGTCTCTGTCACTTCCCTCTTGTGTGGGATCCTTTCAGGCTTCCTGTGTGTGCATCTCCCTCAATCTTTGCCTCATGACCTCTATCGACCCCATGCACTCCCATTCATCCTGCCCCCTCCTCCACTCAGACAGCCAGTCTGTTGGCCATAGGGGTCAGTGAGGGCAGTCATTGTCAGGTAGCATTTGAAAAACATGCTTCATTTTTCATTCAATGAACAAACAAGATCAGAAAATCAGGGAACATCACCTGATTGTCTTAAAAAAATAATCTGCAACATTTTGACATGTACTAATACCTGTTTGTGACAATTACATTGACCTTTAAAGGTGTTGCAATTTCCTTCTACCTAATAGTTTGACTTTTCTGTGAGGAAATTTAGGAATTTGGAGGTCTCTACAATGACAAAACTATGTAACGCTTATCTATATATCTTACCTTTGCCTCATGAACACGTCAAGCTCATCACACTTGTCACAGTAAACATTGCAAGCAGAGCATTCATTGTCTGTCAGCTGCAACCAACTGTGCTATTTGGTGAGCTTATGAAGGATGCTAATGTTGTTCAATGCTTCCTCTACCTCGACTACACTCACTAACCCTGAGAAGGGAGAACCGGAGGTGATGGAGGAGGCAGGGAAAAAAAAAAAAACGAAAGGGGTGGGGATGTCTGTCTGGCCACCATGTTGACCTCATTGACCACAGCAGGACCAGGCTTGTATTATGCAAGCGCACACACACACACACACACACACACACACACACACACACACACAGACAGACACACACACACACACACACACACACACACACACACACACACACACACACACACGCACACACACACACACACACTAAGCAATCTAATCAATATGTAACTAAGGGAGGGAGGATGATGGCAGGGGGTAGGGTGAAGGGCTAAGTTGCAGAACATGGAGGAGGATAAATGAACAGTGTAAATGAAAATACAAGTATAGAGGGCAGTGTTCAGGTGGTTGTTCATGCAACCACACAAAAATAGCTTTCTTGACTTAATGACTTGGATAAAGAACAGACTTTGTGAAACAAAGCAAGCATGACAAGTGAAACTGTTGCATGTAAAAAACATACAAAGAAATAACAGAATGGGAAGTAACATGTTGAATGCCATTTCGATGTCTTGCTAAAATGAAATGATCTATGCAGACACTTGTCTTAGAGATATTCTTTCTATGCTCTTTCCTTTTCCTAAAATACAGTGTGTAGATTGGTGTCTGGGTCACGTCATCACAGAGATGTGCGTGCAGCTAGGGGAAATAAAGCAACACATTTCACAGTATTTCTAACAGCCAAGCTCTAAAACAGAGATGACAAGCATATATTGTTCAGTATATTGCACCAAAACCAGAAAAGACGGATGAAAAATGTTTAATATATCAAGGGGATACCGTCCCTTTGCTAAGAAGAGAAGGAGATTATGGATACAGACCATTACAAGGGCCGAGAACCAAGGCTGTAATCACCTATTCAACAGTGGGGGGACCATTTTCAAATGAAACCCTCTGTGATCCAAAACTCCAGGGGGGTCTGCAAGGAATTGCCCTAGGGAGAAAATTTTAACTTAACAGCTAAACTGTCCATCTTGGATCATTTTGAAACAAAAATCTCAGATCAAGGGTTCTAAAGACATTTTTGTTCTTATTATACTATAAATGTTTTTACAAATGATATGATAGCATTATTATGACATATTGAGAAACATTATTTATGTGATACTATATCATGACTTTTTGTGACTTTTCTATTGCATATCATTCTAAATTATTTTATTTCATATGATAATATCACCTTTTTTTCTTACCAATTTTGTGATTCACAATATCAACATAAATCATGAGCCATAGCCTGCGTAACACTCTTTTTTTAATTTAAAGACTATTTTGGGGGGCTTTTATTGCCTTTAATTGACAGGATAGTGTGAGTGTGAAAGGGGGAGAGAGGGGGAGACATGCAGCAAAGGGCCAAGGTCGGACTCAAACCCACGGCAGCTGTGGGCGAGGACACAGCCTCTGTACATGAGGCGCTGCTCTATCCACTGAGCTACCAGGCACCCCAGCCAGTGTAACACTCTTATTACATTCTATTTTTCCACTTTTCAGCCTAATACATTTGAAAGTATGAAACAGCGACAGGACCATGTTTGACATTGGTTGAACCCACAACGGTGAAACAACAGCTCCTGCTTGAGTACAGTAACACCACTAAGCACTAGATGATAAATGCAAATAAATACAAATTTGAAGCTTATAAGGCATAATGACGAGCTATGAACACTTTTCAACCACAGTCAGTGTCTTTCCCTTCCTGTATCTCCCTGAAAATTATGAATAAAAGGCTATAGTAATGAGGCAGTTGGCAAATTTGTATTTGGGACAATGAGTTTTAATCTGATTTCAAACAATCAGAGTCTTGGCTTTGAGAATAGTAAAACATCTGGTAGCATCAGGGTAAAGTTAGAGAAATATTTTATATTCACTGTGTTTTGTGGCTATTATCTTCAATAGCTCAATGTCAAAGCCTTGGTTTCTCACAGTTTTTGGACATGTTGGTAAAGTGATTTAGGCAGATATTTCACAGCTTTAGTCAACTTGAAATAGTCAGTGATAATGATGCTGTTGAGAGCACAATGAAGTGATTATCTGCCCAACACATCTGTGACTAAAGGCATAGTTGGAGACTGTCGTAAAAGTGCAACATCACTGCCATTATGGAGAGTGGGAGCCTGTAAACATTTCCTGTCACAGCTTTCACAACTGTGAATGAGCACACAGGAGGGCATTTAAGTGTGTGAACACCAAGAAAGCAGCAGGTACAGATGGTGTAAATGGACATGTCTTCAACTAGGTCACAAAATTCAACCACTCACTGACTCTGGTTCTGTCAGACCCACATGCTTTAAGAAGTCCACCATCTTCCCTGCACCCAAGAAAACAAAAAACAATCTGTCTGAATGACTGCCACCCAATGGCACTCATCTCTGTAGAGATGAAGTGCTTCGAATGACTGGTTGAAAATAAAATCTGCTCCTCACTAACCAGCACACTGACAGAAGAAAACACCATAGCACACATCCTCCACACCACCCTATCTCACCTGGAAAAGAAAGTGAGCTATTTGAGACTGCTGCTCATAGACTACAGTTCAGTGTTTAAGACCATAGCTGCCTCCAGGTTGGTCACAGGATTAAACACCTCAGAGTGCATGTGGATCCTAGACTTACTGACAGGCAGACTCCAGGTGGTGAGAGTGGGCAGACGCACCTCTTCCACCCTCATCTTAAACACCGGAGCATCCCAGGGCCGTGTTTTGAGTCCTGCTGTACTCCCTGTACACACACACACACACACACACACACACACACACACACACACACACTGTGTAGCCACTACAAACTCACCATCACCATCATCAAGTTTGCTGAGGACACAGGTGTGGTGGACCTGATCACAGCTAACAATGAAAAGGCCTACCTGGAAGAAGTAGAGGACCTGACCCGCTGGTGTCAGCACAACAACCTACTATCGAAGGTCAGCAAAAATAAGGAGATGATTGTGAACTTTGGGAAATAAAAGGGAAGGAACTACACTCTCCTTAATATCTTTAAGGAGGTCTCTCTCCACAAGGACCTATCTCCACAGGTCCTTGGTGGAGAGGCTGGATAGCTTCAAGGACCTTGCTGTTCACATAACTGTGAGCCTGACCTGGGCCGGCATACTGACTCAGTGGTGAGAAAAGAAAGGCTGAGACTGTTTTACCAGAGAAGCCTGAGGAAATTCAGAGTTTCCCCTAAAATGATGAGGAATTTTTACATCCTGACGGGGAACATCATTGCCTGGTACAGAAACAGCACCAAACAGGACCATATGGCTCTCCAAAGAGTAGTTCCTTCAACTGAACACACCACAGGCGCTGCTCTACTGAATTCTTACACCAGATGCAGCAAAAATAAGGCCAGGAGACTCATTTAAGATCCAAGCCACTCATATAACTGCTTTTTCATTCTGCTGAGATCAGGAAGAAGGTAGGTAGGCAGGCAGATACAGCAGGCAGCACTGAGAGGCTCAGAGGAGCTTCTATCCTCAGGATACAAGGGCAGTGAATGAAGACACTGTCTTAGCTTGAACATTGACATTGTTTATCGTTGCTACTGCTGAATGTGAGTGGAGCGGACAACATTCATTTAACTAAAATCATATTCTGTGATTGTATGTAACAAATAAATTGAATTGAATTTCTGCTCATTACTATTACAAAAAATAAACCTTTTTTTCACAGGAAATCAGTTTCTGCCTGTTGCAGTCATACACTCTTTATCTAAATAAACATAGAACATACTTTAAAAAACGTAATTTTTAGTTTTTTAATACATTTGATACAACGTCACGTGGTTTGTGTCTCTAGCATAGTATGCTATACATACTCACACACTACATTATTAAAATAACTTGAGCGACTATGGCACATGGCAGGCTCCTGGGTGGAAGTCCGGAGTTAGTTGTAATTAACTTTAGTCCTTGTTAAAAATTTTCCCATAGGAATGTACATAATGTCCATGTTAGCCAATATAGTAAATGGACTTGCAATTGTATAGCTCCCTCTGGTTTTTCGAACCACTCAAAGCATTTTAAAGACCCTGACACACCAAACTGATGGTCGGCTCTTAGTGGTGGGCTGTCGGTGAGCGTCCCATGCTTTCCGAGGTTTCTTTTAAAGTGCCAACAGGACTTGTTGAGGTTTCTCTGAGCTATTTGCTGGTGTCTTTGGTGGATTGTTTGAATGCCTGTTATCGTGTGGATGTAGTGGTTGTTGATGTATGGGGGGAGTCTATGGGCAAGTTTGAGGGCTTTGTTTTGGATGATCTGTAGATGATTGAGTTGGTGGTCTGATATGGTGATACAGGCGGGGACAGAGAACTTGAGTAATGGACGGATGTATGAAAGATAGACTTTGATTCTAGTGTTGGTGTGTTTTCAGACGCTTTGGAGAACTTGATCAATTTTATTGTGATTAGTTTCTGAAGGTAGTCTCGGAGGTGAATGAGGGGGATGTTGATGTATGATGGTGGCCAGGGGGGTTGGAGGTTGATGGTTTCCAGGCATATGGGGGATTCCTAGTAGATGGGGTCATGTACGGATTAGGATTTGGATGCGACAGAATGTGGTCCGGAGCCATGTGCACATGTAGCTCCTCTTTTTTCCTTGGTGCAGGTTTTGTGATGATGGTTTTCTCTGCATCTGAGGCAGGTTGTCGGGTTATTGTAGTTGGTCGATACGTGGTTAAACTGCTGGCTATTCCACTGCTAGTTCTGCTTGTTATTCTGTGGCTTTTGGAGATCTTGATGCCTTATTTTTCCAATTCCTGTTTAATGTGTTCTTCAGTGATGCTGGTGTGGATGCCTCTTATAACCAGTTATTTTGTGGGGGTGCCAGATGGAGGTGTGGTTTCAGGTTTTTGTGCTAATCTGTAGGTGAATTGTGATCCATTAAAAGCCTCTTCTGGCCAGGGTGAGAGCAGGGTGTTGAGGGAGGGGATGTCCTTTGGGAAGATAAGGATATGGCTGTTTCGCACGTGGACCAGTTTTTGTGGGCGGGCTTGGGGTTTGTGAGCTTGGCTTTCCTGGATAATGGACTGATTTGTGGAAAAAGAGCTGTTGGGGGTACTGAAGTTTTGTAGTACGACTAGTGTGATGTGTTGTTGTTCTGATGATTCTCTTCTTGGACGTTTTCTTGTGCGAGAGTTCAGTGCTGGGTATTTGTGCATGTTTGAGGTAACAGTCTCTGGAAAGCTGGCAGAGAGTGGTGAGAGGGGGGTGTGGCGTCCTGTCTGTTGAGAAGAATCTGTTTCATGGTGCTAAGGGAGGATTGCATTTGTGTGACAGCATTATTGAGGGGGGTGGATTTGCCGTATTTTCTGAGTTTGCTGTATAGATGGTTGAGCTGATGGTGGTGATGAAGTTGCTTATTGTGGGGTCACTGATTTTTGTGGTCTTGAGTCTGGTGGTAGCTTTTTCCTTTCTATGGATTTGTCCAGTGTAGTGAAAGCTGTGGCCCAGATTTGTTTTCTTTCCTGTGTGGTGGTTTTGGTGGGGATTTTGAAGCTGCCATGATTTGTTGTTTGTGTGAAATGAAGGTGATTTCTGGCTTAAAATGTTATTATGACACCATAAATTCAAAACTTAAAAGAAGGTGCTTTTAACTTTAACAGGTGCCTTGGTCCCAATGTGGTCCCTCCGGGCTGGTGGTGAAAACGGGGAAGCTCCTAAGGCTATTATCGGGAAGGAGACATTGGCTGCGGCAGAGAGAGAGGGCCGGACACGCCATATGAGTGTGTGGGGGTCAGACTTCTGCGTGGGTTAGGTGGGTCAAGGTGTCACATGAGAGAGTCGTATGCTAATGATCAAGGTGGCACATGAGAGTTGTCAGCTAGGAATGTGGGGGTGTGATTGACAACACTTTCACAGTCTTGGTCCTTTCTGGGTCCTTGGTGTCACATGATTTAGAGTGGTTGTGTCTGGATTTCTGATGGAAAAAATCCAGAACTTTATTTATGATTTACCCAGTTTCCTTTCAGAGATGAGTTAGCTTGTTTAGTTTGTTTAGGTTAGTCTTAAATCATATTGTATCTTGTTGTGATTCATTTTGCCCTTGACTTACCTTAGCAGCTTAGCTTGTTTAGTTTAGTTGATAATGAGTGACTCTGATTGTAGTTTTAATTAGTTGACTCCCTTTTAATTTGATATTTTGCTAAGTTGAATGTCATTTTTGCTAACTTTGAGTTAATTTCTAGTACCTGCAGGAAGAGTGGTTGCAGGGGTGTTTAGGGTGTAGTGTATAGCAAATGTTTTCAGTTGACTTGGTTTCATCCCCTTATTGTTTTTTTGTGTGTTGTTTATTAGTAATTTGTTTGCATTTTCCTTGATATTTTTGTGTGATTTAAAATTATTTTGCTGAGTCTGCAGGCCACATCCTCGCAGTACCCCCGTTGCATTACATGTTACCCCTTCATCACTACTAAAGGTTACATATTTGTTACAGGTAAATCTAATCAAGTATATATTTCTATTTTTTAAAGAACAAAAGAATAAAGTATTGTAATTTTATAATATGGTGTGAATAAAAGTTGTTACATTTTGCCTACATTACTCTCTGTATTCATTTGTGGTACTTCCTTCGTATTATTGTTTATGGGAACCCTCTGGTAGTAAGTCAACGTAATTAATATTCTGTGGGTGCAAGTCCCAAGGTCATTGCTAGCAACCTACAGTAAATTAAGATAATTGAGGAAAGTTCTCTCCAAGGAGCAGGTGCAGTTGCTCCAGGCTGAAAATGTTCATCTGCTGCAGGAACTGGATGCATTGCAGGCTGGTCCAAATTCAAGGGGGCAAGTAGAGAACTGGCCCTACTGAGCGCATGTGTACCTTCCAAGAGAAGGACAGTACCCTATTTTAAGAGGTGTTCATGTTATTGGGATTGAAGAGTGGGTGGAAAAGGTAGGTGCAGTCAATCGCCCCTTGTCCCCAGGTAACAATTACATTGTCAGGTGTTAACATTAAGTGTGTTCTTGATACAGGGTCCATGGTGTCCACCTTCTCAGAAAATGTATTCAGGCAAAACTTTGAGGGTAGGTTAAAGTCCCGTCACTGGTTAGAGACGTGACCTGCAAATGGGTTGGAAATCACATACCTTGGTTACTTAGAGCCAGGTGTTGAGGTGCTGGGTAGTGTTATCCCATGGCAAGGTGTGTTGGTAGTCAGAGACCCCCTGAGCAGGTGTCCCTGCCCGAAGTGCCAGGGATTTTAGGCATGAACATTATCAAGGCCTGCTACAGAGAGCTCTTTAACCAGTATGGCCTTAGGCTGTTTGATCTCCCTGCAGTTTTGGAGGCCTCAGAGTCATGGCTGCCCGCTTTTCAGTTTTGCCATCAGACTGAAGTTCAGTCCCCTCTTTCACAGGCAGGTTTAGCAAGGCTCCAGAGTAGGAGGTCCCTCTGCATACCCAGTAGCTCCACTAAGTTTGTTGCTGCCACCTGTTCTGCTGTGTTTGGCTCCTATGGGTCAGCCCTAGTTGCATTGAGTCATGAGTATAGCATGCCTGCAGGACTGTTGGTGTCCCCTGCTCTTGTGCGTGTTGCCCACAGCACTGCCTACATACCAGTTGTTAATGTGGGGATGTCAGCAGTAACTGTAAAAACCCACTGTCCTCTAGGGCTGTTATCTCAAGCTGAGGCTGTGAGTCTACCTGCAGGGCTGAGTGAGGTAAAGGGCAAGACAGGGCAGGTTACTGTAACAATTATGCCCCAGACTGCAGAGGTCAGATTAGTACAGGAGAAGATTAGAGCTCTAGACCAAGCTATTCTTTCTGAGGCAGGGCAGTGAAAAGTTAGGACACTGTTAACCAAGCGTGAGCCAGTGTTTTGTGAATTTGAGGGTGACCTTGTCTATACTGATCTGATTTCCCAGGACATTCCTCTTTTAAATGGCGTACCTGTGAGGTAGCGTTATAGGCGTATCCCCCCTTCTGAGTACGAGGCCATTAAAGCTGCAGTGGGTAACTTTTTTCAAAATAACTTTTTGTCATATTTTCTGAAACTGTATAATAATCTGAGAAGTGCATATGAGGCAGATGATCTGTAGCTCCCCCGAAGCATACCCAGACTGGTTTCCTTTAACTGGTTCATCATTCACCGTGAAAACTAAACACACAATATAAAATATATTAAATTATGAAGATACATGCACAGCATGTGGATAAACGTTTTGCAAAAGTAATATATACACAAACAAAAATTACCTCGTTGGCTGCATGCTACAGAGGAGGTTGATCTTCAGGCTTTGCAACAAGTAACTTCTTTAAATGAACCCCAAGTCCATCGTGGAGCAGGCCACACATTCATGCCCACTGCTAGCTTGTTAACATCCGCTAAGGTGTCTGCTGCAGCATGAGCAGCCCAAAACCTCTTCAAAATAAAAGCATAAGCGATTTCATCAAATAAAAGATAATTGCAACTTAAATTCTTACAAATGAAAACAAATATGACAACAATTACATGATCTGTAAAAAAAATCAGGGTCCTGTGGCCCCTCCTGGTGCTGTTATTGCCATTTGTAGAAATCCATCGCACCCGGCAGAGATCAACCAAGCAGAGCCAGGGGGAGGCTCTAAGCAGTATCAATCACTGCCGTGCACTCGCTGTTCAGTCACCCTCCCATGCGCACGCTCAGCCAAGCTCACTACAGTCTGTTTGCAGCCTCGGGAGGAAAATTACAGATACAATGGCCAAGAAAGAACCACCAGCAATGAAAAACAACTGATTCCTCTGTTGACAGCAGCATACACGGTGTCACAGAAGCAGGCCGAAGACGAAAAATGAGTTAAAACGAAATAATTCAAGCGAACCCGAGATAAAACAATGGTGGTCATCGGAGCTGCTATAAGTCAAGTCAAATCAAGTCAAGTCAATTTTTTTTAAACAGCCCATTATCACAAAAGATGGATTGCCTCAGAGGGCTTTACAGTGTACGACATCCCTCTGCCCTTGGACCCTCACATCACCTAAGGAAAAACTCTTAGGAAAAAAAAAAGGAAGACAGCCAAGGTTACGTCAAGGATCTTTGAAAACTAGGAAACAAGGGAGCAGGAATGCTCTGGAGAGGCAACGGGATTATCATAGTGTGGTTCAACAGACCCAGACTCCCTAATCGCAAGTCCCAGGTAGTGACTGTATCACATGGCTATCACAGATGCAAGGCTAAGGTAAACTACTGAGGCTAAGCTAACTTACAAACGGCTGTCACAGATACATGGCTAAGCTTAGCAGTAAGGGTAATGCCATAAACAGACATGCATGACTTTCAGATGGCGGGAGAAAGAGAGGGAAAAGGAGCTCAGCGTATCGTAGGAAGTCCCCTGGCAGATTAAACCTATGTCAACCTAACTATGGGCTGGTCCAGGCAACCTGAGCCAGCCCTAATTCTTCTAACTCTAAGTCAGCCTTCCTGACTGAAACTGGAAGATGGTTCCATAAAAGAGGAGCATGGTAGCTGAAGGCTCAGGTTTCTATCCTACTTTTGGAAACTTTGGTAAGGAACTATGAGCTGATAGGACAGAGCCTGACCATTTAGAGCTTTGTAAGTAAGGAGGAGGATTTTAAATTCAGTCCTGGATTTTACAGGGAGCCAGTGCAAAGAAGCTAAAACAGGAGAAATATGGTCCCTTTTCTTGGTTCCTTTTAAAACACGAGCAGCAGTGTTCTGCACCAGTTGGAGAGACGTAAGACATTTGTTGTCAGTCCTTGAAGTTTGCTTTATATGGGAGGCAAAAGATATATCTTGATCAAATAAAACTCTGAGGTCCCTTACAGTTGTGCTAGAGGCCAAAGTAATGTCATCTAGAGAAATTGCACGGTTAGAAAGGGAGCTTCTGAGGTATTTGGGGCCAAGAACAATAACTTCAGTTTTGTCTGAATTAAAAATCAAGAAATTACGGCTCATCCAGGCTTTTACGTCCACATGTTTCAAGTCTAGATAGCTGATCAGTTTCATCTCGGTTCATAGATAGATAAAATTGCATTTATTGCAGAGTGGATAAAAATATCTTCGTGAAGTTACCAAACAGTCTTGTCATTTGGGGTTTATTAATGATATTTATGTAAGCTCCCACATAATAATATTGTCATCATCACTGTTCTACTGTGTAGTTAGCTCTCTGTTTACCACAGTTTCTGTTATCAACACCTACAGTGCTAAAACCACATGCTAACATGTTTTTGTTTTGCCAGATAGAAATTGCTGTACATAGATTTTCAAAGCAAAAGGATTTATCTGTCTGCTGATTATGTATCTGTCAACGTACAGGCTGCGGTTGTTGGACAATAATGTTGTGCCTGTCACAGCTGTAGTTGTGTTACCGTCACTGTCATGTAGTGAAATGGCAAAACACATCTGGAGGTGAAAAAACGGTCAGATCACACATCTAAATATTTCTGCTCTTTCTACAGGCCTGATGTCACCACTGAGAGAATGACTGGCCTTTGCATCAGGAATGAAATCCTCCGGCACTATTTTTTAACTGATATATAATTTTAACATATAGTATAATTTACTATATAGTATAGTATATAGTATATAGTATAATTTATATATGTTTTATATAAATTTAACAAACTTTGTAGCATGATTTGCATATTTGTAAATAATCTTACTTTGTATTTCATTTATTTTGTTGTAGTATAATGCACATATGTTTGAAAAGTTATTTCATATACCCCTGTATCTTATGCATGTGCCTTGTATTTTAGTCTTCTACTAAATAAAACTGAAAAAGATATGTAAAGTGTCATTAATTATGTTTACATAAGATTCTCAGGTATTACTTTTGAGACATTAAATGTCACATATTGACTGTGAATCTCAATGCTACAAATGTAGTTCTTTATATTGTTTAAAATTGATTCAAAGAGTATAGTGATAATAGAATACGGTAATGTGTTTGATTTATGCAAGTACAAACAAGTCCTCCTGCATCTGGAGGGTCGGGTACAGACCCCTTGTCGGGCGTGAGGCTCCCTCCTGCAAAGGCCAAGGTCCTTGATGTTTGGCCCACACGGCACCCCGACTCCTTCTTCTCCCCGCCCCTCTGCTTGTAGTATCAGTTGTGGGGGTGATTTCTTCAGCAGAGACAAGTCTCACACTCTCAAAGTACCTGAATCAGCACAAACAACATGTCAGTGAGCTTACAAAGCAACAAATGGAAATAAACTGCTGAATTACACGTGTACCTTTTATTTGACTATAGAAGCGAATGTGTTTAATGTTAGCTAAACAGTTCAATGTAGAGCTAATGCTAAAGTGGAAACACTGTAACGTTACCAGCATCACACAGACTGTTTATTTATAAATACGCAGCTAACGTAATGACGACCAGGTCCAAGATATAGTCAGCAACAGTTATATTAAAGGCAGCTATTTCTAGCTTTATTGTTTGTGTTTCGCTCTTACTGGTGTATTCTCTATGTCGTCTCCTTGGCCACATTGGTTGCCATAGTTATGAGACTGTGTGTGCATGACTGCCTCCTCTGTAGTGGAGGGGCCGTGGAGGTGGTGTGGAGGCAGGGCTGAGGAGCAGCAGATAGGGAGGAGGAGGAGGGACTTGCAGGCTGTTCTCTTTCAAATTTTCAAAGTTTCTCTCTCCTGGAAGTTACCAACTGCAGCTTTAAAACTCATATACACATGCTGTTAGAGCACCAGGCAATTAGGGAGAGTAGTAGCCCTTACGCCTCCCCTGGTGAGGAAAAAAAGATGGTAGCCTGCTTGGACTGTGTAATGCTCCTGGTACCTTTCAGCGCTTCATGGAGAGAATGTTTGGGGTGCAGCACTGCCAGTCTTTTTGGATGACATTGTTGTGTTTTCGTCCAGTGTGGAGCAGCACCTGAACTGTTTGGATGCCGTGTTGAGCTGTCTACTCAAGGTGGGACTTAAGGTAAAACTGTAGAAATGTTCATTCTTCAAGGAGGAGGTACACTACCTGGGCCACCTCATTTCCCAAGAATGAGTGTCTACTGACCCAGGAAAGATCTCTGCTGTGGTTGACTGAGCTTGAGGTCCTTCCGACTTCCAACGATTTGTCGAGGGCTTTGCAGAGCTGGCTGCCCCATTGCATCGATTGGTTGCTGAATTGGCTGGTGTTAAGGCACAAAGAGGATAGAGCCCACAATGAGAAGAGCCTCACTGCAAGAGGAGCTTCAGGGAGTTAAAGGCTTGTCTAGTAAGTGCAGCCTCTTTGGATTTTGCTAACTTCTCTCTCCCTTTCATCCTTGAGGTACTTGCCAGCCACAGTGGCTTGGGAGCAGTCCTGTCAAAGGAACAGAATGGGAGAGTGAGGCCTGTGGCATATGCCAGCCGGAGTTTGCACCCAGCTTAGAAGAAAGCTCCATTAAACTGGAGTTCCTTGCCATGAAGTGGGCGATGGCGGAGAAGTTCAAAGAATACCTGTGGGGTGATCAATGTGTTGTTTGGACCGACAATAACCCCTTAAGCCATCTTGACACTGCTAATCTGGGTGCCACAGAGCAGCAAAGGGTGGCAGAACTTGTCGCCTTAGAGTACAGTATCTGGTATCGACCAGGCAGTACAAACAAGAATGCTGACGCCCTCTCCTGGCAGCCAACAACTGGAGCCCAGTTCCTGGAGCAAGTTCTTCCTGGCAGTGCTGTACTGGCAGCTACTTGGGAGGTTACTAGAAAGCAGCAGTGTGTGGGTGTACAGGCAGAGGTCACTGCTCTCCCATCTTGCACTCCAGCTGACCTGCGGGCACTGTGGCACGCAGATGCAACCATCGGGACATCTTCGTTTCTGGCGTATGCAGAGATTACCAAGTTGTGCGGAGAGGGAGGAAATAAGTCACCAGATGCGTGGCCTGGTACGTCAGTGGAATTGTATCGTGCAGAGGGAGGGGCTTCTCTATCAACACCTCTTCCGCCCAGATTGGGGAGAGGAGGTCCTCCAGCTTCTTCTGCCTGAATGCCTGAAGGAGGAAAATACACCAGCTTCAACAGAATCATGGTCACCAGGGCATCAAACGGACCACAGAGTTGGTGAGGCAGTGGTGCTACTGGCCAAGGATAGACCAAGAGATAAAGGACCCTTGCAGAGTGTAGAGATGACAAATTCGAAACTTTGTAACATTTCAATACTTTTAAACCATTCCTTTGAAACTTTTTGAAACGTTTCAGAACCTGTTCGCTCTACTGTTAGAAGCTTGCATTGCACCCATTTTTCATTGTTTTTGTTGCAAGCTCCCTTTTACCCAGCCCAAAAGCCTACCTCAATAGGTGTCAAGCACATCAAATCAAACTGCTATGATTTGGTTCTTGTAGTATATGGTGACTATTTCATATCATTATTAGCTATGTGACCTGGTAACATTGGTCTTATGCTATGCTACAGTGAGTTTGTTGAATATTTTAATGGCTTCATTCATTAACAAAATTAATCTGTCTGGGTTTGGTACCGATCATGTGACGTTTTGAAACCCATCTCGAGCTATGTGCCGAAACCGGAAGTGACGAAATGATTCAAAACATCTCTAGTTAAGTGTACAAAGTGTCAAGTCTGTGCACCCATGGGTCACCTGTTAGCCAAAGAGCCTAATGTGTGTCAAGTGCTTGCCATCGACTTCACCCTACTTGAGCCGTCCCAGGACGGGTGGGAGCATGTCATGGTGGTGACTGATGTGTTTTCCAAGTTAACCTAAGCTGTCCCCACCCATGACCAGAAGGCCGCCACTGTAGCAGAAACTCTGATCAGAGAATGGTTTTACTGCTATGGGGTTGCAGTTCACATCCATTCTGACCAGGGGAGGAGCTTCGAAATGTCCTGGTTCAACAGCTGTGTGAACCCGTACCACTCCCTAACATCCACGGGGTAATAGCCAATGTGAAAGGTTCAACAGGACATTTCAGGACCTGCTGTGCACACTTTCAACTGACCAGAAACGCCACTGACCTTACCATCTGCCCCAGTTGGTAACCATCTCAAGTCAAGTCAAGTCAAGTCAATTTTATTTATAGAGCTCATTATCACAAAACATGGTTTGTGATAATGGGGGCTTTACAGTGCATAACATCCCTCTGCCCTTCCCTCTTCCAGGATGGACAGATGTGCAATAAATGTCGTAAATAACAAATGAAATACAATCATGACAAAAAGGAAAGAGAAAGAGAGAGGTGAAGAGAGGGGGAGAGGTGTGAAATTATTAAATGCACTTTATGATGATATTGTGGGTGTTGAGCCTCATGCGTATATTGATAGGGAAGTGTCCAAAGGCATGATCACGGCATCAGCACAACCATGACCAAGACCACAATCAGGGCGAGCCTGGGGTACAGTATCAGAGCAACCACAGCACAAGCACGACCAAAGGCAGGGTCACAGCGCCAGCACAGCTATCACCATGATCAAGTGCAAATAATGTTGCAGCCAGGATCTGGGAAAACTAGGAAACAAGGGAGCAGGAGTGCTCCAGAGAGGCATCGGAGTTAGCGTAATGCAGTACACGGACATGAACGTTTTCAGATGGAGGGAGTAAGAGAAGGAAAAGGAGCTCAGGGTATCATAGAAAGTCCCCCAGCAGATTAGACCTACAGTGCCATGCAAAGTATTCACCTCCCTTGGCATTTTTCATGTTTTGTTGCCTCACAACGTGGACTTAAAATGGATTGTTTGAGGGTTTGCATCATTTAATTTACAGAACATGCCTACAACTTTGGAGTAGTGTTTTTTCTTTATTGTTTTTTTTTTTTATTGTGAAAAAACCTCAATTCGGAACAGTTTCCCAGTGTTGCTCTTGAGGTGATGAGATGTGTTGGGTGTGCGCCAGACATAGCATTTTCCTTGATGGCCGAAAAGTTCAATTTTAGTCTCATCTCACCACAGCACCTCCCTCAATACATTTTGGAAGTCTCCTACATGCCTTTTTGCAACCTCAAAACATGCCTTCTGTAACGGGTGTGGTACGGACCCAGATGCAGTACAACGGTAAACAGGATTAGTTGGTAATGACTTTTATTCAGTCCAGCACAATTCAAACACGAAGCAAGATGAGGTAATTCAGCACACAGTTCGTTCTTCGGGTCGGAACCCACAACAAAGTCTCTGGAGGGAGATCGAAGCAACGAACTGAAGCTTACGTCACTCGGCGTGAATGCGGAGGAAACCCCGTAGCCCAACAGCTCGACAGCACGTGTGGAGTTACCGTCGAGGAGAAGGCGGAAGCGTGGTCGGGAACAGGCGGAGGTTCCGAAACCGAGTGAGCAGTCCGATGATGCAGCGGTACCGATGGGGATGGACCAGGAGGATCGTCGGGGCCAGGCGGAGGTGTCTTTACCAGCGAAGCAGATCAGGGACGCCAAAACAGAACTCGTGGTCGAGGACAGAAGACAGGTAGGTTTACCGGGGATCAGGCGAAGAGAGCAGGTCAGGAACAGGCAGGGTCGGCTTTCAGAGATCTGGCAGGAGAATGCTGGAGAGTCTTGCATAATGCGGAAGAACAATCTGGCAACGAGTGTGTGTGTGGCAGGCTTATATACTGGGTTGATTACTGATGAGTTGCAGCTGGAGGTGAGTGAGCAGAGCAGGCAGAGTGGGCGTGGTCAGCAGGTAGAGGGAGCAGAGGAAGAGTGAATGGAAAAGTACTGAGAAGGGGGAGAGGAGCAGGGATCGTGACACCTTCTTATTTTTAGCTGAAAGTATTGGCTTTCTTCTGGCCACTCTTCGATAAAGCCCAGCTCTATGGAGTGCACAGCTTATTGTGGTCCTATGGACAGATACTCCAGCCTCTGCTGTGGAACTGTGTAGCTCCTCCAGGGTTACCTTTGGTCTCTGTGCTGCCTCTCTGATTAATGCCATCCTTGCCCGGTCTGTGAGTTTTGGTGGGTGGCCCTCTCTTGGCAGGTTTGTTGTGGTGCCATATTCTTATGATGGATTTGATGGAGCTCCTGGGGATAGTCAAAGACTTGGATATTTTTTTATAACCCAACCCTGACTTGTACTTCTCAACAACTTTGACTCTGACTTGTTTGAAGAGTTCCTTGGTCTTCATGGCGGTGTTTGCTTAGCAGTGCCTCTTGCTTAGGTGTTGCAGCCTCTGGGGCCTTTCATAAAAGGTGTGTATATACTGACAGATCATGTGATACTTAGATTGCACACAGGTGGACTTCATTTCACTAATTATGTGACTTTTGAAGGTAATTGGTTGCACCAGAGCTTTGTAGGGGCTTCATAACAAAGGGGGTGAATACATATGCACATGCCAATTTTCAGTTTTTTATTTTTAAAAATTCTTTTTTATATATATATTTCTCATTTCACTTCAAAACTTAGACTATATTGTGTAGATCCATCAAATAAAATTCAGATTAAAAAAAATTTAAATTAGAGGTTGTAATGTAACTAAATAAGTAAAAAGCCAAGCGGGGTGTGTCATGAACTGTGGCGCAGGAAGGTAGGACCCAAATGCAAAACTCAGACCAGGTAGAGCAGCGAAACAAGGTTTATTACCAGCTGAGCAGTCCAGAGTGAAAGGCAAAAAACAAGGTCAAAAAACAAGCGAGGTTCAAACACAAAAAGATCTACTGACAAGGCTGTGGACCGGGGCTGTAACATGGACGAGGAGAATCAACGAACTGGCGATGAGACAAGACACAAAGGGGGAATATATACGGGACTAATGGGGCGTGATGAAAAGCAGGTGCGGGGAACACAATCAGGGATCAGGTGCACACCGACAAGGAGGGGGCAGGGCAGACAGGAACCTGGAACAGAGACAGAGGTGAGTGATACCAAAATAAAACAGGAAGACAAGACATGAAACATGAAGGAGAAAACAAAACGCCAGACAGACCGCAGACCATGACAGGGTGAATACTTTTGCAAGGTACTGTCAGTCAGCCTAACTAGGAGCTGGTCCAGGCAACCTGAGCCAGCCCTAATTATAAGCTCTATCAAAAAAGAAGGTCTTAAGTCTACCCTTAAAAGTGGAAACGGTGTCTGCCTCACTGACCAAAACTGGAATATGGTTCTGTGGCAGGACAGCGCTACGCTCCCCACTGTGAGGGGCAGTGTGGCAGACAATTGGTGAGCGATCCCCTATAAATAGACCCAGTCGGACCCTTCACCTTCCTTTCGCTTCCTCTTTCCTCCTTCACGGAGCCGGCAGCCATGTGTGGTAGCGTCTTGCTGGGTAGAAGATTGGGTTTCAAAACAAAGGTACGCATGCTCTGTTCCGCTCGATTTATCCAGTGTTATGGGCCTTGTGTTTACTCCAGTTTCGCTCCGTCCAGCAGTGTGGTGTTACCGGGAGCCGGGCTGTCTCCCTCGGGCCTGTGTGTGCGTGGTGCACTTTCTGTGGGTAGGACGCCTGGTTGTCTGCCTTTTTATATTAAGCTGCCGATGGTCTGGTGAGGTGTATTGATTATTGTTCTCTCCCAGCCATCGCTGGTGGAGTCTGGGCTGCGGGCTTCCTCTTCCCGCCGCTGTGTGACGCCTTGATCCTGCCCTCCGGTAGGAAATGTTTATTTGAAGCTTTTGTTATTTTTTTTTGTAATGTTTTATGCCCAGATTCTAATTAGGTTAATTTGTTTATTTTGCAGTGCGCGGCCGTCACTTGCCGCTGTGGGCCTCGCTGCTGTTTTGGCTCTTGCCCTCCGTGCATTTACTCCCCTTGTTCTGGCTCTTGCCCTCCGTGTATTTATTCCCCTTGGTTTGGCTCTTCCCCTCTGTGTATCTACTCCCCTTGGTTTGGCTCTCTTGGGACCCCAATTGTTTTAATTTGGCGCTCTGATTCGGCTCACATCTGACGCCTTTATCTGTCCCCATTAACTGCGGCCCAAAGCTGTGGCCACACAGCCTGGACCAACAAAAAAGCTGCCAACGTGCGCCAGGAGAGGGCGTCTTGACCCTCCCTTCGACATAGAGCCGTCCCCCCTAGAGCCTGATTTTAATTAATTTAGAGTGGCAGACATTTAATTAATTACCTGAGTTTATTTCTTTTCCATTTGTCAATTCTTTCTTTGAATTATTGTTGATTGGGTTTCTGGGTTATATTTGCTTTATTGTTTAGAAACCTTTTTGCTTTTGTCTTGATAATTTGTGATTTGGAATAGTTTCCTTTGAGTTTGGGGTGGCTGACATTTTGGTTATGGTATGTGTGAGAGTTGCCTTGATTTCATGTGTTTAATGGTGTTCTTGTCCTTTGACAGGTGCTGAGGGCCTTGAGCGCAGCGGTTCCCTTGGTGGTGGTTCCTTTTTCACTTTTTGGTTTGCTGTGTCACAGGTGTGGTGTAGTTTTGGATCCCTCCCCTTTTTGTTACCGCTGTCGTGGTAAGCCCCCAGCCCTGTCCCCTTTTCCTTTTGGTAGCTCCTCATATCACTCCTTATCTTTATTATTATTACTATTATTATTATGATTTATTTAGTCTGTTACTCATTTTAAAATAATTGTTTAATAAAAATATTTTTGTAATTGGAAATCACGTTCCTGTCCTGTGGGATTTTTCGAACTGTGTGCCTTCGTTTCGAATTGAAAACTGGAAATTGTTAAATCCTGTTTATATCTTGGGGTGAAAGTCCCCAGGTGGCGTTGTCTGCAACTTTTCTGCTCCGCTCGCTTTGCCACAGTTCCATAGAACAGGAGTGTGGTAGCTGAAGGCTCTGGCTCCCATCCTACTTTTGGACACTTTTGGAACCAGAAGTAACCCTGCCTTTTTTAGAGCGCAGTGCTCTTGAAGGTTGGTAAGCAACTATGAGCTGCGACAGATAGGATGGAGCCTGACCATTTAGAGCTTTGTATGTAAGGAGACAGCCTAGAAGTGACAAATGTGTGTACTAATTTTTCAGCATCTGTTTGGGACAGGATATGTCTAATTTTTGCAATGTTACGCAAATGAAAGAAAGCAGTCCTAGAAGTTTGTTTTATATGGGAGGCAAGAGATAAATCTTGGTTGAATAAAACTCTGAGGTTTCTTACAGTTGTGCTAGAGGCCAAGGTGATGCCATCTACAGAAATTACATCCTTAGAAAAGGAGTTTCTGAGGTGTTGGGGCCAAGAACAATAACTTCAGTTTTGTCTGAATTCAACATCAAGAAATTACGGCTCATCCAGGCTTTTACGTCCTTAAGACATGTTTGAAGTCTAGATGACTGATCAGTTTCATCTGGTTTCATAGATAGATATAGTTGCGTATCATCAGCATAACAAAGAAAATGTATAGTGTTTTCTAATTATGTTGCCTTGGGGAAGCATATATGAAGTAAAAAGGATTGGTCCAAGCAGAGGAACCTTGTGGCACTTCAAAGCAGACCTTAGTATGCACGGAGGATTTATCAAAAAAACTGATCATTATCACTTATTAGTTACATCAATCATTTCTAAATTAACTCATCATTAACTAATGATTAGCCACTGTCTGGTATCTGAATGGAAGTTACTTGAGAACTGACCATTAACTAATAGGTAGTTCCTCATTCACTTCTCATCAGTTCCCTCAGTCATTATCCATCCATCCATCCATCCATCCATTTTCTTCCGCTTATCCGGGGTCAGGTCGCGGGGGCAGCAGCCTAAGCAGGGAAGCCCAGACTTCCCTCTCCCCGGCCACTTCGTCCAGCTCTTCCCGGGGGACCCCAAGGCATTCCCAGGCCAGCTGTGAGACATAGTCTCTCCAGCGTGTCCTGGGTCTTCCCCGGGGCCTCCTACCGGTGGGACGTGCCCTGAACACCTCACCAGGGAGGCGTCCTGGAGGCATCCTAATGAGATGCCCGAGCCACCTCATCTGGCTCTTCTCAATGCGGAGGAGCAGCGGCTCTACTCCGAGCTCCTCCCGGATGACTGAGCTTCTCACCCTATCTCTAAGGGAGAGCCCAGCCACCCTACAGAGGAAACTCATTTCGGCCGCTTGTACCCACGATCTTGTTCTTTCGGTCACTACCCAAAGCTCGTGACCATAGGTGAGGGTAGGAACGAAGATCGACCAGTAAATCAAGAGCTTTGCCTTTCGGCTCAGCTCCCTCTTCACCACGACAGATCGGTGCAGAGTCCGCATCACTGCATCCCCTCCCTGAGCTACCACCTTATCGTGGTGGAGGGGTTTGCGTGTCCCAGTGATCCTAGGAGCTCAGTTGTCGGGGGCTTCATGCCCCTGGTAGGGTCACCCATGGCAAACAGGTCCTAGGGGAGGGACCAGACAAAGTGTAGCTCACAAGACCCCTATGATGATGACAACCAATGGTCCAGAGTTCCCCTCGCCCGGATGCGGGTCACCGGGGCCCCCCCCTGGAGCCAGGCCTGGGGGTGGGGCTCGATGGTGAGCGCCTGGTGGCTGGGCCTTTGCCCTGGGGCCCGGCCGGGCACAGCCCGAAGAGGTGACATGGGACCTCCTTCCCGTGGGCTCACCACCCGTAGGAGGGGCCGTAGGGGTCGGGTGCCATGTGGGCTGGGCGGCAGCCGAAGGCGGGGACCTTGGCAGTCTGATCCTCGGCAGAAGTTAGCTCTGGGGATGTGGAATGTCAGTCATTATCAGTTAACAAATTATTAACTAATGATTAGTTACTGTATGACATTTGATTGGGAGTTACTCAAGAACTGACCATTAACTAATGATTAGTTCCTCATTGATTCCTCAGTAAATACAATTTTTTTGTATACCTTATTATGGTTCCTCATTCCTTCCTCATCAGTTCCCTATTAAGTAATGATTAGCTTCTGTATGACATTTGATCGGGAGTTACTCAAAAACTGACAATTAACTAATCATTAGTTTCTCATTCGTTCCTCAGTAACTACTCATTTTTTGTGTACCTTATTGTTAAATGTTACCATTTTAAAGTCCCCATCACACTGCTTAAGGGGGGCCTTTTGACCCTTTTTAAAGCCTATAAACAAGGAAGGAGGAGGAACAAAGCATACAGATAAACTTTATGCACATGCAAATCATAAAAGACACTACCCAAATACCCAAACATAAACTTCCCAATATTGCAACCTCAAAATAGTTACAGGAAGTATTCCATATTTTTTAAGTTATGTGAAAAAGGGAATTACCATTAATTAATCCCTGCCACAAGATGGTAGCTGTAGCCATGGCTATGGGATTAGAAATTACCCATAACTGTATGGTGGACAGCATACAACGATGTAAGGCTCCTCCCAGTGTCTCTCTGTAACTAATTTATATATACCATCTAAGAGACCGGAAGTGCCCATAATTCATATTTTTCCCCTCCCCCATCCCTCCCACTCCCTTCCTTCAACAAAAACCTCAAAATCTCTAAACATTCCTGAGAATTTATGTTATGTTTTCATCCAAAGAGAACTTTTTTTTACAGTTAACTTCCCAATCTAAACTCAAACATTTTGTGACTAAAGGGGCAGAAAAACCAAATAAAAGTAAAGTTGGATATTAATTTACCAGATTTTTAGTTCTCTGATATAATAAATTGACTTTCAAATTCCAACCTGTCAGCCGGTGACTAGACCCAAATGCAACACATAGACTGAACAGAGTCTTTCAGAGACTTTATTCACCAAAGTGAAATAGTTCACAGTCAAAACAATATCCAAACGGAAGAAAGTCCACTTCGGTGACCCAGTCGAGCCTCAAAATGGGCCAAACCGATGACCTGGTTCGGGCAGGGGAACCACCGGAAGAGCAGAGCTTGTGAGTCGAGCCGCACTGAAGAGTTAGCTCCCGTAATGGCGGAACTCTCTGGAGAGCTGGCTCCCTGAATACCTTTTTCTCCTCAGGGAGCAGGAAGGTGGAAGGCGCAGATCAAACTCGGTGTTGAGAATCAGAGGGCAGGTCAGATCACCGGGGCAGAGACAGAGCAGGTTAGTCGGGGACGGACAAAGTTGGCAACAGGCAGGCAGGCAGGAACAGAATGCTGGAAAGTCTCTCATCAGGAAGAACAATCTGGCACTGAGGGTGAGACACAGGGCAGGTTATATAGGCGGAGACAGGAAATGAGCAACAGGTGGAGGTGGTTACTGCTGACGAGGGTGCAGCCATGCAGAGGGAGAGAGAGAGAGGGGGAAGCATTGCAGGTGGAAGAAATCAGGCTGATTAGGAGAGAGGTGTGTGAGGAGAGGCTGCAGAGGAGCAGACGTGACACAACCCAATCTGTTTAGAAATCTCCTCTTTGATCCCGCATCATTTTCAGACCTTGTTCAAGGCTACTCACTTCTGTGTCTTTTGGTTTGATTGTCACATATGTTTTCCTCGTCTTGTTTGTAGCTCGACAGTTCTTTGTAACAGCTCCTGATCTCGAAATCACATCATTTCGCTGGAATAGTTTAATCACCCATTGCACTTCAGGTCCAGTTTAAACTGATTTCGAGATTTTTGGAGATTTTTTAAGAACTCTACTCACAGTGGCATTATCTGGCATGCAATCTGGCATGCTGCCAACCAGAAGTGAGAGTTAGCTTGTTTAGTTTGTTTAGATTAGCCTTAAATCACATTGTATTATGTTGTGATTTGCTTTTCCTTTGATTGTAGTTTTGGTTAGCTGACTCTCTTTTGTTTTGATATTTTTGTAGCAGCATAGAGGTGTTTATCCGCTGTCATTTGCCGCTGCTGGTAATGAGCGCTGCTGGTGGCCGTGATGAGGTGGGCTGGTGTCAAAGCGGCATTCCTCCCACCAGTTCTTCCTTTTGCGCCTCCCTCTGTCATCACCGGCGCGTCAGTTCCGTGCCGAAGGTCGCTTGGCCAACAGGTATGGCTGCACGCTGCTTCACCTCGCAGGTTGTTTGTGTCTGTTTGTGTGCTTATGGCATTGGTGTTGTGTTGTAGGGCGACTGCCTGTGTGCTGCTCCGTGGCTCGTGTAGGTACTGCTGCATTTGTTGGCCGTGGTAAGTGTCCTCTCTCCCTCTACGGTATGGTTGATGCTATTAATTGGCTAATGCTAGAGTGGTCACAGGTAAACGCTGGTCGCTGCCCGGAGTCCTCTCTCTCCCTCCCTCCTCTCGTGTGTGTCTGTGTGTGTGCCGGCTGTGACCGAAAAGGTATGTGTCTCGAAGTGCGCACCGCATCATGTTCAGTCATTTAGCCATGCTAATAGTATTTTTCTTCTTGGTTAGGTGTTAATGTAACCAGCTGATTGGGACCGCTGTTGTTTTTGTCTCCGCTGCTGTTTTTGTCTCCGCTGCTGCTTGTCTCCACCGCTTCTGCTTTGCCCTGCTGCTGCTTGGCTTCCACGGCACAGTGTGAAGGCTTAATTGCTTGTTCAAACGTCCTGTGCGTGACGGCTGCTCAGCCGCACGCCACGGGCCGAAGCACAATTTTAAATATGTGTGAGTGTGTAAACGTGTGGGTTACGTTCTGTTACTTTTGGATTATTTGTATGGGTTAATTTGTATTTTTTTCTTTGGATTAGCCCTGATTTTGGCTACTTATGTAATTAATTTGTTAATTAGGTTAAAGTGAAAGATTTTCTATATGTAATTCGGTCATTCGGGTTTGGGTTTTGTTTTGTTTTCTTTAGCCTTCATTTTTTTATGATTGGTTACATTTGTTTAAGTTCTGCTTGGGCAGTTATTGATTGATATATTTTGTTAAGTTTAAGCTTGCGACCTGCCCATAAATGATAATTTTTGTTAGATTCTGATTTATTATTTTGTTGTTTTGTATTGTTCTCTTGCAACCCTACTAATTCGTTTAATTTCCCTTGCTTTCAGTTGCTGAAGGCCGGTGGTGGCGGTGCTGGTGTTCGTAGTGGTCTCCCCTGTCTGCTGTGTCCCTGGGAGTGGGTTTCTTCACTGAGAGTGTGTCTGTCACATATGCCTGGTGATTTAAGTTGATTCCCTTTATATATGTATTTATTTATTTATTTTTTTTTAGTGGATCCCTCCCCTGCACTAGCTCTCGTTCATCCACTAGGCCTCAGCCCCGATTAAGTTTTTTTCCCTCCCCCCTTACAGTGTGAATGGTTGACCTTTGCTTTTAACAATAATTATTTCATAAAATGTGTTTTAATTTTTGGAACCACGTCTCCTGCTTTTTGAGTTAACGAACCTGTGTGCCTTAAGTTGTAAAATTAATTCTCTGGGTGAAATTCCCAGGGTGGCGTTGTCGAGCCCCCTTTATCTGGTAACAATATTATTCTTATATTCATTCACCCCCTCCTCGCCACATTTTGTTAAGTTAAATATTGTTTTTGCTAACTTTCAGTTAATTTCTGGTACATGTGAAGAGTGGTTGCAGCAGCTCCGTATTCATTTGTGGATCTTACCTGAATATTATTGTTTATGGAAACCCTTTGGTAGAAAGTCAGTGTAATTAATTGTAACGGGTGTATTGAGGACCCAGATGCAGTACAGTACGCTTCACTGGCAGTTGGTAATAACCTTTATTAATACCAACACGAATGAAAAACAGGATACAGACTGAGAGTTCGTTCTTCGGGCTGTGAGCCCAAGCAATGTCTCTGGGAATCACACGAAGCGAAGACACGAAGCTTGTACCCACTGTGGCTGGTGACGAGGAAACCCCGTAGCTCTGCGCGCCGACAACACGTGTGTGAGCGTTGTCGGGAATCGAGCGGAGGAGTGGTCGAGGGCAGGCAGGGGTTCGGTTACCGGGAAGTCCGTCCACGGAAACAGCACCTGCACCACCAGGGATCAGGCAGGAGAATCGTCGAAGCAGAGCAGAGAGGTCTTTACCGGGGAATCCGTCAGATTTCCGGAATGCCGAAACTGAGCACGTGGTCGGGGACAGAAGGCAGGTAGGTTCACGAGGAGTCAGGCGAGGAGAGCAGGTCGGGGACAGGCAGAGTCGGCAACGGATGATCTGTTTGGAGAGTGCTGGAAAGACATGCATGCTGCAGAGGACAATCTGGCAATGAGTGTGTGGGCTGGAGTGTCTTAAATACCGGGTTGATTGCTGATGAGCTGCAGCTGTGGGGAGAGCAGGCTGCAGCAGTGGGCGGGGCTTGCAGGTAGAGCAGGTCAGAGGAAGGTGAGTGGAAATTTACTGGCAGTGAGGGGGAGGAGGATGCAGGAACCATGACATTAATATTCTTTAGATGCAAGTCCCAAGGTGGCGTTGTTGGAAATCTAAATTAAGTATATGAGTTAAGTTCTCTCCAGACCTGCGACCCCGGTGACATACAGTTGCTTGACATTAGATATTCTTACAGTTTGTGTTAGCATACCATTAGCTTAGCTTTAGTGCTAACATTTTTGTAAATCTTGTTAATATTACAGCACTTGATATTTCATGATAATGATATTACATGATGCCTAGTGTTGCTTGTTAGGATCTAGCCCAAACTCTTTTTAGGTCCGTGCATCATCTATTCGTTTAATTATCCAATTCCCTCTGGCAAATTAACAAACAAGAAAAGTCAGGATTTCGTTTTTTTCTGTATACACCAAATATTGCAAAAAGATGTTTGTTTTCTTATCATCTGCTTAAAAGAAAAAAACAAATAAATAAGGAAACAAAAACAAAATTAAAGCTGCAAGCAGCGATGAACGGGCCCTCGCTGTTACGTACCAGTCACAAATGCCAGGACCCAGATGCAGAGTTACAACAAAAACAGTCTTTATTACAAAACAGGAAGCGGTACACGGAAAAAACGAGAAAAGTATCAACAGAAAATCACCCGAAGGGAAAAGTAACAACAAAAAGGTAAACTAAAAATCACCATCGAAATGGGACAAACAGCTGATCTACAAATAACAAAGAAAACGGTGACAAGGCACCCAAAACTTAACGCTAACGCTAACAAAAAGGCAGGAGCAGAACACGAGGCAAGAGTCAGGAAATCACAAGAAGCACGAGCGAGACGCTGAAACACAGGGGAATCATCTGGCACAGGAGACAAAGGGAGCGTGGCTTATAAAGCCAGCCAATTTGGGCAGAACAAGCTGCAGGTGTGCCGGGCACCCCGTGCTCCAGGAGATCGCCCCGCCCCTCGGTGCTCACTCTGTAAGACAGGGAGAGGAAAGTCAGGCCCCCGCAGAACAAAAAACACAGCCAAAAACACAGTACCCCCTCCCCTCAAGGGACACCACCTGGCGTCCTACCGGGCTTACCCGGAAACCTCCTGTAGAAATCCTGTAGCAGTTGCGGGTCGAGGATGAGGTAGCGCCCAATCCAGGAGCGCTCCTCAGGTCTGTACCCCTCCCAGTTGACCAGATACTGGAAGCCCCTACCCCGTCTGCGCACATCCAGCATCTGGTTGACTGTGTAGGCCGGATGGCCGTCGATGAGGCATGGAGGAGGCGGTGGAGTTGCAGGAGGCTGAAGAGGGCTCTCGGTGACCGGCTTGAGGAGGGAGACGAGGAACACTGGGTGGACATTCAGGGAGGCAGGGAGGCGGAGACGGACAGCACTGGGGTTTATAATCTTCTCCACTGGATATGGACCAATGTACCTGAGGGAGAGTTTCCGGGAGTCGGTTTGGAGGGGGAGGTCCCGAGTGGAGAGCCACACTTGCTGGCCCACTCGGTAGTTGGGTGCAGGAATCCGATGGCGGTCGGCCAAGCACTGGTTGCGCTCAGCCGTTCTCCCCAAGGCGGCCCGGGTCTCGCACCACACTCGTCTGACCCGGCGGAACTGGGCGTGAACAGAGGGCACTGCTGCGTCGGACTCCTGGTTGGGAAACAGGGGGGGCTGGTAGCCGGTGTTGATCATGAATGGGGACAGGCCAGTGGCGGAGCTGATGAGGGAATTGTGAGCTTACTCTACCTAAGGCAGATGTGTTGCCCAGGAGGATGGAAGACGCAAGGTGACGCGGTGTAGAGAAGATTCCAGACTCTGGTTGGCCCGTTCCGTTTGCCCATTAGACTGGGAATGGTAGCCTGAGGAGAGACTGAAGGTGGTTCCCAGGGCCCGACAGAAAGCCTTCCAAAGTTGGGAGGTGAACTGGGGTCCACGGTCCGACACGATGTCCTGGGGGATTCCATGCAACCTGAGGATGTGTAACTAGCAAGTTAGCAGTCTCCAAGGTGGTGGGGAGTTTAGGGAGGGAGACAAAATGAACCGCCTTGGAGAAACGGTCTACCACAGTGAGGATAGTGTCGTTACCCTCGGAGGGAGGCAGTCCGGTGACGAAATCCACTGTGATATGTGACCAGGGTCGTGGAGGGATGGGTAAGGGTCGCAGGAGCCCAGCCGGGGGTCGGTGCGAAGGCTTGTTGCGTGCGCACTCAGTGCACGCAGCGACGAAAACTCAAACGTCAGCGGCCATGGAAGGCCACCAGAAGCGTTGCTGGACGAGAGCCAGTGTGCGGTGGACCCCCGGGTGGCAGGCTATCCTAGAGGCGTGCCCCCAGGTGAGCACTAATGACCTGGCGGACTGTGGCACGAACAACCGACCTCGCGGACACCCGTCTGGAACCATCTGCCCCTGCAGAGCTTCCTGAACCTCCCGTTCTACCCGCCAGTGGGCTGCCCCCGGGACACACTCAGGATCCAGAATGGTCTCCTTAACGGGCTCCCCCTCCTCCAAGGTGAACTGACGGGAGAGAGCATCTGGTTTGAGGTTCCGAGACCCAGGACGATAGGTGATGGTAAACTGGAAGCGGCCCAGGAAGAGGGCCCAGCGGGCCTGCTGGGAGTTTAGGCGACGGGCCGTGCGAAGGTAGGCGGGGTTTTTATGATCAGTCCACACAATGAAAGGTTGAGCAGCCCCCTCCAGCCAGTGTCCCCACTCCTGCAACGCCAGGACCACCACCAGGAGCTCCCGATTCCCCACATTGTAGTTGCTCTCTGCGGAAGTGAGGCGACGTGAGAAGAAGGCGCAGGGGTGGAGCTTGTTGTCTGAGAGTTGGTGCTGGGAGAAGACGGCCCCGACCCCGGAATCTGAGGCATCAACCTTGACCACGAACTGCCGGTCAGGATCTGGGTGCACAAGAACAGGGGCGTTAACAAACATGTTTTTCAGCGTCTCAAAAGCAGATTGTTCAACAGGTGACCAGGCAAAACTGATTTTTGACGAAGTGAAACGAGTGAGAGGGGCTGCCAGTCGGGTGTAGTTTTTAATGAACCTATGGTAGAAATTGGCAAAGCCAAAGAAACGCTGCAACTGCTTGGGGGTGGTGGAGGTTGGCCATCCTTTGACAGCCTCCACCTTGGAGGGATCTGTCCGTAATTGCCCCTTCTCCACCACAAAACCCAGGAAACTGACAGATGAAACATGAAATTCACATTTTTCTGCTTTGACATATAATTTGTTCACCATCAACCTGTTGAGGACATCTCTTACATGAGTCACATGTTCCTCCATGGAGCAAGAGAAAATCAGAATATCGTCTAGATAGACAAACACAGTTTTGTTAAGCAGATCCCTTAACACGTCATTCACCAGGCATTGGAAAACAGCGGGGGCATTAGTGAGTCCAAATGGCATGACCAGGTATTCATAATGACCCAAATTAGTGTTAAAAGCAGTTTTCCATTCATCCCCCTCCTTAATCCTGATGAGGTGGTAGGCGTTCCTGAGGTCTAACTTAGAAAAGATGCAGGCAGAGTGTAAGGGGCTGAAGGTGGAGTCAACCAGGGGGAGTGGGTATTTGTTCTTTATGGTTATCTCATTCAACCCAGTGTAGTCAATGCATGGTCGCAAGGATTTGTCTTTCTTCTCTACGAAGAAGAAACCGGCCCCCACAGGGGAGGAGGAGGGGCGAATGAGGCCGGCTGCCACAGACTCAGTTATGTATTTTTCCATTGCCTTGCGCTCGGGTTTGGACAAATTGTACAATCTCTTAGTGGGCAGAGGTGCCCCTAGCAAAAGGTCGATGGCACAGTCATATGGTCTATGGGGGGGCAGTGAGGTGGCTGAGGTTTTACTAAAAACCTGTTGGAGGTCATGGTAGTCGGGGGGTACACCAGTCAGGTCTATTACCTCCGCAGCTGAATCTGCTGACCTGGCAGGCAGAGTGGAGCGGAGGCAGTGGGCGTGGCAGTGGAGACTCCAGTTGTGGATGGTCGTGGTGGACCAATCGATGTGGGGATTGTAGAGTTTGAGCCATGGGATACCAAGAATGACAGAGTTCAGAGGTGAAGAGATGACATACAGTTCTAGGTGCTCGTGATGGTTACTGGAGAGTATTAGTTTTAACGGTTCAGTTTTGTGAGTAACCAGTTCTATGAGCTTGCCATCTACTGCGTGTACCTCCTTGGGAGAGGTCAGTTCATAAATGGGGATGTTGTTGGTTCTGACAAAATTGCTATCAATAAAATTATCATCGGCACCGGAATCAACCAATACCTTGGCCGAGACTGAGTGTTCGAGTCCGTGAATCATACCTGAGAAGAAGAGGAAGAGGAAGAAATGTGGCTCACCAGAGTCCTCTTTTCTACTGGTGAGCCCTGTCTTTTGGCTCCTCTGGGCAACGGGAAACGAAGTGGCCCCCCTGTCCGCAGTAGAGGCACAGCTGGTCCCACATCTGGCGTTGTCGTTCGGCTGGAGTGAGACGGGCCTGCCCCAATTGCATGGGCTCGTCCGTAGGTGGTAGTCGTGGCTCGTGTGTGTACTGGGAGGTGCCGGGCATTCCCGGAATGGAGTCGGTGGAGCTGGATTGGGAGCCGGTGGCGAGCCGTCTCCCCCTCATCCCCTGCCGTTCCCTAGCTCTTTCCCTCATCCTGTTGAAAATCAATAAGGGAGCTAAGTGAATAACACTCCTCCCGAACAGCCAATTCATCCTTTACCTCCCCTGATAACCCCTTAAGAAAAACGGCCTGAAGCGCCGAATCGTTCCATCCACTCTCTGCTGCTAAAATGCGAAACTTGATAGCAAACTCTGACACCATAAGGCTGCCTTGTTGCAAATCGAGTAGTCGACTTGTGGCCTGTCTACCCTTAACCGGGTGGTCGAAAATTCGTCTCATTTCGGCTGTGAACTGATGAAAATCATTCAATAACTCGTGGTTTTGAGAGGAAATAGCTAGGGACCAGGCCGCCGCCTGGCCAGTGAGCAAGCTCATTACAAAAGCTATTTTAGCTTGAGGAGTGGCGTACGTGTGGGGTTGCTGACTGAAAACCAAGTGACACTGATGTAAAAACTGTGCACATGTCCCTAAATCTCCGGAATACCTGGCAGGTATGGGGATGTATGGCTCGCGTGCTTGTGGTGCTGGGTCTGGTGGATGGTTTTCAGCTGGGTGTTGAGCGGTGGCTCCAGGAGAGGGAACGAGCTGGACCTTCAGGGCGGCCATCTGACTGCCTAGTTGGGCTATGTTGGAGCTGAGCTGCTGCATGTATTCCATCATCCGAGCCAGGGAAGTCTCGTTGTGGTTTACCTTGGTGGCTTGCGTGGTGAGTGTCTAACTCTGCTGGGTCCATCTGGCCGGATGATTCTGTTACGTGCCAGTCACAAACGCCAGGACCCAGATGCAGAGTTACAACAAAAACGGTCTTTATTACAAAACAGGAAGCGGTACACGGAAAAAACGAGAAAAGTATCAACAGAAAATCACCCGAAGGGAAAAGTAACAACAAAAAGGTAAACTAAAAATCACCATCGAAATGGGACAAACAGCTGATCTACAAATAACAAAGAAAACGGTGACAAGGCACCCAAAACTTACGAACGCTAACAAAAAGGCAGGAGCGGAACACGAGGCAAGAGGCAGGAGATCACAAGAAGCACGAGCGAGACGCTGAAACACAGGGGAATCATCTGGCACAGGAGACAAAGGGAGCGTGGCTTATAAAGCCAGCCAATTTGGGCAGAACAAGCTGCAGGTGTGCCGGGCACCCCGTGCTCCAGGAGATCGCCCCGCCCCTCGGTGCTCACTCTGTAAGACAGGGAGAGGAAAGTCAGGCACCCGCAGAGCAAAAAACACAGCCAAGTATCAGACCACAACACCTCGCACCTCCACGCACGATGGGGCTTCTGGCAGGATGCTGACTGATGCGACCGCATCTCTCTGAGAATGGGGAACACTCCATGCAGCATTGATTTAGTATTTCCTCCATGTAGTGTTGAGGCTGGAGATGTCTGTTTTTTTGTTGTAGAATGGTGGAGCTATAACCAAATATTGACGTGTAGATGTCTTCAGGCTGCTACACTTAAGCAGGATGTAAAGTTTGACATAGATTGGACCTGCAAAGTCAAATGACAGCAGCTTCCGGTGTTATTATGGAATATTGAAATTTGCTGCCTGTACAGCTGACAGTCAGTGTCCACAATAAACTTTTTGATGCATCAGCCAATTTGGCTGGAAGAAAAAATGTACTTGCCAAGCATATTTTTTACCAGACAAAATAATGAATAGCCTTTTTATCCTCACATTTACATTTATTTCAGTAATTGTAACTGAGATAATATGCATACTGAAAGAAGAGGTGAAGAGAGCAAAATCTAAAGTAAAAGTATTAAATATTATGAACATCTCGTTACCACAACCTCTGTGTATAAATGAGATCCCTCTGGCAAGCTGTGATGCTGTTTTTCTGTCTAGGGCTTTTATTGTGAGAGGTAAGAACTGAAGAAGTGCAGCTGCTGCACTGACGCTGTCAATGTAAGAGCCAAAAAGAGTTTGCTGTGATGTTTCAAATTACGGGGGTTCTGTCTTAATATCTCATAACCTTCATTGGTACGCACGGAGCATTAGCTCCCAGCAGACCGGCTGCTGGTGATAGTTTAGTGATCAGCTGATGTCTGGTGCTGTAAACAGAGCCGCAGAACGAATAGCGCTCGAGATGGCTTGGTGCACTGTGTAGATGACACAGAGATGCAGCAATGCCATGTGCCTGTAAAAATGCAATGGAGATTCTCAGCAGAGTTTAATACATGACTATTTTGGCATAAATATTTACCCGCCAGTGTGGTGAATAACCTTCAGAGATGTGATCACATTTGGCGCTCGGCGGGTGTTTATTTGGGACCCCGCCGTCAGTTTTTACCATGATTTCAAAGCACAAAATGCTCCATTATGTCTGTAAAAGGCTCGTATCGGCTTTTAATATCAGTGAATTAAACCATCGGGCTCTACTAGAGATGGGAAAAATTCCCTCAAAAATTTCAATAAAATAAAAAATGATGGGCTTCTTGTGCGATTAAGGGCATGGCTCCAAGAGGCTTTTTTGTAGGTCTTGGTATGTTACACGTTACCCAAGTTTGTAGGTCTGGGTTAAACGGCCTGCGGGGGCTGGTTCATTGAAAATTTCTAGGGGGCGCTACGGAGCCATTTTGACAGATTGATGCAAAAAAATTATGTCAACTATCACAATTAGCGGTTTCTGATGTTTCTAGCCATGTTTATTGACTTTTGTTGCATGCCTTGCCCCTCGAAAAGTACTTCCAGTTTTATGGCAAATAATGCATATCTTTGGCAACAGCGTTTGATGACAACTCACAACTCACAACTCACACAGTATTCTAATTGAATATGAGGGCAATTAAGTTAACCTGCTACAGGGGAAAAATCAAAGAGTAAAAAAAGTAACTTCCTGCTACCAATAGGTGGCACTATGACTATGATTCAAAATTGCACTGCAGATGTCTTCAGGCCCGGACTCATAATAAATCTGTGAAATTTATTTGTCTATCTGGGGTGAAGTTATAACAGTTTTTGATGTCATGTCGAAACATCGAAAATGTCCACCCCACTGCAGGAACGCCTTTTAATAAAAACTTACAATATTCGTTTTAATACATAGAGATTTTTTGAGACCATTCTGAGATCAATCGAGTCAACCTGCTAGGAGCTGGACATCTTACTGTAAAACTTTGCCTTTCCTGTGTCAATAGGTGGCGCTCTCATTATAGTTTAGAACTGTCATATAGATGTGTTCAGGGCAGGACTGTCATCAAACATGTGAAGTTTGGGGCAGATTGGACCATTCACAGCAGAGTTACATACCACTTCCTGTTTACTTCCTGGTTCCTAGCAGAACATGCAAACTAGATGCCTCATACAGATCACACAGTGTGATGAAAACTCATGAATTTGATAACTTTTGGTGTCATGGATCTTATGAAGGTAGTTTGAAGTCAATCTGATGAAAGCTCTAGGACAAGTTCTAAAAATGACGATCCCTGAAAATGGCCAAAAATACACCAAAATTAAAACTTCAAATCAAAATAGCTGACTTCCTGTTGGTTTTACGATATGGTCCCAAGAGACTTTTTTGTTAGGTACTGGGGTGTTGCACAGGCCTCCAAAGTTTCACAGCTCGAGGTAAAACGTGCTGCGGGGGCTGCTTGACATATTCAAAAAGTCAAGCAGCCCCCGCAGCACGTTTTACCACGTTAAAGCCCTCAAAAAGTGAATTCATTTGAGAGAAAAAAATAAATAAATAAATAATAATAATAAAAAAAATAAAAATAAAATAATAATAATAATAATAATAATAATAATAAAAATAATAATAATAATAACAACAATAATAATAACAACAATAATAATAATTCCTTCAGGTTCAAGAGGGTCCTCGCACTAGATACAAGTAAGATACAAGGGAGAGGCAGTGTGGCTTGTTAAAATCAGGTATTCTCTTAAAAATAGGGGGGTTTGAGGTGTTTTGCATGTTATGTAAATCCATCTGTGAGTGATTTTGTGTGTGTATATATCCATGTACGTTGGCAGTCCTGATGGCCCAGGGGAAGAAGCCGTCAGTCAGTTTGCTGGTGTGAGACCGGGCTGACCTGTAGCGCCTTCAGGTGGGCATCACTTCAAACAGTGGGTGGGCAGGGTGTGAGAGGTCTCCTGTGATGGCCTTGATTTTCCTGAGGCAGCAGGATGTCGAGATGTGTTCCAGGCTGGGCAGAAGGCAGCTGATGATCTTTTCGGCCGTTTTTATGACCCTCTGCACCGCGTACTTGTCCATTATTACCTTGTCCACAAGGTAAATCATTTAGAAAAATGAAACATACTAGGCTTAATGGGGAATTATTCTTAATACTGAAATTGTTACACTACTGTATTATATTATTTTTTATTATGTTGTCATATATGTAATCCTGTTATTGTATATTGGTAACTTATAATAGGAACACTGGGTGCTGGAGGAACTATTTCGAAGCGGGTTATAAAAACAGAAGGCTCTAGTTTAATGCAGTTCATTAACATATAAATCCAGTAGAGGGCAATATTACACAGCCTGATGAAGGCTCTCCTTTGAAGCACAGATCTGACTAATTCATGAATTTGCATGCTGTGTTTACACTTTGTATTAAAATCACTCTCTTATATTAACAGTAGTGTGACGACATAGACCTATGAAGTAGCCTTGACCTTTTCAAACTTCCCCCTCCCTCTTTCAGCAAAAGAGCTACACAGGATTTACTGGAGCTAGGAGACTCCCTGCACTAAGACAGCACCCTCATCCTGAAAATCAGCTCCCTGTCCTCTGCAAGCCTTTCCCTGTTCCTTATTTTTTTAAACCATGTACAAGGCTTCGCATTGGTATGCTCTTTGTTTGGGTAAAATGTTCTAATGCAGTTTTTAAAATGTTAACCTCACATATTTTTTGTAGTTGTAATCTGTGGTGAGTGTAAGACTACTTCTGCTGGCATTTTTCAACAACATTTTCCTCATCTGCGTGTCAGGGTGCCTTTCTCTACACACCTGGATCGTTCCCGTGAAGCACAGCAAAGCATGGTGGCGACTATCTGGAAGGACACCACAAAAGAAGGACAAATACCAACTACTTGATGTGCTAGTTATGTTTCTGAGTTTATAAGATATTAATGAAATTAATTAGTTGCAGTAAGTTATAGAAAGACAAAGATAAATAAAATACACGTTTATATATATAAGCAATAAACAGCAACCTGCTCCTTTACCATGGTAAGTCTAAAATATGTCAGCATAACCATATATGTCATATCCACATTACTCATATTTATACTATATATATATATATATAAATTTTATCTTTTGTATTTAATCATATTTATCCCTTATTTAGCACTCAGTCACTTTTTTTCTGTTGCCTCTGATTCTTGAACTGCTGAAATGTGTGAATCTCCTGAGTGTGAGATTAATAAGTCTGATCTAACCCTGGCTGTTGACAATCTTCAAATATAAGCATGTTTTACTTTAAAAAACAATATAATAGTGAAACTAAATACAATGGTCTTTGTGTATATTGTAAATAAATGTGGTTGTTGACTGCTATTTAGCGAAAATCTGAGTTCTGTCTCTCTGTATAATGTATTCAAATGGCCAGGAACTACTCGAAGCCTCCATGTGTCATGTGGCACCTGAGCATTTTGAACTTCCGTTGTCATTACTCTGTTTATTCTAGTGCACTAAGTCCACGAAGAGCATCCTCACGTAGCTTCTCTTGTTCTTCAGGTGGCTCAGCGCTATGTGGAGTGGATTATGTATGTAACTGTCTTTTTCATTACATACTGTCCATTTTGCGGATTTTGCTAATATTTCCACTTATGCAATTGTATGATACTGTGCTTTTATTTTGTTATTCTTCAGTACAAGTGAGTGATTTATCCAAAAATAGTAATGTTGCTATTTCTGGTGTCTGAAGGAATTAATAAAAATAAAAATTGAAAAAAAAGAAGTGACATGGTACTCAATTAATAAAATACTAAATCGTCAAGAGAGGTATATCCCACTGTGGCTATTGACAGGCAATAAGAAATCTCTCCATATTTACATAGTTGGATGGATAATACACCTGATAGGCTTGATAAAGCATGTGTGTGAAGTAGTGGGGATACAGATTACACTGATCTTGCTTTTATGGTAGCCTGTTGACTGCAAATTCAGTGAATTACATAACATAGGAACATAGGAAGACCAAGTCAGATAATTGTCTTGGTTAAATAATACAGGTTTTTAAAACGTTTGCTTTATGAAGAAGGAGCTATGATTGCCTTGTTTTTTCAGAAGACATTCTCACTTCAATAGAATCAATATCACGAAATTCAACACATACAGAAGAATAAACGCATCTATCATTTACGAGTTACTTGCTACACTGTAAAACATAGTTGGTAAAGCAACAATGCAAAAACGATAAATTAAACAATCTTCTTTTTGCTTGTTTAGTTTCCTTAAAATCGACGTGTCCCAATGCAGGCATGCCCGCTCCACACAATTCCTATCAGGGGTAACTGCCTTAACACAACACCAACCACACTCATAGACATTATATACGGGGTTAGGGTTGTATATTATGTCTATGGGCCACACTGAGCAATGCGCGTCCCCGACACCGGAAGTTACAGTGAAGTCCCTAGTGTTGATTCATGAGCTGGGCAGAGTGAACCGGCAAAGACGGCACCGAGGGAGAAGAGGAGTCAGTGGACGACAAAACACAACAAAATCCAGGGAATTAAACGTATAGAGGTTTGTTCTGCTGTCATCCACTTAACTGGAATTGCTCTTCGTCGTGTTTCGTCGAAGTAGCAGCGGAGTGTGAATCCTTCTGAAGGGTTGCTCACAAAATTACCCAAGTAGTGTTAGCCTGTGATTAGCCAGCTAACTTTAAGCATTTCGTCAGCTAACATCAGATTAATTCGTGTCTGCGTTTTATTTGCACACTGAGTGTGTGCAGTTGTTATGTATCAGCGGGCAGACATCGGTGTTCATATTCAGAGCTAATTCTTAAACAAAATGGTTGGAGAAGTTATCAAAGAATCAGTCGCTGACGTCGTTAGCAGTGGTGTAAGCTAACATGCTAATGGTTAGCTTACTGTTTAGCTACGCCCAAAGGCCTTAACATTCCCTAAGAAATAATGTCAGTTTTCTCCCGTTAAGCGTTTGTCTGTGTTCTGTGTAAATAAACGAAAAATGCAATGCGAATTCCCTGAATAGATTATCTTTATCATGTAATGTCCGTCAATAATCAGATTGAGAAAACTGAAGTTAACAAGCACATAACCCCAACTAATGTTTCACAAATTTCTCCGGTTGCATGAGGGATCATGCCTTTTTCCCCCAGGTTAAGTTTGTTGTTTACCTTCTTCAACATGTCTTTCTCTCAACTACAGTTCCTTACTGTGAACATCCGCAAAACAAGTGCCTGACGTCCAAGCGTTGAAGAACCCTATTAATTTACGAGAAAGAAGTTCAACTGCCTGCACCTGTTGGCTGAGGAGAAAGCCTGTTCTTCAGTGACCCCGGTGCTTGTGTGTGACCATAGTGTGTGAGCAGATCTCCCTCCCTATGTGTGTCACAATGGGAGACATCAGTGACCTGGACCGACAGATAGAGCAGCTCAGACGCTGTGAGCTCATTAAAGAAAATGAAGTCAAGGCACTGTGTGCCAAAGCCAGGTAATAGATCACATCTATGCATATTGTACAGACACAGAAAACAGAAACACACAGACACACACACATATATCTGATAGATGTAACGATATTACATTTTCATATCACAATCATCGTGTTCAAAAAATCATTGCGATAATTGATATATAGAGATAATGTTGAAATGTGCTGGAAAATGTTCAAAAAGTAATGATACACACACTGAAATCATAGGATGTTTTCAGAATGGGGAGGGATAGGCTGCACATTCAGCATTGCTGCATCTGTAGGTGATTGTTGCTGATAACTTTGGTTGAGGCATTACAGTCTGCCAGACAGTGCCAATTTTGTGGAAAAAATCTACAAGCTAAGCATGTTTTTTACCAGCCAAAATAATAAATCCCCTTTTTGTTTCACATACGCACATTTATTTCAGTAAATCTAATTGAGATAATAATGACTTAAAACTTAGAGGTAACAAAGCCGTTTGCGCTGTCGGGCAATGAGCTGTTTGATTGGTGATAGTGAAACGCCGCTCGGTTGTCAAGTAATTGGCTGTATTCTACAGTCAGTCCTTCACTGCATTACATGATTGCTCAACACTTCTGCTGTTGCAGTGTTTTGGCATGAGATTTGCTTTGGTGTCATGAGAGCGTGAGACTAATAAGATAAGATACACATCAGTACTGTATGGTGTGTATGCTGACCATTTTAAAAAAAGAATAAATACAGTAAAATAAATAGCTAAATAATCAACAGCACTGTTAAGAATCAACCAACTGCTGACTATTTTAAAACTGCCAGTGAATTAGGATCTGTTTGTAAAACAAGAAGTATAGCTTCTCAGCATTTACACCTTCCAGGGAGCTAAAAAAAACCCCTCTCACTGGGGACAGAAGAGGGTGGAGGAGTAATCTGTTTGAGTTATACTGCAGCTATAGAGTGGAACATTTCCCAGAATGTTAGAAAGCACCACAGTTACAGAACAGTCCCTAAGTAGGCCTAACGGCTTTGTTGTGATCTCTACATATTTACATATTGTTCTGCTTGTTGAGAGTTGGAAGGAATCAAATATCAGATATTAGTTTAGTCTTTCAAAATAACCGAGCTGGAAACAAACTACACCTGAATTCACACTGCAAGAGCGTCTCCTCTCCTCCTGCCTGTGCACCTGCACGAAGGGGGAGATGCTGGGCTGACAGCCGCTTACAGTGGTGTTCTGCGGTTACTGGGAGAAGCGAGCGTGGTAATAAATGACAGTATATTACCTCCTTGTTCTGTGATGATCTAAATACGTCACAAATGTCTCTTGCTTTTTAAATTGAACACCGCTGACAGGGTCCTTTCCTCCTGTCACCCTGGGACCTTAGATCGTCTTGTTCGTTTGCAAAATGATGGGGCCATTGTTTATTATTTTAACAGTATGTATTTCTATGTGGCTTACCTGCTTCACCATCTGCTCTGCAGTGACGTTAGCTCTGCTAATGTGCTTCAGAGTTCTAAGAGTAGTGAAAACAATGGAGGCAGAGTGCAATGTGCTGGACAAACTATATAATGAAACCATTTCTAAACCACCCAAGCATCGTTTTCTGCATTGTATGGTCTTTAAAAAAATTGTCTAATCGGCGCATATTGGAAGAAATATACGCAGATGCCAATATAGGTCTGTGAGAGACTCATATCGGCCAAGATTATTGGTAAACCGGTAAGTCGGCTGGGCTCTTGTATACATACATTATGGATGTAATGAAGCATCACTAGGCAGTTAAAAATTGGGAAAAAAACTGCATAAGATTCAAAATATCATCACCGTGATACTTGTTTTAACAGTAGAGAGGGTAGTCTGCTTTTGACTTTGCTTGCTCAAAGTGTCACGTCAATACTTGCGCAGTGTCCTACGTCATGTCCAAGACTAGAGACAGCTCGTCAATGTAAATAAGACAAAGCAAAGGCTCTGTGACAGGCAATATTGAAAGAGAAGATGTGCCCTAAAGTTTCAAATTGGAAGTGTGGTGGCATTTTGAGCTTCCTTAATTCAGAAAGTATAAAGGTGAAAGATAAAGGTAACAGAAAAGACAGAAAAAAAACCCGGTCTGCAAATATTGCAAGAGGTTGTTGAACTATACAAATAGCACAACTAAGATGATGCAGCATGTGAGCCGGCATCATAGTGAGGACCTGTGGTAAGCCCCGCCTACGCACGTTACTCCTTAACGACAACTACACGGCCAAACCACATTGACAAGCGCATTTGCAACCCCACTTGCCCAAACAAGTACAAGAGCCAATGAGAAAGCCCAACTTATAACCTGCGAGTGGGAAATGGCCAACTTAGTTCTTCAAACTCGCCCTCTCTGCTTTCCGCTTTGGCAAAAGCATACCTTTACACACCAGCAACCTCTGTCCCAAGTGAAAGTTTGCATTCATGGCATAGTTTGTGTTTTGGCATTTATACCCTACCTCAGAAATAATGAGGGAATCTTTAAATTGATTTAGAAAAGAACAGAAAATGCAGTATTTTGTAAAATTATTGTTTGAAATAATTAAAACAATATATTTCAGTCATACTTTTTCTGTAATCTCATTTTGTATTTTAAAACAATTTTGAGAAAATCATATTGTGAACCCAGTGTTGTGAATCCTATCGAATTGTGAAATGAGTGAACCATTACATCCCTAACATATATACATATATATGTATGTGTGTGTGTATGTGTATATGTGTGTGCACACATATATATCTGGAGAGACACAGAAAGAGAGAGAACCCCAGTAAGGTCCTAAAACATGGAATTTACTTAGCTTTTCATTACCTCAGATTCCCTTGTCTCAAAATTTCAGGGTTTTTTGAATGGGTTTTTGGTTGGAAGCCTTAAATAAGGTCTGTGGTTAGCTTAAGAACACGTTTTGTTCTATGACATAAAATGGGTCAGTAAAAACCCCACTCATAAACTTCGATGCTATGTTCCTTTTTGTGTCCCTAAATGAGACTACAGAACGCTATCCCACCGAACTGTGCTGAACACAGCTTTGCGGCCTTGTGGAGACGCAACTGTAGTATAGTTCATTTTAGCCTAGCAGTAGATTTTTACGTCTGGTGATTACAATTAGACCTCAAAAAACATGAAAATTGTGTTCTTTTGTGAAGATTATCTTGCTGAACCAAGCATGTTGGTATCATAAACGTTTTTTTACCACAGAGCTTATTTTCTGCAATAATCCAAAGTCCAGTGGAGAAATCCTATAGGCTTTTCGATGAGGAACTGGGGCGATGTTAGCTTCTAGGCTGGTCTACAAAAAAATGTCATCCATGGGGCACTCCATGTATGTATGCATATATCTGTATGTATATATATGTATATGCTTATGTGTGTGTGTGTTTTGCCCCACCCCACACCCTCAAACTGATAATATATGTGTATCAATCAGAATGTCTGTATTTTCAGAGAGATTCTGGTTGAAGAAAGCAATGTCCAGAGAGTGGACTCCCCTGTCACAGTAAGTTATGTTTTTTTTTTTACTGTTGTCTGCTCATAATTTGGCTTAAAGTGGATTAAATGTGGTATTAATATTTCTTCTGGTTTTTGTTTGTTTTCCCTCAAAGGTTTGTGGTGATATACATGGTCAGTTCTATGACTTGAAAGAGCTGTTTAGAGTAAGTTTCTGTGTGTTACACGCTTTATACTACAAATGTAGTAGTCACATTTTGCTTTTATTTCTGGTTGAAAGTTTTTCTAACTGCATTTGTCATCACAGTGCCCACATCTGACATACCAATTTGGAGCAGGTTGTAGACAAATCTTGTAACATTGTTGGGCTTGCAAGACATGGTCTAGTTGTTGGATGGGATCTGTTTGCCAGGAGTGCTGCTCCTCAATCCAGACAAACAGATCCTGTGTCAAGCTTGATACTGGTGTCAATGTAATGTAGATTCATTTACATGGTGTTCACAGTACCCCAATGTTAAACTGCTTGATTTTAATCTTATCACATGACAGGTTGGTGGCGATGTCCCAGAGACAAATTATCTCTTCATGGGTGACTTTGTGGACAGAGGTTTCTACAGTGTGGAGACTTTCCTTCTTCTGCTAGCTCTTAAGGTATACAGTTTCTTTTTTTCTGATATGTAAGTGTTTGGAGAAAATGTATGATCTTTGTACCTGCTCAGCAACTGTTACAGCAGTTTTTAACAGGAGAAGCAGCCCTGTGTGTGTTTCTTGTATGTATTCTATATATTCTTGTGCTTATTTTTTTTTAATATCTTGAGGACATGCAGAAGGGTTATGGAATCCCCTTGCTCTCATCACATTGCTTCTACTGTGCTCCTCAGGTGCGCTATCCAGACAGGATAACTTTAATTCGGGGAAACCATGAGTCCAGACAAATCACCCAGGTCTATGGCTTCTATGACGAGTGCCTCCGCAAGTACGGCTCAGTCACAGTCTGGAGATACTGCACTGAGATATTTGACTATTTGTCCCTCTCTGCTATTATTGATGGCAAGGTGAGATATGTTTGGCAGTATTTCTTTCATTTTTTCTGACAATTAAAATCTGTGCAATAAATTCCCAGACACTCATATGTTTCTGTAGAGGTATTGATACTCTAATAGCTGGTTAAGTAACATCTCAGTTTAGGGAAACCCTATGTGTGGTCCCAGGGTACCCACAAGGTCTTAAAATCTTAAAATACCTTGAGTTTAAAACTCTCAAATTTAAGGTCCTAAAAAGTCTTAAATTCATCAACAGTCTTAAATTTGTTTATAGAGGTCTAAATTGTTGTACTTGTTTTACTGTTCCTCACAGTAATGTTGCATGTTACGCATCATGCTGTGTTATAGATGTTCTTATCAGACTGTCCGTGATGACTGGTTTTTTTTTTTTCACTCCGGTACTTTGCGCACATCTGACACCCGTGTACTTGCTGTCATCCCTGCTCTCTGCTCTGTGGGCTGAGGGGGTGGTGTTGGCGGCTCAGCACAGAGTTCGCAACAATACAAAACAATAACTTTATATCTTTAGATTCATAAAATGTACCCGAATTCATGTATACATAGGATATTACTACAGACACCCCTGTTATCCTCCAGCACAGTATTCGCTGTCAGTGACCATTTTACTGTCTGGGGAATGCACTTTTTTTTTTTTTCCCTCTGATAATGCTTTATTTTGATAATAATTGTGCCACTGATCAATACTGTAACCATTCATGTAGATGATGACTCGACTGTCCAGGGGATGCGCTGTGTGTTGAAATGATTATCAACAGTGATCACCATTTTCCTATCATAGTTATCATCCTGTTTTATTGATAGTTAAAGTTAAAGATACCTAAAAGCTCTTCTTAGAAAGACAGTTTATCTCACAAAATGTTTAACCATTAAATTTAAACAGTAGCTCATTTAAATTTTTATTGATTTCACATAAAATCACAATTTTCTTTTTAGGCCTCTTTGGTTCTGGTTTGGACTCTTAATGCAACAAAGTAATATCTTTTTCATTTAATGTTATTAGAGTACAGACACACACCTTACAACGCTACATTAATCACATATGAATGTGAGTATTGCTAACATGTTATATTACATTTAATTATTTGGTATATAATTATTTCTTGGTCTGAAAATGTCCACATATTTTGCATTATATCCATCAGATGTTTGCCAGTATGGCCTTAAAGTTGACATTAAATTTCATTTTAGATAGTATTAAAAATGTCTTAAAAGTCCTAAATTTAACTTTGACAACCCTGGGGGTACCCTGGTATGTCATTTAGTTGATACACTCCTCTCTTTCCCTGTCTCTGTTCTACAGATCTTCTGTGTGCACGGTGGCTTGTCTCCCTCCATCCAAACACTGGACCAAATCAGAACCATTGACAGAAAACAGGAAGTTCCCCATGATGGGCCAATGTGTGACCTCCTGTGGTCAGACCCTGAAGGTATACAAGCAATCTGTTCTTTTTTTCCTTCATAGCAATTTGTCACCAGTGGGGTAGATTATTAAGATGTAGATCCATTCACAGCTGATCAGATCACATCAATTGATTCAAGGAGCTGTTTGCATATGTTGGTCAAGTGAAACTTAACTTTCAGACCCCACAGAATGAACGATTAAGTTTCACATGCAGTGCGCCTGACATTCTGCAGCACCATCTGTGTGTGTATATATATATATATATATATATATATATATATATATATATATATATATATATATATATATATATATGTATATGTATGTGTGTGTATGTATGACGATGGCAGGGCATGTAGATGCAGCAGTCAGTAGCCCCACAAATCCTTGCTACTTTTATATATTTTTTTTATTTTAACAACTCCATGGCCCCTTCTGTTGAAGCACGACTTCTCTACAATAGAGAAGCTCTTATTAACTTTGGGAAAAGTTGTGTGGGTTTTTGGACTGAATGCAGCAGACTGCGAGAGGATCTCCATCAACAGCATATGCTTTGCAGCCAGTCAGACCACAGGGGAGAAATGAAATAGAACGTGCCGGACGAAGAGAGGGAGGGAGCTGGCATCAGGGCAAGGCTAAACTGAATTGGACAGAGAGCTGATCTTTTACCAAACCTGCTTCTGGCTACTGTCCACTAGCAGGAGAATGTCGATGAGATGCAGTTGAGGCTCATTCAGCAATGGGACGTCAGAGACTGCTCTGCCCACATCCTTACAGACATGGTTAACCCCTAATTTCCCCTGGCTCCGATCTGTCACGGGAGACAGAGCAAATGGATTACACTCTAGTATACGTGTTAACTTCCACTGGCTCCGCTGCATTGCCAATCAACTCCCTCCCATCTCCGACAGTCCGGACGCTTGTGGATCAGATACGCCAGGCTCTTTCTTGCCAGCACTTTGCATCAATTTAGCCAAATTAAGCACAGAGCAGACAGGAAATCAGACAGCGACACAACATTAAAACATCCAGTTAATTTTCAGAATAAAACACTACGTGTTTACATTTGACTGTATTTCAATTACCTACATCAACAGAACATCACAATCATCACATGACCTGGGGTCAGCGGGTCAGAGGTCACTACAGAGAACATGAATAAGGAGAAGCTAATTATGGAGGTGGAAAACCACAAAATTATTTATGACACCATACATCATTTTTGTAAGGACAACCATAGAAAGGAAATGGCATGGAACAACTTATTGGGAGTTATGGTAGTGAATGGAGTTATTACTGTTTTCTTCTGTACTGTACTGATATGTTGTGCGTGATTCTATAATTACCACGGGATCTCCTCGGTCTTGCCACCCCAGCTTATCTGTAAGTGCTGCACCGTGCCAGACTCAAACTGCAACCAGTGGGAGTTGACAGATTAGAGAGCACAGAGCAAAACTGCAGCAGAGCCGTACCGCAACGCACATGCAAGCAGTGGAAATCCAGGGTAACATCCTGGCTCAAGCTATTGCACTGGACTGACAGACCTTGTTCAGGGCCAACAGGACACAAGACTCTGATGCAAATTCAAAAAATGCACTGTTGTATGACGCCACCAGCAGTAACATGCCCAAGCAACCAGATGGAATTAGTAGCTGGTAGGGCTGTGACGGTATGCATTTTTTGTCACTGCGGTGATAGAGCAACGTATTCGCGGTTTACCAGGAGCACATCTTTAATGTGGTGCGCTTTATTTGTCTTCTAAACCTTTAAAACATCGGCTATTTTTCTTTTAAGGTTGTGAGTCAACTCCTTGTCTTTCTAGGTTGGGAGCAGAAGATCCTTAGTTAATAACTGATAGACTGGTTTCACAGAGGGCTGTAACATCCTTGTCTAAGGACGATTCATTTGTAAACTCTGCAACTAGCTGGTTAGAGATAGGGACTGTGTTATTTTTGAGGGCAGAAGAGCTGCTGGAAACCAGGTAAGGCATTTTTAAAACATTAAGCCATTGGGGAGGGACTTGTTTTTAATTTTGTCCTAGGTGAGGGACATACAACATGAAAAGGTAGTATTTTATTTTCATTTTAAATAGAAAAGTCACACCCCAGCCACCCCCCTCCTTTGAAAAATGAAGTAAAGTCCCTCCACACCGGTACGGAAGCTAAGCGATGTCCTGCTGTGGACGGGGCTGCAGAAAACCTAGAAAAATAATATCAGTTGAAGTTTACACTGTATTTGAAAAAATCCACAACTGATCTCTGTGGCGGTAAAGCAGCAGCAACGCTGCCATTCAGTGGAGTTTTTCCTCTATTGAGTCTTATGATTTTGTTAACGCATACGAGCTGAAGAGAATCTGCAAAACAGAATGTATGACAGGTATTTCCACAAAGGGTGCATTTTATTTTGTCTGTTTATTTGTCTTATGTGGTAAAGAGAGAAACTCCTGCACGCTGTCCCACTTACTGCTGACAGGAACAGAGCTTCATCAGGTGTATCACATAAAATTCACAAAGGTCTGTCAGACTGAAACATTGTTTTATTCATTCAATAAATATGTCAGCAGTAAGCTCGACAGTGTGCCGGAGTTTCACTCTTTGTTTATAGATACCACATAAGAGAAATAAAAAGACACGAAAGAAATCCCCCATCAGCTTGATGGACTGTCCCTGCCCCTTGCGCATGGAAGCTGAAGGGAAAACAGTGGAAAAGTTTTGTTTCTTAAGATGCCATTGAACATATGGAAGGAAGTTAATGATGATAATAACTAGACAATGTGTACTATGTTTGTATTTCATATCACACACCTTATGCATTCCTGTAACTTTGACCAGCAAAAAAATGGGGAAAATGAGCTTAATCCTTAAACCCCATGTTGTATTATGTTATATTATATTATAATAATGCTCTTAATTAACAGCCCCACTCCAAAAATCTATTTGTGGTAGATGATTTAGCTGTGGTGACCAACCACAAATAAATTAATGTGTGGGAATCTATGCAGTGGTGGAAATGTAGTTTGATATACAATAGTAGTTATCAGCTTTAAACTCTGATGCCACTGACCTTTTCTGCCTCAGACACCACAGGATGGGGGGTGAGTCCCAGGGGTGCTGGCTACTTATTTGGAAGTGACGTGGTGGCCCAGTTCAACGCAGCAAATGACATCCACATGATCTGTCGAGCACACCAGTTGGTCATGGAGGGCTACAAGTGGCACTTCAACGAGACGGTGCTCACTGTGTGGTCAGCACCCAACTATTGCTACAGGTATGTTGATACAGTCCTGTTTGAATAGACAAAACGCCAGAACCTTCTAAGACAAGTTCAAGTATCAAGTCCCAGTTAAAAGCACAGCTTTTAAGGTGTATAATATAACAAGACCACAGCACTCTGATTCATTTGAATGGAGCCAGTTTATCAGAACAACGTGGATTAAAAATGCAGGTTAACTTAATGTGTTAATCCTCTGACTTTTGACTGCTGGCTGAAATATGTTAGCCGCTTCAGTCAGGTGCATTCCTAACAGCTGTGTTTACTTTGTAGAGGTGCTGCTAAATATTATGAGAATAAGCAAAGCATTTTAATTTGGCACTTTCGATGCTATTGACGAGATTCTGTCATTTACATTTTCATTTTATTTTAATATAATTATCATCAAGAACCAGCGGTTTAACTCGCCCGTGTGTTTAACCCAGATCTGAACCTGGAAATAAAATGAAGTCAAAATACTAACTCAACAGACTGTGAAGAAGCTATATTATTTTTTTAGTGTGTATAAAAACAGAAGATCTGTTCTTTACTTCATGTATTCATTATTTTTTTAAAGATTATTAATAATGCTGGCCATGGCTGGAAAGTATTGAATTGTGTTTCCCGAATTACCTTTTTTAATAAAATATATTATCTTTGTTTCACATGTATGAAATGTCTTAAAGGTGCATTATGTAAGCTCTGGACATCATTTTAGTTTAAAACATTTAACAAATGAACTAACCCTATCAACAGAGTGTGAAGAAGTCACACCTTTGTCATTATGTCCAAGATGTCTATGTATTGTATTACAGAGATATCCGCTGCCAAGCAGCCAGGGACGGATCATCCCTTCTGTAATAATGCATCCTGGCCTGAGAGGCGATGGTCACTGTAGCCTCTAGTTTGCCGCAGGAGAGGAGGAAGAAGTTTAGCCAGCTGGTGTTGTATTGAAACCACAAACGCCAAATGTGAAAACCCTAAGAAAGCAGCCTTACTTTGACTGGCTGTATTCTTGCTCTGCTGTCAGTTATGAATTGCCTTTATTGAAGACTGATGACTGTAAATTGCAGTTGTATGGACACAGTATTAGACCGACATTTAAAGGGTAAAATACTCATACCTCTTCCTCTTCATACCTCTTCATACCTCTATTAGTATGAACTGCGTAACTGGAGATTACAAATCGCTCCTTTACAGTAATCACTCTAAATAATGCTTCTTTACCCTATGCTGTCAAATTTATGTCAAATCTTAAGGGGGCAATACATATATTCAGCAGTGAATTACAATGTCTTGCATGTACAGATATTAATGCCAATGCACACAATAAAAATCTTTGTGCACAAATTCAACCACCTCACAAAAGATTCAGTACCCACTAGCAAATTATATGGTTTCATATGTGCAGATATTAACTTCCACACACGTGATTAAATTCTTTGCGCACTCATTTACAGCAAGCACACAGCCTTCCTGTAAGAAGCTGTCTGCTTTGTGAGCAGACAGCTTCTTACATGGAGTCAGTGTGAGTGCTTGCTGATGAATGTGTGTGTGAAGAGCTGAATGGACGTAAAACAATAGAATTTGCTCAAGGTTGTGTGCAAGGTTGTTGAATTTGTGTGCAAAGCATTTTATTGTGTGTGTGGCAATATCTGCAAGTGAGACATTATAATTTGCTTGTGAATATATTTATTGCCCTCTTGATATTTGACATAAATTTGACCTCATACTAACCAAATTATTTGAACAGCGCATGGTCATTTAAGGATAGTCAGTTTCGTGTTGGCCAGATCTTCTGTTCTCAGGTTGGGTTGGAAAATAATTGGTCATATGTGCTGGAGGCGGGCAGGGTGTGGTACTGCACGTCATAGTGTCAATTCAGAAATGTGTCTTGAAAATCAGTACACTGCGGTATAGCCCTGCATGGGACTGTTGTCTTAATCCTGTTCCTGTCCGCTCCCATTGCATTTGTGATAATTACTGCCTGCTTCCACGATGTGCCTGTTTGTTTCACTCCCAGCCACAATATATGGGTCTTCTCCCACCCTCACCTGCATAAACATTACCTTATCTCTAGATGATGATTTCTCAATTCAGCATTTTAAGAATACTCTTTTATTCACCTGATTTTAGAGTTTGCTCACAAACTATTTGAATCTGCCCCCCACCCACCCCCCCACCCCCTTTGTGAATGAATTCTACCTGGAAAAAAATACAAGTGAATACGAGACCCTGCGCATCATGTTTTTCTATCTGTTTTTGGTCTTTTATATCATTTAAAAATATTCTCAAGTCTTCAGGGCCAGTTGTGGAGCTGCATTGCTTGTTAGTGTTACACAAATGCCCTGGCAACTTGCGCAATGAGCCACACTGCAGAGGCGGTGTGTGGACATTTATCTGCGCTGATCAATTTTGCGCCTACTCGACTCTTCTAATCACACACTCAGCTGATCTTAGGGCCGGGCGATATGGCCTAAAAATAAATCTGATTTTTTTCACACCAAACCCAATTAACAATTTTAATATTTTTTTTCCTTCTTTAAAACAAACTACAAATGACAAATTACTCAAAACAAGTTTTGATTTTAATTTTAGCAATAAAAATTAAAGGCAAACTGAATTTCCCTTCTGTTAATGTAATAAACTGAATTTCCTTTTGGGGGTTTGAGTGCAAGCTGCAAACTTAAAAAGTGCACTGTGTATTTTCAGGGGAGTGGGAGTTGTTTTAATTTGCACTGAAGGCTGTAGTTATTTTACAAAACATATTTACATGAATTAATTTATATTATATCTTTAGCAATATTCAGCCTAACTGTGCAACAGCTTTCAGTGTTTCTACATCACCTGCATTTGTCTTTATTAGTTGCATTGAGGGGGATAGAGAACAGCATAACTTCTTCTACAGCTGCCAACAGCCCACCATCACTCCCAGTTAGAGAATGGGTAAAAACCAAAACAAGGCAGTTAGGCTGGGGCACCAGGCCTCCAAATCACTAAATCCGCAGCTGGATGAGAGGTCTACCTCTGTTGCGCTTTCAGTCTGTTCCAATGGATCTTTCAATCAGCTGTGTGATCAGCTAGGTGTGTTATTTATGTTTATTAGGCCTTCTTTTTGTCAGTTGTTGAAAATAGTAAAAATGTCCACTTTAAATGGACCATAGTTCGTTTCCTCGGATAATCCAGTTTGTTTGGGGTGGTGTGAAGGTTAATTGAACTCTGTCGCAGACCAAACAAGCGAACTCTGGTCCACTTGAAAATGGGAGTCTTGTTCCGCTTCCAAGTAAACCCTGGTGCAGTTTGTTTGTGGTGTGAATGAAAACAAAGCAACCACAGAACTTTATAATAGGAGAAATGTGATTTTAGCAGAACATCTTCAGCTGAAGCAATAATAATAAATCCATCTTTTGATCATGAAACATTTCTGCGATTTCATAGTTGATCCTGACAATGGCCAGTGCCGCTGCTACAGGCTATAGGCTACAGGCAGCAGCAAGGGCACGCTTTTACGTGATTACCAGTAATTAAAACAGTCAGATGCCTCTGTTGGGTGAAGTTTTTCAAAACTTAAGCTTATTAAAACATACCTGTGTTCAACAATAGGACAGGAATGTCGAACTGGCCTCTCTGTCATTAGTGTCACCACAGAACTCATTCAGAAGCCGTCATATAATGGCCTGATTGACGATCTATTAGCAGGTAGGCTAATGTAGACGTGTTTCTCTGTAGAGCCCAGCTGCTGAAAAATGCTTGTTCTATAGTTCCTCTGTAGTGGAACATACATATGCAGAATTTATTAAGTTTTGTGATTTTTCTTCTATAATGTGTGAGCATAACAAGAAAGCAGTTATGATCGCACACCCACAGCGGCCCTGATAACATGATCGATGTGCAGTCTAAAAATAGCTCCCTAATAATGCTTATTATCCGTTTCATCATTTCTTTATGAGCTCTTTGCAACACCAAAGAACATAAGTATAAACTCATTAAAGTATTTAAAGCATTAAAGTGCTGCATCAACTTCACATACTTTGATGGAGATTATGCGCATGGTTGAGGGCTCTATATCAGGAGAAATACGGGACAAACATGATGCTGGGGGAGAGGGCAGGGAAAAACAGGAGTCTCCTTTGAAAATTGTGAGGGTTGGCAAGTTTGCTTAAACATCCTAAGGGGAAAAAAATACAGTGAAGGCCAACTTCAACGTCCTGCGCAAACCTTGCTGACATTTAGGCCTGGCGGGGGGTCTCATCTCATTACTCAACATTGTTGGGTAAACACTGCAGCTTTACACTGGGTGGCTGTGCTGTCATACGGGACACAATGGGAAAATGTTTCCACTAATGTTAGCTGCTTTATATCAGGTGTTTGTAGGCTGACGTGGTCTTGTGCATCTCAGAGTGAGACACATATTTCCCACTTGGCTCCTGCCTCTGTTTGACATGTTGAAACAAAGTGGTCGCACTGCTTCCTTTGGTTGCGGCACCCTTTAAACAAACTTTGCAGGGGATTGTGGTTTGCTTAAGATCTAACGCCACAAAACCGAAACAAGTTCCAAATAGATGACCAGACTAGGCCATTTTTGGGAAGGTATGGTGGAGGAGAAAATCGAGATTTGCATTTTTAAAAATCATCCTGAACCACAAATTCAAATTAATCGATAAAATCGATTTATCGGCCATTCCTAGCTGATTTTAAAAAAAAACAAAAAAACAAAAACATTAACTTGTAACTTTGATTTTTTTTATTTTGTCCTTGAACGATAAGACTGTCTTGAAATCATTGGTGCCATGTGATTTCAATTACTTTGTACGTATTTCTCGTTTTACAGAAACCAGTGAGAGTGAAATTTATGTTTTAGATGTTATTATAAGACTGTCCGTGACTTACTGCATAGACCTGACATCTGTCCAGCAGCCTTCTTCCCAAGTTCTCTGCTATGTGGCAGACATGGTGGTGTCAGCAGCTCAGCGCAAGGTTCTCGACAGAACAAGACAGTACCCTTCTGTTTTTAGATTCATAAAATGTACCTGAATTAATGTCTATGTAGGATATTACAGTAGACATCCCTGTTGTCCTCTGGCATAGTGTCCACTGTGACCACATATGCTGTATTCACTGATGTAAGGGAAGCACTGTTTATTCCCTCGATAATGCTACATTTTGATAATATGATTGTCCCGCGAAACAATACTGCATTCATTCATCTCGAAGATGACCCAGTGATTTTGTACTGTTGAGCAGGTGCGCTGTGTTGAAAAAAAGATCGTCACTGGCAGTCGTCATTTTCCTTCCGTAGATATTCAATAACTTTTGTCTTGTTTTGTTCTTCTTTCTACCTTTTCTATCTAAAATCCTTAAAAAAGCAGTTGCATCTCAGGTTCATGCTTACTTATCTGACTGACTTTATTAACAATTTCAGTCTGGTTTCCACCCTTTCCCTAGTACCTAGATGAGCTTTAGTGTTTTGAAAGGCACCCACAAATAAAATGTATTATTATTATTATTATATTATTTTTAAGGAAAACATAAAACACTTCTCAAAAAGAAGTTTATTTCTCAGTGTTGAACTATTAAATTTATATATAAGCTTATTTAAATATTTATGAATTTCACATAAAATCACAATCATGTCAGATTTGTTTTAGGCCCACTTGATATTGGATAGATGGATTTGGTGCTCTCTGTGCTTAATTCCAGATATGACATTTGTATGTTTGGTACATAGACTGTATGTAAAGACACATATACGGTCTTGTTTTGTAAATTATATTAGAAAGTTGTAACGTTTTCAGATTTGGGATTTAAATTTGACCATTTCTTACATGCTTCCTTACCCATACATTTTCAACATACATGAATATTCATTAATTCAAGTTATTGTTAAAAGGGTCTTTTAAAGTCACATAAAGTACTCTGTGAGTACTCGGTTAAAGGAGATTTATTGATATTTATCATGTATAAACATATAGCTTGAAAATACCACATTATTACTGTTAAGCCATATTGCTCCACCCATGGATCTGTTGTCCACAATGTGGCAATTTGGGGGGAAAAAAATAGGGTGCATCCCCAGGATGGTTGGATAGTGAGTTTACGGCGTCCTTTAAGATTTTATTGCATCAGGGACGTAAGACATGTAGCTAGCAACATTACTATGGTAATGTCCTTATTTTTTTTTTGGTTAGTTTCAGCTTTATTAGATAGGACAGAGTGATGGGGGTAAAGAAAGGGGACACGACATGCGGCCACTATGGCAAGGACACTGCCTTCATACATGGGGCACCTGCTCTCTCCACTGAGCGAACAGGTGTGCCTACTATGTTAATGTACTTAACCACTTCTGTCTCTTTCTGAACAATTAGATGTGGAAACGTGGCGGCCATCTTGGAGCTGGATGAACATCTACAGCGAGAGTTCATCATATTTGAAGCAGCGCCGCAGGAGACCAGAGGCATCCCCTCCAAGAAGCCAGTAGCCGACTATTTCCTGTGAAGTTTTAAATGATGTGTTGAAATCTCTGGCACCATTTCACACCAGCTGCCCTCCATCCTGCTGCTGGACAGTCCTGTCAGTCTGAACTCAGAGCAGTTAGACAGAAAACCTGCCAAACCCAGCAAAGCTTCATACAGCTTCAGCTTGAAGACCTGGATTTTTGCCATACTGCCCAAGGCTGACAGAGCAGTCACTGTGAAGGGTGTAGGGGCGAGGTGGATACTGGGCCCATGACTGTTGTCATTTCTCGTTTTCTTCCCTAAGCCTCCTTCCATTTCTCTATCTTTCTGTAGATACCACAATTAACCTCTTGTAGTATTACTCCAAGACAAACATTGTCATTTAGTTTTAGAAGTATCTGAAAGGAGTTAGATTTTTTCTTTTGTGAAATATATGCAGAAGTAGAACATTTAACCATTTTATCATTTAAGGAATTCCTTCAATGCATATGTTGTCTTGTTTTTGTATAATTGTTGCTGCCAGGATTAAATGCAAGATGACGAATTTCCTCAACCCTCTTTTTGCTCTTATGTTTGTGTATCACTATTCAATGCTCAATGCTGATGCTCAGCACCGTCACATATACCAGAAATGTAATCACTGGCCAACAGGAGTCACTATATTCACCGCTGTTTCCTCTCTCAGTTCCTTTTAATCTACAAATCTCTATAGGTCTGTCAATTTTGATATTGTGAGAATAAAGTTTTTGTATCGATGCTGAGTTCTTTTCAGGTGTGGTTTAATGACACATGTACACAAATGTTTATGGCTACCAATCTACCTTCTTGGACATCACTGGTTGTGAATAAGCTAAGTAGGATAAGTAATGAATAATGGGTCAGTTCACCCAAAAACTCTGAGGACATGTCTGAAAGGCACTAATGCAAACATTACTATAAAAATCCAGACTGGTTGAGGCACTATCAGTAAGAGTTTTTCCTTTCCGTTTTTACACTGCTGCAAATGATGTAGTTGCCTGTTTTGTCAGGAGTCGTCTAAACTGTTCCGCCATGAGTCACACTTTAATCCAGACTGAACTTGACTGTTAAAAATGTGAATTAGGGGTGTGCGATATGACGATTGAAGATTGTGAAGAATTAGAATGTGTCCACGATCTACCACCACGGAGAGATCATTGTATCATGGTAAAGTGCCCATTCTATTGGTTGCAGTTCTATGCTCACACACGAGGTATCCAAACTTTTTAGCTGGAGTGCAGAATGTGGTTTGGCTCTGAGAATGGCCGCGGGCAGCGCAGCCTCTGCCGGTCACACAGAGACATGCATCCCTGGGTCTGACTGGAGCTACAGAAGGGGGGGGAGTATGTTAAAATGCAAAGCAATTGGAGTGTCAAATTGCTTTGCATTTTAACATATTTCAGGGTTGCCAACTCTCATGCTCCTGGACACATGCTTTCACCATCACTCTCACGCCCTCATGACACCAAAGCAAATCTCACACGAAAACACTGCGACAGAAGTGTTGAACAATCATGTAATGCAGTGAAGAGCTGACTGGAATACAGCCAATTATTTGACAACCAAGCGGTTTCATTATCACGGATCAAACAGCTGATTGCCCGACAGCGCGGCACAGTTAGAGAGACACAGACAAACAGAGCGAAGCTTCTCCTCACAGCACCAAAGTGTCTGAATGAACCAACAGACAAATATTCAGAGGTGGAAAGTGACTGACTAAAGTGAAGACTATTTTGAGTTAGTTTCAGGTTTTGTCCGTTTCATGCCTTCCCCATATATACACAGATAAAGAAATCATAGCAAAATGTCGAGTCTTGGCTTTCTTTCCCCTCCCCGTGTATTTCATATGTGGGAAATCATGGATGAAAATGAAAACACCAAAGAGTTTGTGCCCCCAAAAACATAAATAATATTTCACCTGAAAAAAGATATGGTTCCCATCAAAACAGTGGAAAACAAAATTGCACACACAGATTAAAATCTGCTCAAAAGGGTAACTTAATTGGGAAATTAGCTTGGTTGTACTGTTCAGTAACATGCACAATAGTCTAAAATCCAAAATTAAAAAGAATTGTGACAAAATCGTGATCGTGATCCTGCCTTAATAAAGTTGTGATATGACATTTTTGCCATATTGCCTACCCCTAATGTGAATAATATTCAGTGATCTTGTTTTGTCATCTGTGCATCTTTCAGATGTAGTTGTGGAGAGAGGAGAATATGTCCCACAATGGTAAAATACATTTTTTCAATTGTTAATTTATTTGTGGATTTATTTTAATAGTAAAACTGTCATACAGTCACAGACATACCAGAAGGATTGAAAAACAAGATCAAAACCAGACAGTTGCTGGTTCAATCACTGTAAGTGCAGAAAAATCTGGGCCAAGTGAAAGACCAGTACTTGCTTAGCCCTTATTATCATTGCCAATGTGCCTTTGAGCAAGCGCCATTCAGGGCTGCTGCTTGGTGGCGAACATATTAAGATGATAGTTGTGTTTGGTAAGTTTTACGGTGTAAAAGTGTACAAGTGGGTGAGTGTTCATGAAGAGGAATGCATTGCCCCTATTGAAACTGCCCTTAGTTGATAAAAGATTTCAAAGTAAAGTTTTGAACACATATGAAAACAGACTGTCAGGTGCATGTCAAGCATAGTAATAACATGTCTGCCAGGTGTGTATTTACACACACCTGACAGTTATGTACGTTATGCACACTGGTAATTGCCTGAGAGCTATGGGAGGGATGTGTTGTTATCCTTAGAAAGAAGATGGGGCAACAAGTCTCGGATGTGGAAAGCTAAGTGACTAGATGATGCAGAGTTAAAAGCAGGCTTTGTGTTTTGAGTCAGTGTTGGTTACGGCCTACAGTAACTTGTGTTCAAGGTGAAATAAAAAGGCAAAAAGAAAACTTACTAATGTCTCATTGCGGGTGTAGTGGTTTAAATAGGGGATTTATTAATTAATTAGCAATTAATTAAAATTATTAATTAATTAACAAAACTTTAATTTATAAAGATTTGCTTTTGTGATGTGTGTGTATAATGTCAGGTCCCTGTACACCTGGAAAAAGAACTCTGTAGCAAACTTTAAATTATGAGACTAGATTAATTTATAAGGTACAATGGGCTATCAACCTTTATATTTTAATGGGTGGTGCTCCGAAGTTTTTAAACTCTAATTTTTAATGTAAACGTATTGACTTATTGCTACCTGATAGCCGAAGTTGAGTCCCATTACTCCACTTCATCTTTATACCAATTAAGGTTTCTGAGTCATAATTTTGCATTATGAGTTATAGTTATGTATTTTGGCATTGATTTATTAAACTACTTACTACACAGCAAACTACTCCTGAAAGACTATAAATGAATGAGTTTAAGAATAAGTATGGATAAATGATGAAACAGTGAATACAGCAAAGACACCAAGTGAATAAAATGACTAAATGAACAACAAACTCATAAATGAAGCAACAATAAAAATGAGGGGATGAAAACCAGTGAGGAACTGAATTAGGTGTGACATCTTGACTTGATCAGGTGCACTAAAATAGAGCTAGATGATCAAGCAGATGAAAAGGTAAGATTGAAGAAAAGTCAATGTCAAGCATCGATCAACAGTAGAGAGGCAACCTATCCATAAAACATTGAAGGAAAAGATAAAGAAGAGGCCTGATCAGAGAATAACCCATAATTGTATTAATGGGAGATCCTAACCTAGGTCAAACATTTCCTATGTGTCCCTATCATTTAAGAGCATCAACCCCATAACAGCACAGGAATGATCGTTTCACCTTCCTTAAAAGTCTCGATGCCAGGGAAACGGTTCGCTCTGGAAAGCAGTGTGGCTTTTGTGAGGACACGGATGGGCAGCTCGGTTACGCTCGTGCTGTTTCAGTGGCTGGCCTCGGTCGGTTTGAACCGACCAAAAAGCCCAAAAAGCCAAAAGAGCCAAAAGAGCCAAAAGATCCCAAAAGACCAAAGTCCTTCAACTTCACTGGGGTTATAACTCCTGTGAAAAAAATAGGTGTGGTGCTTGACCGTCAAAGTGGAAAAAATACACTCCTCCCTTCTATCACTTCTACTGTTTTAACTGTGTAGATTTCATTTCTTCCTAAAGTGTTGATAAAGTTCACTACAGGCCTTCAAATCTTCGATATTTGAAACCATGATGCTCTCCTTTGCTGATTAATACCAAACACTTCTGAGAAAACCAAATAATTATTTGGCAGATCATTAACTAAGGAAAATAGTATTATCCATGTTAAAAAAACATAATGAATATGTGTGAAAATAAGTAAGTGTAATACTACGGTATCAAAACACTCTGATATAAATAAAGGTTGTTAAAGATCCTATTTAGTAAAGGTATACATGTACTAGTATCAAAATATAACAAAGTATGAAAGTACTTAATATGACCAAAGGTCTATCAACAAAACCTATAATTAGAAAATCACAAATAGCATGATTACAAAACAATATAGTATCTGTACACAACAGTGTAAAGGAAGGATAATTAACTCAGAGTACCAATGACTTATATATACATCATTCAAAAGCCAATGCTTGAGTGCCATTGACTTATATATGTCAAAGTGTGTTTTCGGCGGCTGGCACAGGGGGGTGCTCTAATGATCCCTGTGTATAATATTGGGGCTGCTGGGATTCATAGTTGTAGTACAAAAGACGGTAGATCAAAGCATGAAGTGAGGTGGAATCAGAGAGCAGAGTGGTCTGTACGGAGGTGATTCAAAACTACAGCAACAAAGCTATATCAATTCAATATCAACATAAAATGCCCCCCCAAAAACGGAGAGGGTCAAGTGGCCAGTTTCACCAGTGGACGCTGGAATAAACTCTCATGGATCTCGGGCCTCCCCAAAATGCTCTTGACTGAGTGTCCCGCGGGGTCTGAAGCGTTTACTTTGAAAAAATTTGAAAAACTACTGCAGGTAGGAATAATGGAAGAGGGCTCCGGTTCTATTTTGTGGGGTTTCTCTCTCTGAACTGGGGCCATGTTTTCTCGCATTGTGCTGTACTTTGCATATTTACACTTAGACTTAGACTTAGACTTAGACTTAGACACGTTTATTTATCCCACTTGTGGGAAATTAACTTGTCACAGCAGCCGTATGTACAGAAAAAAATATATAAAAATATCAATATATACAAAATATAAAATATAAAATATACAATAGTGCAAAAATAGGCATGTATCAAGGAAAACAAAAAATGTACAGGTTGTAAATACAAAAGTCAGAGAATGCAACTTATTATTGTAGTGAGTCCAGGTTATCAGGCTGGTGTTGGACCTGCGGTAGCGTTCCTTCCTGCAGCGTGGGTACCGCAGTCTGCTGCTGAAGGAGCTGCACAGGTCTCCCACAGTCCCATGAAGGGGGTGAGAGGGGTTGTCCATGATGGATGTCAGCTTGGCCAACATCCTCCTCTCACCCACCTCCTCGATGGAGTCCAGGGGACAGTCCAAGACTGAGCCGGCCCTCCTGACCAGCTTGTTCAGCCTCTCCCTGTCCCGCTCTGTGCTTCCACTGCCCCAACAGACCACAGCATAGGAGATGGCTGATGCCACCACCGAGTCATAAAATGTCCTTAACAGAGTCCTGCTCACACCGAAGGACCTCAGTCTCCTCAACAGGTGGAGACGACTCTGGCCCTTCCTGTACAGGACATCTGTATTGTGTGCCCAGTCCAGTTTGTTGTTGAGGTGAACACCCAGGTACCTGTACTTCTCCACGATCTCAATGTCCAGGCCCTGGATGTTCACCGGTACAGGCTGAGGTGGTTTCTTCCTGAAGTCAATCACCACCTCCTTTGTCTTGCTGGCGTTGATGCTCAGGTGGTTCCGTTCGCACCAGCAGACAAAGGAGGTGATGACCTCCCTGTACTCCAGCTCGTCCCCCTCTGACACACATCCAACGATGGCTGTGTCATCGGAGAACTTCTGGATGTGGCAGCTGTCAGTGTTGTGGGTGAAGTCTGATGTGTACAGTGTAAACAGGAACGGGGAGAGCACTGTACCCTGTGGAGCCCCCGTGCTGCAGACTACCACATTCGACACACAGTCGCTGAGCCTCACATACTGCGGTCTGTTGGTGAGGTAGTCGATGGTCCATGCAGCCAGGTGACGGTCGACCCCGGCTCCCTCCAGCTTTCCCCTGAGCAGGGCAGTCTGGATGGTGTTGAAAGCACTGGAGAAGTCAAAGAACATGACTCTCACAGTGCTCCCGGGGCCCTCCAGGTGCGAAAGTGACCGGTGCAGCAGGTAGATGACGGCGTCGTCCACACCGATGCCCGGCCTGTACGCGAACTGCAGGGGGTCCCTCGCGCTGCTCACCAGGTGCTGGAGGTGGGTGAGAACAATCCTCTCCATGGTCTTCATCAAGTGAGAGGTTAAAGCCACTGGCCTGAAGTGGTTGGGCTCCCTGGGGTGCGAGGTCTTTGGAACAGGGACCACACAGGAGGTTTTCCAGAGGAGTGGCACCTTCTCCAGACTGAGGCTCAGGTTAAAGATATGCAGAATAATTCCACAGAGCTGATCTGCACAGTCTTTAAGCAGTCTGGAGTTGATGCCATCAGGGCCAGTGGCTTTCCTTGACTTTGTCCTCCTGAGCTCCCTCCTCACCTGGTCAGCAGTAATGGAAAGGTGGGGGGTGGAGCTGTGGTGTGGCTCCTGCTGAGTGTGGACGGGGGTGGAGTGTGTGGATCTGTCTGGTAGGGGGTGGAGGGGAGTGACATGGTGTGAGGGGGGCTGTTGGTGTCTGAGGTGACACGGGGGTGGCGGAGGTGTGAATGCCCAGACCGGTCAGGGCTTTGGTGGGTGGGGAGGGTGAAGTGGTGGAGTCAAATCTGTTGAAAAACAAATTTAACTCGTTGGCCCAGTTCTGGTATCCACATTCTGAGCCCCTTCCACTGTCCTTGAAGTGGCCAGAAATGGTTTTCAGGCCCCTCCAGACCTCTCTGGTGTTGCCCCCCTCGAGGCGCTCCTCCAGCTTCCTCCTGTAGCTATCCTTGCCCCTCCGTATCTCCCTCTTCAGCTCCCTCTGCACCCTCCTCAGCTCTTCGCTGTCACACATTTAAACACATAACAATTTTCAGATGTCTTCTATGTCACTGAAGGCAACATTCAAATCACTGTTTTGCTTGACAGACTCCCTTTCACAAAAATGCATTTTTCTCAGCTTTCTAGAAAAAAAGTGGTCTTTTTGATGAAACTAGCCTCTATTCAACTTCCGATAAATCAAGAATGGAACAAGGTGTAAACAAACATTTTTTTTCCATGACGAAAAAGAGAGTTTTTTCTTTCATTTGAGCTATTCGATGTTTTCAGAGTCTTTGTACAAAATATTCTGTGGGTCTTGAAAGATGACTCAAAATGGCTAGAAAAGCTGGCACAAGCCACTTTCCATTCTATAATAGGGCTGGCACTCAATGAGTTAAGATACAGATAGAGGAGATGCATATCAAAATGCAAGTCTGTACTAAGAGTCTTTCCATTCAGTATGTAGCACGCTGCTGTCAGGGGGTTACGAAAGGTCACACCCCTCCACACACACACACACACACACACACACACACACACACAGACACAGCTTGTGTTTGTGAGTTTGGCTCAAAATGGGCAGGTAAGCAAAGTTCCAGTTCTGTAGGTATGAGACCTCCACACAACATTTTAAAGTACATTTTACTTTGAATACAAAAATCACTTAATGTGGTCCTGTCTTACAGTCTGGAGATGTGTGGGTATGTCATGTGTTGGTTGTGCAACAAAGACATAAATTGTCGGTTTCTATGATGTAGAGATCTCCTGTATCTCCTTGAGTCTTTGCAGGAGCTCAGTTGACAGCTCCTTGCCCCAAATGAGTCGTAAGTTAACTCAAACTGTCGGTCGGGCAAAAAAATCGGTCGTAATTTAGTTCTGCTTACAAGAGTCGTAAGTTCAACAAGGCAGTTAGGTCCATTAGCTGACCCTGAGGTTCATCTAAGGAATCTCCTAAAGAAGTTTCAGTTTTGGGTAGGCATTTGAATATCTTCTTATCAAGAGTTGTCCTCATCATCCACTACACAGGCTATTGAGGGACATTATAATGTACAAGAACAAATTTACACATTGTTTAAATGACAAGACCCATTCTGACTGGGCCTCACTCTGAACTCCACTCCTCCTCCTCCATAACCTCCAGTCCACCCTGAGGAGAAGCAGCACAGGCAGGAGACCTAGCTGCTGATGGAACATAGCTTGCACCACCACCACCGCTGCTTAGTGTCAGAACAAAAATGAAGCCCAAGCAACCACCAAAGATAGAACTTCTATGAGAAAATGAAAAGTAAGCTCCCTTCCTGAAAGTTCCAATGATGGAAGCATCACGTCAAGGAGGCCAGGTGTTGGTATTCAGATCATGGTCAGAACAGGACATCATCCAAGCTATGGTCCATGTGATAAGTACTGAATGGAGATGTTTAATGAGCAAAATGCTCAAAAATGATTTATATGACATTCAACTGACCATGTATCAAGCAGTAACTGGGCGGAAAAGACAGAGGTCGTGGAAGAGGTGTCAGAAGATGTGGCAGTGATGCTCCTGGTGGTCAGACTATCTAAACATTAAGAAAAAAGAGAAAAATGCACATCCCATGTCAGACTGAGAGCAAGACGAGATGGGAAGGACCCCAGTGAAGGAACTGATTATTTTAAAATATTGAATAAAATAGGGTGCTGTGAGAGAGGCTGATGGCGCTGTGATTCTTTTCTGTGATTCAACATGGTGGCGCCCTGCTCCTAACTACACTGAACAACAACAACAGTATGATAAGGATTAAGAGATAAACAGTACAAACTGGACGAATTAGAACGTTTCATCTACGAATACTACAACTCAATCCACACAATGGGTAAGAAGGGTAAAAAGAGCCCAACCAGCTCACATTTCACTGTGTCCATCATCTCTGAGCAGCTAAGAAGGACAACAAACACCCCGGGCCAATAGTTGCAAAGTTTGAACATTTCAAACACAAAGACCTGATTAAAAAACAAGGGAGAGAACTGAAAGGTCAACTTTGGGATGGTTTTCCACGTGAAATCATGGAAAGATGCAATGCCCTTTTTCCAATAAGAAAGCAATTCCTGGAAAAACAGAGGAAAGCAGTAATTTTGGTTGATGAACTGTTTGTTGATAGGCAACTCTTTTGCAACTGAATGTATGTACAATCACAAGACCTATAAGCATAAAAAATGCACCACAGTCTGTAGTCTGTTTGATTTTTCAAACAATATTGTGGTAATTTTTGCCTCACAATGTCACCATTGTTTTGTCTGTTCTTTTGTTTATCGTTTTATGTGCCTTTTTGCTCTTATTATTCACAGTCACATGTCTGCTCAAGCACATACACACAGTGTCTTTCTCTCTCATACACTTGCACACACACACACACACACACATATGCACACGCATACACAGACACACACAGACACACACACATTCACTTAATATATTATATATGTGACCATAACAGTTAAAAGTTATGAACCATCTCTACAAAATGCATGTGGATATATGTCTATTGCAAGAAACCCATTTAACTGACTCAAGAAGCACCGTTTTAAAATCTACACAATTTCCCCACATTTTCACCTCTAACTACAACTCAAATGAAAGAGGAGTTGCAATTTTGATTAACAATAAGATTAAATTTAGACATAAAACTGCTATCCTTGATCTGGAAGGACAATGCATCATTATTAACATCTCCATCGAAAATAAGCTTTACACAATAGTTGATTTATATGGCCCTAATAATGATGATCCTTGCTTCTTCCATAACTTGTTCTCTGTGCTCAACAATCAGCCCAGCTCTGATTTAATCATAGGAGGAGACTTCAACACAGTATATGGAGGATTGTGGTCTTGATAATAGTTGGAGACTAAACTGGGTGGGTGTATTCTCTATCCATAAGAGAATATATCCACCCAGTTTGGCCTCCAACTATCACCTTTCAAGAGTCCATCATACAGAATTGATTTCTTTCTTACTAGTAACTCCCTACACTCTTATATTTTTGAAACACAAACTAATTCAAGCGATATCAGATTATGCACCAGTATCATTTAAACTCAACATCAATACCCAGCCAAAGACTACAACCAGATGGAGGTTTAACACATCTCTACTGAAGGTCCAAGAATTCGACAGTTATTTTAAGAGAGTGGACATCCTTCATGGAAATATATGACTCTCCAAACACCTCTGCAAAACTTCTTTGGCAAACTGCTAAAGCTGTAATAAGGGGCAAAATAATTTCATATTCATCGCACAGAAAATGAAAGGAGACAGAATTGGAACTTAAAGTAGAAGAGAAACTTAAAGAACTCAAAGACACCTAGGCCACCAATCCTACAGAAGAAATTTACTGTGAATTACAACGCTATAAATTGGAATTGAATAATCTTATAACCAAAATAACCCAATTCTTTATAGAAAGACTCAAACTTGATAAATAAAAACACAATAACAAATCAAATAAATATCTGGCAATCAATAATTCAAATAAAATAAAGAAAAATTAACCATCACAGTTATTAAGGACTCAGCAGGGAAGCCTAACCACAACTCACAAGAAATAAATAATGTATTTAAGAATTTCTACAAAGATTTGTACACAACCAATCATAACCCAAATATTGAAGACATCCATAAATTCTTGAGCTTCCTGAATCTACCCACATATAACACAAGAACAAGTCCACGCCCTAGACAGACCATATACCCCTGAAAAATTTTACAGTGCACTGAATAACGTGCTAAACCATAAGGCACTCAGTCCAGACAGCATCCCTGCTGAGTTCTTACAAATATTTCTGGTCCACCATCCCTCCCTTGTTTTTCAGAATGATTAATGAATTCACGACTACCTCCCATATACCATGAACACAGCATTAATCGCACTACTCTTTAAACCTGACAAAGATCCCAGCCATCCCTCCAGTTACTGTCCATGATCTCTTATCAATAGATATAAAAATCATAAGCATAAGCAATCAGAATTGAAAAAGTCAATCTATTTCTCATACATACCGATCAATCAGGTTTCATCAAAGGAAGACAATCGTCTCCTAGCACTCGCAAAAAACCTGATATCACTATCAAATATAAGAAATCTAGCACTACCATTCTTTCACTTGACGCAGAAAAAGCATTTGACTTTTTTATTTGCAACTTTATGAAAGTTTGGGTTCTGAGAGTCATTTATAAATTGGATAAGAGCACTATACACATCACAAGCAGCCACTGTCACTATTAACGGGTTGATTTCACAAAATTTCACACTTCACTACGGTACCAGGCAAGGATGTCCACTCTCTCCTTCAGTCTTTCCCATATTTATAGAACCACTCGCTGCCGCAATATGACAAAATAACAACATCAAAGGTATCAAAACATCATCCATAGAACACAAAATAATTCTTTATGCAGATGAGAGATCAGAAGTTACTCCTCCTTCAGGAACCCCACTCATCTTTGCAGGAATGCTTCTCAGTTATTAAAACATTCTCATCACTCTCTTTATTATTCAGTTGGCTGATCCAAATCCACACTCCTACCACTCTGCGTGGACAAAAGAGAAAAAAATGTGCCAGCCCTGGCCGCAGGAAGGCCGAAGGAAGAAACCTCAGGAAGAGCGGTAGAGGATGATGAGGGATCCCTCTTCAAGGATGGACAGACGAGCAATAGATGTCGTAAATAACAAATGAAATACAATCATGGCAAAAATGGAAAGAGAAAGAGAGAGGGGGAGAGAGGGGGCGAGAGGCACAGCAATAACAGAAACAGATGCATGTCATATTACAGTAATGGTAGTTGTGAAATTATTAATAGCACTCTATGATGATGTTGAGGGTGATGATAACAGTCTCATGCATATGCTGATAGGGAGGTGTCCAAAGGCAAGATCACAACATCGGCACAACCAGGACCAGACCACAATCAGGGCGAGCGGGGGGCACAGTATCAGTACAGCCACAGCACGAGCACAACCAAAGGCAGGGTCGCAGCATCAGGACAGCTATCACCACGGTCAGGCACAGTCAAGGTTACGGCCAGGATCCAGGAAAACTAGGAAACAAGGGAGCAGGAATGCTCCCGAGAGGCAACAGGATTAGCGTAGTGCAATTCAACAGACCCATGCTCTGTAATCGCGAGCCCCAGGTAGTGAGAGTACCACAGGGCTATCACAGATGTAAGGCTAAGCTAAGCTTGCAAATGGCAATGCAGTTAACAGACATGCATGATTTTCCGATGGCGGCATTGAGAGAAGGAAAAGGAGCTCAGCGTATCAGAGGAAGTCCCCCGGCAGGTTAAACCTATGTCAGCTTAACTATAGGCTGGTCCAGGCAGCCTGAGCCAGCCCTAATTATAAGCTTTATCAAAGAAGAAAGTCTTAAGTCTACCCTTAAAAGTTGAAACGGTGTCTGCCTCCCTGACCGAAACTGGAAGATGGTTCCATAGGAGATGAGCGTGGTAGCTGAAGGCTCTGGTTCCTATCCTACTTTTGGAAATTTTGGGAACCACAAGTAACCCTGCATTTTCAGAGCGCAGTGATCTTGAGGGTTGGTAAGGAACTATGAGCTGTGACAGATAGGATGGAACCTGACCATTTAGAGCTTTGTAAGTAAGGAGGGGGGTTTTAAATTCAATCCTGGATTTCACAGGGAGCCAGTGCAAAGAAGCCAAAACAGGAGAAAAACACGAGCAGCAGCGTTCTGCACCAGTTGGAGAGACCTAAGAGATTTGTTGGGGCAACCAAATAATAGGGAATTACCTAATGGGTAATTAAATAAATGAGTAAATGAGATCTTTCCCTCTGTACTGATGTTACCTTCTGGAAACAAATATGTAAACATATCTTTATCATTTGCAAAAACCCCAACTTAAAACTGATTCAGTACAAAATCATTCATAGAATACACTACACAGGTGAGAAATCAAATCTGACCAATGCACACACTGCTCACAGAACACATCAGATACTTCCGTGCATGCTCTCTGGCACTGCACTCCAGTTAGGCAATTTTGGGTCCAAGTCACAGATCACCTCTTTCACATACTGGGCTGCCACATCCCTTTATCTCCCCAACTCTGCATTCTAGAAGACTTTCAAGCATTTCAACTTAACAAACACACATCCAGTATACTCATTACAGCCCTAACTATCGCCAAGAAGACAAAAAACTGGAAAACAAAAAATCACACCAATTTCACACAATGGAGAAATCTTCTAAAGGACCATATTTCCATGGAGAAAATCATTGCCTCTCTCATCAATAAAACAACCGACTTTACCAAAACCTGGTCCACATTTATCAGCAAACTAACTTCTACTGTCACCTGATTTCCAATCTGCAAACATATCTAAAGCATGTGATTTCACTTAACATACTAATTTAAACAAAACATATACATTCTCATACACTCACACTCAGACTTTTCACACACATACACTTGCACAAACATACACAAACATGCACCCCATTACACCCACACACACCCACTCTCTCTTTCTCTCTTTTTAATTTTGATTTATCTGATTTTGCTACATTCTTTTTATCAACCAATACCTAATAACCCCGTCTCTGTTGTCATGGCATTGACAGGTAACTATCTTTTGTAAAAGGGAAAAACAGAATTTCTTTATTTCTTTATTGTCCCCACAATTTTCAAGATACCTCCTTTTTTCTCTTTCTTTCTTTCCTTTAAAAAAATATTCAATTTTATTGGTAATATTTTTATTATTATTTCTCTCTCTTTTCCCCCGCTTTTTAAATCTTATTTATTTATTTTTACAAATAGGGGGCAGCACGGTGGCTTTGTGGTTAGCACTGTTGCCTCACAGCAAGAGGGTCCCTGGTTCTAATCCCAGTTGGAACAGGGTTCGGTCCGGGCAGGGGCCCTTCTGTGCGGAGTTTGCATGTTCTCCCCATGTCTGCGTGGGTTCTCTCCAGGGTCTCCAGCTTCCTCCCACAGTCCAAAAACATGCAGCTCAGGTTAATTGGTGACTCTAAATTGCCCTTAGGTGTGACTGTGAGTGTGTATGGTTTTTTGTCTATATGTATCAGCCCTGCGATAATCTGGCAAACTGTCCAGGGTGTACCCCACCCTCCGCCCAATGACAGCTGGGATTGGCTCCAGCCCCCCCGCAACCCTTACGAGGACAAGCGGTTACAGAAAATGACTGACTAACTATTTTTACAAATTATATTATTATTATCATTATTATTTTTATTTTTATTTTTATTTTTAGTATTATTATTATTATGATTATTATTATTATTAGCATTATTATTAGCATTATTATTATTATTATAACTCTTATATCTGTTGTTACTATCACTTATGAATATCCATTTAGGTAGTCATTACTGCAAGGGAATGCATTGCCCTGCCTTAGCTGTATATTTTCACAAAGGTACTAATTTCTTATCATATATAGAAATGGTTCAATATTTAGCAGTAATTATATAGTGACATTGGTGCGATCAATACATGACGATGGGGGTCAGAGCTTGGTAGGTTTGGTTGGGGTTGTGGGGAGGCTGGTGTCTCTCTGGCCCAACCCTCTGCTGGCGAAGTGCAGTACAGGGCTGGGGCCAGCAGCGCATGACCTCTTTTCCTCATCCAAGTGAGAGAAAGGCCGGAGGGGTAAACAGACATACAAATCACCAAACAAACAAACAATTAAAATACAGTGCCCCCTTTCTGCGGTTAGACTCCACATGGTCTGGAAGTTGACCAAGCAGGTATAGGGACACAACTGACTCCTGTACAGAGGACTACAGACCTCCTTTTTTTAAACCCACATTATAGAGATGTTATAGAGACATTCATCAGAGACTGCTGCTCCTTTCCTTTGAAGTGACTCAACTTTTCATTACTGCGACTCGTCTGATCATTACTGCACTCCCACAAGCTTCATTTTTTTTAGATACTTTACAGATGTTATTAATGTACAAAATAAAAAATTTAGGACCAACACTGACCCCTGAGGACGCCCCAAGCAATGTCCACACAGGATGAAGAAAACTCTCCCAACATCACAAATTGTTGCCTGCCTCTAAGATAACTTATTAACCAACTGCATTCATTAATTCTTCTGTCCTCATTCGTCTGTATTCTGGTTTCTTGTGTGGGTGGGTTATTTTGTGTTTAATGTCATAGACTGTATAAACTGGTCGATGGTCAATGATATCGTTGATTAATAGTCAGCTCTTTGTATTGTTTTCTATGTCATTTGTGAATATGTTATTTATTAAGGTGGCACAGTGGGATGTTAACTACTGGATCTGGGACTGTTTGTATGTTGATCTAGAGCCAGGTGACTTGAGGAAGGGTAAAAACACTCTTAAACACTCAAAAAACTTACTTTTTTGCTCTTGAGAAAAGAAATTTAAAAAGAACATTTTCAGCTGTGCTTTATATTGATAGAATTTTGTCACTGCTTTTTATGAGAAACTATATGAATCTGAATTTAATGGAAACAATCATCTGAGTTTCCTGGGAAAAAAAATCACTCTAATATCCCCTCAATTGATGACGAATTTAAATGTTTGTGATTCTGACATATCTTTTAATAAAATTAAAGATCTCCTCAAGTTGTCTTTTGAATTTTATATTCACTTCTGGGATCTCATTCAAAATCCATGAACTTGTATCAAAGAATGCATTAGTTAAGAAGAGATGACCACTACAATGCAGCAAGGTATTATGTCTTTATCCCCAAACCAGATGAAGATCTGTTATTAATGGGAAATTGGTTTCCCATAACTCTCTTAACAATAGATCAGAAAATTGTGGCTTTAATAAATAAGCTCCATTATCATTAACTTCAACACTTCTAAAAGATTTCCAATTAATAGAGGCGTTAGGCAGGGTTGGCCTGTTTCTCCCTTTTTATTTGTACTAGTCACTGAATTACTGGCTATCAACATTGTAAATGACAGAATTTTTGAAGTAATGTTGATCTTTCGTAAAAAGTTAAAAATGCTTTTTTTTGACAAACAAGACCTAGTTATATAATTCTATTATTTAATTAGCCAACTCTCTAATGCTCCAGGTCTGAGACTGAATCTGTCTTAATGTGAAATTTTGGCTCTGCATAATTGCGATGACTCTGAAATTGGAAATTTTTCCAACAAACCCCAAAACTATTTTCAATATATGGTTCTCTTCTCCAAAGCCTATCTCACTTTGTGTATGCATCCTTATCCTTATTTGTAAATGATTCGACATCTACAGAGGTAAATAGAATTTTTTTTGGACTTTATCTGGAAAAAACAGATCATTTAGGCTTATTTCTAACAGCAAAGCAGAGGTCTAGGTCTAGATGTCCTGGATTTCAGGGATACTGTTAACGCCTTTAAGGTTAACTGGCTGAAAAGACATCAGAAAAATCCTGATTCATTTTGATATTTTATCCCAAATCACATTTTCAACTAAACTGGAGGTCTTTCTTTTCTTTCTTTCTTTTTTCATTTTTAACATGTAATATTTGCCCAATGAATTGCAACTGAAACAATCCTAAATGGTTCCAAAAAGATGTTAACCACCAGCTCTTTGATGATTCTTGCAATACTATTTCATATCAACAGTTTATGTCTTCACAGTTTTCCAACTGCTTTGAGAGAATTTAACTTGTGCCACTCCAAATGCATTAATTCAGCTCTCAAAAAGTCACCTGAGTTACGGTGAGATTGGCATAACACAGCACTTACTGATGTTGGACAGACTTAAACTAACAAACTAACTATTTGCCGCTCTTTTCCAATAAAAAAATGTATAACTAATTTAACGTAATTAACGTAATTTTATTTAGACAGGGAAAGTGCCCAATAAAACATTAACCTTATATAAAACAAGGAGAGATGCATTGTATCAGGTTCTCGCAGAGCTGCTATTTTTTTTATGGTGGCACAACTACTCCTTAAACTCAGGGATATCATTTGTTATTATGTTATTATCCAGACAACAGAGCTCTTGAATATTTAATAATTTTGTTATTTTAAATGCAATTTTTTTTATTCACAAACACACATTATATAAGTCAACTTCTAAATTTGTATCTTTCCTCCTGGAGCAGAAATCTCTACTTAGGTCAGTCAGCTTAATTAATAACAATAAAAGTTTCAAGGTTTTAGAAAATCATGCCACTTTCTTCCCCAAATCCTAACTGAATGTACAGTGTATTTGTATGTCTGTACATCTGATTATTGTGCTAGTTATATAATTTGTTTTGTGGGTTCTTGCTTTTTATTTATTTACCCATTTATTTATTGTCTGTTTATTTGTCTGCTTCGTTTTTATCATTTGTAAACTTGTTTTTTTAAACTTTTTTTTAACTAAAATCTTTCAGATATAATGTTTTGTTGTTGTTTTGTTTTGGTTTGGGTTTTTTTTAAAAAACTTTTTGTTACCTGTGCTGCTCCCCTAACAGTTTGAGCAAAATAAGGTGTGTAGTGGATGAGTGCGACAGAATAGGCTGGCTGCTGTGTGGAACACTGACAAGATTAGGAGATAGTTCACACTCTGACATACAGACGGAGCACGTAATGTCTCGCCTGACTCGTTTGGAGGCAAGTTTTTCAAGATCAACCAAAACCAAACCGTCAAGCGACTTTCCTTTTCCTAGATAATGGAGAAATTACTACTATGGGACTCTGCTACTAACATTCTAACCAATCTCCTTCTTGATACCTTAACGTGACCAACCAACCAAACAACGGAGGGCACAGGTACTAGCCAATCAGCGGGAGAGTAGGGCGGATTGAGGAAAAGAATCGCAACCGGTAGGCAGAAATGGGACAACACCCGGAAATACAAAACAAGGCAGTTGGACTCCTCGGCACAGCGACAGACCAACAGGTAGACCAACACTGCACCCTTTCCTTATCACTTCATTTTGTGTTCTCTTTTCACAATACTGAGTTAGTTACCACCGAGTGTAAAAAGAGTAGCCTACGTAGAAGGCTTCCCTAAATTCCAGAGAAAGGGACTGGATTTGTTTTTAGATTATCCACAAATTAGTGATCACTGAATCATTTGTTTAACGTAACCTGTGTTTTGATTGGACTCCAAACTTTTGGCCACCCATTGACGGTGGTTGCATTTATGAAACTTAAAATGGGCAACAACTTCCTTTTGTTAGTTTTAAACTAGCTCGTGCTCGTCTGCGCACGCTGGTGTTGCTCATTTGTTTGACACGTAGCATGTCCCGGTGTGACAGTTTGGTGTGCCGAAGTACATGGGGAAACCTCGCAGTTTACATCTATTAGCTTTTCCGCAGAGGGGAGTCGGAAGAGTCATACACTGGAACATGTAATAAAACATGAAACTTTTGTAAATTCGGCATACAGATACTTTGCAAATGTTTTCTCTCCACCGCGAATTTTTGCGAAATCACTTAAGGTGCTTCCTAAAAATCTGTTTGTCTGGTGGCTTTTAAAAACTCAGCCTGGCGGTTTTGTGGATGAGCGAAAGAGTTGCTGTGGGCTGCTTCTTAATGAAACAGATCCATGTTTAGACCTGGCTCCTTTTTTGTATTTTGAAGTCATTTGAATAGCTAATATTTTCTCTCTCAATTTTTGGATTCTGTCATCATATGAGAAAAACATAGTTAGGGCTGAGCACCGACTGCAGAGCAGCTACAAAGGCCATCTTGAAACTGAATGAATTATTAGGGCCCAAGCACCGAACGGTGCGAGGACCCTCTGGAAACTGAAGGAATTCTGATAAATTATTATTATTATTATAAATTATTATTATTATGATTATTATTATTATTATTATTATTATTATTATGTTTATTATTTTTTTGTCAAATGAATTGCCTTTTTGAGGGCTTTAACATATTCAAAAAGTCATGAAACTCCGCAGACTTATCAGGTCTGGTGAAAAATTTGAGATTTTAATGGTCTTGTGCATGGGTGGTAGGAAATGTATCAGTTGAGCCCCTATTGATTTTCAATGAAGCAGCCCCCACAGCATGTTTTACCTAGAGCTGTGAAACTTTGGAGGTCTGTGCAACACCCCAGTACCTACAAAAAGTCTCTTGGGGCCATAACCAAAAAACCAACTGGAAGTCAGCCATTTTGATTTGAAATTGTAATTTTGGTGTATTTTTGGCCATTTTCAGGGGTTGTAATCTTGAGAACTTGTCCTAGAGCTTTCATCAGATTGACTTCAAATGTTATTGCTACCTTCATAAGACCTTTGACAGCAAAAGTTAATCAAATCATGAGTTTTCATCACATCGTGTGATCTGTATGAGGCATCTAATTTGCATGTTCTGCCATGAACCAGGAAGTAAACAGGAAGTGGTATGTAACTGCTGTAAACGGTCCAATATGACCCAAACTTCATGTTTGATAGGAGTCCCGCCCTGGACACATCTATATGACAATTTTAAGCCATAATGAGAGCGCCACCTATTGGCACAAGAAAGGCAAAGTTTTACAGTGAGATGTCCAGCTCCTAGCAGGTTGACAAGATAGATCTCAAAATGGTCTCAAAAAGATCTTTAAGACGTTGATGAGGCTTGAAAATGAATATTGAGAGTTTTCGTTGAAAGGCGTTACTGAAGTCGAGTGGACAATTTCAGTGTTTCAACATGACATCAAAAACTCTCATAACTTGACCCAAAATGTTCAGATCTGAACAAAAATTCGAGACCAGGCCTGAAGACATCTGCAGTGCAATTTTGAATCTTACTCATAGCGCCACCTATTGGTCACAGGAACTTACTTTTTTTACACTTTGATGTTTCCCCAAGAGCAGGTTAACCCCAGCGACCTCATATTCTGTCAAAATACTGCAAAGACTTTCATGATACAGTGAAAAAACACTTTAGTGACTTCATCACATGCTGTTGCCATGGTAACACACTATTCGCCATAAAACAGATAGCACTTTTTGAGCGGCAAGGCATGTTAAAAAATGCACCGAAAGTTTTTATTTATATCAAAATTCCTAAATTGTGATATCTGATATGATTTTTTTGCATTCATGTGCCAAAATGGCTCTTGAGCGCCTCCTAGAAAATTTCAACGAATTTCAGCCCCCACAGACTGTTTAACCTAGAGCTACGAAACCTAAGCAATATGTGTAAAAGCCCAAGACCTACAAATAAGCCTCTTGAAGCCATGCCCTAAACCCAACAGAAAGTCCACCAATTTTAATTTTATTTAAAATCTTGGGCAATTTTTTGTCATTTCTGCTAGAGCCCGACTGACTTTTCAATGTACCTATATTATCACCTGATATAAGCCTTATACAGACAAAATGGAGCAAATCGGCCTCATCTCATATTTTTACCATATGCGCTGATAGGAAAACTCTGTTCACACACCATATATTGTAGAAAATGATGCTGGGGTCTTTTAGAAATTGTTGTATTACATTGTTTGTCCAGCAGATAGAGCTCTTTCTCCATTGTTGGCCCTTATCCTGTCACTGTAAAAGGAGCAGAGCAGAGCAAAACAGTCCTTTTTCACACTTCTGGATGTTGCATGTGTGACTACCACACACACACACACACACACACACACACACACACACACACACACACACACACACACAGAGAGAGACAGAGACAGAGAGAGGAGTCAAAATGCTGTCTTACTTAATTGTTAAGCTACTGTCAGCACTCAAGGACATTGTGACAGAGAGTATTGCAGAACAATGGACGGTGGTGCAGTCAGTCAGAATGTTTTTACAGTAAGCAACACTGAAATAAATACTGTTATGTTAAAAAACAATGGCCCTTTCTTCCTGCAAACGAACAAGATGATCTAAGGTTCCAGGGTACAGGAGGAGAGAACTACCAACCAGCTGACTTTATTGTATTTAGCAATTTTCCAGACCCTCTTAGCAGCGTTATATTTAAGCAGCAGCAAAAGACATTTAGGGATTTACATAGATTATCAGGAAATAGGAGAAATATACTGTCATTTTTTCCCATGTTTGTTGCTGTGAGTTAGCCCACAACAGTGTTGAAAGTGGCAGATCATAATGCACACACACGCAACACACGCACACACACACACACACACACACACACACACCTCTGCTAAAGTGACTTAGGTCATCTCCAGCCTTAGCACTACATGAGGGAAGTACTAATTCACTGCTGTGCGCAGTGTTGCCCTTTCTCAGAGAGACACGGCCGCATCAGTCAGCGTCCAGCGTGTAGCCCCGATGTGCACGGAGGTGCAAGGGCCCGTTCATCGCTGCTTGCAGCTTTAATTATTATTATTATTATTATTATTTTGTCAAATAAATTGCTTTTTTCAGAGCTTTATCATATTCGAAAACTCATGAAACTTGGCATGATTATGCGGACTGGTGAAAATTTTTGTATTTTGGAGGCATCGTTTAAAAGTGTCAAAAAAATGAGCTCAGTAGTGACCCCTAATTGCCAGCCCCGGCAAACCATTTCATGTAGAGGTATGAAAATTTGGAGGTACATAGAACATGTCAGGATGGACAAAAAATACTCTTGGTTTGGGAGCAGTTTTGGTTTTTGATCAACAGTGTGAAAGTTATGGGGCCAAGAAGTTATGTGTTTCGCCACCAACCAGGAAGTAGTTTTTAACTCAGTTGTACAAGGTCCAATCTGGCCCAAACCTCACATGCTTGATAAGAGCCCCGCCCTGAACACATCTGTATGACAATTTTCATCGATACTGAGAGTGCCACCTATTGACACAGGAAAGACAAAGTTTTACACTTAGAGGTTCAGCTCCTAGCAGGTTGACTTGATTGATCTCAAACTTGTATCAAAAAATCATTAAGATGTTGGTGATAATGGAAAATGAATATTGTCCATTTTTGTTAAACAGTGTTCCCGTGACGCCATGGCGAATTTCGATGTTGTGACATGACATCAAAAACTGTCATAACTTGACCCCAGATGGTCAGATCTTAACAAAATTTCACACATTTGATGAGAGTCCAGGCCTGAACACATCTGCAGCACAATTTTCAATCACAGTCATGGCGCCACCTAGTCGTAACAGGAAGTTAGTTTTTTTTCACTTTAATGTGTCTCCTGTAGCAGATACACCCCGAGCAACCTCAAATGCTCTCATAATACTGCAAAGACTTTCATGATGTACGGAAAAAATACTTTTGTGTTTTCATCACACGCTGTCGCCATAGTTACGCACTATTCGCCATCAAACAGGAAGCACTTTTTGAGGGCCAAGTCATGCACCAATACTCACCAAAAGGGGCACAGACATCAAAAGTCCTAAATTGTGATATCTGATATGATTTGTTGTATTAATGTGCAAAAATGGCTCTTGTGTGCCCCCTAGAAAATTTCAACGAAGCAGCCCCTGCAGACCATTTAACATTGAGCTATCAAACTTGAGAATCATGTTCAGCCTAAGACCTACAAAAAAGCCTTTTGGAGCTGTGTCCTAAACCCAACAGGAAGTGCGCCATTTTAATTTGAATTTTCACATTTTTTGTTATTTTAGTATCTCTTTGATGAAACACTTGTCCTACAGATTTCATCTGATCGACTTCAAATCGGGACACCAGTATTTCCTAAAGTTGGTGATGTTAAATTGCTTGCCGTTTTTGATTTCATCAAATGCTGTTGACGTTCTGCTGCTTTCTTTGCCATAAAACAGGAAGTTGTGTTTAAGGGGCTAAAGATGCTTAAAAACTCATGAAACGTGGCATACACATCAATAGTCCTATGATGTGTTATTTTATATGATTCTTTTTGCTGTGATAGGCCAAAATGTGCTCTGGAGCGCCACCTACTAATTTTCAGCAAAGCAGCCCCTGCAATCCGTTTAACCTATAGCTACAAAACCTAAGAAACTTATGTAAAAGCCCAAGACCTACAGAAAAGCCTCTTGGAGTCATGAACTAAACCCAAGAGAAAGTCCATCAATTTTAATTCTATTTAAATTTTTTGACCAATTTTTGCAATTTCTGCAAGAGCTTGACTGATTTTTCAATACACAGAACGGTGTTCCTGTGACGCCACATGACATCAAAAACTATCATAACTTGACCCCAGATGGTCAGATTTTAGCACAATTTCACACATTTGATGAAAATCCAGACCTGAACACATCTGCAGCACAATTTTGCATCACAGTCATAGTGCCACCTAGTGTTAACAGGAAGTTAGTTTTTTTTTACACTTTAATGTGTCTCCTGTAGCAGATACACCCGAGCAACCTCAAATGCCCTCATAATACTGCAAAGACCTTCATGATGCACAGAAAAAATACTTTTGTGTTTTCATCAAACTCTGTCGTCATAGTTACGCACTATTCGCCATGCACAAAAATGCACCAAATGTTGCTAGATCCATCAGAAATCCTTAATTGTGATATCTGATATGATTTTTTTGCTTTGATGTGCCAAAATGTGCTCTTTAGCGCCACCTAGAAAATTAAAGTAGGCAGCCGCCGCAAACCGTTTAACCTAGAGCTATGAAACATTGGAGGCATGTTTAACACTCCAAGACCTACAAAAAAGCCTCTTAGGGCCATGCCATAAACCCAACAGGAAACCCACAATTTTTGTAATTACTATATTAATTTTCAGGCAATTTATGGTAAGGTTGTCCAGCAAGGGCGCCCTTACTCCATTGTTTACATTCTCTCTGTGAGCACATGAGTAGCAGAGAGCAAGATAATACTGTATAACAGATGCTGATGCTGTCAGTCAAGGGATGTTTTCATGGTAAGCTGCATTGAAATCCATACTGTCAAGTTAATAAACAATGGCTTCATCATTTTGTACACGGACAAGACGATCTATGGTGCCAGGGTGAGGTGACGAGAGGACTACTGACGTGCCGACTTCATCGCTATTTAGTGATTATTCAGACCCTCTTCGCGGCATTATGTTTGCACCAAGACACACATTTAGCAAGGTATTTATATCACCAGGGAATAAGGAGGAAATATACTATTGTTTATTCCCGTGCCTGCTGCGCTCGCTAAACGCGGAGCAGCTCTGTAAGAGACAGATCATTGCAGAGCCATTGCGCTTACTAAGGGGCTGTTCTGTATTTATGGCGCAACTGATATTTTGAGTAATGTTCCAGTCTGTAGTTTCACTATAAAGCAAACAGAATACTCCTCCACCCTTCTCTGTACCTATTGAGAGGGTTAGTAAAACTAACCAATTTTATCTATCATGATAAATGTGCTTGATCATCGTGCATTGAAATCACGGTGAAAACTGTAGGCGGGGTCAGAAAAAAAAACACCCTGTGCGCACCAAATGTGATAAAATCTCTGGAGGTTATTCACCACACTGGCGAGTATGTTTTTGTGCCACAATTGTCACGTATTAAACTCTGCTGAGAGTCGACAGTGCGTTTTTAGGGGCGCTTGGCATCGTTGCTCTGTCTTGGTGTCCTGCTCTCTCAATGTCACCTGCGCTTGTGCTGCGAGGCCGTCTCGTGCGCTACTCGTTCTGCGGCTCTGTTTCCAGCAGAGAGAGGGACATCCGCTGGTCTGCTGGGAGCTAAGGCTGTGTGCATACTGATAAAAGTTATTAGATATTAAGACAGAGGCCTTCCTAGTTTCAGCCAACACTGCAATCTCTTTCTGCCTCTCACATTGACAGCGTCAGTGCAGGAGCTGCACTTCTTCCGTTCCTACCTTTCACAATAAAAGCCCTGGACGGCTATACAGTGTCAAAGCTTGCCAGAGGGAACTCATTTACTATGGAGTTAGATCAGTCTCATAATGAATAAATGCACACAGAAGCATTCACAAATGTATATTGGGATTTATATATATAAATGTCTCTCAACACACAAATATTTTTCAGTGCACACACAAATATTTCTCATTCTGTATAAATGTAAAAATATTCCACATATAAATGAATAAAGTTCACAAATGCATTTCTGATGCACACACAAATATTACTTGTTTTAAATATATAAAATTGATGCACACGCACAAATTACTTGTTTAAAATATATATAATGGAAATCCACCAATATCTCTATTTAAAAGAATTTGCAGTTTTCATCTAAATCATATATGTACGTATGTTGTGACATTTATTCACAAATTGTTGAATCAGTATTTACAAACTGGTTGTGATTTGTGAACTTCACTGCATTTATGTGTGAATCTTTTTGAGACTTCCTTGTCATGTCTTGATCCACAAATGCATTTTTTTCAACAGGGAAGAATCTGTAGCCAATCAGATGTCTCCCTCCATTCAGCCAATCACAAGAACATACTTTCAGCTAATCATATGAACACATCTGCACAGCGCTATACATGCCTACCAGAGCGACTGACAGGTTGCCATTCAACTTGAACATGGCGTGTGTACACTGTGTATCTAGCATCATGAGCTAACGAGCTATGCCAACGGGCTGTGCTAGCGTTACTGCATGCTAATAAGGTTAATAAGGTCAAGTTAACATTTTGCCATCAAGTTGAAGTTATAGTAAATACTATGACTGTTTGACAGGGTCTGTCACCTCAAGCCGAGGTAGCAGCCTGGACTTTTGTCCAGTTATTGGCCCGGGAGCTGTCTTCTGCGCCAACCACATTTAGAGAGAGCACATCAGTCAGGGCTGGAGGCAGTGCTATAGTGCCTGTTTAAATGCTTTAAATGCTTAATAATAGTATGGGACACCGTCCATTCTTATTGCAGGATAAACACAAGTAATCACCTTTTCATGGCCTGTCTTACCCTACCATCAATAGGCACTATAGCACTATACAATTTACATTTGTGAATCCTTCTGTGTGCATTTATTCATTATGAGACTGATCTACCTCCATAATTTACACACAGAGGCTGTGGTGATGAAATGTTTTTGATATCTTTGACTTCACATTTTTCTCTGATCTCCTCTTTAAGTTTACATAGTATCTCAATTACATTTATTGAAATAAATGTATTTGTGAGAGGAAATAAGCTTTTTATTATTATATAGATGGCTGGTAGATTTTTTTTCCACCAGCTAAATTAGATGGTTAATCAAAAAGTTAATTGTGGACTCTGACTGTCAGCTGTAGCGGGCAGCATTTTATAATCTTCCAAAATAACACAGGAGGCTGCTGTCATTTGACTTTGCAATTCGTCTCTAACTTCACATGCTGCGCAAGTGTCACAGCCTGAAGACATCTACATGTCAATACTTTGTTATAGCTCCACCTACATTCAACAGGAAAAAGGCATCTCCAGCCTCAGTGCTACAGTGACCAAACACTAATTCACTGCTGTGTGCAGTGTTGCCCTTTCTCAGAGACGTGCGGTCGCATCAGTCGGCATCCAGCAACGAGTCCCAACGTGCACGGAGGTGCGAGGGCCCGTTCATCGGTGCTTGCAGCTTTAATTATTATTATTATTATTTTTCTCTCAAATGAATTGCCTTTTGGAGCGTTTTAACATATTCAGAAAGTCATGAAACTTTGCAGACTTGTCAGGTCTGGTGAAAAAAACTGGTCCGTGGGTGGGAGGAAATGTATCAGTTGCGCCCTCTACTGATTTTCGACGAAGCAGCCCCCGCAGCACGTTTTACCTAGAGCTGTGAAACTCTGGAGGCCTGCGCAACACCCCAGTACCTACAAAAAAGTCTCTTGGTGCCATACCGTAAAACCAACAGGAAGTCAGCCATTTTGATTTGAAGTTGTAATTTTGGTATATTTTTGGCCATTTTCAGGAGTCCTAATCTTGAGAACTTGTCCTAGAGCTTTTATCAGATTGACTTCAAATGTTATTGCTACCATTATAAGACCTTTGACAGCAAAAGTTATTCAAATCATGAGTTTTCATCACAACGTGTGATCTGCATGAGGCATCTAATTTGCATGATCTGCCATTAACCAAGAAGTAAACAGGAAGTGGTATGTAACTCTACTGTAAAGGGTCCAATATGACCCAAACTTCACATGTTTGATTGGAGTCCCGCCCTGAACACATCTATATCACATTTTTAAGGGATAATGAGAGCGCCACCTATTGGCACAAGAAAAGCAAAGTTTTACAGGAAGATGCCCGGCTCCTAGCAAGTTGAATCGATTGATCTCAAAATGGTCTTAAAAAATCATTAAGACGATGATGTTTGAAAATAAATATTGAGAGTTTTTGTTGAAAGGCGTTACCAAAGTCGGGTGGACAATTTGATGTTTCGACATGACATCAAAAACTGTTGTAACAGATGGTCAGATCTAAAACAAAATTACAAGACACAAAATTTCACAGATTTGATAAGAGTCCAGGCCTGAAGACATGTGCAGTGCAATTTTGAATCTTAGTCATAGTGCCACCTATTGGTAGCAGGAAGTTACTTTTTTCTTTTACTTTCCCTGTAGCATGTTAACTTAAATGACCTCATATCCAATGAGAATAAGACCTTCATGATGCACAGAAATTACACCTTTGAGTTTTCATCAAATGCTGTTGCCAAAGTTACGCATTATTCGCCATAAAACTAGAAGCACTTTTTGAGAGGCAAGGCATGCACCAAAACTCACCAAACACATATCAGAAGTCCTAAAATGTGACATTTGATAGGATTTTTTTTCACTGATGTGCCAAAATGGCTCTCTAGCGCACCCAACAGATTTCAACGAAGCAGCTCCTGCAGTACATTTCCTCTAGAGCTACAAAACTTGGGAGGCACGTGCAACAGCCCAAGACCTACAAAAAAGCCTCTTTGACCCATACCCTAAACCCAACAGGAAGTGGACCATTTTGAATTGAATGTGCAATTTTGGCGTATTTTTGGCCATTTTCAGGGCTTGCAATTTTTAGATCTTCTCCTACAGATTTCATCCGATTGACTTCAAAATTTAAAAATCCTCTCAGAAGGCTGGAGGCATCAGAAGTTATTACATTTGTGAGTTTTTATCACATCGTGTGGTTGTTACTGGGCCAATCATTTCCATGTCTCACCATTAACCAGGAAGAAGTTTATAACTCTGAGGAATATGGTCCAATCTTCACCAAACTTCACATGTTTGATGTCTGTCTTGCCCTGAACACATCTACATGACAACCATTACCATTACTTTTAGCGCCCCCTACTGGCAACATGAAATGTCATGGAAATTACATGCTTTCTTTTGATGGAATGCTCATACAGAAATTTGATATTTTAATGGCCTTGTGCGTGGGTCTAAGGAAATGGCTCAGGAGCGAAACAGCCCCCGCACTGCTTTGACCTACATTAAAGAAAATTGGTAGAGACATGTACACCCCAAAGATGAACAAAAAAGTCTCTTGGACCCATATGCTATACCTAACAGGAAGTCCGACATTTTGATTTGAACTTGCAATTTTGAGGTATTTTGGTCCAGTTTCAGGGGTCATAATTTTTACAACTTTACAACTTACTCCTTCAGATTTCATTTGATTGACTTCAAAATTGAAACATCCTCTCAAAAGGATATTAAAAGTTATTAAAATTGTGAGTTTTCTTCACACCATGTTGGCATTACTGGGCCAAACATTTCCACATCTCGCAATGAACCAGGAAGTAAATGGGAAGTAGATTATAACTCTAACAGACATGGCCCAATCTTCACCAAACCTCACATGTTGTATGACAGTCGTACCCTGAACACGTCTACATGATAACCATTACCATTTCTTATAGTGCCTCCTACTGGTGACAGGAAATGACATGAAAATCACGTGTTCTTCTTTGATGCATATCTTCTACAGATTCCACCCAAATGACTTCAAATGTGATTTTTAAGACCTTAAGAACTGTGACATAACAAGTGATTTAAAAAAATAAGTTTTCATCACACCATGTGGTTGTGGCTTAGTTTCCAACTTTGATTTTTCACCATCAAACAGGAAGTTGTTGTAACTCAGCCAAACATCATCCGATCTGCTCCAAACTTCTCATGCTTGATAACAGTCCCGGTCTGAACACATCTGCATGCCTCTGTTGAGTTACCATGATAGCGCCACCTACTGGAGACAGGGAGATATATGTTTTATGTTTTAATGTGCACCTTCTTACAGGTTGACCATATTTAACTCAAACTTGATAAGAAAAGTTTGAGACTTTGATGATGCCTCCTTGTGATGTCAAAGGTTTTCATGAACAGGAAGATGTTGTAACTTCACTTTGCATGAACCGATTGGTCCCAAATTTTACAGGTGTGATCAAGGCGCAGCCCTGAACGCATCAACATGTCAATTAAGTAGGATATTCACAGCACCAACAGCTGGAAAAAGGAAGTAAGCCTCTTAACACAACTATACTTTGATTTACATGAAATTTACATGGTTTGGTCTGCAAATGATGTATGCCAAGATGACCCGCATTGTGTGGTCTCTAGCGCCACCTAGTGGCCACAGGAAGTATTACCCCACATGAAATATCTAACTGAAGATTGAACTCTCTGCCTGCTTTTTCCAACTTGCACTGAAATGAAAGATCATGGGACTTCAAAAGTTATTTAATATGTGATTTTTTTCTCACACCATGTGGGCGTGGCCTGGTTTCCAGCTTTGATGTTTTGCCATGAAACAGGAATTTGTTGTAACTCAGCCAAACATTATCTGATCTGCCCAAAACTTCTCATGCTTGATAGGAGTCCCAGCGTGAGCATACCAGCATGGCTCTATCGAGTTATCACAATAGGGCTACCTACTGGAGACAGGGAGTTACATGTTTTTATATTTTGATGTACACATCCTTACAGGTTGACCATATTAAGTTCAAACTTGGTAAGAAAGGCTAGATTATTCCTCCATGTGATTTCAAAGCTTTTTCATGGCCATCGTTGCCATGGCAACATGCACATCCAAACAGGAAGTTGTTGTAATTTCACTTTGCATTAAATGATTGGCCCCAATTTTACCAGTGTGATCAAGGTGCTGCTCTGAATACAAACAAATTGTCAATTAAGTATACTCACAGCGCCACCAACAGGCAAAAAGTCTCTTTACAGAAGTATACTTTCATTTACATGACATTTACATGGTTTGGTCTACAAATTATGTAGACCAAGATGAATTACATTTTGTGTGGTCTCTAACCACCTAGTGGTTTTCACAAGTATTACCACCCATGAAATGGGACATCAAAAGCTTTTCAATTTCTGAGTTTTCATCATACCACGTGGGTGTGGCAAGGTTTTCAACTTGGAAGTTGTAGTTACTCAGTCAACACTGTCCAATCTGCCCTAGACTTCCCATGTTTGATGAGAGTCCCGACCTTATCACATATGCTTTGCTCATTTGACTTATAGGCACATTGCTACCTCCTGAAAACAGGAAGTCACATAATTTATATTTTTAGGTCATCCTCTTACAGGTTGACCACATTCAGCTCAAACTTGATAACAAAAGCTGCCTTAAGACCTCCATGATGCCTCCTTGTGAATATCATCGCTTTTAATGATCGCTGTTGCTGTGGCAATGGAGTATTCGCCACCAAACAGGAAGCTGCTCTAACTTCAGTTTGCATTAACCGATCAGCCCCAATTTTTTTTTACCAGTTTGATCAGGTTGCAGCCTTAAACACATCACCATGTCAGTTAACCATGATTCTCAATGCACCACCTACTGGCAACAGGAAATATACCTTTTAACACAATTATTGTTTGATTTACATAGAATTAGCATGCCTTGGTCTACAAATGATGTAGACCAGGATGACTTAGATTCTGAGGTCTCCAGTGCCACCTAGTGGTCATAGGATAATACTACACCATGTGAAATATCTCACTCAATGGTCCAAACTCTCTGCATGCATTTTCTGACTTTCACAAAGATTAAAGATTGGGACAATTTTATTTATGATTCAGGGTAACACAGGTTGAAGAAGAGGGCAAAGTACTAGTAGTAGTCTGATATGCACAATTAGCATGTGCAACAATAATTAATTATTCAACTAGTGTAAGCTAACTGTGTAACAAACACTTCTTTTAATGACACAGTAATTGAAACTTGCTGAAGTGACGATTCAACCCTGATAATTGGGATAACGAGGTATTTGCTGTTTCTGGTATCTGTTTCACCTTATGCAATGTGGTGGTTTTCTCTTTACTAGTTTATTTTATCTGAAAGCTGAGATTTTGTGTGTGTATGTTCCAGGTGAAAGGATGGATACCCAGAGCCAGGTTGTGGACAGACTGCGGTCAGCATTTCGATCAGGCATCACAATACCAGAGCAGTTCCGTCAAACACAGCTTGCCAAGCTTATGACCATGATCAAAGATAATGAGGAACAGATTTTAAATGCCCTGCACAAAGACCTTGCAAAGGTATAAAACTGTGCCTTTTTGTCATACACAGACACACACACACACACACACACAAACAGAAGTCCAGAATGCCTTGCAGCCTGACCCGGACACAGCAGTTTTGTCTGGCCCCATGACAGTGAAATTAAACATTTTACAAAGCAGTCTTTCCACTGCACTATTCTTCCCTTTTTCATTGAGCCCCCTTATTTCATAAAGCTGTAGGATTCTTTTTCCCACCAGTTATGAAATTATAAATAATATATGTATAAATTATGAAGTATATTGTTTGTTTTTCCATTACAATAAATTAAGAACTAACCTTTCTTTCTTCTTGTCCTTGCATGTCAGCCAAAATTTGAGGCCATCATGTCTGAAATTGATATAGTGATCAATGAGCTGCACTACACCATCGCCAACTTAACAAGCTGGATGCAGCCAGAGTACGTTAGCAAAAACCTGGTAGGTTACCAGTGATTTGTTAAAATTGCTTGCTGCACATGTTTTTTGCATATATTGGAGGGTTCAACTGAATTTTAGTAATTGTTTACAATAATCTATCAGTTTGGAGGGGGGCATCAGATATCACAGTTTATGTATGTATGTTTGTGTGTATATATATTGTATTAGGGGTGGGTGATATGGCAAAAATGTCATATCACAATTTTTTTAATGCACAATCGTGAATTGTTCACAATGCTTTTTCATTTTGGATTTTAGATTATTATGCATGTTACTTAACAGAACAACCAAGCTAATTTCCCAATTTAAAAAATATAGCCTCAAGACTCGAGGGTTTGCTATGATAGGTTTGTCTGTTTTTTATAGGGAGGGCATGAAATGGACAAGCAAGTTTTTTTTTCTAAATATAACCATTTGCATTTGTTGCCTGAATCCTAAAAAAGTGTTGCGCCTACAAGTTTATTTTGAAATAATGCAGTGCATGTAAACTGATAAATACTCCTTGTGCATGGGATGGTTTATCAACCCTGGAGGGTTACCTAGCGTGTAATATTTTGACTTCTGAGGCCATTTCTCAAGTGTCATTAAGTAATGCGTGCATACGTAGTGTATATAACTAATTGCTTATCCCCTTGAATTTTCAGGCCACAAAGCTCGATGACTGTTTTGTACGGAGGGAGCCATTAGGAGTCGTGTTAATCATTGGACCGTGGAACTACCCCCTGCAGCTCCTTCTCTTACCTTTGGTTGCAGCCATCGCTGCAGGTATCTTCCACACATACAGTCATGGAAAAAATTATTAGACCACCCTTGTTTTCTTCAATTTCTTGTTCATTCTAATATCTGGTACCACTAAACGTATAATATAATGAACACAACAAAAAATGCAGCTGGTCACATAATACTTTATGTCCTATTTGACATTCTTAAGCTTAATTGATTCCCAGGGTATATAAGAGGCCATTTCATGTCACAAGCAGCACTGCACATGCAAAGGCCTAGAGTGGTTTCCTGCTTACATTCAAGCCGTAGCACAACTCAGAAGTTGTCAGCTCTCACATAATGCCTAAAACAAAAGAATTATGTGAAGCCACAAAGGCAGCCATCTTGGCACTGCTGGAAATTGGCATGAGTGAGAGACAGGTAGCGAAAAAACTGAAGATCTCCAAGACAGCCGTTCATTACAACAAAAAAAACCAAGCTGAACATGGCACTACCAAATTGCTACCTGGCCGTGGCAGGAAACGTCTTTCTACCCCACGAGATGACCGTGCACTCATCCGTTCCTGTGTCAGGAATCGTTGTCAGACCTCCAGGGACCTTAAAAATGAGTGGGCAGTGTCGAGAAATGTGACTTGTTCGGCAAGGACAGTTCGAAACCGACTTGTTTAAGCTGGTTTGAAGTCACACAGAGCACGCAAGAAGCCCTTCATCAATGAAAGGCAGAGGAAGGCCCGGTTACTCTTTGCTCGAGACCACAAGGATTGGACTGTTGATGATTGGGCTAAGGTTCTCTTCAGTGATGAATCCAATTTTGAATTGATGCCCACTCCAGCCAACTTACTGGTTAGGAGGAAGCCTGGAGAAGCTTACAACCCAGACTGTCTTGCCCCTACAGTAAAACATGGGGGTGGATCAGTCATGATCTGGGGTTGTTTCAGTCTGAGTGGAACAGGGCAAATGCAATTGTGTGAAGGCCGAATGAACCAGGTCATGTACAGGACTACCCTTGAAAACAGTCTTCTTCCATCAGCTGGAAAACTCTTTCCTGCCTCGAATGACTGGATTTTCCAACAAGACAATGCCCCTTGCCACACGGCAAGGTCAGTTAAAGCCTGGATGGAGAACCACAACATTCGCACCATGCCTTGGCCTGCTCAATCACCAGATCTTAATCCAATTGAAAACCTGTGGAAAATCATCAAACTCAAAATGGAGAACCACAAGCCCAAAAACAAAGAAAATTTGTTTGAATTTGTCCAACAGGAATGGGCTGCTGTGACAGCAGAACAATGTCAGAAGCTGGTGGAGAGCATGCCAAGACGCATGGCTGCAGTCATCAAAAACAATGGTTATGCAATCAAGTATTAACTCTTGTGTGTATCATGTGTTTAAAGCAAACAGAAAAGAAAACATGGAATGCTTAAAAGTAGTGTTTTTGGCGGTACAATGCCATAGCTATTGATGTAAGAATTTAAGTAATTTTGGTTATTATCAAGAAAACCATGGAAAATGAATAGTTCTTAGTTCTTAAATTAAACTCTCATGAGCTATTTTTGTTATCATTATAATTGTCCAAACAAATGTACCTTTAGTTGAGCCAGGCATTAAAATTAACAAGAAATTGAAGAAAACAAGGGTGGTCTAATAATTTTTTCCATGACTGTATATCACCAGTATACACAGTGTACTGACCTAAAACTGTGCCACTTCATTTTTTATGTCACAATAGATAACAGAACAATGTGTAATGATAAAAGGGTCACTCATCTCCATGGGTCATTGTTGCCTCATTTGGCTTAGTGTTCTGTTTTTCCAGCTCGCAAGCTTACCTCTTGTTAACATTGTATTCAGTTCATTGTAACATCAGCTGGTAGTTTTTCTTGTTACTATCTGTATACCTCCTGCCAATAGACAGGAGACAGAGAAAATGAGGACAAAAACAAAGCTTAAAAACAAGAGAGTCAGAAATTTGATAGGATGATGATCAAGTCTTGCGGAGCAGTTAGTGTACAGTGGATGAATGACTAATGGCTCATTTCCAGTGCATGGTACCAGCTCTATTCTACTCTACTCTACTCTACTAGCCTTTGGTATTGGGTACTTTTCTGGGGGTCGTTTTCCATTAGAAGATACTACTGCCTCAGTGTAGCTGGTCGTCAAAGCTACGGTGTGCACACACATATGCACAGGGTTTGAATTACATAGTGGCTTTTGGCCACTGCAATAGCTTTGCTGTTTGTGTTATTCATGGTATTCTGTGCATTGATGATGCAAGGACGATTTTGTCTGAAGAGTCAGTGGTGTGCAGTGATTCACGTCACCTTTAGTACCTCATAGTACCCGGTAGGCTTTTTTTGGAGAGCAGTTACCAAACAATGGTGGTACCAGGTACCAGATACTTTTTCCTAATGGAAAATCAAAAAAGGCAAGTAGAGTAAAGTACCATGTAGTGGAAGCGTGCCATAAAAGAGCTGTGTGCTGCTGCTGCTAGAAACAAAGTTGATGAGAGCAATAAGAGTGAAGCTGTAACAGTGGGGTTGTTGGCCATCAAGTCAAAACAAAGCTCTGTAAAGCTGAAGAGACCTGCAGAGTTGGTGATAATTCTCTGTGGTCTCATCACCAAAGGCCATCCCTTCACATCAGTTTGTCATCTGATCCATTCATGATGTCAAAATATTTATTGGTGCCAGCTTCAAGTTGAAGTGCCAGAAAGTTTGCAGTATGGTTCTTCTTTTTGAGAGAAATGTAATGAATAGAGGTCAGTGGGAGGTTCACCTCAGTAATGTTTAAGTGTTTCCTGCTTGACTTCAGTGTTTTCACAAGCTGTCTGCTTAAGCCTAGATTCCAAATGATAAGCAAACATGACAGTCATGGAATGTTAACCTGGCAGCTTCTTGTATGATAACGATTATTGTTTGGCTGCTGACTCTCGTGTATCTCTTGAATTGTCTCTTTTTGTGACATTACAGAAAAACACTTTACCTTGCTTGACACTAGTGGGAGAGAACACTGTTCACTTCCAGATTCGTCTGTGAGAGTTAATAATGGTTGTTACTCATAACTTGAAATGCCAGCTACATTTGATGAAACAAGGATTCGTTTAAATTATTTTCCAGTTCTCCACTAAAAGCCTCACCATAAACAATGTGGCCTTTGTGAAAAAGTTACATTTAGAGGGCTGCAAATCTAAATTTGGATTGAAAACAGCAGTAAACCAACTATGAAACATATGACAAGTTCTATCAAGTTGATTAGTGCTGTCTTTACTGACTGTGGTGGTGTTGGTGTCTCCCCCTAGGAAACTGTGCAGTCATCAAGCCTTCAGAGGTCAGTACCGCCACAGATGGTGTGATAGCAGAGCTCATCCCCAAATATTTGTCACAGGTAAAGAAACATACATTTTTTCCAACCTGGGCTCACTCCAAGCTTGTCAAATACCTTCACTTGGGTGCCTTTAACATCAGAAGCCAATGCACCAAGGCGCTGGTGGATGGGTTAAACAAACTCCAGAGCTTGCTGATAGTGTCCCGCCTAAAACCACAGCTCAGTTCATGCTAATGTGTAATATTTAGTGGCATCTAACCAGTGGCTGTGCTTACTATGGGCAGTGCCATCCCGAGGGGTTGCCCAAATTACACCCAGAAAAAAAGGTCAAGTCATCACAATCTAAACAACGTGAGTCGTTAGTTGTCAGAGGACCTTATTACATCCAGCTATCAGCCTAAAAGCCATTGGAACAAAGATTATATCTACTTCCTCCTCTGTAACCCAGCCATTTAATAGAACACCCAGCTCATTTACTACCTCCCAATACTCAGCATCCAGTGTTGAGAGCTGAAGCCAATGCGGAAGTGTGAAAATCTGCAGTTCATCGACTGGCCACTTGAGGCTGGCTCCCAAAACAGACCAAATCCCAATAGACCCCCATCTTAAAATGCCCAACTTTACAGCAGAAATAAACATGTTTACTTGGTACAAAAATGGTTTTGGTCTTTATGGCTAATTTAAACATTCATGACTGTACAGGGGGTACTTTTTTTTTATAATTCACTTGTTTAATGTTATTAAGACATGATCCATGCTTCATCACCTCCAGAAACAGTTACTGCAATACCATTCTCTCAGAACTCTGACGCTCACTTTCTCACTCGCTCCTGCGATCATATCACCCCTATCCTCCAGACCCTCCACTGGCTCCCGATCCCACAATGAATACACTTCAAGGTTCTCTTCACTCATAAAGCCCTCTATAACCAGAAACCCTCCTACCTCACTAATCTGCTTATCCGCCACACTCCTTCCTGCACCCTACGCTCCTCTGATGCCAACCTCCTGTCTCAACCAACCAGGACCAAGCACTGAACCTGGGGCGACAGAGCCTTTTCAATTGCTGCGCCCATCCTTTTGAATTCCCTCCCCAAACACATTCGTGGCTGTAGAGACCTTTCTCAGGTTAAATCACTCATCAAAACCCACCTATTCAAAACTGCCTTTAATGTTTAATTCTTGTGCTGCATTATGTATTATTATTATGTTTTTATTTTGTACTTATTTTATTTGTATTCTTTGTTCCTTTTTATTATGTCAAGTGTGTTTGAGTTCCCTTAAAGGTGATCTATAAATAAAATGTATTACTATTATTATTATTATTATTATCAAGTTCTGCATTATCAAGGGTGTGGCCACTTTTGAGTGATAGGCTGACAGCAAGGCTTTACCTCACGCCACTCACCCTGATCTCTGCTAAGTGTGAGGTATCGAGCCGGCTGGTTGGAGCCGCAGACTGTGGTTGGAGCCCTTCAGAGATTTTTTTGGTACAAATATTGGACAAATAATTTCGCTTGCTGTGCAGTTCATTGTACTGACGGACCATCCAAGATGCCAGTGCTCCAGTTTTTTGGTAAGTGAAATTCTAGTATAATTTTATTTATATCTTAGCACTTACTAGCAGGTATATTTTTTTGTCTGGTTTGTTTGCTTAGCTTGTTATCTTGCTAACTAGCCAGCTAACAGACATGCATCGAAGGCAAAAAGTACAGACAAGTACAAAACAGTAAAGTCTGTTAGAAATTAGGGGACTAATACTTTTGAACTTAGGGTGTCTATGTGAGGTTGAAAAATAAAGGTCTGCCGGGTTAGTTAGCTAAAGTTATGCTACGTTGGCAACAAACTTGCCAGACGGGAAATGTTATGGAACCAGTAACCTTAATGCTAGATATAGGTAAGACATTGATTCTTATGTGTTAATTCACATACAAAGATGATCAAAGTAACATCAGTAACTATCCATCCATCCATCCATTTTCTTCCACTTATCCGGGGTCGGGTCGCGGGGGCAGCAGCCTAAGCAGGGAAACCCAGACTTCCCTCTCCCCGGCCACTTCGTCCAGCTCTTCCCGGGGGACCCCGAGGCGTTCCCAGGCCAGCTGTGAGACATAGTCTCTCCAGCGTGTCCTGGGTCTTCCCCGGGGCCTCCTACCGGTGGGACGTGCCCTGAACACCTCACCAGGGAGGCGTCCTGGAGGCATCCTAATGAGATGCCCGAGCCACCTCATATGGCTCTTCTCAACGCGGAGGAGCAGCGGCTCTACTCCGAGCTCCTCTCGGATGACCGAGCTTCTCACCCTATCGCTAAGGGAGAGTCCAGCCACCCTACGGAGGAAACTCATTTCGGCCGCTTGTACCCGCGATCTTGTTCTTTTGGTCACTACCCAAAGCTCGTGACCATAGGTGAGGGTAGGAACAAAGATCGACCGGTAAATCGAGAGCTTTGCCTTTCGACTCAGCTCCCTCTTCACCACGACAGACCGGTGCAGAGTCCGCATTACTGCAGACGCTGCACCGATCCACCTGTCGATCTCCCGTTCCATCCTTCCCTCACTCGTGAACAAGACCCCGAGGTACTTAAACTCTTCCACTTGGGGCAGGACTTCGTCCCCGATCCAGAGGGGTCACACCACCCTTTTCCGGCTGAGAACCATGGTCTCGGATTTGGAGGTGCTGATTCTCATCCCAGCCGCTTCACACTCGGCTGAGAACCGATCCAGTGAGAGCTGAAGGTCACGGCCCGATGAAGCCAACAGGACCACATCATCTGCAAAGAGCAGAGACCCAATCCTAAGGTCACCAAACCGGACCCCCTCAACACCCTGGCTGCGCCTAGAAATTCTGTCCATAAAAGTTATGAACAGAATCGGTGACAAAGGGCAGTCCTGGTGGAGTCCAACCCTGACAGGAAACGAGTTTGACTTACTGCCGGCAATAACCGGACCAAGCTCTGGCACCGGTTATACAGGGAACGGACAGCCCATATCAGGGAGTCCGAAACCCCATATTCCCGGAGAACCCCCCACAGGACTCCCCGAGGGACACGGTCGAATGCCTTCTCCAAGTCCACAAAGCACATGTGGACTGGTTGGGCAAACTCCCACGCACCCTCAAGGACCCTGCCAAGGGTCCAGAGCTGGTCCACAGTTCCACGACCAGGGCAAAAACCGCATTGCTCCTCCTGAATCCGGGGTTCGACTATCCGGCGGACCCTCCTTTCTAGTACCCCCGAATAGACCTTACCAGGGAGGCTGAGGAGTGTGATCCCCCTGTAGTTGGAACACACCCTCTGGCCCCCCTTCTTAAAAAGAGGGACCACCATCCCAGTCTGCCAGTCCAAGGGCACTGCCCCTGATGTCCACGCAATGTTGCAGAGTCGCGTCAGCCATGACAGCCCCACAACATCCAGGGCCTTGAGGAATTCCGGGCGGACCTCGTCCACCCCCGGGGCCCTGCCACCAAGGAGCTTTTTGACCACCTCGGTAACCTCAGCCCCAGAGATAAAGGAGCCCACCCCCGAGTCCCCAGGCCCTGCTTCCCCAACGGAAGGCGTGTCGGTGGGATTGAGGAGGTCTTCGAAGTATTCCTTCCACCAATCCACAACGTCCCGAGTCGAGGTCAGCAGTGCCCCGTCGCCACCATACACAGTGTTGACGGAGCACCGCTTCCCCTCCTCAGACACCGGATGGTGGTCCAGAACCTCTTTGAAGCCGCCCGGAAGTCGTTTTCCATGGCCTCGCTGAACTCTTCCCACGCCCGGGTTTTCGCCTCGGCAACCGCCGCTGCCGCACTCCACTTGGCCTGTCGGTACCTGTCTGCTGCCTCCGGAGTCCCATAACCTCTTTTACCCATAACTAGTTATTGTATTTGAAATAAGTGTCCGATGCCTTTGTAATGTATGGTGATGAAATAAACCCACTGTGATTAAACAATACTGAGTGCATTTTTCATTAACCACAGAACACGAGTGTGGATGTGTTCTTGTGTGGTTTCAATATTTTACATGTTGCTATTGTTAAAATTTAGTCATCTTGTTCATTTGCAAGAAAATGAGGCCATTGTTTTTTTTTTAACATAACAGTATGTACTTCAGTGTTGCTTACTGTTCTGCAATGGTCTCTGTCACAATGTCCTTGAGTGCTGAGTAGTTTAACAATGAAGCAAGAGAGCACTTTGTCTCTCTCTCTCTATCTCTCTCTCTCTCTCTCCCTCCCTGTGTGTGTGTGTGTGTGTGTGTGTGTGTGTGTGTGTGTGTGAGGTAGAGGCAAAGCTGCAGCTGCCAGAAGTGTGAAACAGGGCTGTATTTGCTCTAATCTGCTGCTTTTACAGTGCTGAGAATTGTGTCAACAATGGAGTCAGAGCGCATTCTGCTGGACAAACTATAGAATGCAACCATTTCAAGAGCACCCCAGCATCATTTCCTGCATTATATGAAGAAAGTTTTCCTATCAGCGCAATTGGTAAAATAAAATATGTGCAGGGGCTAATTTTGCTCTGTTATGTCTGTATAATAATAACAAGTCAATCGGATCAAATCTGGAGAAGATCGAAAAATTGCAAGCCCTGAAAATGGCCAAAAATACGCCAAAATTGCACATGCAAATCAAAATGGCTGACTTCCTGTTTGGCTGTTGCACATGCGTCCCAAGTTTTGTAGCTCTAGAGGAAATGTACTGCAGGGGCTGGTAGAGCCATTTTGGTACATCAATTCCAAAAAATCATGTCGGATATCACATTTTAGGATGTGGATGGAACTAAAAAAATTCGGTGTGTTTTCATGCATGCCTTGCCGCTCATAAAATGCTTTCTATTTTATGGTGAATAGTGTATTACCATGGCAACAGCGTGTGATGAAATCACAAAAGTATTTTTTCCACTGTATTATAAAAGTCTTTGCAGTAATATGACTGAATATGAGGTCGCTGGGGTTAACTTGCTCGCGGGGAAACATCAAAGTGTAAAAAAAAGTAACCTCCTGTGACCACTAGGTGGCGCTATGACTGTGATTCAAAATTCCACTGCAGGTGTCTTCAGGCCTGGACTCTCATCAAATGTCTGAAAATTTGTTCAGATCTGACCATCTGGGGTCAAGTTATGACAGTTTTTGATGTCATCTCGCTACATCAAAATTTGCTGTGGCATCACAGAAATGCCATTCAATGAAATGCCTCCAAGAGACTTTTTTGTAGGTCTTGGGCTTTTGAACATGATTCTTAAGTTTCTTAGCTCTGCATTAAACGGTCTGCAGGAGCTGCTTCGTTGAAATTTTTCTAGGGGGCGCACAAGAGCCATTTTTGCACATCAATCAAAAAAATCATATCAGTTATCACAATTTTGGACTTTTCATATCTGTGCCACTTTTGGTGAGTATTGGTGCATGACTTGGCCCTTAAAAAGTGCTTCCAGTTTTATGGCGACAGCTTTTGATGAAAACTCAAAAGTATTTTAACTGTTCATCATGAAAGTCTTTGCAGTATTATGAGAGCATTTGAGGTTGTAAAAAAAACTAACTTTCTGTTACCACTAGGTGGTGCTATGACTGTGACTCAAAATTGTGCTGCAGATGTGTTCAGGTCTGGACTCTCATCAAATGTGTGAAATTTTGTTAAGATCTGACCATTTGGGGTCAAGTTATGACAGTTTTTGATGTCGCAACATCGAAATTCGCCGTGGTGTCACGGGAACACCGTTCAACAAAAAACAGACAATATTCATTTTCCATCATCACCAGCATCTTAATGATTTTTGACACACATCTGAGATGAGCGTTTGATGAAAACACAAAAGTATTTTTTCTGTTCATCATGCAAGTCTTTGCAGTATTATGAGAGCATTTGAGGTGGCTTGGGTGTATCTGCGACAGGAGACACATTAAAGTGTAAAAAAAGTAATTTCCTGTTACCGCTAGGTGGCGTTCAACAAAAACGGACAATATTCATCTTCCATCATCACCAACATCTTATCATCTCTTTTTTGAGATAATTTTGAAATCAATCGAGTCAACGTGCTATGAACGGGACCTCTTAGTGTATAACTTTGTCTTTCCTGTGTCAATAGATGGCGCTTTCACTTTCAAACATGAGAAATTTGGAGCAGATTTGATCATGTAGAACTGAGTTAAAAACAATTTCCTGTTTGGTGGCGAAACATGTAACTTCTTGGCCCCATAAATCCACAGCACTGATCAAACACCAAAACTGCTCGCAATCTATGGTTGTCCACATCTGAGGGTGGGATTTCCAAATATTGAAGTCAATCCGTTGAAATCTGTAGTTTTTGATGTCATGTCGCAACATCGAAATTCGCCGTGGCGTCAGGGGAACACCATTCAACAAAAAAGGACAATATTAATTTTCCATCATCACCGACATCTTAATGATTTTTTTTTTTTAGATAATTTTGAAATCAATTGAGTTAACCTGCTAGGAACGGGACCTCTTAGTGTAAAACGTTGTCTTTCCTGTGTCAATAGGTGGCACTCTCACTATCGCGTGAAATTGTCATATAGATGTGCTCAGGGCAAGACTCTTATCAAGCATGTGAAGTTTGGGGCATTTTGGATTATGTACAATAGTTTTAAAAACTACTTCTAACACGTAACTTCTTGGCCCCATAACTTCCACACCGTTACACAAAAATGAAAACTGGTCGAAAACTAGGGTCGCCCACATCTGAAGGTGGGATTGCCAAATTTTGAAGTCAATCTGTTGAAATCTGTAGGACTATTGTTTCAAATTCCATCACCATGAAATCACAAAAAAGGACATTTCAATTCAAAATGGCTGACTTCCTGTTGGGTTTAGAGTATGGCTCCAAGAGGCTTTTTTGTCCATCCTGACATGCTCTATGTACCTCTAAATTTTCATCCCTCCACATAAAATGGTTTGCCGGGGCTGGCATTTAGGGGGCGCTACTGAGCTAATTTTTTGACACCTATATACGACACCTATAAAATACAAATATTTTCACCAGACCCCATAAGCATGCCACAATTCATGGGTTTTTGAGTATGACAAAGCCCTCAAAAAAGCAATTCATTAGGTAGAAGAAAAATAATAAGAATAAAAAGCAGAGCAATTACAATAGGTTCCTCGCACCCTTGGTGCTCCGGCCCTAATTATTAAAGCTATAAGCAGCAATAAACGGGCCCTCGCACCTCCGTGCACGTCGGGGCTACTTGCTGGATGCCGACTGATGTGGCCGTGTCTCTCTGAGAAAGTGCAACACTGCGCACAGCAGTGAATTAGTACTTCTTTCATGTAGTGCTAAGGCTGGAGATGACCTAAGTCACTTTAGCAAGTGTGTGTGTGTGTGTGTGTGTGTGCATGCATTGTGATCTGCCACTTACAACGCTGTTGTGGGCTAAGTCACAGCAACAAACATGGGAAAAAATGACAGTATATTTTTCCTATTTCCTGATGATCAAAATAAGGCTCTAAATGTGTCTGTCGTTGCTGCTAAATTATAACGCTGCAAAGAGGGTCTTGAGAATTGCTAAATACAGTAAAATCAGCTGGTAATGCTCTCCTCCTGCACCCTGGAACCTGAGGTCATCTTGTTCATTTACAGGAAGATGAGGCCATTGTTTTTTAATATATCAGTATGTATTTCAATGTTGCTTATCATAAAAAACACTCTGACTGACTGCACCACCGTCCACTATTCTGCAACGCACTCTCACAATGTCCTTGAGTGCTTAGAGTAGTTTAACAGTGAAGTAAGACAGCACTTTGACTCTCTCTCTCTCTTTCTCTTTCTGTGTGTCTGTGTGTGGTAGAGTCAAAGAATGGGTGAACAATGGAGTAAGAGCTCTGTCTAGTGGACAGCTATAGAAGACAACTATTTCTAAAAACCCCCAGCATCATTTCCTGTATTATATGGTCTGTGAACAGAGTTTTCCCATCAGCGCATTTGGGAAAAATATGAGCCGAGGCTGATTTGCTCCATTTTTTCTGTGAAAGGCTTGTATCAGGTGATAACATGGGTGTATTGAAAAATCTGTTGGGCTCTAGCAGAAATTGCAAATGTTTGTTAAAAAGATTAAATAAAGTTTATGTTGTTGGACTTTCTGTTGTGTTTAGGTCATGGCTCCAAAAGGCTTTTTTGTAGGTCTTGGGCTTTTACATAAGTTTCTTAAGTTTTGTAGCTATAGGTTTAACAGTTTGCCGGGACTGCTTCGCTGCAAATTAGTAGGTGTTGCTCCAGAGCACATTTTGGCCTATCACAGCAAAAAGAATCATATCAAATAACACATCATAGGACTATTGATGTGTATGCCATGTTTCATGAGTTTTTAAGCATCTTTAGCTCCTTAAACACAACTTCCTGTTTTATGGCGAAGAAAGCAGCAGAATGTCAACAGCGTTTGATGAAATCAAAAACGGCAAGCAATTTAACATCACCAACTTTAGGAAATACTGGTGTCCCGATTTGAAGTCAATCAGATGAATCTGTGTTTAATCAAAGAGACACTAAAATAACAAAAAATGTGAAAATTAAAATTAAAATGGCGCACTTCCTGTTGGGTTTAGGGCATGGCTCCAAGAGGCTTTTTTGTAGGTCTTGGGCTTTTGAACATGATTCTTAAGTTTCGTAGCTCGAGGTTAAATGGTCTGCGGGGGCTGCTTCATTGAAATTTTCTAGGGGGCGCACAAGAGCCATTTTTACACATTAATGCAAAAAAATCATATCATATATCACAATTTAGGACTTTTGATGTCTGTGCCCCTTTTGGTGAGTATTGGTGCATAAAATCATATCATATATCACAATTTAGGACTTTTGATGTCTGTGCCCCTTTTGGTGGGTATTGGTGCATGACTTGGCCCTCAAAAGGTGCTTCCTGTTTTATGGCGAATAGTACGTAATTATGGCGACAGCATTTGATGAAAACTCAAAAGTATTTTTACTGTTCATCATGAAAGTCTTTGCAGTATTATGTATCAGTATTATTATTCTGTGCATCATGAAAGTTTTTGCAGTATTTTGAGAGCATTTGAGGTTGTAAAAAAAAAACTAACTTTCTGTTACCACTAGGTGGCGCTATGACTGTGACTCAAAATTGTGCCACAGATGTGTTCAGGCCTGGACTCTCATTAAATGTGTGAAATTTTGTTAAGATCTGACCATTTGGGGTCAAGTTATGACAGTTTTTGATGTCGCAACTTGAAATTCACCGTAGTGTCACGGGAACACCGTTCAACAAAAAACAGACAATATTCATTTTCCATCATCACCAGCATCTTGATTTTTTGACACACGTCTGAGATCAATTAATTCAACCTGCTAGGAGCTGGACCTCTCAGTGTGAAACTTTGTCTTTCCATCAAATTTGTGAGGCATTTTGGATCATGTACAATAGTTTTAAAAACTACTTCCTGTTTGGTGGCGAAACATGTAACTTCTTTGCCTCATAACTTCCACACAGTTACACAAAAATGAAATCTGGTCGCAGACTGGGGTCGCCCACCTCTGAAGGTGGGATTTCCAAATTTGAAGTCAATCCGTTGAAATTTGTAAGACTATTGTTTCAAATTCCATCACCATGAAATCGCAAAAAAAATGACATTTCAAATCAAAATGGCAGACTTCCTGTGTAGTATGGCTCCAAGAGGCTTTTTTGTTTTTTTCATAAAAGTTTTCACCAGAGTTTTCGAGTATGATAATGCCCTCAAAAAAGCAATTTGACAAAATAATGATAATAATAATAATAATAATAATAATAATAATAATAAACGGACCAATTACAATAGGGTCCTCATGCCATTCAGTGCTCGGGCCCTAATAAAAATCAGAGCAATTACAAAAGGGTCCTCGCACTGTTCAGTGCTCGGGCCCTAATAATAAGATTAAAGCTGCAAGCAGCGATGAACGGGCCCTCACACCCCCACTCAAGTCAAGGCTACTGTAAAGACTCTGAGTGATGCAATCATCCATTTCAGGGAAACTTGGAAAAGGTATGTAGAGACTTTGGACCTTTTGATGGAGATATTTCACATGGTGAATTACTTCCTTTGGACACACAAAATTTGTCATCCTGGTCTACATCACTTGTCGAACAAAACATGTAAACTTCATGAAAATCAAGGATAGTTGTGGTACGAGGTGTACTCAGTGGCGTACTCACCAAGCCACAGTAGGTGGCTTAATCAAAGGTCAGTATCAAAGGACATGTTGATATGTTCAGGGCTGCAGCCTGACCACAACTGTGGAATCTGGGGCCAATTGCTCGATGTAAAGTGAAGTTACAACAACCTCCTTTTTGGCGGCCACCACAGCATCTCCAGCAATCCTGGAAAACCTATTCTTCAGAGTATAGGTTTTCCATCATTAAGGTCTTAAAGGTTTTGTCACCAGATTTGAAGTTAATCGTATACAGTCTGTAGGAGCATTCCATCAAAGAAGAAAGCTTGTAATTTCCATGACATTTCATGTTGCCAGTAGGGGGCACTAAAAGTAATGGTTATGGTTGTCATGTAGATGTGTTCAGGGCAATACAGGCCAAAAAATGGTCAAAAACACACCAAAATCTCATATTCAATTCAAAATGGCCAACTTCCTGTTGGGTTTAGGGTATGGGTCCAAGAGGCTTTTTTGTAGGTCTTGGGCTGTTGCACATGCCTCCCAGGTTTTGTAGCTCTAGGTGAAATGTCCTGCAGGGGCTGCTTCGCTGAAATCTGTAGGGGGTGATACACAGCCATTTTTGCACATCAGTGCAAAAAAAATCATATCAAATATCACATTTTAGGACTTCTGATGTGTGTGCTCAGTTTGGTGAGTTTTGTGGGGCTATGAGTAAGATTCAAAATTGCACTGCAGATGTCTTCAGACCTGGACTCTTATCATATCTGTGAAATTTTGTAAAGATCTGACCATCTGGGGCGCAGTTACAACAGTTTTTGATGTCATGTCGAAGCATCGAAATTGTCCACCCAACTTCGGTAACGCCTTTCAATGAAAACTCTCAATATTCATGTTCAAGCATCATCAACGTCTTAAAGATTTTTTGAGACCATTTTGAGATCAATCGAGTCAACCTGCTAGGAGCTGGACATCTTACTGCAAAGCTTTGCCTTTCTTGTGCCAATATCTGGCACTCTCACTGTCGCTTAAAATTGTCATATAGATGTGTTCGGGGGGGACTCCTATCAAACGTGAAGTTTGGGTCAGGTTGGACCATTTACAGCAGAGTTACATACCACTTCCTGTTTACTTCCTGTTTCATGGCAGATCATGCAAATTAGATGCCTCATACAGATCACATGGTGTGATGAAAACTCATGATTTGAACAACTTTTGCTGTCAAAGGTCTTGTGAAGGTAGCCATAACATTTGAAGTCAATCTGATGAAAGCTCTAGGAGAAGTTCTCAAGATTACAACCCCTGAAAATGGCCAAAAATACACCAAAATTACAATTTCAAATCAAAATGGCTGACTTCCAGTTGGTTTTTTGATTATGGCCCCAAGAGACTTTTTGTAGGTACTGGGGTGTTGCACAGGCCTCCAAAGTTTCACAGCTCTAGGTAAAACATACTGTGGGGGCTGCTTCGTTGAAAATCAGTAGGGGCTCAACTGATACATTTCCTCCCACCCATGCACGAGACCATTAAAATATCAAATTTTTCACCAGACCTGATAAGTCTGCAAAGTTTCATGACTGTTTGAATATGTTAAAGCCCTCAAAAGGCAATTCATTTGAGAGATAAATAATAATAAGAAGAATTCCTTCAGTTTCAAGAGGGTCCTCGCGCCGTTCAGTGCTCTGGCCCTAATAATTCCTTCGGTTTCAAGAGGGTCCTCGCACCATTTAGTGATCGGGCCCTAAAAAAACAGACTTATTTCAATAGGGTCCTTGCACCCTTCAGTGCTCCAGCCCTAATAAAAAGTGGATTAATTACAATAGGGTGCTCACACTGTTTGGTGCTCGGGCCCTAATAATAAGAATTCCTTCGGTTACAATTAGGTTTTTTTGTGTTGTTTTTTTGTTTAATGTTGTTTTAACTGAAACATTGATTGCTATATATTTATTATTTTAATTGTTTACCTTCCTGATGGCACATCAGCTTTAGAGGCTTCTCTGTATTCGCCACTGCTCCAGATAAATTCACTACTCCACTAACCATGACTCTCCTTGATTGGATATCAATATTGTGTTGAGGCACCACAGTGAAGATTGTAGTATAACAACAGGAATTAAATGTTTTGTAAATTAATGTTAATAGGTTGTTGTTAATTCAAAGATTAAATTGTTCTTTTTGTCACTTTGAAAAAAAATTTTGTATGAAAAACATCAAAGAAAGTAACTAAATAATTTAATAATTTATAAAATTATTCAAAAAGTTGGCACAAGAACTATTCAATAAAGGGGAAACATGTATACCCTAAATGGGCAATTATATCATGAAATACAAACTTTAATTTGGAAACTAAAGCTCATATTTACATACTAAATAAATACTCAATATACTAAATTTGTTCTGTAGAGCGCAGACCTCTGCTAAGAAGTGCGCAAACCAGTAATCGTGGCTTTGAGCTTTATCACCATGAAGTGCCAGACTTACAGTTTATATCATTTTTGTTTAAAATTTTCATGCTTAGTTGCTTGCTGACTCTAACCTATTCTGGGTTGCTCTATTCTCGTTTGCTGTATTATTTAATGAATTAATTAATTTGAAAGCACCTTACTGTATTTTGCCTTTATGAGAGTAATCAAATGAGGAGAATACTCAGCTGTGTTGTTATCAACACATCCAGCAGTGGAGAGCAGCCCTTCACTGTTAGCTCCAGGGAAAGATGCTTTCAGGCCAGGCACAGGGTTTTTGAGGTGAATCAGACTGAGCAATGAATTATTTTCTTCACCACAGATGTTTTTATTTGTTGAATGCTGCAGTGTGTATTGCAGGCAGTCTTGTTGTTAATGTTCCTGCTGTTTGCTGTTCTGCCCAGTTAATGTCAGAGATCATCTGATTGCTGCTCTGCTCAGTTAATGTTTGTCGCTGAACGATGGTGTAGAAAGTATTCACAATATGCTTAATCGCTTCCTTTTGTGAGGATGAATTACAAGTTAACTCTAGCATGTCTGCCCAGGTGCTGCACTGCCCTTGCAATTGAGTTTCGCCTCTTTCATTCCGTCAACATCATGTCATGAACAAATCTTTAGATCATTCTTTACTGACATTTGTGAGTCCATGCTGAATTTTCCATGTTCACACAGGGATCCATCTAAGAATGTATTATTTCTCCCATGTCTAATACTGTGAGTCTAGTACCCTGATATATAAAAGGGTATGTGGTAAGGTGGAGCTTGTTACACTGAACGTGACACTTTCAGTAAAAAGGGGAACTCTCATTGTGACAGGACTGTTATGCAGTTGTTCGTGGTGGAGCAGAAGAGACCCAGACACTTCTGCAGAATCGCTTTGACCACATCTTCTACACAGGTAAAAGCCTCTAAGAAGGATCCGATCTCTGTATGTCATCTGTCCTATTGTAGATGATGATGATCTCTGCTATTAACAGATTTAAGCGTTGACAAAGGTTAGAAGGTTATAGAGATATGTATGCTCACTGTGTAAATTTAGACTGCAAATTTGCAACATAATTACATCTATGGTCTGGTTTCAGCTGCAACATGCCTGCAGCAGCTAACAATTATCGCTTACCTTATGCTTCAGCTCAGTAAAAATAACACTTGTTACATAAATATTTTACAACAAACAAGATGACACTAGCGGTAAACACTTCTGTAAAGTCTATAAAGGGTTAAATCAGCGAGCTGTGGTGTAAAGCCGGCGCTAATAGAGTGGTGAAGGGATGAGGTTTTTTTGTAGGCCAACCAGGAAATTTGTATCACACTGGTTCCCTTGTTAAAAACCTTATGGGATTTTGAATGGGATTTTCGATTATTGCCAAAAATAAGCTCTGTGACAAACACAAGTTTATGATACTTACATGTTTTGTCCAGCATGATAATCTTTACAGATGAACACCACTTTTGTGTGTTTTGAAGCATAAATAAAATCACCAGAAGCAAAAAGCTATTGTTAGGCAATGAATGAACTATATCGTGGTTGCACGACTTAAACAACACCACCCCAAATAGTTCAACTTCTCTGTAAAAACACATTAAAACACAAATGAGAAATATTTGAAGCAGATAAATCTACAAGTTAGGGGCGTGACTGTTGCTATAAAGCTGTAACGGCGGGCGAGTGGGTTGAATGGGTTTCTGTGTCCAGTGTGATGTCGTCCAAAGTCCCCCCATACACTATAGTCCGACTTAGCCACTTGTTAGCAACCGCCATTTTTAAGATGCGTAAACCTTAAAAGTTCAAAAATTGGGTTTGTACGGATGTATTTTATGTTGCAGAACAAAACTTCTAAGTATCTTTAGCCTGTGTTAAGCACAGGCCTTATTTAAGATTTCTTTTATCAAAAACCCATTCAAAAAGCATATAGACTCTGAGACGAGGGAACCGGAAGGGCAAAAAGGCTAATGGGCTTCCACGTCTTAAGACTCATTACTTCACCACTCTATTTGAACAGGTGGCAGCAGCAATCTTCACCGGTCAAACAGTCTCTCACAGTATTTTAAAGTCCAGGGTCTTACTGGGTTCCTCTCTGGTCTCTGTAGATTCATCCACTCTACGAGTTTCATTGCATGTCACAACCAGTGAGGAACTCTGTGTTCTCCTACCATGTTTGGTGATAGCATGCTATTGTTAGCTTTTTCCGGCTGTCTTCCTGTGCGTCACTTTGAAGTGCTCTGGAACCTACCAGTTCCAGGTTCCGGTCTGCTCACTGAATGTCCTCTCCTCCTTCATCATGAACTTCCAGAAATTTCTGTTTTACTTCACAGTGCCACAGCAAGATACCTTGAGTACTGGCAGCCAAATTGTTATAACATGTAGAACCTACATTCACGCTCACCAGAGGATATGCTTTCTCTACTTTAGACACTGACTTTTGAGCCCTGTCTTTTAGGTTCTCAGACTGTGGCACGCAAAATCCTGCAGGCAGCCTTGGTCCACTTGACCCCAGTGACATTGGAACTGGGCGGCAAGTGTCCATGCATCATATATGGACAGGTAAACATTGCAGGAGCTGCTCGCCGATTGGTGTGGGCAAAGTTTTTCAACGCTGGCCAGAGCTGTGTGGCCCCAGACTACGTGCTGTGCACGCAGTCCACCCGGGATGCTCTGGTGCCTGCACTTCGTGAGACCCTGGAGGAATTTTACAGCAAGGAGCCTCAAACCTGTCCTGACCTGTCCCGCATAGTTTCACCCCGACACTGGACGCGACTGATGGAACTGCTTGGGAGGTCCAGCGGCAAGGTTGTTTTGGGAGGAGAGAGCAACCAGGGGAACAAGTACATAGGTGGGTAAGAAGTAATAATGTACAGACAGTGTAACTTTAGATAAGAAATTGACCACAGTTGTCTGAATGTGCCATCATGAGTAAAGTATCTCACTATTTTATTTGGTATCTCAGTATGAGATATAGAGACTGCTGTATGGCTAGACAAGCTCACCTCGAACACTGGTATTAAAAACCCTGCCAGATAGACAGGCACAGTTGGTACTGAACCTACGCTTAAAACTGTATGAGACCATGTCTGGTGAAAGTGTGGGGTGTCGCCCAGGAGGCAGCTGCATATATCTCTTCAACAGAAACGCCTTGAAAGAATGTTTCAAGACTTGGCCATACCACAAGTGGAGTGAGCACACAGATCAACGGGGCGGTACGACGACACCGGGTTAAAAACAATGGGCACAAACGCGGGATTGGGTTTTAGCAAAAACGTCAAATCACCCATGGAAAATTGCATACATGATGGAGTAATAAAGCCATTTTAAAGGAGAGCATCTTTAGGTCCACCTGCTGCAACGGCTTGAAAGGCGGGCATGACAACACATCTAGCACCATGGAAATATCCCATAGGGTTGTTGGGCTCCTTGATACTGGCCGAAAGTGCCGCATTCCTTTCAGAAACTGACAAATAAGGGGATGTTGACCTGCTGTTTTATTCCCATAGCGTACATAGCACACTGATATAGCGGCCAAGTATACTTTGACAGTAGAGAAAGCTAGACCCTTGCCAGTGTTTCCCTGGCTAGCGGGGAGCTATCAGAATTAGAGCAAGACCCCTTTCTTGCACCCTGGCGAGAGTAGAGGTCATCAGCTCTAATGGGGCTAAGGCGTACAGGAGGACACATGGCTCTGATCAGTCAGGGAATAAAACACTTGAGTGTTCTCCTCTGATGCAAAGAGGTCTATCGCGGCCTGACCATATCTGTCCCACAATTTTGTCACTACTTCGCTGCTGAGTATCCAGCGGCTATAGCCAGGATTGCCTCTGAAGAGCAAGTCTGCCCCTCGGTTCAAGATGCCTGACACGTGCGTGGTTCTCAGCGATAACAAGTGAGAGCTGCTCCACACAATCATTCTGCGTGCCAACGTGTGCAGATGACGTAAGCGCAGCCCGCCTTGTGTGTTGATATATGCCACCACAGTGGTGTTGTCCGTTCTCACCAAAACATGCTGTCCCTTCAGGGAAGGGAAGAAATGTTTCAGTGCTAGTGAGATGGCATGGAGTTCCAGGCAGTTTGTGTGAACAAACTGCATCTGTGAGCTCCATGTGTCATTCACTGTTCTGCCGTTGTGTGTGGCACCCCAGCCCGCAAGAGAGGCATCTGTTGTAATAGCTTTCCTCTTCAGGATCATTCTCAAAGGCAAAGCGGAGATATTGTTTGTGATGGGGATAAATATAGATGTGAAAATAAGCATCCTTTAGGTCTATGGATATAAACTAATTGCCCGGACGCATAAAGCGTGTCAGAGCCAAGTGTTACCATTCTGATGTGTACTTTCTCATGTACAGATGTGCTCATAAGTTTACATACCCTGGCAGAATTTGTGATTTTTTTGGCCATATTTCAGAGAATATGAATGATAATACAAAAACCTTCTTTTACTTATAGTTAGCGGTTGGGTGAAGCCATTTATTATCAAACTATTGTGTTTGCCCTTTTTAAATCATAATGACAACAGAAACTACCCAAATGACCCTGATCAAAAGATTGCATACCCTGTAGGTTATGGCCTAATAACATAAACACAAGTTGACACAAATGAGTTTAAATGGCCACTAAAGGTAACCATCCTCGCCTATGATCTGTTTGCTTGTAATTAGTGTGTGTGTATAAAAAGTCAGTGAGTTTCTGGCTCCTGACAGACCTCTGCATGTTTCACCGAGTGTTGCACTGACGTTGTTGGATTGCAAGCCATGGGGAAAGCAAAAGAATTATCAAAAGATCCATGGGAGAAGGTAGTTGAACTTTATAAAACAGGAAAAGGATAGAAAAAGATATCCAAGGAATTGAGAATGCCAGTCAGCAGTGTTCAAACTCTAATTAAGAAGTGGAAAATGAGGGGTTCTGTTGAAACCAAGCCACAGTCAGGTAGACCAACAAAAATTTTGGCCACAACTGTCAGGAAAATTGTTCAGGATGCAAAGAAAAACCCACCAATAACTTCAGCTGACATACAGGACTCTCTGAAAAAAAGTGTTGTGGCTGTTTCAAGGTGCACAAAAAGGAGGCACTTGAAAAAAAAAAATGGGGTGCATGGTAGAGTCGCCAGAAGAAAGCCATTATTACACCAATGCCACTTACACTCACACTCACCCCACTTACAATACGCCAAACAGCACAGAGACAAGCCGCAAACTTCTGGAACAAAGTAATTTGGAGTGATGAGACCAAAATGGAACTTTATGGCCACAACCATAAACGCTACCTTTGGGGAGGAGTCAACAAGGCCTATGATGAAAATTACACCATTCCTACTGTGAAACATGGAGGTGGATCGCTGATGTTTTGGGGATGTGTGAGCTACAAAGGCACAGGGAACTTGGTCAAAATTGATGGCAAGATGAATGCAGCATGTTATCAGAAAATACTGGAGGAAAATTTGCGCTCATCAGCCCAGGAGCTGTGCATGGGATGTTCTTGGACATTCCAGCATGACAATGATCTAAAACACAAGGCCAAGTCGACGTGTCATTTGCTACAGCAGAAAAAAGTGAAGGTTATGCAGTGGCCATCTCAGTCTCCTGACCTTAATATTATTGAGCCACTCTGGGGAGATCTCAAACGTGCAGTTCATGCAAGACAGCACAAGAATTCACAGGAACTGGAGACTTTTTGCCAGGAAGAATGGGCAGCTTTACCATTTGAGAAAATGAAGTGCCTCATCCACAACTACCAAAAGACTTCAAGCTGTAATTGATGTTAAAGGGGGCAATACACAGTATTAAGAACTAGGGTATGTAAACTTTTGATCAGGGTCATTTGGGTAGTTTCTTTTGTCATTATGATTTAAAAAGAGCAAACACAATAGTTTGATAATAAATGGCTTCACCCAACCACTAACCATGAGTGAAAGAAAAGTTTTTGTATTATTATTCATATTCTCTGAAAAATGGCCAAAAAATCACAAACTCTGCCAGGGTACAAGTGTATTTGTTCAGAGCACACAGGTCTAAAATTGGCTGTAGACGCCCACCCTTTTTCGGAACCAGAAGACACCTTGAATAGAAGCCACATCAGCTCTGCTCCGGCAGTACCATTTGAATAGCTCCCATGTTTTGCAGAGTTATGATTTCGTCTTGCAAAATGTGAGCTTTTTCCCCCTGAGCCCGTGGCTGTACTATCTCATTGAAACGGGAGTCTATAGCCCCATGTTTGCCAGGGTGCAGTGGGGGAGGGGGTGGCAATTTCCAAGGGAGACACAGTTGCAATGCTTCATCGTCCCTCTTCTTCTCCTCGCAACATTTCTGCATGGTGGCTATCACCAGGCTGAAAAAGCCTTTCAGGCCCACTGGAACGTCGAGGAGTTGAGTTTTCTCCGTCAGTTTTGACTGAAAGCAATCAACTTTGGGGAGGGTGGAGCCAGCAGAGGTCATGGTGGACTTCTGTGTGGTGTGCAAATGGGACACCAGGAGGGGCTCGACCGGAGGCAGGTGAGAGAATCCTGTCTCCTCCATCTCGATCCAGTCCAACATGGAACCTCCCTGGATGGATTTTTTGGTGGAGAGTGTATTGCTCCAGGACCGGGTCGCCTCCTCCAGGCACTTGGGGGAAATCAGCAGTAGCTGTCTTGTAGAGATTTTGGCCTTGGAGAGCTGTTTACCCTCTAAGCGGGACTTGGAGGTCTCGGTGAGGGCTTTGGGCCATGCAATACCAAGCTTTGCAGCTGCCCTCTTACAAGCCTTGTGCAGATCTGCTCTCGCTGTTGGGTTTGGAGATTCGCTGCACGCACTACCAGTAGCTGCTGGCTGTGAAGATGGCAAGAGGGTAAAAGTTCTGATGACCTCATCCTCGTCAGAGCCGGGGCTAATGGGCTTGTCCCCTGAGTTGGAGTGATCCCCGTCAATGTTAACGTGCTCCACCATAAGGCTAGCCTCATACTCGTAGGGGTCAGTCAGCGGGGCAACAGCGTCGTGCTGTTCACCCCAGCTGGCACCCAAAGGGCTGGCTTGTCTCTGGGTGCTCTCTTCCAACTCTTGTGACAGGGGAATGGCTACCCCCACAGTAGGATCTGCCATTGACAGGCTAGCTTGCGACATTGAGTCTTCAACGAGAGCCGCGCACAATGCTCACAGTTAACTGGAGATGCTAGCATGTCCTGGATGTGTTCCAGCCCCAGACACACTGAGCACACAGAGTGGGTGTCTGCCCCAGCTATCTTGTTACCGCATGTGCACACTCTAGCCGGAAGCTAACCTTTATTCATGGTGAGGGAAGGTAGCTCCATAGTTGAAGTAGCTCTGTGAAAGGGAGAAGCAGTCATCAACTAGCTTGGTGGCTAGCTGTAGCAGCTACTGTTTGGTGACAGCCCAGCTACTAAACCCAGATAGCTATGCAGCAGTAGGTAGCGTTCACCGATGTAGGTGTTAGCTTGCTCTGTGAACAGTGTTGCTTGCCCATTAGCTGCACCCACCGTCTGAGAGGTTGCTTCTAGGAGCGAGAAGAGGTTTTAGATTGAAGAGATAGTGTCACTTCAGGATCTTATAGTAGGAGAGCAGACATCCCATTTGTCTGCTAGTCAGGACTGGCATAGTGTAAAAGATCTTCTGGGGTACAGTGCAGGAGCATGGAGCATGTCCCATGGTGAGATACCCAAACGAATGTTTAAAGAGAACAGCCTGTTTATGAAAATAAACACGTGTCATTTCATTCACCATTATGAGGAGACTACTGCTGCAGGAGTGTGAGATCTACACCAGGGACACACACAATTACAGAGCTAACTGTTAGCATCACACAGCTAACACAATAAAGGTTAGAAAGGATTTAACAAGTGTCAATCCATTGCATGACTTTGTTGGGATGTTTAACAGCTGCTGTCGTATTAGCATGCTAACCTGGTAGATGTTTAATTGACTGTTGGAGAGTGGCTACAGAGATGGTCCTTCAGCTGCAACTAACCTGTGTTAAAGCACCAACAGAAAGTTTGCTTATCCAGTTAGTTATGCTTATTACAGTGTATGCACTTTAAATAAGTGCTTCCTCAAAGGCCCACCATTTTGCCCCCTTTTACGGACGTGCAAGAAACTTGGTGGGTGGTCATTGTGAAAAGTATTTGTTTGACTGTGGCTATGTGTTTTTTTCTGATCTTGCTTTATATTAGATTTGATTAGCTCCATCACACAACAGTAGATACCAATTTCGGTATTGATGTAAGTAAGTAATTAAGTAAATTTATTTATATAGCACTTCTCACAGAGAGGACTCACAAAGTGCTTTACAAAGGATAAAAGATATACAAAGTACAATAGAATATAGAATGCGCTAACAATTTGATGTAGTCAAAATCAGAAAAATAAAGATGACAATACTGTCTTCCCATGAACCAAATTACCTTTTAAAAAATTATTAAAAAAGTGAAAACTTTTTTGGCTGCTGATTACAGGACCGCCATCAGGCCGATTGGGATCAAGTTTGATGTGAAACATTAGGCAATCATTTCCAGTTATGGTGCCAAGTTTCATGTCTCCAGCTTGCTCCAGTTTACAGCAAATTGAGCATAGGCTTTATATAGCATATAATGCTAAATATGCCACATCCTCATGCACCAATCGATATGATACCTTGTGATACCTTAGTACTTGCCCTCAGAGTATGTGTTCCAGATTTGGTGAAATTCTGTCTAGCTACATATTATTAAGGTAAACATTTTTGGTATAAATGGCACCGTTAACATGGACTGAAGGTATCTACAAAGATTTATGATGATTGGACAAATCGTTAATGAGGAATTTTGTGTAAGCCCTGCCCTTTGTAAAGACTGTTTGATTAATAGTGGCAATGTTTTATGACCAGTCTACCTTATTTATAACAGAAATATGTGCTTCAACGCCACGATGGGGTATACAAAATCTATTGATAAAGTAAAAATCCTAAAAGCAGATGGCACATAACTGCATTTTGCATTATGCAAATGAGCAAACATCCATCATGGCAGACTAATTTGATCCAAAGGCTTTTCTGAGGGCATATTTCTTGTGAAACAGTTGCACATCATTTCCAGTCATTAGGATAAGTTTTATATTTCTAGCTCATTCCATCTCAGCAATTTTAGCCACAGCCTCTGACAATGAATAGAAACTAGAATGTGAGCGCTGTTTAAAAGTTAAGGCCCATTAAGTGCACCAGGCCACCTTTCAAAGGTTTAGTAACCAATTACACACAAAAGGTCAGTAATACCCAAAATTTTTTCAGGGTCATCTAAATATGGTTCGTACCAAGAGTAGTGGAGAGTTGATGAAATATAGTTTAAAAGAAGCCAAAAATGTCTACCAAAAAATCCAGTGATGTAAAACTTTATAGGCCCAAAATGGTGTAGCCTGTATTAATCAAATCACTATCATCCAAGAAACAGACTGTGCAAATATTGTTTGCTGCACCTTACAGTTCATGAGTTACTAGCCAAAGTGTAAAACGCATAGTTACTCAGTACATGGTGGTACTATTGGTAACATGTACAATACCAGCACTTGTAGTACCTATATCACTCGTTGCTAGTTCAGCTTTCAAATATTACACCTATAGACTTTTGACAATAGCTTTTAAAATATTATATAAAATCACTGAAAGGTATTATAAAATACAAAATTTAATCCATACATCCCATGGAAGATGTACAGTTTGACCTTACAATTAAGTTTCTATGACAAATAGAACAGAAGTAGATGCTAAAAAAAAAACAAGGTACAAGGTAGATTTATTGGCATTTTTCTTTAACGTGGTTTAAGAAGAAATTAAATTAAAGTTGAAAAAATCCTACTACATCTGGAAGAGTACTGGAGAGCATGTCAGAGAGATGTTGGGGAGTGATGGATTTCAGGTTACGAAAGGTGATTTCTCTGAGTAGGCAGGGACGGGGGATGGGGGATGGTGAACTGGATAAGTTTATGGTCATAGAGGGGAAAGAGGCATGGTTTGAGATCAAGTACCGGTAGATTTATGGAGTCGAGGATGAACTTTGTCATGGGTGGGGAAGGTGACATGTTGGGTGAGAGTGAAATTGTCCAGAAGAGTGGCAAATTCAGAGGAGAGCTTGCAGGTGGGGGAGTCCATGTAGTTATTGAGGTCACCGAGTAGAAGCAGGCGTGGATAGAGGGATGAGGCTAATGTGAGGAGTTCAGCGAAATCAGAGAGGAAGGAGGGATTTGGCTTAGGTGTCTGGTAAATGAGGATGATTGTCATGGAGGAGAGGGCCTTGAAAGCAAGGAATTCGAAGGAAGAGACTGAGGGGAGGGTGAGTTCTGTAGTCTGGAAATTCTGGTTGTGTAGAACACATGATGGCAGGTTTCCACCTGGTGGAGAGAAAAACAGTTGGACAGACCTCAGGATACAGTTCTCTGTATGTTGGCTCATGCAGCATGATAAGATTGAATCATTTCTTCATGTGGTAATGCCTTTTTTAGCTCCCACAGTGGTGGTGGATGTGGCTGATGATGATGCTTTAATGGAGGAGGAGATTTTCGGGCCCATCCTGCCCATCGTCACCATTGAGTCTCTGGAGGAAGGAATCGACTTCATCAACCGCAAAGAGAAGCCACTTGCCCTCTATGTGTTCTCTGAAGAATCCTCAGTAAGAACAACGAGCTGTGCATTGTCCCCCATCATAGCTGGAGACAAATTGTTTTTAATTTGACACCACGTTGTCCTTCCTTTCTAAAGGTGGTAAACACAGTACTGGAAAAGAGCAGCAGTGGAGGGTTCTGCTCTAATGATGGGATCGTCCACATGTCCTTGCCAACCCTGCCCTTTGGAGGTGTAGGTAGGTGTGACCCTGGTCTAAAGATTTTCGCACTTCCCAATTTCCTCTGACCTGATGGGTTTTGGGACTAAGAGACACTGTTTGGTGCAATTACAAAATCATGATTTGTATCCCAAGGCACTGGGTACATTATTATAAATTCAAACAAAAACTATAATACTGGATTAATGACTAACTCAAACAAAAACAAATGTATAAATCTCATCAGCCAGAACATTAGTGTTTAGACGTGAGGTGGATGAAGGAAAGGTATGTGTATGCATGATCTGATATCCCCAAGTGTTTCCCCTGGATCACTGAATAATTTGTATGTCCTGGTTTCACATTAATACCAACCAATCAGCAGCAATTCATAATTGTGATGTCATTCACATGCTCCATGCAAATATTTGCCCATTAAAAAAAAGAAAAGAAAGAAAGAAACAACCCATTTAAAAGCCAATCCAGTAGGAACCTGGTAGGTCTATTTAAAGAGAAAGAAATAGCCCCAATGTGTATGATGTAGATTTTATAGGACTTGTGGTAACAGTAGCTCTATTTGCTAAGCTATAAGCTAAACGTTAGCTCTACCTGCTAGAAAAGTAAGCTAAGAAAAATGTGCACAACATTACAGGCTTTTCACACCAGAACTGGTTCACGACCATCTAAGACCATCAAAGACTAGCCAAAACCAGCTAAAGCCAGTACCAGCATCAGCTGGTTTTGGCTGGTCTTTAAATGGTCTTTTTATGGACTTTGATGGTCGTGACCCAGTTCTTGTTGGTCTTTGATGGTTTGACATACCAGTGTAACCAGCCTGTTAGTCCAGGATTCACATTACAAACAACCAACCAACAGCAATTCTCAATTGTGATGCCATTCACAATGCCCCGTGCAGATACCCACCCATGAAGAAAAAAGAAACCACCCATTTCAAAGCCATTTAAGCAGCATCACACACAGAGATTTGCTTGGATTTTTAGCACATTTTATTACTAAATATATATTTAACCTCTGTTGGATGTGTTTAATGAAAAAGAAATATGCGTAAAAAATAGATGTTATAGAACTTGTGGTAACATTAACTCTCTCTGTTAAGCTAAGCTAAATGTTAGCTCTGCCTGCAAAGCTAAGCTAAGCAGGCTAAAATGCAGCTTCCTTTAGGCTACAAACTGTTTGGGGTTTGGGAAATTATTATATGTAAATAAATATTTGCAAAAAATAGACGTTACAGGAATCGTGGTAATGTTAGCTCTACCTGCTAAGCTAAGCCAAACAAAGCGAAACAGGCTAAAAGGCAGCTTGCTGTTAGCATTACCTGCTACGCTAAGCAGGCTAAAATGCAGCTTCGCCTCTAAAAGCTATTTTAGGGTTGGGGAATTACTATATGTATTTAAACTCTGTGGGTTGTATTCAAGGGGAAATAACTATGTGAAAAAAAGATTTAATAGGAATTGTGGTAATGTGTTAGCTCAGGGGTCGGCAACCCGCGGCTCTAGAGCCGCATGCGGCTCTTTAGCGCCCCCATAGTGGCTCCCTGGTCCATAGATCCCAAAGGGAAAAAGAGAAAGATAGCTGATGAGAACAGAGGATTCAAGGAAGAATGGACCAAATCATTTGCTTTCATTGCCAGTGCGGAAGGATTGCCTGCATGTTTGCTTTGTAACGAGAAGTTGTCAAATAACAAAAAGAGTAATTTGGAAAGACATTTCCAGGGAAGGCATGCTAAATTTGCAGCTGACCACCCAGTTGGGAGTGAGAGAAAAAGTGCGATTGCAGTACGTCTGGAGAAATTAGAGGAGCGCAAAGATAGATTTAAGAAGTGGATTGCATCTCCAAACTCCACTACTGCTGCAAGTTTTGTTGCAACCCAAGAGATAATAAAGCGTGGAAAACCGTTCACAGATGGTGATTACATGAAGGATTCATTCATCAAAATATCAGAGCACCTATTTTCAGACAAACGGGTGAGAACACAATCCTGTCATAGGCACATATTTAGTAACAAAGTGCCTGTTTTTATAAAGAGATTTCTGATTTTTGTCAGTGGAATGACACTTAGGGATATTATTGTGTTTTATTCGAAGATGAATCAGTGGACAAAAGGCTAAGCTTGGAAAGCCAACTATTCTCCACAACAATAGAGCAGAAGTGCATGGACAGACATGGCAGATGGATAGATGATGACACTTACGTGACGTGGACCCTCACTGATGTGTGCTTTAGGCCAGCTCTAAGGGCACAAACCAACGTACATTATTTTATACAGTCTATGGTATGAAATTGACTTGACTTGATAAATCTGCAATTGAGGATTAAATAATCTTTGGCATCTCTGGAATAATCTAGTCCAAACAAGACTAAATATAGTGGATTTTGATCTGGACCTGGTCAGATGTGGTCAACATCATATATATTTGGAAATAGCTTTTAGACAGTGTTGAGGCTTTACTTAAAACGTCTAATATGCTTTCATCTCAGTAGGAGGGGCAAACAGCTGAGAATCGGCTGTTAAGCATTCAAAATTATGCTCCCCTTAACTCTCCCCTTTACTCTCCCCTTAACTGCTGACTTCGAAGCTGCCAATTGGAGGCTTTGCATTGTTTACTTAAAGCAGGTGTACTGTACTTCAGGCTGTGGGAAGAAAGGCTGGTCTGTTTTGCTGGCTCTCTGTAATGTTAATGTTACACTTATCTTGAGTGTACAGATTGACCAAAGTAAGGAAATGTATTCATCAAAATAAGTGAATGAAATCATCAAAATGAGGGAACAAAATGTAGGCAGATTTAGTAAAACACAGCTTGAGAGCAGGCGTTATTTCAGTGCGATAAAGCCAATGTCAGGTCACAGAGGTTGTTGAATGATGCTTTCTTTTATCTGTAGTCTGATTAAGAGAGAAGGAAACTTAAGGTAACTAAGTTAGGTTAAGGTTAAGGTTAAGGTAACTAGTTTTACCACTTCGCCATTGTATGCACTTTTTTTTCAACTGGTGATCTGATTTTGGCCACTTGTTTCAGGGGCCAGCGGTTGGGGTAGTTATCACGGCCGCTGGGGCTTCGAAGCGTTCAGCCACCGGCGGGGCTGCATGCTGCGTGGCTGGGCTTTGGAGAGACTGAACGGCCTGCGCTACCCACCTTACACAGAAGAAAAGCTGAACTGGCTGCGCTGGACCACCTCAGCCAAGCGCAGCTGCACACTTATGTGATGAACAGCCGGCTGTGCGTGTGTGTGTAAAGATCGTCAGAGTTTTTATACTGTATGAATGTGAGTGTTGGGGAAATTCAGATAGAAATGGGATTCACCTTTCCTTTTTACTGTATTGTGGGTTGTGTTTGTATATATTAACAAAGTGGATGTTGTTATATCCTTCTTCACAGTGTTCATCATACTAAGCAGACCCCTATGACACTAAGTAATAATCTTTGTCACTATTGTATTATGATTTTCTATCTACAGTGTATTAAGAATATATCCCACCCTGTATTTTCTCCTGTGGAAAAAATCTTTTGATATTATTTCGGGTATTGTTCTCAACACAGATTACATATAAACCAGGCTGCTTATTTTATTGATCAAACCACTGAAATGTTTGCCTATTTTTATTCTTTTTCACCAGCATTTTTATGTAGTGACAATGGTGTTACATTGTTTTTAATAATCTCCTTTGATTGTTGTAAAGTTTTGTTCAATGGGTTTATGTCTTGGTGTTTGTCTTGGTGTCAGATGTCTTTGTGTGGGTTTTAATATTGTTTTCCACAAAATACTGTGAATAAATTTGAAATTCCACTTTTAATTGCAAACAATTGATTTAGAAGTTATTGTCCTTCAATAGAAGCAAACAGTCCTTATTTGTTCACTCTGACACTTCAGAGATGTTAATTTACAAAATATGTAGCATGAACACATTCACATGCATTTGTACGAAAGGAGGAACAAACATATTTTCACAACTTAAGCAGAATCTCATTTGACTCAGAACAAATATGAATGCAAATGAAGATAATCAGAAACATTTCCTTTTACATCTTAAATGTTTTCCTAAGCTATGTCTCTGTTTAAACAGGAACTCAATGGTGTGCAACTGTTGTGTATTTTTATTATGATATTATTCTATTTTTATAAATTAAAATTTTTAAATAAATAAATATATATATATATATATATATATATATATATGATATATTAGTGTTCCTATATGTTGGGGATTACTTACACACCCATATACACATATAATTAGTTACACACTGTACTCTGTGTGAACATGGTTTGCAGAAGTATGCAGAAACCATTTCATATAAACAACTTCTTCTGCCAAAAGGTCTGTTTTGGTGATAGGAGCGTAGAGACACAATGTGGTGGTGTTCCTGTTAGATTCTAAGAAAGCAGTCCAGAGGGAAGGCCTAATATAGTTGGATCACTGTTGTTTTGTGTGGTTAGGAGGGGCTAGCCAGTGAGAGACACTGAAAGTTTGACATACCTCTGTTAAGCTATAAAAGATGTGAGATGTATTAGAGGAGTCGGATTTTCTATGTGTCCGCTATGGATGACCCCATCACTTGTGCGCACCCTCTGTGTTTGATGAATAATTAATAAACAAGGACTGCTATAAGTGTAATTTCTGCCTGTATGATTTCTAAACAACTACACAAATTTTGGCGCCCAATGTCAGGCACAGTGGGGCTGAATAAGTCGAGTCTTTAACTCTGCAGGCATGGCTCTGACTGAGCAGGTAGCAGCACCCTCCAAAAAGAATGGCCACCCAGACAAGGTAGGAGCTTTTAACATCTAAAAAATATGCATAAAGCTCAGTCGGGAGATTTAGTCAGGGTGAGGTCTGCTCTGTATGAACAGTGAGCGCTGGTAAGACCGAACAAATTTGGCTCACTTAAAGGGCTACTTAGGCCATGGTAGGATGGGCTGGTGCGCAAATTGATGTGCATGCTGTGTGTTATTGTGTTATTAATCCTACATACTAGATGTATGCATGTGTGCATTAATTTGTGTATGTGCATAATATGCATTGCGTGTTTAGGTGAACAGTCCTATGCATAAATGAAATGCATAAAACAGGATCTATAAAGAGCTGAGACAGCTGTAAATAAAAGTAAAAAAGACAGAAAAAAAATAGAAGACAAGGCCAATCGGCAGAAATAGGGATAAATTTGGATGTAGTAGTAGTAGTTATAGTTGTAGCAGTTATAGTAGTGGATCTCGAGACAAAGTGAATGTGTGTGTGTGTGTGTGTGTGTGTGTGTGTGTGTGAGTGTGAGGTCTTTGTGTGGGATGAAGATTGTGTGACTGGCTCCATGCACATAGAGAACAGTGATACAGAGGAGAGGTGTTGAATAATTAGGTGGCTGTATAGTCATGAGGTTGCAAAATCTTGTACATCAGCGCTGTGTAAATAAAGTCAGTAAAATAATGTGTGTGTGCGGCTGTGTGAGGGGACAGTGACTACAGATATGTATCTAAAGATTTGTGTTTCAGTAGTTGGCTCCCTCCGCACTGTACAGCTCCCTAGTGTAGGCTACAGCTGGGTAATTGTACAGAGATAGAAAGTTAGATATTGTTGTGGTTAGCATTACATTTGTAAATAATGTGTATATAGTGTGTATGTTAAATATCACACTTATTCTAATACAATAATATGCTACATGTGAATGAGTGAAGACTTTGTGTGTGGAGTTGAATAAGAAAAGGAAAGGAAAAAGAAATGTGTGTGGCGTTTGCATGCCTGAATCCTAAAAGAAAAGACAAAGATTTGGATTCCTAATTTCTTGTGAGAGAGCAGGGAGAAGAAAACCCTGTCCTCAAGTCTTGGCTGTAAGGGTGTTACAGATCACACTCATAAAAGGTGGATAACTAGAGATGAGTAAAGCTCAGAGTAAAGTGGGATCTGATGAGGACACTGGTCCTAACTTCCTTCTACCAAATGAAAAATATAGCATTGCAAAGGGTGAAAGGGGTCAATCCGAGAAGTGGGTGGAAATGGGCTTCCTAGCCTTAGTCAAAATTTTGCTGGACCAGCTTAACGCATGTTTGGAGGCATGGAGAAGGAGCAGCTATGTCTAGAAAACTGTAAAAAACAAATAAGCTGTGTACATGACCAGAATGCACACAGTGCCAACGTGTTAAGAGGAAAGGGGTATTAAAGAGATTAAGGACAGATATGAGAAATAAGAACAAACTGATGAGCAGAAGTAATGTGTAAGAGCAAACTTACAGCACATTGTATCTTTCTTTGACTGAGGCACACAAGTCACAAGACCCATACTGGTTGGACCAGATATTGACTCTGCTCCTCCTCCATGTGCTCCAGCTAATGCAAACGCAGCAAAGGACACAGACCCGGTTGCTGAAAGAACTGTCACCCAACAAAAACAGAAGAAGCATCAGAAGATGAGTGGAGGCCGAGTTGCTGTCAGAGACTGAATGTTACACCAGTGTGTGGACTTTTGAAAAAAGGGACCGAAAGCTGGAAGCGTAGCCTTGTCACCTGCTGACCATTTGTAACCTGGTCATGGAAATGTCAAAATGTCAAGGACGGAGGCAACAGGCCAAAAAAGGTCAGTGCTGGTGTTTAGACCATTGTTGGACTGGGACACCATCAAGCTGGTGTTGAACTGAGACGTCTAGTGAGAGGAATGCCCAACCCAGGTTTACATGTACTGTGCTGAGCAATGACCGGGCATGGCAATGGTCAGAAAGGCAGCAAAGGACAACTGATGGGACACTGGTGTAAAGACTGTTCAAGCAGCAAGAAAGGAGAGAGATGCAGGTCTTGTGCCAGACTGAGAGCAGGGGGAACCCCAGTCATGGAGAAGCCTACAGTGCATACACAGACACATAAGTATGGGTGAGTGACAACCTCACATTGATACTGATAAGATAGTGAATGCCATAGAATGCACTGAAGTTAAGATTAAAATCAACAAACCTGAAACACTTACATTTCACATTTGCAATTCCACTGACAAACAGCATAGGAAATTTTCGGGCTAACCTTGAATATAGCAGTTGATTTAGAAGTTTATGTACATTTATTGTACATTTATCTGTCCTAATAGCACCAACATTGATAGTGGTAGATATTGCAAAATCATGAGTGTTTATCAGTATAAAGGAACCTCACTACACACCCACCTTGTGCATACTTGCTGATGCTATGACAAAACACATTTGATGTTATCTAAGCATTGGGCCTCGTGCAGTAACATTCTCTAAAATGTATAGCTGGTGGTGGATGTAGACATTTTTCATACATGTCTCTTAACTTTCTGGTGAGAGAGAAAAAACTCAGCTTTAAGTGGAATAAATGTTTTAATGTCTTATCCAGATGTGCTCACTTAAACTAGCTACTGTTTTGATGAGTATACACAAAGTCAGTGTGATGCACTGAGGTATTAAAAGTGCACGTACACAGAGGGTTAAATTAATTCAGTGAATTTAAATAATTTTACGACCCTTATGAGGACAAGAGGTTACAGAAAATGACTGACTGACTGACTAAATAATTTTAATAATTAAGGGAGTAGTGAGTCTAGAGGAGTCATGACAGAAGCACACTTTCTAGCAGGGAGAGAAAAGAAAAAGAGAGAGCTTCAACAACATTAGTTGAATATTGACTCTAGATGTAATTCAGACTTTGTATACAAACCACACAATAATACCTTGACCATATGTCAAGGTTTGACTGCTAGAATCCATCCAAAAAATAACAACTAAACTCACAATCTAACCCCACAAAACTGACTCTCGAAGTATTTCAGCGGTCTAAGCTTGAATATGTCCCTCTGCATAATATATGTTTATGTACCCATAAAGGCACATAACACTTTATCATTTATTTTCCACACTCAGACAAAGCAGAGGAAAAAGGGGGGAAAGGGAGGAGATCCTGCAGTCAGCATTTTGCAATCGCCCCCTCCCCTCTTCCTCACACTCGGCTCACTTAACTCTCTCGTTGCCATCTATTCCACTAGAACACACATCTGGCCATCATCTTGACAAGAACCTTAATTTGTAAAAGTAAACCTATGCTATTTGGGAAATGAACAGTATAATATTTCTTTCTGAATGATAATTGAAGAAAGCAGGCTTGGATTATAGAACTCAAGAAGTGGGAAACTAACCTTAAACTTGGGTTTTAGTACAGCATTTGAGTAAAGGTACTCAGTTGCATTCCTGCTCTAAAACATCTCTAAATTTGGTTTGGTGATGATATTTGTGTATTCAGGAAACTCATTTTTCCTTGTCTTTCTCTCTGTCTCAGAAAGACTCATATAGAGCTCTGTGTCGACACATGTTGCTGGCCAAGCCTGCTGGATGGCAGTGGAAGGATTTGGGGACGTATAGGTTCACATTCAGATGCAGATCCCACAGACTGGGATCCCATAACGCTGCGCAGCTAAAGGGGTGATGGAAACTGGTGTAAAATAAGCTAATTTCTGTCATAAATAGGATACACACCATGGTCCAAGAAATGCTGGTTGTGATTATCTGTCTTCTATGTCTTGAATATCTGCGTGAAGTGAAAGTATGATATGTGAAACGCGAAAGGTATTTAACCTTTTGTGTGTTGCTGCAGGCTGGAGCTACTTTTCCCAGGGGTGACTCTTCTGCATCAGGCGCTGACTAACGGCGTCCGTTGTTGATCCAGCAAGTGTGTTTTGAATATTACTGTGTATAAAAATTCCAGTACTGGTGTGTACTCGATTTCCAAAATAATGTCAGCATGAAAGATTAAAAGAGGCCTGAGAGACAAGTACATTAGCACTGTAACAACATTTGGCAAAAATAATGGTCACAATGCTAGTTTAAGTGAATTGCAATGGGTTCAGCAATAAGTGACCTTTTGTTGAACATGTGATCACAGCAGAGGGTACCTCCCTCATGGATGGCATTTTCCTTTTCAAATTTGCTTATCTTTTTTAAATGATAAGAACTATTTAGCGGAGCGTTTTCTGAAAATAAACACGAAATTTCTTTTTTATATAAATTATGTCACACAATGTGCATACTTGGAGGTGAAATTGGATGATTGAATTTTAATCTAATTTATCAGTCAAATAATGCAGCCATATTTCTTTCTAATTTTACTTACAGTATGTGAAAATGCGCATTCTTGAAGATGAAAATTAAAATGCAAATTGGATGATTGAATATTAATGTCATTTATGAGTCAGCTAATGCACCCATATTCTGAAAATCAAAAAGCATGTCTGTTAATGCATTTGTATCAGAATTACTGAGCAAAATGGAAGATATGGACCTCAGTGCTGTTGCCAATATGCTTCTCCAGCGAAACTGCTGTGACATGTACAGGAGGAGGGCACGACTGCGGAGGCTGATAGAATGCTGATGCTGGTTTTGAACATAGATCACAGAGCATGCCTAAATTAGCATGGATCAAAGCATAACTGAAACGCTCCTGCATTCCTGATGCTTTTCTGTGCAGAATATTGGCATCTTTCCTTTAACAACAATAATGCTTCGCTAGGTGCAAAAATGCAAACCATTACTCATGTATTCACACCATTTTATTTACACTTTATTTGTTCTTTTACACGAAAGCAAAATATATGCCACCCCCAACACCCACATTCCTGTGAGCCAGATATATCTAGATCAAAAAAAGGATGTACACTTTGACTACTGCCTGTCTAGGGCATCTGTTAAGGCCTTGATGGCTCCTCTCAGGAGGGAGAAGACCAGTGGCTGGGTCCAGGATGTGGAGGCCCTCCATGTGGTGTACTGGCTGGCAAAGGGTTTATCATACACCACCATTCCCTGAGTCTGATGTACCCAAAACAACAGTGTTTGATATTATGCATTGTGAGTGTAATGCCATATTTGGTCTCCCGAACAAAGTGGTTCACTTCCCCACCCTGGCACAGTTTGCTGAAGTAGGCCATGTCTCCAACAACTTGTCTACAGCCCAGTTATCAATGGGTGCCATGTCAGCATCAAGGCTCCCTGTGGACCACACCAGCAATATTACCTCAACAGGAAACTTTTCCACTCTGTCCAGCTCCAGGCGATCTGTGATAGCACTGGCAGATTCCTGGATCGGTTCACCTTACCAGGGTAGTCCAGTGTAATAGTCAATGACTTCGCAATCAGCTACCTTTACTTCCAACATGCAACACACTATCTAGTTTGATGTAGCATTGACAGCACAAATCCCATGTATAGGTAACGATCATTAAAAAGGCCCTTGACATCTTTTCTAGATGTGCCATCAGGCACTAGACTGCCAATTAAATTCTACCCTGTCTTGTTCCAGGGTTGATTGATATCTAGAGATGAGTTAGGCAGTAGTGAAATCAGTGGTCAGGGACAGCTGACAGGTGTGCTAGGTTTGTGTTTGTGGATTGAAGCAAATGGAAAGAGCGAAAAGAAAGCCGCATTTGTGGGCTGGATTTGAAGGAGCCTTCGAATTGGGACTGACTTTGTGCAGTGTTGTGACATAATCGGCTTTCGAATGCAGCCTGTATTCAAGCTGCCACTGCTGCTGACTGAGAGACTGTCTTCACGGACCAAAGCCTGGCCAGGCGGAGAGGGCCGGGGGTCTAAGGGGTCCATGCCCACTTTGACTGTCCACAAACCCATGGGCATCACACCCATAGGGGATGGTGGTTTTGCAACACCCCCACTTTCACAATAAGGTGATTTCACCCCCCCAACTTTTTCCTAAGGTGTCATTTGTTAAACCGTTTGCCCGCCCTCGCGGTGTACCAGTGTACTAAAATGAGTGCATCTCAATACCCCATGAAAACCCATCGGCCAAGTTAGGTTGACTGACAGCCATCCAGCCAATCACAGCCATTTGACCAAACCCACTAGTTCTCGTAGCCGGGGAAAGTAAACAGTTACTCAAGCAATCATCACTTGCCTCTGCTGACAGGAAAAGAGCAGAGGTTTGAAACACTCATTTTGCTAATTAAAATGTATGATTTTGTCTGTAAATAATAACACTATGTCTTGCTTTGTGGCATTTCAGCTAACATTAAGCAAGTCAGGTGGCAAACTAAGTTAATACAAGCCAGATAAAGTTAATGGGTCAAACTGACAATTTCAAGAGACATCCACTGATTTTGATATTATTCAACATCATCATTATTCTTTTTGTTAGGAATGCCGAAAAGGAAGAATCAACAGACCACTGACTTCTTTTTCAAGTCAAGTTGTGATGTAAGCGGAGTTATGTGACAGGAGGGAAACAAAAAGCTTTCAGTTATAGGCCTACACTTATTGACCATATTACTTTGAATATAAGACACTATTTTATTCTTGAAAAGAAATCTTAGAAGTAGGGAGTCGTATTATATTCAGAGTACAGAATTTACACGTAGGGCTACCTACCTACACTCATCAATAGCTTAACTGCTGCTTCCCTAATTGGACAACAGACAGCAAACATGGCCATAAATTATGTTAAACGTTATCGTCTCACTCATATGTCCCATCACTACTTGCTCAGACATACTGTCAGTGTATTTATTTGTAATGACTGTCTGAAATCAAAGAAAGCCACTGTAAGTGATTGAAAACTACACTGACATCAGATTTTGATAGACAGTCACTTTCAAAACGGGGGTAAAGACGGAAGAACAATGTGAAGTAAACAAGATCATTTGGAACAAAGCGGTTCGAAAGCTTGTCACGGGGATGATGTTATGATGCCAACTTCAGCATAACTGTTGTAGAATGATTCAGTGTAGGCTTTTCTACATTTTACTCTGCTTATCTGCTGGAGCACACAGCATAGAGCTGTTTTCTCTATATGCAGCAAAACGTCATGTCCACTACCTTAAAGCAACACTCACTGTTGTCAAACAGTCGCAAACCCTAACACTTAACTCTTTCTTATAAAAAACATAGATATAACCAAACTGTATTTAAATCTATATCAAACCTCCACAGTCATCAAAAAATTTAATTGAAGTTTCTCAAAATGTTAGTCTATTCTAAATTTAAGATAAGATAAATTCATTAATAAAGAGAGATTTTGTCTCAAAAATGAATTTTTCTTAATCAAAATTGAGGCTGTAGACATTTGTCCTAAGTTTAGATAGAATATTTCAACACTTCCATTTTCAGGAATATTAATATTGAGTTCTTTATGTAGGGTGTTGGTGAGGAAGGGAAGAAAAGAGAGAACAGAGAAGATGAGGGAGAAAAACAGGAGAGAAAAGGGAGAAAACTCAAAAGAAGAGGGGGAGAACATGAAAGGAGAGGGAGATGAGACAGGAGAGGAGATAGAGAACAGGAGACAAGGATGACAACAGAAGAGAAAGAGAGGGAGAGGACAGAAGACAAGGAGATGGAGAGGAAAGAGGCACTCTGGGCACCATAGAAGAAGAGAGAGAAGACATGGATGAGGAAAATTTGGTGCAGGTAACTGAAGTCTTGGCAACCAAATCTCATCAACCAGATCCCACATTAATTATTAAACACTCAGTGGGAAAACATGTCCTTACCTTCCAAAAGCAGTGGTACACCAGATTCACATGGCTCCATTTTAGTCCTAGTGTGGAAGGTGTTCTGTGTTTTTACTGTTTTAAAGTGTATTGCAAAAATACTTCACCACTGACTTGATCAGCACTTCCATTGTTAGGGAGATTTCTGAAAAAATATGATAAATTCTGCATTCACAGTTCTCCATAATGATGGATGCCACTAATGATCAGTCAGCAACAGTCATTAGGCTTAAGGTATGTTGACCATGATTTGGTTGTACATAAGGACTTTATTGGCCTGTATGAGGTTTCATTGACCAATGGACAAAATTTGGCAAATGTGGTGAAGGATGTGCTGATATGTATAAGCTTGCCAATCACAAGCTTATGTGACCATGCATATGATGGAGCAGCAAAAATGGCTGGTAAATATTCAGGGGCACAGGCCATCATTCAGAGAGAGCAACCGCTTGCTCCATATGTGCAATGCAGTGCACATTGTGTGACCATTGTGTGAGGCTATTGTCAGCTATTGTCCGTTACTCCATGGAATAGGTTCATGAGTTGGGAGTTTTTTTGGCCAACTGGGCAAGCTCAAGAATATCTTTAAGGGAATCGCCAAAACTGAAGATAGGCCACTACAGGCTGTAAGGCCTCTTTGTCCCACAAGATGGACAAATCGCACAAGTGCAAAACATGCGTTGTGCATGCAATGCTCCTGCTCATGTACATGCAACTCCCTCTGAGTATTGCAGAATAGAGTACTACAAAGTCCTTGATGTGGTGGATGTCCAGATTAAAGAATGATTTGAGCAGGAGGGAATGAGAATGGTCAGAAATTTGGAGCAAGTCCTCTTAACTGGAGAGACTAATAAAACTGTGAAAAAGTACACAGAGCTGAACCCAGAGAGCCTGAAGATACAATTTTCAGTTTTAGGAACCAAGCATAACTTCCAGTCCAGCAGCAATGTTGTTGGTATTCTTCAGGGGATGTGTCCAGAGATCCGTGGCCTCTTGGATCAAGTTGAAATACTTGTGAGACTGCTTATTGTTGTCCCAGTGTTGTCAGCTGAGGCAGAGAGAGCATTCAGTAGGCTCCGGAGGCTGAAGACATGGCTTAGGAGCACCATGAAACAAGCACGCCTAAACAGTGTGGCTGTATGTCATATTCACAAAGATAAGCTTGACATGCGTAACAGAAAAAGCAATTGCCAAAGAATTTGATTCATATAAGGACATTAGGAAGAGCACTTTTGGATGTTTTGATTAGATGCATGCAATTTGGGCAATGAATGGGAGAGAAGGGAACTTAAGAGAACAAGAAGGGAGGAACATGAGAGGAAAGACTAACAGAAGAGAGAGAGAACACGAGAAGAGAGAGAGAAGACAAGATGGGGAAAACACAAGAGAAGAGGGAGGGAACACTGTAACCAATTTCATTCATATTCAGTGCTTTATTGGCACTACTGTAAAGTTTTAAATATTGCCAACACTTGTTCATTAATAAATTATAAATTATATAATATATTGGGTTAAAGAGTGCTGTGACATAATGTAGGGTACATTTTGAATGTGATATTATTTGAATATCCTAGTGAAGAAAATCTAGAAATGCATTGCTTTAGTTTTTGAGACTAAAACAAGGGCTGAAGGTGGTTGCGGTGCTCATGTGCTTCAGCTTCCCCTAGAACCCCCCCACCCACATTTAAAATTGCTGTGCAACCCCTGGGTTGACCACATTCGGCTTGTCAAAGGTTTTTCATGAACATCGTTGCCATGCCAACATGGTCTTTGCCGCCAAACAGGAAGTTGTTGTAACTTCACTTTACATCAACCGATTGGTCCCAAATTTTACAGGCGCAATCAAGGTGCAGCCCTGAACATGTCAGTTCAGCATGATAATCACAGCGCCACCAACTGGAAAAAGGAAGACAGCCTCTTAACACAGCTATACCGTGATTTACATGACATTTACATGGTTTGGTCTACAAATAATGTAGACCACACATGCATTGTGTAGTCTCCACCGCCACCTAGTGGCCACAGGAAGTATTACCCCATATGTAATATCTAATTGAAGAATCGAAACTCTCTGGCTGCTTGTTCTGACTTTCACTGAAATGAAAAATAATGGGACATCAAAAGTTATTCAATTTCTGAGTTTTCATCCCACTATGTGGGCGTGGCTAAGTTGGCAACTTTGATGTTTCACCATGAAACAGGAAGTTGTTGTAACTCAGCCTCTGGAAATGCCATCTTCTCTGTGCCAACAAGGGCTTGTTGGTTCACTCATGTTCCAACAGCGTCGGCCAATCACACCATCCCAACTTTTGGGCGTCCAATCAGAAGGCTCGATTTGACTCAACAAGCCACCTCGCGATCGCCATCTTGGATTCTCCCACTGACGCTCAGTTCAAGATCGGACCCCATGAGTCAAGTTCGAGTACAGCATTTGTCATATTTTACAGTGCGAGCAGCAAAACGTCGCCAATCGCGCCGTGTAAACGGCGGTGTTTTATTCCGGTCCTTCGCAGCCCCCCGTTCGCGATTTCACAGGCATTAACGTTGGCGGGGACTCGCGTTTTGACCGGAGTTTTATCGCCGCGACGGTGTGGAGCCGGCACTATTTATTCCGCACCAAATCAATCTTGTACATTATTTATCGCCGCAGCGCGTTAACCGGACAACGTCCCTGCTGCGTGAACGGTTTTTATTTATTTTTAACCCCCGGCTGCCCGTACGCCTGTCCGACACGCCGAGGTACGGTGGCGCGCGCCCGCGTCATGTACCGTTATCTGATGCCACCTGCATCGCCTGCGCTTATCATTCGCGTTTTTCCACGCAGAGCTAAAAGAAATAAAACTGCTTTCATTCGTGTGTTTACTTGAGACAATTAGCAGAGCCGAGCACAGTCTCTTAATGAGACACGAGCTAACGCTGACCCGCAGTCTGACACAGCTAATGCTACTGTACTTGCCGTCGGCGCCGGTTTAATATCGCATCATGTCACCTAAACAACACAAGGCTTCATTCATTCATTCACTCACTCACTCACTCACTCACTCACTCACTCACTCATGTGTGTATTTCAGCAGTGTTACACAGCTGCTTAATCAGACACATCCAGATGTTTATTTCATACAGATAATAAGGTTAGAACAGCTGTGATAATGTAACGAAGAGGTTTCTTTTGTATTCTTTTGTACATAAAAGAGATCTGAGTCCAGAGATGTGCTGTTTCCTCACTGTTGTATCCCCTCTGTTATTACAGATTTTGAAGATTTAAGGAGAGCTTTAACTGTAAGTCCGAGGCTACGCGTCATTTATCGTCATCTTGTCTTCTTTATGATGATCATGAAGTATTTCCTGCCAGTATTCTGCTAACGTTCATTTTCTCTGTTTAGATGGAACATCCTACTTTTAGGAGGGCCCCTAACGGGACCCTCCTGTTAAAACCTCTTCAGAGGCCCAGGCTGTAAACCCGCTACGGGTTGCAGGGGCCAGGCCCCATACCGGGCAAAGAAGCCGGAGGAGGTGGATGCGGAGGCACAGGCCCGTCACCTCGAGGTGGCGACACCGCCAACGCCACCCTCGTCCTGAGCCGGTGGAAAGTCCAGTTCGGGAGATACCAGGACAAGACCTTCCACTGGCTCCTGGAGAATGACGTGGGCTACGCTGTGAACCTGGTCGCCTCCCACCAGAAGGAGCGAGAGAGGACAGGGTCTCAGTCCCCACTGATGGCCAACAAGGTGACGTCCGTCCTTTAATCTGATACGCATCATACAATCAGAGGAGTGTCCAGTTTTAACCTCCCTCTGTGAACCCACAGGACGCCTTCACCCGCTACTCCTCGGCGTATCCTGACTTTGTGGAGGCGGTCAGGTTCCACCGTGCGTTCGAGGAGGCGCGGGTGAAGTCCCTCCAGCCCGGACAGGAGGGACAGGCACTTGTTGGCTTTGGGGACTTTAAGTTCGAGACCCTGCAGGCCCTGTATGAGTCTGAGGACTCCAAAAAGATCCGGTACATTATTGCAACATTTGATTTCTATTTTGTCATTTATTTGCTCAACTGACTATTGATGACAATAATCAATTGTCTGATTTGTATAGATTTGTCAACTACCTCCGGAGGCGCCAGCTCCTGGCTCGCCAGATGGAGAACGCCGTCCGCTATGTCCGGCAGAGAGACAGACAGAGAGCGAGGGCTGCTGCTGCCACCGCCACCACCACCATCACCGCCACCACCACCACCACCACCACCACCAGCAAAGCTGCGGCCACCGCCACTGCCACCACCGCCACCACCACCACCACCACCACCACCAGCAAAGCTGCGGCCACCGCCACCGCCACCACCACCACCACCAGCAAAGCTGCGGCCACCGCCACCGCCAGCAGCAGCAGCAGCAGCAGCAGCAGCAGCAGCTCAGCCTCTGGCTCCGCCGCAAGCCAGAGAGCCAGGAGTGCATCACAGTATGTATTATTTTACTATAAAGCTGTCTGAGCCTGATGTACCTGGATGACTTCTGTGAAGAAATATATATATATATAAATATAAATATATAATATATAAATATATAAAATTATTGTAAATAGGTGTGTTTTTGTCATATTGTCTCCTCACTGTAGATGGTTTTGTGTGTCCTTTTTTTCTTGGTAAAGGCCTCTTGGTTCTGCGCTTGCGACCTTTGTCTCTGCAGGCGTTCTCTGTCTGCGGTGGAAATGCAGGCCAAAATCAAGCGGATGATGTTCGCTAAGCCTGCACTTCCAGGCAAGTGTGTGTTGTGTTTCTCTCTTACCGCGTGATTACAGCCTCCTCCTTCAGACCCTTTAGACCAGCTCTTCCCTCACGACCATCTGAGGAGCCCTCGGATGAAGACTGGTCAAGCGGTAGTTGACATCGAAGGAGTGTGAGTAGAAAGTAAAATAATTATGATGACAAACTGTTAATAACAGAGAGACTTGACTTCAAGTGTTGGCGCCTCTTTTTAAAATTTTTATTTTTTTTTGCTTTATAAATGCTTCTGTAATCAGAGAGGACATCAAACAACAGGTAAGTTTCGATTCGAATGAAAAAATATCTGCGTCTGCTTTCGTCTCAATCACTGACAGCTCTGCCTGCTGATCGCCAGTCAAAGCATCACTAATGAGAGCATCTGTAGAGTAACATTCTCCTCATCATCCTTTTCCTTGCTGCCTGTGTAACCCTCCTGTCTGCAGCCTGCATCGCTCACTCACTACATGTCTAATCAGCTGTTATCATAATTTTCTCTCATCCTCACTTTCTCTCTTTAATATAAAATATTGTAATACCATGTTATTAGAACATAACAGTATTTCTCCTGGTCTCTGTAGAAGCAGCTTGGCTGACTGTGTGTCTGTCATTTAATGTCAACGCTAAAATCTAATTCTTTCATGTCACTGAATCGTTCTTTTTCCTCTTTCAGCCTCAAATGTACCGGCCCCTCTCTCGCTCCAGCAGCATCCACCTCCCGCCCCCACCTCACCGGCACCTCAGACGGGGGCTGGTGACTCTGCTGCGCTGGGTGAGCTCACCGATGAGGAGCTGCTGGAGGCCAGCCAAGAACATCACCCCCTCCCGCAAGCCCCAGCAGCCCTCGTCATCGCGGGCCAGCAGAGACACCAGCTCCCCATCCTTCGCCCAAGACCTGCCCCCGCCCAAGCCCCGCTGCGGAGGAGAGTACAGGAGGGAGGTGCCCAGGCCTGCCTTCCTCCGCCCCACCACCTGCTAGCAGTGCTGAGGTAAAAGGTTGTCTGTCTAACACGTCCAGGCCTCACCTGTGGCGCTCTGCCCTACCTCATGTCGATGTCCTCAGATTGTAAATGCTCCTTGTGTTCCTCTGTTTTTCAGCTGCTGCCAGAGTCCTGGCGGGCAGCTCTCACTGTGGAGCAGCAGCAGTGGATCGGTGGGGTGCTGTTTTCCAGGGACAGCAGGGGGAGGCCTCGGCTCATCAGCGAGCTGAACGTCTGGTGGTACCCCCCAACCCGGCCGGTCACAACCAGCCTCCCGGCGTCCCCGACCCCTTCTTTGCATGTCGGCTGTTCCTATGGATGCCACACGCATCTGGCATCTGCAGCTGACATGCCCCCAGCCTTGTGCACAGGGTCCATGACAAAGGCTGGGCTGTACAGGAACCATCGGAGGTCCTAGACATCGACGGCTGGTATCTCATGGCCACTGAGTACCTGGAGTGCCGTCGATGTAAGAAGAAGGCTCGTGGTGGTCACAGGGGCATCATAAGGCAGCTTCCCCCACCTACAGCTGCTAGTTCCCAGCTGTACTCACTTACAGGTAGAGATTATAATCAATTTAAAAAACATGTTAAACAAACACACCAAACACACACTATATATATATATATATATATATACATATGTACACATTTGGAGAGAGAGAGAGAGAGAGGTGTGTTTGTATTGAGTGACCTGTTTGATGTATGTATGTGGTGACAAAGCTGTACATAATGTTATAATGTACATAAAAACTCTGGGCAACAGTGCTAATCGGCTGTACAACACCCTGCGGGAGCAACACTCAGATGCCTGGATGCGGAGAGCGATCCAGTACCTCGGCGTGTGCGAGCAGTTCCCTGGCCTTGTCCTCTGTGAGGGGGCAATTTCCACCACCACGGAGATGCCCCTCTGCCATCACCCATCTGGCTGCTGACGGTGTACAGCTATGACATCCTGGCGGCTGGATGAGTACAAGGCCAGGATCACTTCTACCTTTGGATCCATCTTAAAGATGGATTCCACCAGAAAAGCAGTAGTAAAGCTTCTCACAGCTGCTTTTACACCACAGCTGTGTATTTATTTAAAATCTCCCTTCTTCTGTCCAGGTAAGAAGAAGCTCGCAGGTACCGCCGGACACGGCCGCCTGGGTCACCAACATCGACAATGAGCGCAGGGCAGGTCCTCATGGCGTCCCTCACCTGCGCTGAGAGCTCTGAGGGCCTGTCCAGGATGGCGGCCGGATTGATGAGGCGGTGCCGACTCGCCAGTACAGCCCCCAGCTCATCTACGTGGACCGCGACTGCTGCAACAGAGACGGCGTGTCGAAGACAGCTGCCTTGTTTTCGGTCTGAAACTGAGAATTTTTACGTTGATATTGATAATAACGACAGGATTTAAACGACACTAATCACACTGTGTTCACAACATTCAAAAACCTAAATGAAAGAATCGAACAGTTTATGAAAATTAAACCGCACTACGTTCTTCTATCACAGGAGTGGGGACAGCTCGTGGTGCGCCTCGACATCTGGCACCTGATGCGGCCGCTTCAGGTGTGACCACAGAGTGCCACGAGCTGTACCCTACCTTCATGAGGCAGCTGTCTCATTGCATCTTCGAGGTCGACCCGAAGATGCCGCCGTCTCACCGAGGCTAAGCGGTCCGAGCTGGAGGGAAGCAGGGATGGTTGGCCTGACTGGCGCTGAGGTGGCGAAGAGGATCTCAAGGAGGAGTGGAGGCTCCACTGTCGGCGCAGGACACGTGGGGCCGTGGAAACCGCACTCCTCATCAAGGATCTTCTTGACACCTTCAGCGGACCAGCAGGACTCAACAACCTGGGCGTCCGTTGCTGAACGCTCTCCGCATCCAGGACATCTGGAGTACGCAGAGGTGCCACCTCAGCTGCATCCAGGACCCACCGAGGTGCAGCTTTACACCCAGACTGGCAGACTGACGAAGAGGCGAGTCAGCCTGCGGTTTATCGCTGCGCGAGGGGCTCCACGTCGCTGGAGTCCTTCCACCTCCACCTCAACCGGTTCATCCCAGGTACTTTCATGTGTCTCTGAGCTGCTCCTCCTCAAATCAATTCTGTATTTGCATTTCAGGCAGACATGAATTAATATTTGATCCAAAATCTGCCTTTTCAGGAACACGAGCTAGTGCGAAACACTTCCAGGCGTTCCTGGTTGATGGACTGGTGAGGTGGAATGAGGACCGCGCAGCAGCGGCAGCTGCACCACCGGACGCAGCTGAGGAAGGCATGGCACCTCTGCACTCCTACAGTGGCCATCTCAAACACGTCCTTAACCAGAAGAGCCAAAGGGTGCTTTGGCCTTCAGATGGTTAGAGACTTCACCAAACCTGCTGAGTACACGGGTATGATGTGCACTACTTTATTTTCAACATGGTAACTGTGAGCAAAGAAGTATTTACTGAGTCTTACTTTCTGCCTCTGCGGTGTGACAGGGAGCTCATCGGGTTGAGTACCTGTACCAGCAGACAGGAAAAGTGCTTGAGGATGTCAGCTTGGACCCTGACACTCCGGACGAAGGCTGCTGCCATCGAGTCCCTCGAGGACTGACATTTAGGATCGAGGAGGCGTTGAGGACCCGACCGTCTTCGAGGCCGAGATCCCTCCACCAGCACAGTGGCAGCAGCCCGGTCCAGGTGATCCAGCTGACGCACCCCAGTCTGAGCCATCCCGTCCGGCCGTCCCTAACCAAGATGCCCCCCCCGGGGCCCCTGAGGTTCAGCCTCCCGCTCCCCAGCAGCCCTCCTCAGACCCTGAGGTGAGTTTACTGACCACAAACTACTGCTGCTGCTGATGATAACGACGATAAGATTGATGATAAGAGTTTAACTATAATCATAGTAACAATAACGTGTTTACATTTTTAAAGACACTCCTCCTTTCTCTTCCCCCTCTTGTGTTTCTTCTCAGGAGGAGAACATCGGCAGGCCTGACGGCCAGCCAGGGTACCAGCGGGTCCTGAAGCTGGCCCAGGTCCTGGTGGAGGGCGGAGCCTTCAGGGGCTACCTGACTCGAGGGTAGACAAACTCATCGGCGCATCTGGCCTGCCAGAGCAGGACAAGCGGGTTGTCTACCCTCCCAGGTACCGGGAGAGACAACACAAGGGGCGGTTCAAAGGCAGCCAAGGGAAAAACACCTCCTGTCCTGGCAAGGAGAGTGTCGAACAGTAAGACTCATTTTCAAATTTTACTGTCTCTTCTCACAAAGTTCTGCTGTTTAACCCGCTGTCCTCTCCGTGACTCTTTCAGCTGCCTTATCGGACAGGCCTCGGGCCCCTGCAGGCCCAAGCCAGCCGCCTGGTGGAGGCCATTTGCAGCCAGCTCTGCCAACTCCACCCCGGGGCCACCAGCAGTTCGGAAGTCACCAGGACTCGGTGGTCCCTCGTCCTCTCGGGACTACGTGGCCATCAGAGGCAGTGCTGGCCAGCCCGAGGCTGATGGTTTAGGACTGACATTCAGCTCTTAGAAGTGAACCAGCGGACCCTGTCCCAGTGGTGAGACTTTTAACACAAGCTCTGCTGTAATCTGTCCTGTGATTAATCTTTCTACGAGAGCTGACGGAACTAAAACCAGCCGTGTTTGTCTTCCAGGTACATGAAGCGCCAGAAAGGGGCAGTGAGGACTGTGCTGCTGCAGGGAACTGGGGTCGTCCCTGCAGCAGCTGTAGCAGCACTGCCCCTGCCTGCAGCTAAAGGGCTGTCCTTTGTCCAGGTGGGACAAGGGCAGCCTTTAACTTTAAAGTCCCCGAGGCAGCCAGGGCCTCCACCAGGGGTTTACCACCTCCTCCTCCTCCTCCTCCTCCTCCTCCTCCTCCACCGCCACCGCCAGATGAGGAGCAGCCAGGGCCCTCAACTGGTGGTGTTTTTCTCCCTCCTCCTCCAGCAGCACAGCTCCCGGGTGTCCTCATCGCTCCTGCCCCTGCTGGTCCGCCTCCTCTTCCTGTACCTTTAAGAACACCAAGAACTACAGCCTACAGGAAGAGGAAGGCGGCCGAGGCTGCTGCTGCAGGGGCAGGGAGCCACCACCCGGGAGCAAAACCCTGCCCGATGTCGCGTGACTGCAAAAAGTGTAGCCAGCCCAAAAGACTGGAAACTGGCCACGAGACTGTATGGGGTGGCGTACTGCGCATCGGTCGGAGGAAAATCCGTTGGAGGAATGGAGGGAGGAAATGAAAAGAACGTATGGGGCAAAGCAGGGGGGGGAATAAATATCATTTCAGTTTTTTTCCTTAACCATATTTGTTCCTTTTTTTAAACATTAGTTACATTTCTAATTTGAATATGTGTGTTTTTATTGTTGCCTTTATGTTAATTTCTTTATTATTTATTTATGTTTTTATATTTGGTCCCACTTAAACAATTCCTATTATTACTGTCTGCTCTCTGGACAGCAGTCACTTCAGTGTGCTGGAAATTTATTTATTTATTTTTTATTATAATTATGTCGTTTTAATGTGGGTTATTTGGTCCACTTAAACAGTTCCTATTATTACTGTCTGCTCTTGGACAGCAGTCACTTCAATGTGCTGAGAATTTATTTATTTATTTATTTATGTATTTATTTATTATTATAATTATGTCGATATATTGTGGGTTATTTGGTCCACTTAAACAATTCCTATTATTACTGTCTGCTGTCTGGACAGCAGTCACTTCAGTGTGCTGAGAATTTATTTATTTATTTATTTATTATTATAATTATGTCGCTCTATTGTGGGTTATTTGGTCCACTTCAACAATTCCTATTATTACTGTCTGCTCTCTGGACAGCAGTCACTTCAGTGTGCTGACATCCATCACTGTGGCCTCTGTCAGCTGTTAATCAGCTGTTATTGAGTTGTATCTGTTTATGGCTTTATTGATGTGACGTATCTGCCACTGAGCAAGTCATTGTGGGTCAGAAAAACATGCTGCTTGCATACTGCTCTCTTTTTACTTTTCCCCAGCATGTTTTAGATTGCTGAGTTTTGTTATTTAGTTTGGTCGGAGGTTTCCGGTAGTTCAGTTTTCGGTTTTGTTTAACATCAGTTAGATTTGTCTTCATTTCATAGGTAGTTGGGGGGAAAACGCTGAGTCTGACGGCCCTCTGTGGGCTGGCTCAGCTGCTTTCCATCTTTTGTTTCTTTCGGCCGGGACCTCCCTCCTCTTATTTGTCTGAGAGCCGCTGAGAAAGTATTTTGAACCATTGTATGACAGTATTTCTGGTAAACAACATGTGAAAAAATATAAATAAAAAACCTTCAATTTGCATTTGAGAAGCTTTATTATTTCTGATGATTTAGAATACATTACAATCATACATTAATTAACAGCCCCACCACTTACCTGTCAACCACTTGCTACTTACCTGCACCTTACTTTTAAGTAGCAAGTGGTTGACAGGTAAGTGGAATAGCAAAATACCTACACCTTACTTTACATCCACTTACCTATAAAATCAGCTGCACCTTACTTGTCAACCACCTACCTGCCTGTCAACCAACTTAACTGCACTGTACCTATCATTTGCACCAGTTGCACCGTACCTTGTGTCCAGTTGCATCTTATCTGTCAACCACCTTCAACTTACATGCACCTGCATCTTACCATCCATCCAGTTGCGACTCACCTGTCGTCTAGCTGCATCTTACTTGACAACCACCTGCAATTTACCTTCCATCCAGTTACACTTTACCTGTAATCCAGTTGCAACTCACCAGTTATTTAGCTGCACCTTACTTGTCAACTACCTGCAATTTACCTGCACTTTACCTATCATCCACCCGTATCTCACCTTCCATCCATTTGCACCAGTTGCACCTTACAGTCCGTCCAGTTGCACCAGTTGCACCTTACCTTCCATCCAGTTGCACCTTACCTGTCAACCACCTGCAACTTACCTGTTCATCCAGCCCCCCTCCTTTTTTTTCTACTCACCCCTACAGAGAAGATTGAACCGTATCCACTCAGCCAGACATTGTCCAATCTTCTCCAAATTTCTCATACTTGATAAAAGTACAGAGTTGAACACGTCTGCACGGCTCACTTGACTTATCGGCATACTGCCACCTGCTGGAAACGAATTTACATGATTTATATTTTTAGTTGCATCCCCTTACAGGTTGACCACATTCAACTCAAACTTGGAAACAAAAGCTGTTGTGAGATCTTCATGATGCCTCCCTTGTGAAGATCATATGTTTTCAATGAACGCCGTTGCCGTGGCAATGCAGTATTCAGCACCAAACAAGAAGCTTTTGTAACTTCAGTTTGCAATAACCGATTGGCCCCAAATTTTGCAGGTGTGATCAGGTTGTGGCGCTGAACACATCAACATGCTCAATGCACCACCTACTGGCAACAGGAAGCATGCCATGTAACATCAAATCATCCTTTGATTTACATGCAATTTACATGGCTTGGTCTACGCATGATGTAGACCAGGATGACTTTGACTTGATTTTGTGTTGTCGCTGGTAGCTTAGTGGTTTTAAGAAGTACTACACCGTGTGTAATATGTCACTCAATGGTCCAAACTGTCTGCGTGCATTTTCTGACAACAATTAAAGATCGCGGCACTTGGAGTCACCCCAATTACCCTGAGTTGTATGGGAGTGCAAGGGCCTGTTTTTTTGCTGCTTGCAGCTTTAATTAGGGCCCAAGCACCCAATGGTGAGAGGACCCTCTTGAAACTGAAGGTGTTATTATTATTATTGTTATTATTATTATTATTATTATTACTATTATTATTAGGGCCTGAGCACCGAACAGTGCGAGGACCTTCTTGAAACTGAGGGAATTTAAAAAAAAATTTTTTATTAGGGCCCGAGCACAGAACGGTACAGCTTTGGCCTGCCATGGATGGACACACTGCTGAGGAGGGCTGGATGCTTAGGACTGGACAAACACCTCTTCCTGCTTCAGCCCCAGTCTTTGGATGTCAGTGGTCTAACACCTTTTTACCAGTATGTTTTACAGGCATGGCGGGTTTTCAGTTCCATCGTAAGGCTGTGGAGACACCAGGGATGTGGCTCTTTGAGGAGCCACTCTTCGGAACCAGCTTCATCTCCTCTCAGGTCCTGTTCGTCAGCTTGAGATCCAGGCTGAGAGAGGCTGGCATTGTCAAATTGGGTCACCTAATGGAGACGTCCGTCCCTCGTCTAACAGAGCTGTTTGGCATCCGTTCGAACAGACTGCTGCTCAGGCTGGTGGAGGAGGTCTGTGCTTCCTTGCCAGCTGCCCTCAGAGTGTTCGTTGAAGACCGTACTCTATCTGACCAGTGGGATGATGAATATGAGTATGTCTTCCCTTCCCTGGTGGTCTCTCCTGTTGAGGAGGAATGGCAGGATGAGGGAGACGCCCTGCTGTCTCTTAGGACCCCTGAGCTGGGGGACTTTGATTCTGCAGGGGAAAAAGCCATCTCTAATGTCAGTGTGAAGGTTTCAAACTTATGCTCACTGGCAGGGGTGAAGGTGTTGAGGTGGACAGGGTTTTTTGGCGTTGGATCGTCCCTTAGAGGCTGTTGGCGGTCCCTGTACAAAGCCCCCATTGATAAACGGACGGGTGGCCTCCAGTGGAGGATTGTACGTGGGGCCATAGCTACGAACAGGTATCTGGTGCACCTGGATCCTAGCACGGGGGACAGCTGTCCATTCTGCTCACACAAAGAAATACTTCAACATCTGTTCATTGAGTGCTCCAGACTTGGCAGGATATTCAAGCAGGTACAGGACTGGGTTCAGGGTCTAGGCGAACTTTTCTTGTTTCCACTCTTCATTTACTAATTAATCATTAACTTTTATTGAGAAGACAGCTATGTGAGCAGAAGGCACCTTGAAATAAAGGTCCTCTTAAAATCAAAAATCTCTCTCTGTATGCATTTTAGTCTGTCTCTGTCTTTTTATTTGTCTGTCTATCTACCTTTGTTTCTCTCTTCATCTCTTTGTCTGTCTTTCTGTGTCTCTGTCTTTCTTACTCTGGGTCTTTCTCTGTCTTTTTGCCTGTCTCTGTCTTACTCTCTGTGTCCATCTCTCTCTCTGTCTTTCTGCCTGTCTCTGTCTTTCTCTATCTGTCTGTCTTTCTACCTCTCTCTCTCCTTATCTCTTTGTCTTTCTGTGTCTCTCTCTTTCTTACTCCCTGTGTCAGTCTCTCTGTCTTTCTGTCTGTCTGTCTTTCTCTCTCTCTGTGTATGTCTTTTTGTCTGTCTCTGTCTTTTTGTCTGTCTCTGTCTTTCTATCTGTCCCTCTTTCTGTCTGTCTGCCTGTCTCTGTCTTTCTCATAGTCTGTTTCTCTCTTTTTATACATATATATATATATCTTTCTACCATCCTCCAAAGGAAGGGCCACAAGCGGGCCATTGATTGGCCCTTGTGGCCCCTCTGGTGGAGAGTGCCCTTAATTGGCCCTTGTGGCCACTGAAGATTCAGTTAGTTCCACTTGTGATTGGCCCTTGTGCCCCCGTTAGGTGGAGGGGGCCCTTAATTGGCCCTTGTGGCCCCTTAGGTGGAGAGAGCCCTTAATTGGCCCGGATATTTCACATGATGAGTTACTTTCTTTGGACACACAAAATCTACATCATTTGGTCTACATCATTTGTAGACCAAAACATGTAAATTTCCTGAAAATCAAAGGATAGCTGTGGTGCAAGGTGTACTTCCTTTTACTTGTCGGTGGCTCAGTGAGTATCACAGTTCAAAGACATGTTGATATGTTCAGGGCTGCAGCCTGACCACATCTGTGAAAACTGGGGCCAATTGTTTGATGCAAAGTGAAGTTACAACAACTTCCTTTTTGGCTCCCACTGCTGGGTCTCCACGGCAACAGGGTTTATGGTCAACCTATACTTCAGAGGGAGGAATCGTTACAGTCTTAAAGGTTTTGTCACCAGATATGAAGTCAGTCGGATAAAATCTGTAGGAGCAGTCCATCAATGAAGAAAGCATGTCATTTTCATGACATTTCATGTTGCCAGTAGGGGGCGCTATAAGTAATAGCTACGGTTGTCATGTAAATGTGTTAAGGGAAAGACTGTCATCAAACATGTGAAATTTATTGCAGATTGGACCGTGTCCCTCAGAGTTATAAACTACTTCCTGTTTAATAGCGAGGCATCACCACACCAGCTTTTTAACTCGAGAAGACATCTCTTTCCCGTAACAGAGAAACATGCCGGGGTTCCTGAGGACCGTCGCTAGCTGTGCTGCTCCTGTCCTGCGGGGACACAGCGTCGCTCAGAGGGCCAATCTGTTCACAGCCCCGGCCAAAGAGAAGATTGGCCCAATGGAAACTACTGTCGCCATCACCATGTTCTCTCTGGCCATCCTGGGACCATCTGGCTGGATCCTGGCCCACTTGGAGGACTACAAGAAGAAAGAGTAAAGTGGACATTTTAACAGTCTGGTACCTCCTGCACCTCCAGTGACACCCTGGGACCATCACCAATATATTCTGCCGCAAAAAAGAATGTGAAGCAAGTTTACCCTCAGTCCTCTACCTCTGACAGATCCACTCCACATCCCAGAGAGAAACTAACTGTCTCTAAAAACTGACTTTCTCACATACATTGAAAAATGTATTGTAGATCCTCTTAAACAGTATGTTACAAAATTAAATTTGGGGCGGCCTCGGCCACCAGTGTGTGAATGTGTGTGTGAATGGGTGAATGTGACATGTAGTGTTAAAGCGCTTTGAGTGGTCAATAAGACTAGAAAAGCGCTATACAAGTACAGTCCATTTACCATTCCATTTACATGGAAATGTTTGTTCAAGTAACGGCCTGTGATGAAAACTCACAAATGTAGCAACGTTTTATGTCCCAGGCCTTCAGAGAGGATGTTTTAATTTTGAAGTCAATCGGATGAAATCTGTAGAAGATCTAAAAATTGCAACCCCTGAAAAAGGCCAAAAATACACCAAAACTGCACATTCAATTAAAATGTCTGACTTTCTGTCAGGTTTAGGGTATGGGCCCAAGAGGCTTTTATGTAGGTCTTGGGCTGTTACACATGGCTCCCACCTTTTGTAGCTCTAGGTGAAATGTACTACAGGGGCTGCTTTATTGAAATCTGTAGGAAGCGCTACAGACGTTTGTTGAGTTTTGGTGCACGCTTTGCCCCTCAAAAAGTTCTTCCAGTTTTGTGGCGAATAAGGCGTAATTGTAGCAACAGCATTTGATGATAAAAAAAAATTTAATTTCTGTGTATTATGAAGGTCTTTACAGTATTCTAATTGAATATGAGGTTAATTAAGTTTATCTGCTACAGGGGAAAAATGAACGGGTAAAAAAGTTACTTCCTGCTACCGATAAGTGGCGCTAATGATTTAAAATGCAGATGTCTTCAGGCGTAGACTCTTATCAAAGTCTTACCATTCAAAATATCTTTTTAACTAAATTATTATATAGCCAATGTACCATGAAATGTTTTAACTTATTCTTAATTATTTAAATCACCTTTAACTTATTATGTGTCTTAAGTGACTTATGAATTGTGTTTTTAACCCACTAACTTATCAAATGTTACATCAAATCTTATAAATGCTATTACATTACAGCAGAGCAAGTACACACATAACAGTAAGTAGCTTAAACGGTGAAGTTGTTGAAGTCGACAGTCTAATACTGCCGCGCCGCCATGTGGTCTCCTGGAGCTAGCTCACATGTGACGAAAAATAGCAGGAAACTCTTTAACAGTAACTCTATAAAACATAACTCTTCTTACAGACAGCATCACAATAACACATATAAAAACGTTGATAACGTATGTTCTCAAGTTTACTGTGCTTTGTGTATGGTAATTACCTTAAATAAGGGGGATAATAGTAAGAGAGAAATGCGGAAAACCACAGGATGCAGGTCTTGCGCTCACTCTTCTGTATTGAATGAGGAAGTAGAGCGCGATTCCCTCTACCGGAGCCCCGAGGCATTACCAACAGATCACAGAGCAATCAACCTACTCTCTTATCTGTGTTCGTCTATGTGTTTTGTTAGCTGTATATCTTAAAGATAACTAACATTACAGGTGACTTACGGTGACTAAGAGGTGACTAATGAACAGGAGGTATTAACTGTAATAAAGAAGAATAAAATGAACCTCGTTTAAATCCAAAATTTCACCTAGAGATGAATTATTCTGAGATGAATTACTCTGTTCTGTCAAACAACAACCTGTCACACTTGCACCACTGAGCCATCCTGAAAAGGTAAGGCATGTTAACAGCAGTGTTGGGAGTAACGTGTTACCGAGTAACGCCATTACCAACGCCGTTACTTACTTAGGCATTGGTGTTGGTTTACTTAGGCCCGTTTCACACAGTACGCTTTAGCAGCGCGTCAGCAGTGCATGAGCAGCGCCAAAGGTGTTGTTTTTTTATTTTGGCGCCTATGTTATCAAATTTCATCGAGCTTCCACACTGCCCATCTAAGCAGCAGTGATCAAGCGCATCTAGGGAAACATTGGCTCGCTAATTTTTTGCATGTGCCGCAGGTGTTTGCCAGCAGAAACAATGAAAATGGAATTTTGATGATTAGACCCCTTTTTACTGCAGTTTTTGAGAAAAATACAAAAATGTCTGCTTTATTCCAACTTCACTGCTTCCCTTTTAAAATAAAAGCCCTCTGATGACGTCTCTATGAACAGAATCCCATCAGTTTCTGGCACAAGGCATTTCATTTTGAAACATTTGCACGACCGTGTTTTCGGGAATGCAGGAGCTGCAAGACTTAAAGAATGAGTGGAATTTTACTTTTATATTGTCTGCCATTATTGAAGATGATGTGAATTGAGTGCAATTGATTTGAATTTCTGTTAATGCATCAACGGATAAACCACTCTGTCTAGTAAGAAATTATTGTTGTCAAAACAGTGTATTGGTGCTCGGTTTGAGGGCATTCTAAGGTTACCAAAGAAAGGTTTCTATGAAAAGTTTTAAAATAAATTGTGTTTTGTTGTTCCACGACTTACTTTCATCATAATGATAAGTGTATCATCACCAGTGTATATAGAATTTGACAGTCTTGTCCCAGCTGTGCCAAAACAACACTAAAATAATTAGGGTGCATATATAATTGAAGCATCAACAGAAATAACAAAAAAGTAATGCAAAAATGACTACAAAAATTACTTCTATTCCTTTGGTAAAAGATCGTCTGGTGTATCCTTCGCTAAAGGAGATTACAAAGGACGCATTGATGCAACTGTCCTTAATATCAGTATTCAAACAGCTCTCATTTGCAGCTGCTCAGGTACTTCTGGTTCATCTCATTCAGCTGGGAACCTTCCCAAACAAAAAGAGGTTTCCGACCGCAGCCCAGGTGTGGGCAATCAGTGTCTCTTTGCCTGAAGAACTTTTTCCTTTTTCCTTTGTGCTACATTAAATTTATGCAAAGTGCTCTATAAATAAAGTTTGGTTTGATCTGAATCCTGGTAGATGTGTGGTAGGACTGTTTGGTATGTGTAGGTAAGGGAGATCTGGGGAGACACACTGCTTGGGTGGTTTGATCAGAAATCTGAGGTTTCTTGCATTTTCAGATGTAGTGAAGCTGTGTCCTGATTGATCCTGATTCAGATGTTTGCTCTGTAGGCCCCTGCTGAAGAGGTAGGCCATATATATAACTGCTTTGTTTGTTTAAATTTAGGGCTATCATTAATAATGTAATAATTTAATACTCTAGGAAATGTAGCCCTTGTCTTTGAACCAGAGTAATAAGCCACCGACCTTCCCAGTGTCTCCTTTAATCAGGGTCCCAGGTTGAGTGAGCTAACATGAACAGTCATGGTAATGTGGTTATTGGTTATGGTTATTCCCTCTGAGGTATTTTTTTCAGCTTATATGAATGATTTTCATCATGTTTTCCCACATTGCAGTGCTAGATTGCTGCTTTGTCTGAAGTAGTCCATTCTTATCATCTGGCCTTAAGTACCTATTATGTTAAATTGGACTTAACCATAGCTTTGTGTGAAATTTTCATGATTTGTATACTGCTAATCTGATTATTTATTGCTGTACTGAGCATAATTGGATTCAGGAATACCTTTTACACTGTTGAGAAACTGAACCAACTGAAATTCACAAACTGTGGGGAGTACACATGGGATCCATAGCTTTGCATGCAGTGTGGTAGGCCTAATTGTGGGGGTCACATGAGTGTTTTGTAGATTTGCTTCTCCTTGCTGTTTACGTTGCAGTGTGAATTGCAGTATGAGTTGCAGTGCGAGCTGCCGTGTAGGTTGCAGCATTATTGTACTTGCTTATTTATTGGGTCTGCCAAAGAGGTAGTACTCTGTCTAGTTATTTTCATCAAATACTTATGTCATTTAAATTGGAGTATTAACTTTTAGCGGTTAATTGTTTTTGCTATTTATATATCTTGTGAAATAAAAGTTCTTGTCTTAAATTTATAATCATTATTATCGCAACTAAAATCTTAATATTTTGAATAAACATTTTATTTGTGATATTGAATGCACGTCTCCTGCTCTCCTTTAGATACTAAATTTGTTTTGTGTCAACAAATACACAGTGAAGGCCCATGGCCCATAAGTTTATATGGACCTCATATTTTACTTTAATACTGTTTGGTCACATATGCATGACAGTTCTCCACAGTAAGCCTACACAATAATTTTAAACACATCTGAAATTATCCGGCCTACTGATAATACAGCCACAGTTTTACTGTAACCTCTTTGACTGTTCTGTTATCATCAAATACAAATCAAAGATAGTCTTTCAGCATTTATCTCAGGCTTGCTCCCACGCATTTTTTATGCATATACTGCCTTGTATTCTTCGGTCCATCAGAGTGGTCTGCTCTGCTACTGAGAGGAACACATCTTTTTTTTTTTTACTTCCTTTTAACCTTCCTTTATAACCTCAGCAATCAACTGTTGGGGGCCCCTTATGAACCCTGTGTGCGTTCATTTAAAGCTTATTCCAGTGTGGTTAGAGTTAGCGCAGGTTAGGGGAACTGTTTGAGCTCTAATCGGAAGTTGGCTCAAGTCAAATAAGGCTTTTTCTATTACGCACACATTTCCTTGGTGGTGTTGATGGAATACCCTTCAGGTGGCTGGAATGGAATCATTGTAAGTGTGGCAGTGTTAAGTGTGCATTGAAACATGTAACTGCATAATTTTACAATGAAATGCAGCATGCAGCCTGTGCTAAATTCTCCATGCTGGGAGTTTAATCAAAATTCTCTATTGTGACACTTAAATTGATGCTTTAAATCTTTAATGCAAGGAATTTAATTAGAAAAAAACAGAATGCATGGCAGCTAACATAAGGGACTACAAGGAGTGACGGTAGAACACAGGGGAGGAGCTATGAAGAGTAAGGCAGGATGTCAGCCTGAGCTTCTTGGAAGTTTACACTTCAGCAGACGCTTCTTCTTAGTTGTGGATGTAGTCGTTGATGAAGCGCAGGTGCTTGGACACTTGGGTGTAGACGCCAGGGCGGCCTGGAGAACCACAACTTCCATAACTCATGATGCCCACCTGCATCCAGCCATTGGTTGTTTTACACACCAGTGGGCCGCCATAATCCCCCTTTGGAAGCACAACACACATGTACACACTTGTTTGCATTTCTGTGAAGCAAGATCCAAAAACAAACCTTCAATTCCTGCTTATCGCTATGGGTGCCACCATAAAACTCAAATATTATCATACATGACACATTAAAGATTGTTGATACGGATTCATCTATACCTAAGCAGCATTATGCTAATGCTGGTTGAGGTGAAGCCAGTAAATGACTCTATGTACAGTTAAACTATGTAGCTTTCTAACCCATGAAGACAGCTGAATTGATATTCAACCGCCTTGGTTAGTAAAACTTACTTCGCAGGCATCGTTCCCCCCAGCCTTGTCCCCCCCTGCGCATAGCATGTCAGAGGTTAGCTCAGGACGCTTCTCCTTACACACACCGTGAGAGATGATGGGAATCTTTAGCTCCTGAAGGGTTTCTGGATCCGGCAGTTGAGCTGTGCACGCACGCACACACACACACACACACACACACACACACACACACACACACACACACACACACACACACACAGACTTTTAGTGTTCTTCATGTCATCAGTTGTTAATTTAATTTACAATCTTTTGTAACTGAGCTTTGGCAACTCATTGCAAATGTCATGCCAGTAAAGCCCATTAAATTGAACTGAAATGAACTGAGCTGAACTGAATTGAATTGAATTGAACTGAATTGAATTGAATTGAACTGAATTGAACTGAATTGAATTGAATTGAATTGAATTGAATTGAATTGAATTGAATTGAATTGAACTGAATTGAAATGAACTGAATTGAATTGAATTGAATTAAGAGGCAGGCAGAGAGCAATAATAAGATTAATAAACATTAATGCCTGTATTTTAAATATTAATGTATGTATATGCAGACTGTGCACATTTATCTTTTTTCTGTTGTTTTTAAACAGAGCCTGAATTAGAGTTAATGACTTAAGACAATAAAATTTTATTTAGTATTATCCATGTATTCATCATTTAGGCCACAGCCTACATTACATTCTAAATATATTTGTTGATTTTTAATCTGATGGGGACAAAACACAGGGGCCACTGAAGATTTAAAAATATATAATCCAAAGACACAGACATGATAAACTCTCAATTTTATCCAGTAATAATGCACAGTTGCACAGTAGACACAGTAGATTTTAAACTTTTAACAAATGTAAATTTAAACATTGTATTGAATTGAATCACTGTTTAAACACATTCATACTAACAGTGTATTAACAGTGTAATTCAAATTAATCACTTTCTAACTCTGCAGCTGCACCACCATCCTGCTCATCAGATTTATAAACATAGAATCTCCAATATTATAGGAATTATGGTCCATTAATGTGACCAATCATGAGTGACAGATTTTTACACACATTATGTGCAATTAGTGGGAGTGCTCTAATTGTCTCTGGACAGCTGTCTCTGGTAAAGAGTTACAGTGTAATACACACACACAGACACACACACACACACACACACACACACGTAAATATAAAAGAAAACTTCAACTAGCAAAAAGATGGACATGAGGATATTTCATTCTGAGTGGGGGTTGTCTTAATCTCGAAATCCATCAGCTATTTTTCTATATTTTTCGAAACCATGACCCCTTCTGCTGAAGCACGACTTCTCTACGATAGAGAAGCTCTCATCAACATCAGGAAAAGTTGTGAGGGTTTTGGAAAAAATTGAAAGTGCCAGACAAAGAGAGGGAGGAGAGCTGGCATCAGGGCGAGGCTGACCCGACTTGGACTGAGAGCTTTCCTCTGGCTAATGTCCGGTCGCAGCAGAATGGAGTGGATGGGATGCGATTAAGGCTCACTCAGCAATGGGAGATCAGTGACTGCTCTGCGCACATTTTCACAGAGACATGGTTAAACCCCTATCATTCTGGATCAAGCTGTTGCACTGGATGGACTGACCTTGTGGGAGCCATCTGGACACAAGACTCTGATGCAAATTCAAAAAATGCACTGCAGGAATTGAATGATGCCACCAACAGCGACATACCCTTGGGTATGTCGCTGTTGGTGGCATGGAATTTTCATAGTAGCTCCTAATTTTAATCAACTCATCCTTCAACTCCAAAGATGTAGCATGGTCAAGGACAAAAGAAATTTTGTTTTTTTTATATTTGGTTTAAAAAATGACCAATAAATCTACCCTCTGCCTAACAATAATAAAAGCACATGCTTCATATACAGATATGCTGTCTAATAAAAGGGATTAGGGCTGACTTGATGCTGTGTGGTATTTGAATGTGAGGTAGAAATGACTGTTAGCACATATAAACAGTAACTTTAGATATTCCTGAGTAACAAACTAATATGCAAACAGCATTTTGATTCTGACTCACAGAAAACCTCTGTAAATGCTGTTTAATCAGGAATGAATCAATGAGGAAATGAAGCAGAGTGTGTGTGTCTCTGTCAGAGGGAGAAGACAGAGACAAGCTCAGGGTTTCTAGAGGAAAACTGTGTATTACCAACCTATTTTGCCTTAAAGGCCCTGCACACCCGCACATGTGTTTTCACATGTGCGGTTGTGCAGGGCCAAATACACAGCTACCATTGAGAATGATGGTGATGATTTCTAAGAATTGCAACCAAACTTATAGGAGACTGAAGAAGATAATCATTATACAAATGATGATAATATTGAAACTCAGTTTGTACCTCCAAAGCTACCTAATCATCACATTATATCTTTTTTCCTCACTGTCATTTTGAGCTTCACTGTGCAGAATGATGTCTGTAAACAGCTTATTTCACATTCTACTCTTGGAGAAGGAAAGTCACCCTGAGCTCACCTTGATACATGGATCTACCTGCAGGATTTGGGCCATCCCAACTTGCCATTCAGGGCACATTTCATATGAAGTGGGAGACATCTTATGTCCAGCAGTTCCACTTCTGATTTGAAATATTTTCATATACATTATACAGAATGTACAGTTTGTTGGTGCTGGCCATGCCACTTGCTTTTATCTGAATACCAGCTTTTATATCAGAATTGACAATAATTTAGCTTGTTGGAAGAAAAACAACAGTCACTAATTATTATTTAAAGCTTGACAAATGCTTTTTGTGTCTTAGAGGGAGTCAGAAGAAGCTTTTAGCTACTGAAAACAAAAAAATGGTGTGTAAAAATTATCTGAAAACATTAAAATTTAGTCACAAAATAGCCCAACATCCCCATAAAACCACAACTTGCCACTTCCATACAACATTAGTTGTGTGGATATGTTTATAAGCAGCTGCAAATTTTGGGGATATTTCCTTGAAAGAACAATTTAATTAGCTAGTCAAAAATATAATTAGGGGTATTTCAAATCATGAGCTCTGTATTTCTAAAATCCTAGCTACAGGCCATTACTTGCATCATGTGCAAAACTTACTATCTTTTTCAATGTTGCCCCAGCCGGTGATCCAACACTCAGATGATGGACCGAAGGTGTCGTCAGCGCTGGGCAGAGCCACATTTTTGACCTGCTTTGAGAATTTCACCTTTTTATCCAGCTTTACAAGAGCGATGTCGTTCACATAGTAGCTGCCCAGGTTCCGATAATCAGGGTTACTCAAGACATACGATATTCCCCTGTAACGTTCAGACTTCTCTTTTAGCCTGTATGAGCCAATCCAAACCATGGATCTGTCCCATTTAGGTGGAGGGTGTCTGGCAACACAAACACCAACATGTCAGTTTTCTAGATGTAACGAACACCCTCCATTAACTGTAAAAAACACATAATACACATTAGTATTTTAACATGCAGGCAGGTCCAGCAGAAGTGGGACATATAAGCCTTTGCCTAGTTTCACACGTTATCACAGAATAATGACCTGTTTATTTTCAGAATCTACATTATCTATATATTACCTACAGCATATCCACTTTGCTGTTAACCATTGTATTTAATAATGTATGTTACATCATATTTTAACATTCAAAGATGTAGCCTTTGATTAGCTGACAACATTTTTATTGAGTTTTGTTGTTACATGAATCTTTTTTTTTTTAAATCAGAGGTATATAGAGAATTAGTTGAACTATTATAGAATTGATTGGTAATTTGTAGCTGAGTACAGTGTTATTGATATAACTACATGCCTATCATAATCAGCGTTCTCACTACTCTGCATGGCGGTCAGGGTCAGACTTTATAATTGTGAAAACACACTTACTTATCCCAGCAGTGTGCAGCAGTCAGCACCCACTCACTGTTGAGGATGGTCCCACCGCAGCGCCACTTGTTGACACCATCAGATGTAATGTTTATGTGGACCATCCATGGCCAGCTGTCACTTTTAGCATCCTTCCCTCCAATGATGGAGCTTTTCACCTCAGCTCCAAGCAAGCCTGAAACAGCAAAAATGAAACTTTACAAAAGCTATGATAAATAGCTCAATAGACAGACAGACAGCGAGACAGACCGAGAGACAAACATAGCTGGATAAATAGGTGGACAGACAGACAGAGCACTTTATAAATCCAATGGTAAATTTTACTGTTACAGCAGTTTAGAGTAGGGGACGGTTTACCTCCTGAGCCCCCTGTCTTGGCTCCTTCTGTGTGATGGAGCAGTTTTACTTGTAGCAGGTCTCCTTTATGTTTGTCAAAGGGACACACATGTATGGGCATGTACATTTGTATATAAACATATATATAAACATAAAAAGAAAGGTAAAAAAAAATTATACTATTATTATTATAGAAAAAAAACCCAAAACTCTTATTTGCTTTCTTTCCAAAGAGTTGAGAAGATCGATATCACTCTCATATGTAGACAGGGGAGCAACATCTTCTCATCTAACTCCTGGCAATAAATTAAATAATAGTAATTTCCAAAATGGCAAAAATATCAAAAGACTATCTTCCGTTAAATGATATTAAGACTGACTTATTTGCTCCCTATCACTCCATCAGGGGTGTAACTAATTACTTGTCACCTATATCTTTCATGTCCATGCCAGAAATCTTTGTTTCATCATCGATCCAGCTTTGAAATGTGACAAATAATTGAACACTGTTGTGAAAAGTGACTTTTTCCAGCTAAGCCCTATTGCCAGACTTAAACTGGTCCTCTCATTTAATTACCTGCAGACTGACACACAGGCTTTAGCTTCCTCTCATCCAGTACTGTAAAGCTACTTATGTGGGAGTAAGCTGTGCATTTTCAAATGTTCCCCCTCTCTAGACCCTTGCAAGGCTATGCTTGATACAATTTTTTTTTGGTCTTTGAGTGTCCTTAAGGATTTAAGCTTTTAAATTTTATATTGTATTTTTCAAATTTTACTCTTCTGCATTTTATTTTCTTTATTATTTTACTCATTTATTTGTGCATGTCAATGGAACAGTATTGTTGTTATCCTCTCTGTTTTCTGCTGTCACTATGTTATCTTATTTTGTTCATATTACTTAAATTCTACAGCACTTTGGTGAACTCTGGTTATTTTGAAAGTGCTTCATAAATAAAATTGATATGACTTGATTTGAAAGGTCAAACTTCTTTTTTAAAAATCAAAACAGAGACACCACAGGTGACAATGTGTTTTTAAACACAAATGAATCTGCGGTGTCCAGATATCACCATTAATCAAAGAACTATACATATCACACAAATAATTCCTAGCATTAGAACAATTTTACTAGTTTTGGCATTAAAGACCCATGATTTTAATACCTTATCTTATGACGTGTAAAAACATTTACATTTGTATAAAGTTGCAGATTGAATTCTATTAGAATGCATTATTTATATTAACCTGAAGATAAATCTTTAAAGAATAATGTTCTTGGGTTTGGTTTGTGCTCACCTCCAGCATTGTGGATCAGAACCAGCACAGTGAGAAGTTTGGTAAAGGCCATGGCTGTGATGGAGTGAAGTAGTGCCTCTGCAGGCAGCAGCTTTATATACACAGCTCTTATCAGCAAGATCAGCCTTTATGTCATCTCAAACCACACCGGGAAAAGGACATAAACTCAAGTACATTTACAGGGGGCGACAGAGCCTCCTCCATAGCCACCCCCCCCCCCTCTGAAACTCTCTCCCCAAACACATCCGGGACTGCACCGACCTCTCCCAATTTATACCAATTATCAAAACTCACCTGTTTAAAACAGCTTTTAATGTCTAATCAATGACATATAAATTGTAATATTGTGTGAATTTTATTTTGTATTTTAATGTATTCTATTTTATGATTTCTTGACTTCTGTAAGGTGTCTGAGTTTTTTGAAAAGCACACATAAATAAAATGTATTATTATTATTAAGTGCAGATTCAAGCTTAAACTTTGCTTGAGTATTTCCACTATGTAAGGCTTTATATTTTTGTCCCATGACATTTAGGAGATAAATATACTTTTATTTTTATATGCATCTCAGAGTTGTAGAGTTCTTTTTTAATTAATAATGTTGTGCATAATGTTAATATTAGCTCATGAAATATTATCTATTGGCAAACAAGACTGGTTGCTATAGGCAGAGCTCTCGAGATTCCTCTCTGTTACATGCTAACCTATGTTATTTAGGTTAGCTATTTGTGATTAATATTGGACAACAATAATAGTGGATAATTTTGACTAAATCATAAATAAATCTTCTCACTGCTTTGTAAACTCTCCTGCTGATTCTGCTAACTGGCCGGTCAAGGTTTTTAAACGTAAACATCAGAAAAAACACCAAGAAGAAAGTGAAGAGGATGATCTCAAACTACAATCCCGATAGCATGGACAGGAAGGATTTTCAGGTTTTTCCTGACTTCCATCTACATTTTGATTGCACCACAAGGGGAATACAGAGTGGAATTACTTTACCCATTTGGTAAGACTGACCATGCAGCCATCTAGTTGAGATCAAATATGTATCCAGTGATTTAAGTTTCATTTGCTCCTCACTAACCAGCACACTGGACCCACGACAGTTTACCTACCTCCCCAAGTGACAGAAGACAGAAAAAAAACGTCATAGAACACATTCTCCACACCACCATATCTAACCTGGAAAAGAAATAGCTATGTGAGACGGCTGTTCATTGACTACAGCTCGGTGTTTAACACCAGCTTTCTCCAGACTGGTCACAAAGCTCAAGGAGCTGCGATCATAACATTGAATACTGATCCTGAGCTTAACCAAGCCTGACCCCCTCCAAACAGACACAGGCATGCTCATCTCTAGCAGAAAATGTAAATAGCCTACAAAAATGACATAATAAAATATGATCAACCTGTTGTCATCAGGTATCATTCTTCGGTCTGCACTGGGTGACAGTCAAATAACCCTGAATATAGTCCAAAGGCAGACGTGGCTGCAGATGATCTGACTAAGTTTTTGGTCTATAACAAAGTTAAAGACAAAAACTTTGTGGGTTAAGCTCATATGTTTAGAATGTGAAGTGCCATACAATTGTAAAATGTATAACTGTGCACAAAGTGTTTATTTTTGTCAGGTATGATGTGTATAGTAAGCTTTAACAGCAAGTGTGGGTATTAACTGAAAGCCTGGATGCTGCTGAGGTGTGTTCTTACCCTGACATCATGACCTGTGAGAGATGGAGCCAACAAATGCACATCTTAATGTATTACGAAATTAACCCAGAGATGATGATTACCAGAGAGTCCCTGCATCACCCCAGGTTTCCAAATTGATTTAAGAATGATTTATCGCTTTAACTTGATATAATACACAACACCTTCATAGATGGTGCTGTGTATTTGATGATGTAGCTTACAGGCTAGATATTAACTGTGCAAAGCAACTTCCCTTTGGGGCCGAAGGCTTTCATTCACTGAAATGTTCAAATTCATGACAGGGACAATGAAGGACAGCAAACTGGACCACAGCTGGCAAAGTCACAGTAAATAAACTAAGAACTAAAAAATATTTAAAGACATTGCGTTTTGTTATTACAAATTACTGTAATTTGCATATAAATAATAACGGTTTGTTCAAGTTTTTTACCATCTATATACCATCGATAAATGGGAACCTTTAAGGTTGATTTTGTTTCCGCGGGAATTTATTTGTATGATGCACTGCGTGTCATGTGACACCATCAAAATGTTCCGAGTTTGTAGTCTGTTGACTGTGCGATGTCTCCCTCGTATTTCCGTAGTTTAAACTGTTAGTCCGGTAAGGCCAGCCGGTCCGATAGCCCCCGTAGTTGTGTTCATTTGATGTGCGCTTCCTTTGAGACATGGAGCAGACAGGCAGCATGGACGCAGATTCGGCTGAACGCACTGACGGTGACGGTGGGTCTGCTAGCTGTCAGCTCTGTCGGACTAAAGTTAAAACTGTCTTCTAAAGGTTTGTGTTATCTATTCTTTGTAGGATATTGCACACGTTGGCGGAACTGGACTGGATTCTGGTGAGTGTCCAGTGTTTGCTGAAACACACACTGAAAAAAAAAGCTTGGTGGAAAGAGTGTAAGCCACTGGTAGATAGAAAATGAAACGAGTCAAACCTAAATCCAAACCAGTGAAGGCTTCAGTCAAGCCACAGAAGCAGCCACGGCTACAGTCACTGTCAGACAGAGGGAAATTTATCTTCACATAAAGCTTAATTTGACAAAAGACTACAAATTCCCTACAAACTCGCCCATGTGACATAAGATTGTGCAGTTTAGTGAAAGTGCTAATTTGAGCTTTAGAGGAAAAGCAACATCAGGATTCGCATTTAGGGCCCTATGAAATCTTTTTAATTCTTCAAGATTATGTTAATTTTTTCTGTGTTTTGTCTTAAATGAATATAAAGAAAATTCTTGGTTTTACAATTTTAAGCACATTTTGTCATCAGGAAGAGTGCCAAATCATGTGGTCAATGAATACAATTTCTACAATTCAATGTAATGATAATGAATTTATTAAAATCCTGCACTTTTTTTTTAAATCAAAGAAAGTGCTTCAGCTTTTGAAGGTTCCCCTGATTTAAGTCTCTAGCCATAAAGATGGCAGCATCAGGATTGTCTGTCTATGAGGAGTGCAGGTCTTTACGTTGGTCCAACAGGGCAGTCCTTTATTTGCTTGTTGTGGAATGTAGACCACTGTGATAATGACCAATGTGAGCTTCCTCAGTAGAAAGTGCGGACTGTCATGTCAGTTCATATTTACCATAAAGTACACACCTCCCCTTTCCCAGAGTCCTTTGCTTTTCTTTTTTGTATTGCATCATATCCAACATGAGTTTCAATCTTGTGACGATATTTGCTACCCACAGATTTCTGGAACCCTTTTATAAAGTCACCTTCCTTTATATCCAGTCCCTCTTCCAGTCATAAAAGTCATGTAATTGCACTCTGTATTTTGGTAAATTCCATGATATTTTGCGTTTTACAGCTGACCCATTTTTATTGTTAATTTCCACGATTGCAATCAGAAAATTATAGGGCCCCACAAATTACAATTAAGTGTTAATGTCCTTTTAACCTGCCGAGATAAAATTGTAATGGCTGGAAAACAATTTTTCACCTTGTGAATGTGTGTATTTGCATGTGTCACCATGGCAAAATATGGTACTGAACTACCACAGAAGCACATTTGAGTACTTTTTTTTTACCTGTAATTTGGAACTGGTAACCAACTGTACCTCTTTTTCTGTGCTAATAAACATGTAATATCTAAACAAGCTGTGACATTGTAGGATAATACATGATTCTGTCTCTGTGCTCTTCCCATATGGAGCTAATATTCTGTCTATCTCTCTCTCTGTCTGATTGTTTGTGTGTGTGTGTGTGTCTGCTCATCTGGCAATGATTCAAGGCTTTTATATATACTATATAATAGCTCAATATATTATATCAGTTGTTTATTTTGTGTTAAAAGCACCAAATTCGGCAGACATGTTTGGATGTGTTTGAGACAAAACTGGATATAGGGCCATCACAAATTTTGTGATGGCCCAATATCCAGTTTGATGTGATTTTTCAAGATGGCCATAGCAAATGTGGCACAGATAATTTTACATGTAATGGCCTAGTTTCCATGTGTTATTTATGTATGCACTTTATTTTACATGTTTACAGACACCCCTGTTCAAGTTCAAGCATTTCTGTTTTGAGTATTAAAGGCACAATATCATCTGTGGGCATATAAGCTGTGGGTTTGCGCTGCATTCTTCAGTTGGCAGTTTGTTCCTAATAGACTATATATATATAACACATAACACTGCTGAAGACCAGCGAACTCACTGATTGTTTTCCACTTCTTCTTTCAGTTATCCTTTCAAATGTCACCTAAGCATTCTTACATGTTATAACTTTTACTTATCTATATATTGATCTATCAAGTTATTGTGCTTTCTTGCTATGCTTGACTAAATGACAGTGGTAGCTACTGTAGATTAGTTGGGACAACATTTAAGGTAGCTCTCCAGGGATTTAAGTGATTTATTTATCTACTTTTGATAATATAACTTTTCACAATATGTTCCCATGGGGTAGGGCTGTAGGGATTTGTGATAATTTTTGTTAAAAAAAGGTAAATTCGGAACAATTTTATGTTTTTATTGTTGTTTTGAAGAATAGGCTAAGCTAATACAGGCTCAGCTGCAACTTGTTGCTACTGCAACAGTAAACATTCAGCTACTGGGCTGAAAGAACATTAACATATTGTGATCAGGCTATATTGTTATTATGAATAAGATTTAATGGGCCTAATACCACAACATTCTCCTAAATTTCTTTCATATTATCCATTAATTTTTTGGTAAGAGGAAGAATAGGTCAACTTCAGATGCACCAAATGTACTTCAACATTCAAATCTGCTATGACCAGGTTAGCTCAATGATGAATCCCACTGATCATAAGTCACCTGTTAGCAGAGATAACGCCTCCTAACTACCATGTAAGGACAGGTGGTGCAGTGTGCAAAGACTCTAGCACACAAACAAGACTGGAGACATTACAACAAAAAAGGCTTTAAGAAGAACAACTCTCTTCCAGTAGTGAAATTGACATAGGCACTGTTAAATAAACTTAAAAAAAAGAAAATGTAATTTTCCAGAATTTAAGTACTGGTGTTACAGGAAAATCAAAAACCAGCAATAACAAAACATTTGCCATGTCAGCAGCAGGAAGTAGTCAGATCCTCTGCTTAGACTAAGTCCAGGTTAAAAGTACTCATACCACACTGTAAAAAGTATTAAAAGTAAATGTGAAAAATTTTAAAGAAAGTCAATAAATCCAAATAATTAAAATAATGAAAAGAAAAAGCAGCAAGTTCTCATGCACATATATGAGAAGCTGAAACCAGTATTTATTAAAAGTCCAATATTTCTAATAAAAGATTTGTACTTAAGTACAGTACTTGAGTAAATTTACTTAGTTACATTCAGGCTCTGGGATCAATGCACCAAGTTTTGTATTTTTCTTTAACCCTTTAATTTAATGATGCAGTCATTAAAGTTATGCTTGAACAACATTTCCATTTAATTAAATGATATTCATGCACTTTAGAAATATTCCACAAATGTAAAACTTTTCATTTGTTGCCCGGGGCCACAATTTGTGAAAACAAGAAGTTTTCTTAGTCAGAGAGTCTCAACCACTCATAAAATAAAAGAAGATCTGTTCGTGCATCTTTTCTTCCATGAGGCCCAATGTTTATAGAATGAAAACCCATAATCCCTTTTCTACTAGAATCTAATGTAATGTGTTTGGTACACTTATAAGTCACAAGTTTAGTATCCTGTCCCATTTATATGTCTGTCTATCTTTCTGACCACAAGATGCAGTCATGAATGGGGATGGGGATCGTTCATTTTTATTGACATTGATACCATTATCGAGACTGTCACTGTCAGTCATGTTTTAACTGATTAGGAATAAATAATTTTAATTTAAATATTTATTTTGAAAAACCTTGGCTTCAATCGTTTTTATTATGTATTAAAAGATGATCAGAGCTCATGATAGGACGTTAAACAGGTTGTAATTCCATCTCTATGATCCATTTTATATTACAAGGAAGACAAATTTCCCACCCAGCAACTTGTATTATTCAATTTGCTGAGCAGAATATAAATGTTCTCTTCCTTGATGTTAAATTTGAACAAATCATGGTGATGTTTTATTTACCTTTATCTAATAGTTATATAACTGAGCTGAAATTGAACACATCACAGTGACGCCTTATGCAACCTCCTTTATTTAGCTAACTAGCTCTTATCCTGCCTATTTCAACTGGAATTTCAACATGGATTACCATTATTAAATGACAGGACTCGCTACAAAGTTTGGGTGTGCTTTCCACAGACTGTGCTGGCTATGCCCAGCAGCAGCTGACAGAGTTGAGGGAGATTTTTCAACTGCCAAACAAGTCAAAAGTTTTCCACTTTGGTTTAATTTGATGCAATGTTGATGTGCTTGGCCATTGAGGTTGTGTTCCCCCCCTTGCAAGAAATTATTTTGCAACATAAATTGTATTTTGCATCCACCTTGTCTTTGGCTTTGGTAAAATGTAGCCAAACTTTTAACCTCTTTGCACATTCAGCCATTCTCAAGCAACTGACCACCAGATTACTTCTTTCTTGGTTTATTACCCTTTGACAATGAAATTATATTAAAAAAACTTTATTGGACAATTGATGTACGCAGAGTAGTGATTGGATTTAAATGACATAACTTGACTTGAGATGTACTTTTACAACAAAGGACCCATGAGACTCGACAGCAGAATTGACAAGCTCAAATGCTATTGATTTTCTGTGTGAGTTGGTTAGGCCCTAGTTTTTATCAATATTAGTGCAAGGCATCATTTTGCAATACTTTTTTTGTAAATTCTGTTTATTACAATTTTTGTTTTTACAACGCAAATGCACAAACAGTACACATTAAAAAACATATTACAGGAACAATACTGCAAGACTAATCCATATGATAAAGAAGCTGGTGGCATTAATAGCACAAAGAAATAGAAATAATGCACAATACTTGTGCAGTATCCTATATTATGCGGTGAAATACATCAATAAAAAAAAAATTAATTAAACCCATGCCCTTTGTTCCTTATTCAAAAATATGGCAATTGACCATCATATCACAAATTTAAGTCCAGGTTATTATCAACTCTCAAAAGTTCCAGTGGCTTTCTCCATTTCTGCAGAAAAAGATGAGTTCTTCCATTGATATAATGTCCAAGTTTTTCCAGTCACAACCTCTGAGATCAGAAATTTCCACACAGAGATAGAAGGGGGGTCCTCTCCAACCCACTTTACCATTATGGCTTTTCTTGCTAAAATTAAAAACAACTGCATTACATCTTGGCTTTAAGAGAAGCAGGGACCTTCACAAGCAGACACAAAAGTGGGTGTTTGCATTCGAGAAACAATGCAACTTGGTGCCTATGTGAGATTTGCATTTAGGACAATTTGGTGAGGTTCCTGTCCTGTACTTACTATAGATATGTGGAGATATGTAGACATGATGCAAAATATTGTATTATAACTCTTAATACCTATTGCAAATCGAAGCTTCCTTTTTACGTTCCTGTTTCTTCCTCTTGCTCTGTCAAGAGTGTGCAAAAAATGTGTCGAGTGACATTATAAATCTAACGTGCACCCAACGGAACCTTCCACTGGTACAAAATTAGTTGAAAAATAAAGTTTATCGCAATCCAGCAAGGAGTTGATACTTTCACATCTGCTCAGGTCATTGCATCATGTGACCCCTGCAATACATTTTTGTACCCACGGAAATCGGTCAGTAAGAATAAAAACACAAAAATGAACCTCTCAGTCCGTGGCTTGGTTGTGAGTTATTGATGCATCTGAATCTGCTTACCCTTTATTATCTGTCTCCTCTTCTGATTACCTCCTTAGGCTCCTTGGATTGTGCAACAACTTTGCTTATGTGATAATGCTGAGTGCGGCCCATGACATCCTCATAAAACAAGAGTCAGAAAACGCCACAGCATCTGTAAGAAGGCAAACTTTTATTAAAATATTTCATATTATATTGACCCTTGTTATTGCTAATGGCTTTAAAGTCTGTATACTCAAAAAGAAAGCAAATTATTCTCTTTATGCCCTTTTCCTCTTTTATATCTAGACCTCAGCCTCATTGGCCGTGGATTTCCAAGGTGGGAACAGTAGCAACAGCAGCCGCTATGACTGCAATCCTGTCTCCACTGCGGTAAATGGAGATTCACCACACAACAGGAATCAACCATAACCAGTCTGAATATTAACAAAGAATTGTTAGTTTCTCACAACAGAGATGTTGTGTGTATTTTGGGTGATATCCTCAGACATCATTTAGCAGTAGTTACTGCCTTTTAAAATGTGTGTTAAAAAAGCAAAAGTAAGATGAGTAAACAGGTACAGAAACTAATCTGACAAAGCAGAACTAAAAGTAGCAGAATGGAAAATTGAAAAATGTTCAGCTGCTAGTAAGACAGAATCTCTATGTATTATGAGACAAAGTGATGCCTGAACAGAGAAAATGCGCGTTTGTAACTGACATACTGTGTGTGTGTGTGTGTGTGTGTGTGTGTGTGTGTGTGTGTGTGTGTGTATATATATGTATATATATGCCTCCCCAATAGCACTGGAAGCCGCTGCTATGGGCAACTATGAAAAATACTCCACAGAAATGTTATAATGTCATGTCCCTCAGCATGTTTGACATATCAACACTAACAATTTCAAAGAGGACTCTGGTGCTTTTCTCGTCAGGCGGTGCTGCTAGCTGATATCCTGCCAACACTTGTCATCAAGTTGTCTGCTCCCTTTGTGATTCACAAACTGCCTTATGGGTAAGATAATTGTTCGCATCGGACATCCCATCATTTTAATGTAGTGTTTTATATCGAAACATTTTAGACCAAATACATCTGGCATCATATACATTTCATTCACTAATTCTTTTCAGTTGCTTTCACTTTACAGTGTTTGTATCACTGCTGACCAACTGTCGATGAAACTCAACACTTCCTTGGTACTGGTAACATGATGTTTCTTTTTTCCTCTACAATGCTTCCCTTTGGTGGGCTTTTATTTTGAAAAAGTGTGTAGGAAGTGTTAAGCTTCATTGATGGTAACAGGTAGTGGTTATGATTTTATTGATTGGCCAGATTGTATTCAATATTTATTGACAGTACACAGAGTGGTTATCTTTGTATGACTTGTACATAGGGCTGTCTGTACGTTATTAGACAGTACTACATGAATATTGTACTGTGTTGTGCACTAACCACCTATTTCTTGTTTTCTAGTATCCGAGTGTTGTTCTGTGCCATCATGGCAGCAGCAAGTTTCCTTCTTGTGTCCTTCTCCTCAGCTGTGTGGATGAGCATTCTAGGTAAAGCTGCCATTTTTTACAGAGCTCTTGTTACTTTTAGTTACAGCTCTTATCATCATTGGTGGTGCAACTGTCAAGAATTCTGATGATGCATTAGATACAGCTTGATATATTTCCTGTTATCTTATCCGAATGGTTGCAGCTGTGGTTATTCCACAGAAATATGATACCGTTTTAGTCTTATCATGACCTGCTGCTACAGATATTTGTCGTCATGCCAACATTGATTGGTGAATTGATATTGAAGTTCAAGTTTGTAAATTTCCATACACTTGTCTTTGATACAGACTTCTGTCTGAATTTTGTAGCAAGGGAGTTTAAGAGAAGGAGGCAAATGAATCTAGCTAAAAAGTCTGTTACACCATAGACAGCTGTTACTATGTTTGAGATCAACGTACTTGTTCTCCTTCTGAGCATATCAGAGGTCAGAGTCCAGTATAGCCAAAAGGACCAAATCAAAACTTCTCTCACTCCACTGTGTATGAGCACATGATGAGACACAGTGGAACCATGTCTGAGACTATTAAGTTTTGTTGTCCTTGTCCTTGTCTCTGTCGTCCTGCACCTTTAGTGTTAAATATATTTTTTATGGCTTGTCTTTCTGTACACATGACATCTGTTGCACATCTGTCTGTCCTAGGAGAGGGGCCGTTCCTTGGTTGCTTCTCCTGAAGTTTTCTCCATTTTTTTCCCATTACTATGAAGGATGTTTTGGGGGTAGTTTTCCCATATCTGCTATGAGGTTCTAAGGTCAGAAGATATCAAATGCTGCACATATTGTAAACCCCGTGTCGTGAATTGTGATTCGTGATACATGCCATGAGGCCCTTTTTTCCTGTCCTGTGCATTCTGATTGCTGTGTTAATAATCTTGAGGCTTAGTTTTTGCCATCTTGTGAGGGACTCATCCATGGGTGAAGTATACTCTCAATCAAAAAATATGAAATGCAAATCACCTTCAAAAATGATCCAAGGCATACTAAAGGGTTGTGCAAAAATTAAAATACATTTTTTATGTGGCAATATGAATTAAAAATGAGGCCATTTGAGTTTAGGTTGTGATGACTTGACTTAATTATATTAATTATATATTAATATATATTAATTATATTGATCATTTTATAAGGCTTTACAGAAAGAGTTTTGGATATTGAAACGTGGAAAACAGGTGATAGTGGTAGTGTTATAGTTTTGGGAAGATTCTGTCTTTTGGTAGTAGGCAGCTTGGTTTAAGCCATTGAAAAAAACAGTGTACTGCACTGATGACATGTATATTGAAATAATAGAATAGAACACGACTTCTTTTGTTTACAAAGTGTAAAATTCTCTATGGGCTAAGCAATTCAGCTCGACAACTGACATAATTTTGAGGAAATTCATCATATCCTAAAAAACAAACAAGGCACTGGAAGGTATATGCTGAAATGGAAAGAGGACATAACATGATTCGATGTAGGAATACAAAACACAAAAATGATTCAGGTATGTGTTGATTTCAAAGGTAATTTTTCCTAGTCAAAGTAGGAAATAACCCCCTGTGGTTATTACTTTTCTGTAATTATTGAGCATATTAAAGGTGTCTTTGTCCTTCCTTCCTGTGTTTCTAGGAGTGATCTTTGCCAGTATCAGCTCCGGTTTGGGAGAACTGTCCTTCCTTGCGCTCACTGTCTACTTCAGCAGGTAAACAACCATTCCAACCTCACATGACTATCTCTAATCAATTTTAGAGATGTAATACTACTACTACTACTACTACTACTACTACTACTACTACTACTACTACTACTACTACTACTACTAATAATAATAATAGATTTTGTTATTCACTCTACATTTGAAACAAATTTGTGCTACATAGTAAAATGATTAGCATAACAGCATGTAATGACAGCAGATGACTGTACCTATTATTACTGCAGTAATAATTATTAGCAGTTTCAACAACTATTTAATAACTGAGAACATGTTTAAAAACAGCTTGTATTTTTACATGTTTAACTGCAGGTTGCAAATATATTTCCAGCCATTTTCAGAGTTTTTGTTTGGCCTCCTTTTGTGTTCATGTTTGAGATGCACTTCTGTGGTACAAAAAAGCAAATATTCACCTTAAGTCAAAAAAACTAGTGATACTAAGATTTCTAAACTATGAAATAATTAAAATTATAAATTAAAATTATAACTTTGTATATCAAAATAAAAGAGCGATTTGTATATGACTTGTGATAATTTTGATTTACTATGAGAATTTTTTTTTTCTTAATTATTCTAACTTTCATGCCTCACTTTTATTTCCTTGCTTCTAGTTGTAAACAGAGGCTGTTTGAAAATATCTTTCTTTTTTGGAAACTTTGAGGACGTCCATGATTTCAGAATCGTGTAGTGTTTGTGTGTTTTTAGTTACTTGACTCAGAAATCACTAAGATACACTACACAACATTTAAAATTGTCAGATGTGTACTTTTCAAACTACATAACATGCCATCTTGTAATCAGTTGTCTTTAAAGCGTGCATTTCACGCTACATGACCACAGGAGGTCACACACTACAAGATCTTTCACCAGGAGGAATCCCTGATGAGAATGTCAGGTGCCAAACTTCATTTTGTTACGACAACACTTCAGAAAACTCACACATGACGGAAATGACGCCACTTGTGACAGAAAATTCAGTGCATAATCATATGCAGACTTCCCTTTACGCTTGTACGTCACAGTGCAATACTGTGCAATACAGTATAACTGTACCAAATCTGGAAATTGATTTGAAATAACTTAAACTGAAAATGCAGCAATATCATAGAAATGTAAACTTTTTGTAAAGTCATTGCACATACATAGTCAGAATGTTAGTCAAAATGCACATGTAAACAGTGGGATTTCAAAAACAATTTTTTACATCGCAAAAATTTTGCTCTTTGTAATCAGATGTCGTTGTGGTCTGATGAAATCTACTGAGAAGACTGAAAATTTGAGTTCAGAAAGGTCTGCATTTAACACTTGCTAAAAAAAAGAAGGTATAGTCTGGAATTTAATCCGTCTGTGGGTTTATGTCGGTTATCATGATAATCAACATTTGATTGATATTACTTACCGGCAGGCAATTTCACCACGGTTATCCTGATAACTGGAAGCTGTTACAGTAGCCGTAGCTGCAATTGATCTAACAAACCACATGTACGCGTGTACAGTATGTCATTGTGTTTTTGTAATGCATCTGCAATAAATACAGATTCATTAAGATATTTAATTTGGATTGTAAGCACTGTTTTCTCACCTGCTTCAGGGATGTACTGGGAGGCTGGGGCTCGGGTACTGGTGGTGCTGGTGTTGCTGGAGCCCTCCTGTACTCAGGCCTCACCCAAGTTGGCCTGTCTCCCCATATCACGCTTCTCATCATGCTGGTGGTACCATTTGCTATGTTGATTAGGTAAGTAAGGAAGTGAAAAGATATGATAAAAAATACCATTTGACAACTAATTAATATCTGACACTTGGAAAATAGACTATATTTACACATATATATAAGTATAGACAAAGAATAGAAAGATTGTTGTGGGTGTTCATGCATGTCACAGATTTCACTCTTTGAACAGATGGATCTGCACACTTACAATTAATGCTTATTGCACTGTTTCATGTTTTGTTTTACAACTCAACTTTGAAGTTGTAAACAGAAAATTCAATATAATTTTAAATATGAAAAAGTTAAGAGTCGTCACTCTTTTTGATTCTGTTATTATTTACCATATTCTTTGACTATAATTTTGGATTTCACAGACCAAGAAGGCTGCTTTCAGTTCTTATATTTAAGGCAACATTAAGGCATTATCTGGGTTGTACATCCCTCCTTGTGTCTATCTGTCCATATGTACATGATTTTACACAAATTTCTAATAGGATAAAATGATGAAGTGATGACATTTTGTATCCAAAAGGTCAAAGGTCATAATGTTTTGCAAAACACTTTTCTGGCCATTACTCAACATCATATCTCAAGAGCAGAAGGGGAGTCATTTGGTCAGATACTGACTTGATGACACTAATCCTAGAAGCCACCCTGAAACTGTGCTAATGAAACAGATTCTCTGTCCTCCTCGGGAGAAGATCTGTAAGAAGCATCCATGTTTGCACAGACATGGATGTAAACTGTAACAGCAACTTGGTTCATGGAGGCATATAACCATAAGGCGGTACTTCTAGTTTCTCTGTATATTCCTTCTCTTGTTTTACTCACAGATCAAATGACATGATTCTTCTTGGCTTTTCATTGTGCTTTTCCTAACACTACCACCAGCTATTTTTTCCTGCTGGTTCTTCCACCTTCATTACCTCAGTGGAGAGGCAGGGAGACAGAATATGCAGCTGTGGGCTCAGAAGAGAGACAGCAGCTGATGGATGGGTCAGAAGGAGAGGAGCAAGCAAAATCAACCCCAGGTACACCTCACATCCCACGCTACAAATAACAAAAAACATAATACATCAATATTATTTGACACAACACAACATACTGGTGCAGTGGTGAGCATTATTGCCTTACAGCAAGAGGGTCCTGGGTTTGAACCTGGGGTGAGGGGCCCTTCTTTGGGGCGTTTGCATGTTCTTCCTTGTCAGCCTGGGTTTTCTCCAGTCTGTCCAGCCTCCTGCCACAGTCCAAAGTCATGCAGGTTAATTGGTGACTCTAAACTGGCTGAATGTGAGTGTGAATGGTTGTCTGTTATATATTATATGTCAGCCCTTTGAAAGTCTGGTTACTGATAATTAATGAATGAATTACTAAAAATAATTGGACATAAAAAAAAATCCAGTTAAAGCAGGGCTTTGAAAAATGCATTATTATATAATTTTGTTGCTTGGTGATTTAAGAGTTTAACATCAGCTGCCTTTGCACGATGCATTCATTGGAAAGGCCTAATAGCAGTGCATTGCTGTAATCTAATCAGATGAAGGCATGTGTCCGTTTTGCAGTGAAAAAAGTTTTATCTTAATCAGGCTTTTGAGGTGAAAAAAATGCACTTTACACTTTAAAGTGAGATATTACATTAGTGAAAACATAGTTTATTGTGAGGCCAGATAACTTTATAGCCCCAGTGTTTTTATCTTGGATTGGTTGGAGGATGTTGTATGTCATTCATTTACACAGGCTTGCATTAGAAAGGTAAAATTGCTTAAGGGTTGTTAAAAGGTGATTGATTCATTCCATGTGCTTACCTTCGTCACTAAGTAAGACTTCAAATAGAGTGTAGGCTATTCCTTGACATCTGCATAGTTGGGGACTACTTGCCACTTGCATGCTGGATGCACGCTGGTTGGTTATTGAACACCTTGGCACAGTGACTGTGGGCAGCTTCTTGAAGGCTTTTGAACACAGTGAGGTTGCCAGGTTTGGTACATCGTGCCTGTATAAAGGCTTAAACCTGTGGTCACTGACTATCTGGTAACTTGCAATGTAGCCAGAGATGCTGTTTAAAGGATTTGGGCAAATGGATAAATGCTGATTGTCAGTAAATAGCTTCAACGCAACAACCCCTAAAAAAGGATGTGGTTTTTTTTAGTATCTAAAAATTACATTTGTAATCGTGTCAGTCTAGTGATGTGATTAGAGAGTAGTAGTCTTGTGGCGCTGGAGTGCTGAGGGTCAGCAGTGAAGAGGTGCAATTGTACACTCTCACCACCTGGGGGCAGTCCATCAACAATTCAGTCAAACACAGTGTTTAGATCCAGATCATTGAGCCCACTTGTGAGGCTGGAGGTTACTATGGTATTGAATGCTGAGCTATAGTCAACAAAGAGTATCCTGGTAGAAGTATCCCTCCCTTCCAGGACAGGTTGGTGTATAGGACTTGGGCATTTTCTGTGGCTCTGTGTAAGCAGTGTGTGTATGGGTGTAGAAAATTACAGGAGGTTAAGGGTTAGGGGAGCATGGGAAAGATGACAGATTTAACCAGCCTCTCAAGATGCTTGCTGGCTATGAGCGCACCAGTTATTTTGACTGACCATATTTTGTTGTTTGAGGGACAGGGACAATGGTGGTAATGGTGATTCTCTAGCAGTGGTGTCAAACCTGGCATAGAAGGAATTAAGGTCATCTGGAAGGATGGGTGCTGTTTGTGATTTGCTGTTTTTTTCCTCAGAAGTCCATAACAGTCTGGAGTCCCAGCTTTGATTGTTGGATGTAAGCTTGGACCCCATCTATTGTCTTTACTCCCTCATTGCCTGTTCCATTCCTGTTCTTTGTGTGTAGCCTAAATAGGCTACACACAAAGAACAGGAATGGAACAGGCAAATGCAAGCAAATGCAAGCAAATACAAGCAAATGCTTGTCAGTGTAGCCAAGGCCCAAGCACAGTCATGACTACGATCCAAGCTGAGCCGAAAGTAGGAACACAGCATCAGTGCAGCCACAACACAAGCACAGCCAAAGGCAGGATCACAGCATCAGCACAACAATCACAACCATCCAGGTGAAGCCATGATCCGAGAAATCTATGAAACAAGGGAGCAGAAATGCTCCAGAGAAAATGCTGAGTTAGTGTTATGCAGTAAAAGGACATGAGCGAGAGAAATGAAGAGAGCGAGAGAGGGAGAAAGGAGCTCATTGTATGAGCAAATGTGATGAAATCTCATGTATTAAACACTGCTGAGAGTCTCTGCTGTGTTTTTAGGGGCGCACGGCTCTACTCCTCTGTGCAGCTGCTCCTTCACTCTCTCTGTCACTTGCACTTTTACACAAAGCCGTCTCGAGTGCTACTCGTTCTTTGCCTTTGATTACAGTAAAAGACATCATCTGATCACTAAAATGTCACCAGCCGCCAGTCATCTGGTGGCTAACGCTGCGTGCATACAGATGAAGGTCATATGTTACTGACTGTCACTGTGGTACTGAGGATTTCTCATTCCACAGTTTCATCTCCTCTCTCCTCACATCCCCTGGAGGGACTAAGATGCGAGGAAAGGAAGCAAGTGAAGGAGGCTTGGAGTCAGGTTCGTGTAATGAAAAGCAACCTAGGAACCACAAGTAACCATGCATTTCCAGAGCACAGTGCTCTATAAGGATGATAGGGAACTATGAGCTGTGAAAGATATGACAGAGCCTGATGATTTAGAGCTTTGTAATTAAGGAGAAGTATTTTATCCAATTCTTGTTTTTACAGGGAGCCAGTGCAAAGAAGCTAAAAGTGAGGATATCTCTTTTGATCTTTTTTCTTGGTTCTCATTAGTACACCTGCCGCAGCATTCTTGACAAGTTGGAGAGTCTTTAGACACTTGTTGAGGCAACCCTATAATAGGAAGTTACGGTAATCCCGCCTAGAAGTAATAAATGCGTGCAGTAATTTTTCAGCATCTGTTTGAAACAGGATATGCCTAAGTTTTGCAATATCACGCATGTGAATACAGTCCTTGAAGTTGATAAATAAATAAATCTAATATAAATATGACTCTGACGTTCCTTACAATTGTGCTAGAGGCCAAGGCAATGCCATCTATAGAAATTATATCCTTAGAAAAAGAGTTTCTGAGGTGTTTGGGGCCAAGAACAATAACTTCAGTTTTATTTAACATCAAGAAATTGCAGCTCATCCAGGCTTTTAGGTCCTACACTTATAGTTTAGATAACTGATTGGTTTCATCTGGCTTCATAGATAAATACAGTTGGTATCATCCACATAACAATTGGAATTTAGAGAGTGATTTTTAATGTTTAATGTTGCGGGGGAAGCTTATATAAAATGAAAAGGATTAAGCCAAGCACAGAACCTTAGTATGCACTGAGAATTGATCATTAATATAAACAAAGTGAGAATGGTCTGATAAGTATGATTTAAACCAACTTAGTGCCGTTCCTTCAAGGCCAATTAAGTGCTCCAGTCTGTGTAGTAAGATTCAATGGTTAATTGTGTCAAATGCGGCACTGAGATCTAATAAGATTAGACCTTTACAGAGACAGAGTCTTTTATCAGAGGCGATCAGTGAGTCATTAGGAATTTTAACTAGTGCCGTCTCTGTACTATGATGCACTCTAAATCCTGACAGAAAATCCTCAAATAAAGAACTGTCTTGGAGAAAGTCACAGAGCTGATTAGCAACTACTTTCTAATTTTTATAAATAAAGGGGAGATTAGAAATCTGTCTACAGCTTGCTGAAAGCTCTGGATCGAGAGTGGGCTTCTTTAGAAGAGGTTTAATGACAGCTACTTGAAAGGACTGTAGTACATAGCTTGATAATAAAGACACATTGATTATTTCTAATAAAGAGCCTAGTTGGAATGGGGTCTAACAGGCAAGTTGATGGCTTGCATAAGGAAATCACTGAAGTGATGATGAAGGTCATGATGAAGGTCAGTGGTGGAAACACAGTCTAAGTAAATTTCAGACCTTACTGCTATATTGAAATTACCTGTGTTCGAGTTCAGGTCAGTTGAGGGCAGGAGGTGATGGATTTTATCTCTAATATTTATAATTCTATCATTAAAGAAACTCTTTACGTCCTTGCTACTGCGGGCTAAAGTAATATAAGGCTCTATAAAACTGTGACTGTGTCAGCCTGGCTACAGTGTTGAATAGAAACCTAGAATTGTTTTTATTATCTTCAATTAATGATGAGTAATAGTTTGCTCTGGCATGATGAGGGGCCTTTCAATACATAGTTTTAAGACTGTCCTGCTAGACGAAACGGGACTCTTCGAGGTTGGTTGAACGCCAATTTCATTCAGATTTTCACAATATTTGTTTTAATTTGTGGGTTTGGGGGTTAAACCATGGAGCTAATTTTCTTTGTTTCATTATTTTCTTCTTAAAAGGTCGAGAGTTGATTGCAGTGAGTCAGTAGCACTATCAAGAAGATAATCAATTTGGGGAGTCATGGCAAGGAATAGATGAATGCTATTGATAGAAACTGCAAAAACGGTGAAAGGAAATGTGATCTCTTTACCTATTTTGACCACAAGTGGTCATAATGACTGCATAAGACTGATGCGACCGCATGTCTCTGAAAAAGGGCAACACTGCACACAGCAGTGAACTAGTGTTTGGTCACTGTAGCGCCGAGGCTGGAGATGCCTTTTTCCTGTTGTATGTAGGTGGAGCTATAACAAAGTATTGACAAGTAGATGTCTTCAGGCTATGACACTTATGCAGCATGTGAAGTTTGAGACGCCTTGGAACATGCCAAGTCAAATGACAGCAGCTTCCTGTGTTATTTTGGAATATTATAAAATGTTGCCCACTACAGTTGACAGTCAGAGTTCACAGTTAACTTTTTTAATTAACCATCCAATTTGGCTGGGAAGAAAAAATCTACTAGCCAGGCATATTTTTAACCAGACAAAAAAATAAATAGCCTTTTTTCCCTCACATATACATTTCTTAAAGAAGAGCAGAGATACCGGTTGAAGCTTCTATCAGGAAATGTTTATTACAACCACATGGGTCGACACAGGAACGAGAGAAACATGCAAGTGGCCGTTCGACAACGAACAGAGAAAAGACAGTGGTATTTATGCTGACGTAGAGGTTGGGATCAAATTCTAACATGTCAGGAACTAAGGTTCTCCTTAGAAGTGAGGAATGTGTTTGTGTTACTAAATTTGCTGGCACTGGTCCATCTCAGGTATCTATGGTCAACTTACAGGCACTAAGGCTTCACTATATATGGGTAGCTCTTTACTTGAGGTAGACATAGAATCTCGAACTAACTGTGGAGGATGCATAATCCTAAAATACATACTAACAGTTCCCCCTTTTTCTTATCTTTTTAAAATTTTTTTTTTTTTAATTTTATTTATTTATCATGATACTCTTCTTTTATAACACTTCACACAAACACACTATAATAACTAGCAAATTAAAACACCATGCATAATAACAGACTCCAAATAGGATATAGCAACTGTCAACCATCAATAACATCATCCCCGAGTATAACAGATATGAGTAAATGAGCATTGTTGACAATAATGTGTAGGTGCTAGCTTCGTCACTTGGAATCATCAGGTTTGTCCCATCCTCTCTTAAGGCACGGTTGGATTTCTCTTCCTCTACTAAGGCCTGAGGAACATAGACCCAGTTTAATTTGAGAAACCCAGACCTCCCTCTTTCACCTATACCTTCCCAAACTAAAGATGAGGGAATGGGAATTGTTCCTTCAAAATCTTTGTATATGGAGCAGCAACCTTCTAAGATAGTCAAAACATAAGATTAGCAATAAATCAGCATCATCACGTAATATATGTCTGTAATTGATGAATGCTGCTTAGTCCACATCATCAACAGAATCATCAGAACCGTCAGAAGACCGAGATCTGGACTCAGAACGATCCGGCTCAGGTGGGGGGTATATGTTGATGTTTCTAACCGGATTTTGAATCATGGTCATGTATGTGAATGAAGAAACAGATTTTAAAATTAGTGCACAGAGAATAGGAAAACAGCAACATACTACTACAGCAACTATTAAAACAATATCTAATATGGGAGCCATAATACTCATAAGCCGTGCTACTGTAGGGTTTCCATTAAAGAATTGCATACCATATTTGTGAATTGCTATGACCTGCTGTAGCTTGTGTGTCACTATTGCTCCTGATAATTCCTTCCTGTATCTCCTGTAAATATCTAATTGCAACAGTCAGATAACCTAGACCTTCTGACTCTGAGGGAATATATGTACAACATCCCTCACCTACAATTGCACAAACATCACCTTGAGAGGCAGTCACAGCATCTAGAGCAGGGGTATTCAACTAAAATTCAAAGGGGTCCTGTTGCTAAAATTTTGTTTGGCTGCGATTAGTTTGGCTGCTTGATTGTTGTTTGTATGTAAGTGTTGGCATTCCATTGCTTTGAACATGGTTGATGCCAGAACTATTACCCGTGTTACTGTTATCGTCAGAAGTTATAAGTACACATCCAATTATCATACAACAGATGATAATACTAAAGGTGATAATGGGATTAATGAGGTAAGAGTGTGCCAAAGGATATTTGTCGTCTTTGTTGGCTATCGGTCGAGCCTCCTTTCCAGCACCCTGGAGTAAACTTTCCCGTGGTGGCTGAGCAGTGTGATACCCTGATAGTTGGAGCACACCCTCTGGTTCCCTGTTTTGAAAATGCGAACCACCACCCTGGTCTGCCACTCCACAGGCACCATACCTGACCTCCACGCGACATTGAACATACGTGTTAGCCAAGACAGCCCAATGTCCAGAGTCTTCAGCATCTAAGAGTGAATCTCATCCACACCAGGCGCCTTGCCACCAAGGAGCTTCTTGACTACCTCAGCAACCTTTGCTAGGGATATGGACGATGGTTGCCCCGAGCCCTCAGTCTCTGCCGCCTCTACAGAGGACATGACGGCTGGGTTCAGGAGTTCCTCAAAGTGCTCCTTCCGCCGCTCGACAATATCTCTAAGTCCGGGTCAGCAGATCTCCTTCCCTGCTGTACACAGCCTGAGACAAGCCCTGCTTTCCCTTCCAGAGATGTCTCATGGTTTACCAGAACTTCCTTGAGGCCAACCAAAAGTCCTCCTCCATGGCCTCCCAAACTCCTCCTACACCCAAGTTTTTGCTTTGTGACTGCCTCAGCTGCAGCTTTTTTTGGCCAAATGGTACCTGTCTGCTGCTTTAGGAGACCCCTGGGCCAATAAAGCTCGAAAAGCCTCCTCCCTCAGCCTGACAGCCTCCTTCACCACTGGTGTCCACCACCGGGTCTTTCGGTTGCTGCCACAACGGGCACCAACTACTTTCTGGCTACATCTTCAAGTAGCTGCTTCCAGAATGGAAGCTTTGAACAAGGACCACTCTGATTCCATGTCCCCAACCTCCTGTAGGATGCTCGAAAAGTTCTTCCAGAGATGTGAGTAGAAGACCTGGCGGACAGGGGCCTTCACCATGCATTCTCAGTTCACCCTAACTACACGTTTGGGTTTACCGGGTCTGTCCGGGAGCCTCCCCCGCCACCTGATCCAACTCACCACCAGGTGGTAATCAGACAGCTCTGCTCCTTTCTACACCCCAGTGTCAAAGACATACGCCTGCAGATCAGATGATAGGACCACAAAGTCAATCATAGATCTTTGGCCTAGGGATCTCTGGTACCAAGTACACTTATGAACATCCCTATTCTCAAACATGGTGTTTGTTACGGACAGTCCATGACTTGTACAGAAGATCAGTAACAAAATGCTACTCAGGTTCAGATTGGGTAGGCCGTTTCTCCCAATCAAGCCCCTCCAGGTTTCTTCATTGTTGCCCATGTAAGTGATGAAGTCCCACAGGTGAACTACAGAGTCCCTGGTCAACATTCTTTCCGGGATACTGGCCAAAGACTCCAAGAACAGCGGGTAACCGCTGTTTGGTGCATACGAACAGACAATGGTCAGACACCTCCTCCTAACAACTTGCAGCCTCATCGAGGCAACCCACTCCGGAAAAGGAGACAGTCCAGCCCCTCTAGAGGGGTGTGATTCTAGAGCCAGAGCTTTGCATGGAGATGAGCCTAACTATATCTAGCTGGTACTGCTCCACCTCCTGCACAGGTTCTGGCTCTTTCACTGTCAGAGAGGTGACATTCCACATCCTCAGAGCTAGTCTGTGAAGCCAGGGTCAGCACGCCCGGGGCCCCACCTCTGCCTGCTGCTTGGCACACAATGCACTCAACCCTGATCCCTGTCCCTGCATGTGTTGAGTCCAAATGGAGAGATGATGGATGTACTCTGAATAAAAAATATTTTTAATTTCTTATCATGTACTCCTAGTAGACTCTCCCAATGCTAGCACTCACAGCATGCTCCTCCTCACCCTAAAATGTGATATCTAGTATCCACTTAATGTCTGTGTCAGTTTTGGTAGCAAACGCATAAAGTCTTGGATATCGTCTTGGAGATATCGATGTAATTAATTTAGCATATTCCAAAAAATATATAGTGATGGACCTCCGAATTGACCAGATGTTGCAGTGAGGAAAACTTTTGATTGATTTGGTTGGTTTTGGTTGATACGAAAGATTTGAAATTGGTGTGGTATGATTCTTAATAACTACACAAGCCATGTGTGCCTCCCCTTAATTTAACAGAGGACGAGGCCAACGGAGCACTGACCTTCACAGAGAAACTTCATGTCATCAAAGTAAGTGCACTCTTCTTTTAACTATCAGCTTGGGGATTTGAGTGATTTAACTATGACTCCACTTGATTTCTTTGTGCAGGGCTTGCTGAGGTTTGTGTTTCCTCTGGGATTGGTATACTTTGCTGAGTACTTCATCAACCAAGGCTTGGTATGTTCTCTGGTGCCCTCTGGCACCACATTTATTTTACTGCATGGTGTTAAGCCAAACCCAGCTTCCTTGTTGAGTCGGTTGTAAAAATTGAATGAGATGTTATGTGTTGAGAAGACGTAAATATTGATTATTATTGTAGATATAGCAAGCTTTGTCATAATGTTGAGCCCAGATTAATATAGATGTTTCTTTATCCAGATGGAACTTCTGTATTTCCCCAAATTTTTCCTGTCCCATGCAGAGCAGTATCGCTGGTCAGTTAAGCTCATTAGAATATTCTTCTGAAGGAATTACTTTATTTAAATAGTGAGGACTTATAATTCAATTGAGTTATTACTTGTGTGTGTGTCGGTGTGCTCAGGTATCAGACCCTGTACCAAGTTGGTGTGTTGGTGTCCCGATCCTCCCTTTGCTGTGTGAAGATCAGGAAACTGTGGGCTCTCTCTTTGCTGCAGGTGAGAAATAGTCAGCAGACAAATTATTTTTTGCATGAAACACTATTTTGTATGTCCTTTTTACTTGTTTCTATGGAACCACACGACTTATTATCATCTTCAGCACAACCTATACCACAACATTTGTAAGAGTGTTTCAGTAATATACAATCGCTCAAAACATAATATTATTCCCTAACCTGCAATAGTAACAGGAACAGGATAACCCACAGAGATAAGTTTCAAAGCTTGGTTATTTCAAATTCCTGTTAAAGGGAGAGTGTGGATTTTTTAAATTAGGGCTGTATGAGGTACTTATCTACAGTCAGTATATGATATACAGAAGATTACAGTCTGAATAACACCTTTGAAGCTCAGCAATGAATTGCTTTGTATGAGGGTTTTCAGCAAAACATATTTTAGCCACAAAAATAAGCCTATCTAAAAATAAAAAATATCAATCTGAGTGGATGCTATACTGAGAATATTTTCACTACTTTACCTTGCCATCAGACAGCCTTTCTTTTGGCGCTACATTTTCTTAACCCTTTCACTGCGCTGTATTACACTGCAGGTCAGCTGTTTGGATCAGAAAGTGCTGTAATGCAATCAGCCTGGAACAACACTTAATTTTTCTAAAGATTTCTAAGAAATGAAAATAGCCTTGACTAGCTGCACTGAATAGAGTGGTGAAGGGATGACATTTTTTAATCCATATTATAATTGAAAGACTCAGAGAATCTGAAGAAATCTCTGCATGTTTGGGGAAGACTGAAAATCAACATTAAATTAAAGCTGCAAGCAGCGATGAACAGGCCCTCACAACCGACTGATGCGACTGTGTCTCTCAGAGAATGGGGAACACTCCACACAGCAGTGAATTAGTGTTTTCTCCATGTAGTGTTGAGGCTGGAGATGTCTGTTTTTTTTTGTTGTAGAATGGTGGTGCTATAACCAAATATTGACATGTAGATGTCTGCAGGCTGTGACACTTAAGCAGGATGTGAAGTTTGAGACAGATTGGACCATGCAAAGTCAAGTCAAGTCAAGTCAAGTCAAGTCAAGTCAGTTTTATTTATAGAGCCCATTATCACAAGACATGGTTTGCCTCAGGGGGCTTTACAGTGTATGACATCCCTCTGCCCTTAGACCCTCACATCACCCAAGGAAAAACTCCCGAACAGGGGGAAAAAAAAAAAGGAAGAAACCTCAGGAAGAGCGGTAGAGGATGATGAGGGATCCCTCTTCCAGGACGGACAGACGAGCAATAGATGTCGCAAATAGCAAATGAAATACAATCATGGCAAAAAAGGAGAGAGAAAGAGAGAGTGGGAGAGAGGGGGAGAGAGGCACAGCAATAATAGAAACAGATGCATGTCATATTACAATAATGGTAGGTGTGAAATTAGTAATTGCACTCTATGATGATGTTGAGGGAGATGATAACAGTCTCATGCATATGTTGAAAAGGAGGTGTCCAAAGGGAAGATCACAGCATCGGCGCAACCAGGACCAGACCACAATCAGGGCGAGTGGGGGGCACAGTATCAGTACAGCCACAGCACAAGCACAACCAAAGGCAGGGTTGCAGCATCAGCACAGCTATCACCACAGTCAGGCACAGTCAAGGTTACAGCCAGGATCCAGGAAAACTAGGAAACAAGGGAGCAGGAATGCTCCAGAGAGGCAACAGGATTAGCGTAGTGCAATTCAACAGACCCAGGCTCTGTAATCGTGAGCCCCAGGTAGCGAGAGTACCACATGGCTAACACAGAGCTAAGCTAAGCTTGCAAATGGCAATGCAGTTAACAGACATGCATGATTTCCGATGGCGGCATTGAGAGAAGGAAAGGAGCTCAGCGTATCAGAGGAAGTCCCCCGGCAGGTTAAACCTATGTCAGCCTAACTATGGGCTGGTCCAGGCAGCCTGAGCCAGCCCTAATTATAAGCTTTATCAAAGAGGAAAGTCTTAAGTCTACCCTTAAAAGTTGAAACGGTGTCAGCCTTCCTGACCGAAAATAGAAGATGGTTCCATAGGAGATGAACGTGGTAGCTGAAGGCTCTGGTTCCTATCCTACTTTTGGAAATTTTGGGAACCACAAGTAACCCTGCGTTTTCAGATCGCAGTGATCTTGAGGGTTGGTAAGGAACTATGAGCTGCGACAGATAGGACAGAGCCTGACTATTTAGAGCTTTGTAGGTAAGGAGGAGGATTTTAAATTCAATCCTGGTTTTCACAGGGAGCCAGTGCAGAGAAGCTAAAACAGGAGAAATATGATCCCTTTTCTTGCTTCCCGTTAAAACACGAGCAGCAGCGTTCTGCACCAGTTGGAGAGACCTAAGAGATTTGTTGGGGCAACCAAATAATAGGGAATTACAGTAATCCAGCCTAGAGGTGACAAATGCATGTACTAATTTTTCAGCATCTGTTTGGGAAAGGATATGTCTAATTTTTGCGGTTACGCAAGTGAAAGAAAGCCGTCCTTGAGGTTTGTTTTATATGGGAGGCAAAGGATAAATCCTGGTCAAATAAAACTCCGAGGTTCCTTACAGTTGTGCTAGAGGCCAATTTAATGCCATCTAGAGAAATTACATCGTTGGAAAATTAGCTTCTGAGGTGTTTTGGGCCAAGAACAATAACTTCAGTTTTGTCTGAATTCAACATCAGGAAATTACGGCTCATCCAGGCTTTTACATCCTTAAGACATGTTTGAAGTCTAGATAGCTGATCAGTTTCATTTGGTTTCATAGATAGATATAATTGCGTATCATCAGCATAACAATGGAAATTTAAAGAATGTTTTCTAATTATGTTGCCTAGAGGAAACGTATATAAAGTGAAAAGGATTGGTCCAAGCACCGAACCTTGTGGCACTCCAAAGCAGACCTTTGTATGTGCGGAGGGTTGATCATTGACGTGAACAAATTGGGAACGATCTGATAAGTACGACTTAAACCAGGCTAGTGACGTTCCTTTAAGGCCAATGAGGTTTCAAGTCTGTGCAGTAAGATTTGATGGTCAATGGTGTCAAATGCAGCACTGAGATCTAATAGGATTAAAACAGAGACCAGACCTGTGTCAGAAGCGATAAATAAGTCTTTATTAATTTTTACCAGTGCCGTCTCTGTACTATGATGAACTCTGAAACCTGACTGAAAGTCCTTGAATAAACTGTTGTCTTGGAGAAAGTCACAGAGCTGATGAGCAACCACTCTCTCAAGGATTTTAGAAAAAAAGGGGAGATTAGATAGCCGTCTATAGTTAGCTAAAATCTCAGGATCGAGAGTGGGCTTCTTTAGAAGAGGTTTAATGACAGCTACTTTAAAAGACTGAGGTACATAGCCTGTTAATAAAGACGCGTTGATTATATCTAATAAAAAGTTGTCTAATAAAGGCAAAACTTCCTTAAGGAGCTTAGTTGGGATGGGGTCTAGCAGGCATGTTGATGGCTTAGATGCAGAAACCAAAGTATAGAGTTGATGAAGGTCAATGGGGGAGAAATGGTCCAGATAAATTTCAGGCCTTGCTGCCATATCCAGGCTATCTGAGTCCGGGGTCAGGTCAGTTGAGGGCAAGAGGTGATGGATTTTATCTTGAATAGTTATAATTTTATTATTAAAGAAATTCATAAAGTCGTCACTGCTTAGGGCCGAAGGAATACAAGGCTCTATAGAGCTGTGACTCTGAGTCAACCTGGCAACAGTGTTGAAAAGAAACCTGGGATTGTTTTTGTTTTCCTCAATTAATGATGAATAATAGTTTGCCCTGGCATGGCAGAGGGCCTTCTTATACACTTTAGGACTGTCCAGCCAGACTAAACGGGACTCTTCCAGTTTGGTAGAATGCCAATGTCTTTCAGATTTTCGCGATGTTTGTTTCAATTTGCGAATCTGGAGGTTAAACCATGGAGCTAATTTTCTTTGTTTCATTATTTTCTTCTTGAAGGGTGCAACAGTGTCGAGAGCTGATCGCAGTGAGCCAGTAGCATTATCGATGAAACAGTCAATTTGAGAATGACTTAAGTTAGTAGTAGTGTGCTCAGTCGTTGTAAGACATGGTAATGATGTCAAAGCAGAAGGAATTAGTTTCTTAAATTTAGCCACTGCTGAATCAGATAGACATCTAGAATAGTAGCTCTTACTAAAAGGCTTGTAGTCAAGTAATAAAAAATTAAAAGTTATTAAATAATGGTCTGACAGAGCAGGAATCTCAGGAAAGACTAACAAATCTGCAAAATCGATGCCGTATGCAAGGACTAGATCGAGGGTGTGATTGTAGCGGTGGGTGGGTTTATTTACACACTGACTGAAGCCTATTGAATCCAAAAGTGTGGAGAAAGCAGAACTAAGGCTATCACTATTATGTGAATGTTAAAATCCCCTACGATAATAATAAGTCAAAGACTATAATAAGTCAAATGACAGCAACTTCCTGTGTTATTATGGAATATTGAAATGGAGTAAGTAAATGACAGTATATTTCCCCCCGTCCCCTGATAATCTAAATAAGTCTAAATGTGTCTCTTGTTGCTTTTTAAATATAATGCCAATGAGAGGGTCCGAATAATCGCTAAATACGGATATTGTCGGCACGTTAATAGTCCTCTCCTCGTGTCACCCTGGGACCTGAGATCGTCTTGTACGTTTGCAGAATGATGAGGCCATTGTTTATTAACTTCACAGTATGTATTTCAATGTTGCTTACCGTGAAAACACTGACTGACTGCACCACGATCCACTGTTCTGCAACACTCTCTGTCACAAGGTGCTTGAGTGCTTAGAGTAGTTTGAAAATGGAATAAGAGTGCACTCTGCTGGACAAACTGTAGGCACAATTTCTAACCCACCAGCCATCATTTTCTGCATTATATGGTTGGTATAAAAAAATTTCTTATCAGCGATATTGGAAAAAATAAACGCTGATGCCAAAATGCTCCATTAAGTCTGTAAAAGGCTCGTATCGGCTGATAATATCAGTGAATTAAAAAATCAGTGGTCTCTACCAGAAATGGCAAAGATTCACCCAATAATTTCAATAAAATAAAAAATGATGGGCTTGGTTCCAAGAGGCTTTTTTGTAGGTCTTGGTATGTTACACATATCACGCAAGTTTCGTAGCTCTAGGTTAAACAATCCGCAGGGGGTGCTACGTTGAAAATTTCTAGGGGGCACTAAAGAGCCATTTTGACAGATCAATGCAAAAAATCATATCAACTATTATAGTTAGCCATTTCTGATGTTTCTAGCCATGTTTGCTGAGTTTTGGTGCATGCCTTGCCCCTCAAAAAGTGCTTCCAGTTTTATGGCAAATAATGCGTATCTTTGGCAACAGCATTTGATGAAAACTCAAAAGTTTAATTTGAATAACGTTTGGTGTCAAAGGTCTTATGAAGGTAGCCATACAATTTGAAGTCAATCTGATGAAAGCTCTAGGACAAGTTCTCAAGATTACAACCCCTGAAAATGGCCAAAAATACACCAAAATTACAACTTCAAATCTAAATGGCTGACTTCCTGTTGATTTTATGGTATGGCCCAAAGAGACTTTTTTGTAGCTACTGGGGTGTTGCACAGGCCTCCAAAGTTTCACAGCTCTAGGTAAAACGTGCTGCGGGGACTGCTTCAATGAAAATCAGTAGGGGGCGCAACTGATACATTTCCTCCCACCCACACACGGGACCATTAAAATATCAAATTTTTCACCAGACCTGATAAGTCTGCAAAGTTTCATGACTTTTTGAATATGATAAAGCCCTCAATTCAGCAATTCATTTGAAAGAAGAAGAAGAACACTAGATGGCAGTATGGCTCCATTACAAAAAGGGAATAAAACATGCTTTTACCTAACTCGTTCAAATTAAATGATAAAAGAATGGGAGTTGGTCCTACTTATTCATCAAAGCACAGAGACAAACTCTTACCTACAAAGAGAAAGATTAGGGAATTAAGTTAAACTTAACTCACAACCTTGGTCCAAGTGGTCATGTTAAATGCTGGAATGTAGAATGAGTTTACAACATGTCCTGCCTCTGTCATCTCAGCAGGGGGGAAGAGGACATGAGGGGGGAGAACATGTGTTTGTTTGTCAGTGTATGTGTGGACTGAGACAACAAAGAGAAAGAGAGAGAGAGGTAGACAAAGGATTAGATTTCAGAATGAGGATCATCATTTAATCTTGTGGGCCCTTCTGAAATTCTTGGTAGGAATGTTTTTCCAGTCCTCTATACCAAACTTCAGTCTTTGTGTCAAAGACAAGAGACAAACAATTGTTCTTGTAGGTCCGAATGGCCTCAGGAATTTATTTGGATGTCTTAACACCCTGGTGTGAACTGGAAGAGACCCCACGAAACTGTTATCTCTCATGGCATCTTGAGCAGGAAAGCCTCAAAGCCTGACACTTTTAGTGGCTTAAAAGCAGAACGTGTTTTGCAGATGTCCACAGAGGGTCTCAGTAAAGTTAATTAACAACCCTCTGTTGAATGCTTTGGGTTTGTAAAACAGTGTCTCTTGACGTGTCCCCCATTTGTACAGGGAAAGTTGAGCTCTGGAGTTCCTCAGAGGGCAAATGTAAAGACCACGCCAAGGCAGTCCACTACAGTCCGGATGTGAAGTTTATCAGAAGAAATCTGTAGGACAAATTCATTTTAGAACAGAGGCTAAAATTACAAAATATATGAAAATTTAAATTAAAATGGTGGACATCCTGTTGGGTTTAGGGCATGGCTCCAAGCGGCTTTTTTGGAGGTCTTAGTCTTATACATTTTTTTCCCAAGTTTCGTAGCTCTAGGATAAACGGTCTGTGGGGGCTGCTTTGTTGAAATATTCTAGGGGGTGCTCGAGAGTCATTTTGGCACATGAATGCAAAAAAAATCATATCAGATATCACAATTTAGGACTTTTGATGTCTGTTTTCGATTTGGTGAGTTTTCGTGCATGCCTTGTCCCTCAAAAAGGGATTCCTATTTTATGGCGAATAGTGCATTACCATGGCAACAACATTTGCTGAAAAGTCAGAAGTTTTTTTTCTCTCCATCATGAAGGCCGTATTCAGGCTGGATTTGAAGTTGCTCAGGTTAACTTCCTACAGGGGAAACATCAAAGTGTAAAAAAAGTAACTTCCGGTGGCAATTAGGTGGCGCTATGACTGTGATTAAAAATTGCACAGCAGGTGTCTTCAGGCCTGGACTGTCATCAAATCTGTGAAATTTTGTGAAGATCTGACCATCTGTGACAGTTTTTGATGTCATGTTGCAACATCGAAATTCGCCATGGAACCTCCTTTACATGCACCTTATTATTATTATTATATTATTATTATACTTTATTCACCTATATACTGTATATACACAAATATTTAAATTATCTTTATTTTGATTTCTATTTTTTCTCTCCTTCTTACTTTCATCTTTACCTTATTGTTTGTCATGCTGCTCTGTGTGCCTTGAATTGCCCCCTGGGGACAAATGAAGTTTTTTGAATTTGAATTTGAATTTGAATGGAAAAACGAAAATGGACAATATTCATTTTACAACATCACCAACATGTTTATGATTTTTTGGCACAGTTTTCAGATCAATCAAGTCAACCTTCTAGGAGCTGCACCTCTTAGTGTAAAACTTTGTCTTTTCTGTGCCAACAGGTGGCACTCTCACTATTGATTGAAATTGTCATATAGATGTGTTCAGGGCGGAACTCTTATCAAAAATGTGGTGAAACAAGTTTGATGCAGATCCAATCATGTACAATTGAGTTAAAAACTACTTCCTGTTATGTGGCGAAACATGGCCTGGTAACGTCCACACCGTTACTCAAAAAGGCCATAATAGCCATGACCCTTTCATCCCCCATGCTAAGCTGCATCAGGTCTGACTTCTCTGGGCCCGAGCTCCTCTGGGTGGAACAGTGTGCTGTGGTCTGACGAGTCCACATTTCAAATTGGTTTTATGGTGTGGGGGTGTGTGATTGCCCATGGCATCATTAACTTGTACATCTGTAAAGGCACCAAAAATGCTGAAAGGCACATATAAGTTTTGGTGCAACATATGCTGCCATCCAAAAGTCTTTTTCAGAGATGTCCCTGCTTTTTCCAGCAAGACAGTAAGACACATTCTGCATGTGTTATAACAGCGTGGCTTTGTAGTAAAAGAGGGTTGGTAATAGACTGGCCTTCCTGCAGACTAGACCTGTCTTCCATTGAACTTATGTTGCGCATTATGTAGAACAAAATACAGCAATGGAGACCCCAGACTGTTAAGAAACAGAAATAATTTCACTTTCAATGCTTCAATAATCAGTGTGTTCAGTTCCCAAACACTTACTAAGTGTTGTGTTAAAAGAAAAGTTGATGTAACACAGTGACACTTGCTGCTGTGCTTTGGCTAAATATGTACAAATAAATGAACCACTTACCAAACAAGCAGTAGCACTGGCATCCTCTGATTCAGAAAAATTCTGAAGTTGTGTTCGAACCAAGTCCCACTTATGGCAGGCTTAAATATTTGGGTCCATGAGTATTCATTTACTGTTTACTTGTGCTCTGTCTGAGCCTTGTGTTTCCACAGAGGCTTTCCTCCTTTATTTCTTTTTTGGCCCATTCAGTCTAACTCCATAAAAGTTCTTCTTTACACTGTGGTTCACAAAGCTACCTGTTTGTCGGCACTGTCATAATAACTCATTATTTTTTAATTTTTTTTTTTTGCATTTGTTGTCTCTTCCATACACCACTAAAACTGAAACAGAAGAGTGAAAGTGTAATACAGTTTGTGGTACAGCTGCGCTTTTGCGTAGGAATATGTTATGTTGTTAAGAAATGGCACCCACCATCCACTCTATGTAATACACTGACTATAGGTATGTACCTCATATAGTCCTTCTCTGTTCAACAAGGCTGCAGATTGAGTGGGGTGGTAATAGAATCAAAATCCAAAGAAATATATTCATGTTGGTGTTTATAAAATCATGCAGATTAGCAAAGAATCCATCTTGGTGGCCTTTAAAGGGATAGTTCACCCAAAAATGAAAATTCAGTATTTATCTTCTTTCCCCCATGCGGATGGAAAGTTGGGTGAAGTTTTAGTTCACATCACACTGCCGAAGGTTCACAGAAAAAAGCGTGGCACTGATCTCCCAAACAATTGAAGCAAATGGTGACCAGGGTGCAAACGTTACAAAAATATAATAAAACGACAAACTGTCTCTATACTGTTCATCTGAAGTAATCCAAGTGTCCTGAAGCCCCCGCCTGCCAAGTAGTTAAAATGTCACTGATGCCATGTTTTTGTCCTTGTTTCACCATGTAGCTCCTAGCGTGGTAGCCTAGCTCCAAGTATGCGTGCTTGAGTAAGACCAACAGAAGTTTGCACATGTAAACGTGGCTCCCACACTTATGCTACAGTATTATCAAAATAATTAAACTATTAAGGTTCAACTTAAGACTGCAAGCCCATTATTTGTATCAAAGTGTCAATTAGAAGGCTCTCTGCTGTCTACAGGTGTTGAATGCAGTGCTGCTCCTGTTTGCAGTACATTACCAGTTCCTTCCCAGTGCCTGGCTGGTGTTTACGATTGTCCTTTATGAGGGTCTGCTGGGTGGAGCTGCATATGTCAACACCTTCTACTTCATCAGCAAGGAGGTTAGTTGTGTGTTACTTGGATTATCCATATGTCACTAAAATCAGCTGTCTGCTGTTAATGCAAACTAACACTTAGCCACTGTTAAGCTTTTATCATGGCAAGGTCAGCACATTAATTCCACTAGTACAACAAAGTCAAGCCAAACTTACCAATGCTGCTCTCAGTTTCTCTTCTCCAACAAAAATGCTGTTTTCATTTACTATTTTTTCCCAGCTTCTTCTACATTGCTGCTGTTGGGTTTTTTTTCTTTGCCTTTTTTACAGATTTTGCTTATTTATAGTAAAATTGCTAGTCCCACAATGCTGTATGTCAAATTTGTTGTTGGTAGAGTCAAAATCCAAAATAGTCTTTACATTTGACACTTTTTTTACATTATGCAAATTGGCAACAAAAAATGGTAGACTTGCATGACTTGCTGTAGAGCAAATTGAGTTGTATATGCGTGAAGAATTTTAAGTCATTTGGATTTACAGTGTGAGGGGTGTGACTCTTCCCAATTTGCATTTTTTAAGCATTGACCACAGTGTCACCATGTAGGTAGTCAATAGAGTTCATAATTAGGATTCCAGCAGTATACTAGATTCAAGGTATACGGAGGTACAAAAATTGATGATTATCATACCATGTACATTTGCTTATTTACAGTACTGGGGAAAAGAAACTGGACAGATAATCTCACCTTTATTTTAGTTATTTTTAAAAGCGAAACATTTTACAGATACTTTCAAGAAGAACAGGTTTTCATGTTTCTATTGAAGGAATAAAACCCTTGTTGAACCAAACAAAAAACTCCTGTTTTTATGCCTTTAAAGGTAATTCTATGTAATTCTGTAATATTGTGATACAGTAAAATCATGACATGTTCTGAGATGGTTATAGTACTGTGAAAATCTCATGCCATGGCAACTCTAAAATATTTGGGACACATTTAAATATAATTTTCAGTTATTGGGCCAAGTTTCAAGTTTATAGCTCATTCCATCTCATGAGAAATACATAAAATAGCAGGTAAATGACCGACAAAGAACAAGAACAACAACAAAAAAGCCTTAATATAGCCCAAGTGGCATACCCGCCCTTTAAAGCCCTTCTTAGCCTCCACAAGAAAGTAGCTTAATCGCCCAGAATCAAAGCCTCAGGCATTAGGGAGCAGGTTGTGCCTCAAACAGCTAAGCAAAGTCACTTCAGTTTGTGTAATTCTTTCTAAAGAAGGAGGGAGATCAATCAAACACTTGTCCCACCATTACAATGTATGCAGTATTTTAATAACAGCACTTAAAGTCCTGCTATTTGCTGTCCCTTCATTGGAATTGATTGAAACTTGGTCTGTACGTTAAGACGTTAGTACCACATGTGCCAGCTGATTTTACTCAGGATTGCTCAAAGAAATCTGAAGTTATGGCCTATTTCCTTTTCAGCCCCTGCCTTATTTCATTGTACATGTTTGCATATGCTTCTTAGGTACTACTTTATGCATGCCTAATATTGACTGTGAATGTCAATGCTACGAATGCAGGTCTTCAGATTGTTTCAAATTGGTTCACAAAGTATTGTGATAATAATATGGTAATGTGGTGTTTGATTTATGCAAGCAGAAACAAGTCACTTTACTTTACTTTAAACAAAGTTTATACGCACTTCAAAGTATTTACATATAACAAGGGTAAGACTAGTAGTATTGTCTGTAAGGAACTGGAAATTGGTAAAGAACTGCCACAGCAGCAGTCCACTGCCTTCCCCTTCCCCTGCATCTGGAGGGTCGGCTACAGCCTGTACGCCTCTCCAGATCCCCCCTGTCAGGCGCAAGGCTCCCTTTTGCAAAGGCCAGGATCCTCGGGTGTTTGGCCCACTCAACACCCTCTGCCTTGTCCTCCATGGGCCCTGCCTAATACACCTCGACACGGCTGGCTCCCTTGTCTACCCGCCAGTCTGCCTGTAGAATCACTTGAGGAGGAGTCTAGTTTCATGCTTTCAAAAAACACCAATAATCACCAAAGATAAAATTTCAATTAGCTTGCAAAGCGACAAATGTAAATTAGCTGCTTATTTACTGGCGTACCTTCTATCTGGCAGCTAAAGTGCTAGCTGCCGATAGCTAATCGATTCAATTTGAAGGTAATGCTATTGTACGTTCAGAAACACTGTAACATTACCAGTATCAAACAGACTGCTAAGTATACAGGTAATGTAAAGCAGACCAAGTGTCTAGTTGAAATATTGTCGGAAACAGACCATAAAACATGCTATTTCCAGCTGTATTGTTTGTATTTTGTTCCTACCAGTGTGTCCGCCATGTTGTTTTACTGGCCGCCTCATTTGCTATGGTTACAAGCGTGCACGTGTATGAGGGGAGGGGCTTTGGAGGCAGTGCTGATGCACCGTGAAGAGGCGGAGGAGGAGGTACCTTCAGGCTGTACTCTTTCAAATTCGCTAGCACTAACATTAGCTCGGAAACCGGACTGGAAGAAGAGGACAATTTAAGCGCAGCAATACTGTCCAAGCTTAAAACGTCCAGGCGGGAGAATATGAAAAGCTGACAGCAATGACGTCAGCTATGACCTCCCTGGAGCATTCTGTGGAGAAAATGGGGGAAGCGTATGACCCACGCAGAGACTGAAATTAGCCAGGTGGCAGACGGACCCACCTGTTCCACTTGCCTGCTAAGCTACTTGCTGTGATGTGAGAGGCAACTCGAGGAAAGATGCAAAGAATTTGAAAACTACACAAGGAGGAACGATCTGCAAATCTATTGGGTCACTGAGGGCTCAGAGAAGGGGGACATGGTTCAGTGGACGGTGATCTTTCAGTGGGAGCTTTTGGATTTACCAGCAGACTTTCCTCTTCAGCTGGAACAAGCCTACAGGTGCCACCAGCAGAGACCAACGGACTCAAATGCCCCACGAGATCACTTCTTAGATTTGTTAAGCACCAGCATAAACAACAGGTGCTATCCAAAGCCTGGGGCATGAAAAATCTTCAGTACAAGGGAAAACGGATCTTCATGGATCACAACTACTCACCATTTCAAACGTTGTACCCAGCTAAACTGAAGGTTGATCTAGGGGAGGGTATGAAAACATACAAGTCAGCATGGATAGCAGCAGAGGGCCTTTTGCCTCTTGTGATCAAGATCTCCATCTCAGCAGAGGAAAAGCTGAACAGAGAATGAAACCGAATAGGCTGGATGAGAAGCAGCATGAGCGGCCCACTCAGTGCGGGGATGATAACGTGCAGCCTTATCCAAGATGCGGAGGCTCTACAGAAGGACGCTGCAGGGGCTGATTGAAAGGGGGAGAGTGGGTATGCTGTGTGGCACCCCTAAATTATCTGTGGTGAGTTTGTCTGATCATTGGGGGTCATTTTAATTCATACTTGTGACAGATAGGTATATTTTTGCAGCATATAAGTAGTGTCATACGTCATTGTAAGTAAAAGGAAATTTAAAGAAAAAGAAAAAAAGAAAAGAAAAAAGATCAGCGAGGGCCCTTTGCTTTTTGACATAGGTTTTGCTTAAAAGCTAGACTCGACTGGCTCTGTCAAGGTCATAGTTCAGACCTGGGGATTGGAAGCTTTATCTTACTTTGAAATGTTCTTTATTCACTGTTCTGTTCTTTGTTCATCACTGTTCTTTGTTAAAGTAGAGGAATGGTTAAGGCTAATGGTCATGACTTTTTGAATATGTTAAAGCCCTCAAAAAGGCAATTCATTTGAGAGAAAAATACTAAGCAAGCAGCAATGAATGCAACATAACATACCTTTTGGTGCTCAGGCCCCAATGATAATTATTCCTTCAGTTACAATAGGGTCCTTGCACCCTCCAGTGCTCGGGCCCTAATAAACGGACGGACTAATTACAATAGGGTCCTCGCACTGGTTAGTCCTTTTTTTTCCTTGTTTTTTTTTTCAAAAAGGAGAAAAGGAAAGAAAATTGTTACAGTGTAGGGCACTCAAAGCAATACAAAAATGTGCCATAAAAAATCAACATTTTGATTAGCGTTCTGTTGTTTGTAAATTCTGCAAATAGAATTGTTTGTAAATTGTTTTGCTTTATACTTTTGGCAAAGTGGATTGCAATGCCTTTCTTCTTTTTTTCTTAATATTCTCACACACAGGGTGTTCACAGGTGTAAATTTACCATTTTGCTAGCTCTGGCTCAACAGTTGTATGGTACATAACTCCTGATAAATTCACTGTTAAACTTAAAAAATAAAATTAATCGAGGGGAAAAAAGGTAAAAACAGGACATATTCAAGTGCAATTGAATTTGAAAGAAGTAACGACTAAAAGAGATTTATACAAAGAAATTCTTGTTTTATGTGTTTTGTACTCACTTAAAGAGAAATTGTATTTCTATATCAAAGAGGAAGCCAATATACACTGTATACAAACAATGAAAAAGGAAAGAAGAAAAATGTAACATGTAATATCCCTTTAAAGGAAGAACTGTCTTGGACATTTAAGAAAAGATCACTCAGTAACTGTCTATAGATTTGTTTATTACTATTATCACTACTACTATTTATCTTTTTCTAAAAATATATATATATTTTTGTTTATTATTATATTTCTATTTTATTTTATTCTATTCTATTTATTTTTTTATAAAAATTTCCTGCTCCGTGTGTGTACCGGTGAAAATACTAAGCGATCTCTGACAGGCATGTATATCTCCTGTATGCATACACTGAATGTTTATTGAGGAATGCCAATAAAAAGTACATTACAACAAAAGAAAATAAAGACACCCAAACAGCCAGGTGTTTACTGTAGATCACAACATTGTCTTTGAACAATCTACCACACACACACACACACACACACACACACACACACACACAAATGCAAAATCTCTCTCCCTGACTTGCCTTCTCTACATCAGAATCTTAATCACATATGGAAAGTGTTATTTTGTCCTCCTGATCTTTCCTTCCTGCCTGCCTGGGTCCAAAATTGTCTTGCTCCTACAGCTGGACATACCGGTGTTATGTAGATTAGCAGTGTAAGCAAGATGCTGAGGATAGCACAAAATGGTGATTGGCAGGGAGTCGGTCACACTATGGAAAGCTAAAATAAAAGGGTGGAGCTGGAAGACCCGCCTGCAGGTTCCTGCACAGCTACAACAGCAATGGAGAGAGAGTTGTGTGTAAGAGAAGGGCGCTGTATCAGCATTTCTCCACTGTTATACTGGATGTGAAAGGAAATACATCAAACATGCTCAGGCAACATCAGTGGCATTAACCAGATCTGCAAATCACTGGGATGAGGAAAAACAAACTCAAGCCCAGCTCCTTGTCCCCACTGCTTTCAAGAAGCCCCCAGACGATTTATCAGTCATTTGTTAAATGCCGCCTTTGTTACCTGCCACCATGGCTGGTGGCGGGAACTTGTTTCCAACTTTGGTTGGTGAAGTACTTGAAGACAAAAAATTTAAATCTGTCTCTAATATTTTGTCCAAAGGCTTTAAATATTAACATACAGAAGCCAGTTTTAATTGACACCTTTCTGACAGTATCAACAAACACTGCTGTTTTTTTAATTTTTATTTTAAAAATGCCAGTAAATGTGTGTCTATGTGTGGTAATACATTTCCATTACACCCTGCTCTGTGTGCACCTGAGTTGCAGCCTTGAAGTAAATATGTGTGTTCATTCTGCCATCTGTGTTTTGTCCAACAGACTGAAGATAGACAGAGGGAGTTTGCCATGGCTGCTGCCAGTGTAGGGGACAGTCTGGGTATAGCTCTGGCTGGACTTACTGCTTTCCCTGTCCACAGATACTTCTGTTCCCTATGATTCAGCACACCCCAACCAGCAGGGTGAAGAAGCAGGACGTGGGTGCATCCCTTTTGAAGGATTCCTTTGATCTAAATTGATTGAGAGACCATCTTCACTCCAACATAGAAATATTTATTCCACATATACTGTATTCACTGCCATCCAGATAGAGATGGACTATTTTACTGACCTGTCCTTTTTGCCTTGTTATGAGCAACCATGATCAAAGCTTGTTATCTCATGACACAAATAGTTTTCACCAGAACAGCAGGGTAGAAACCATCTTAACTAAAAGGGAAAATCTGCCATCTTATGTGGATGTCCAATCAGCTACCATCTTGGTTCACGCTGGTTCGGACTACTGAGCTTCCATGTTTCCATTTTATCACCTGCATAGCAGGCTTCACTGTGTTTAAGTGGGCGTCAGTAGCTTGTGTAATACATCATGGTACATGTAGGTTACAACTGGCAGCAACAGTTTTTTTTGTCAATACAGCATGCACTGACTGAACATTCACAGAAGAGGTGGTGAATTTTCTATTTAATATTGTATATGGAGTTGCTTGTTTACAATATATGTATAAAAAAAACTGTCAAAATTATTGTGCTTAACAATTTCATCCAGATAATCATCAAAATATGTTTAAAACTCTTAAAACCTACACTGAAAAGCACTTAAATTACTGGAATCACTTGACCTCAGAAACAAACATTTTCTGTCAAGTGGCAATCAGATATTTACGTAAACAGCCAGGGTTTTCAACTGTTTGAAATGGCGGGGAAATCTTTTTTTTTTTTTTTCAAACTTCTTTTTATTGGGGTTTTACATTTTCCAAAACATACAAAAATAAAATATAAATGCATGGTTTCATACATAAACATTTTGGGACAATAAAAACAAAAAAAAGCAAAGTAATACTTATAATATTGTTACATCCATTTTTTTTTTTCCATTCAGTCATTTTCTCCTACATGGGTCTTTCTTGTTAAAATAATCCATGAAAGGTTGCCATATAGAGTAAAACATGTGTTCTTTCTCCTTTAATGAGTATCTTATTTTTTCTAACTCCAAGTATTGCATTACATCATTTAGTAAAGCTGCATGGGTTGGGGGTTTTCTCTGTTTCCAATTAAGCAATATCAATCGCCTTGCTAATAATGTTACAAGGCGAATCATGTTATCTTGGTTAGTTGAGAGTCATACATTAATAGGTTTCACTCCAAACAATGCTAGTACGGGATCAGGTAAGATCTGTTTCTGTGAAACCTCAGATAGAGTTTGGAATATCCTATTCCAATAATTAACAATTTGTGGGCACTTCCAGAACATATGTGCTAGAGAAGCTGGATCTTGTCCACATCTGTCACAGGATGGACTCACTGAAGAAAACATCTTAGAAAGTTTCAGTTTGGGACAGATGCAGTCTGTGTAATATCTTAAATTGCAGAAGTCCATGTCTTATGCATACAGATGAGGAGTGCACATTGTCCTGGGCTTTTGTCCATTGATTGTCTGAGATTTCCACACCCAGATCCTCCTGCCAGGCTTCTTTTAGATGATCCAGTGTAGCTGTACAGTCTATTTGAAACAGAGTGTCGTGTATTTTGGATATTGAACCCTTTTTTAAAGGGTCAGATTGGAGCAATGTTTCCATGATGGATTCAGGGGGTTCATGGAGAAAGGACGGAAATGTTTTCTTAACAAAGCTACGGATTTGTAAGTATTTGAAAAAATCTCTATTATGTAAATGAAATTTCTCCTGCAATTGTTGGAATGGGGGAAATATTTTTTAATATATAAATCTTTCAAGGTGTGTATCCCACTATGATACCATTGGATAAATGTTGGATTAACAAGAGATGGTCTGAGTGTATGATTATTAATCAGCGGTGTCAAAACGGAACCTTCCTTTAACCCAAAATGTTTTCTAATCCGAGACCAAATTTTTAATGAATGTGAAACTACTACATTTCCGACTTTTAAGTTAGAGATAGGTAGAGGTGAGTAGATCATTGCCTGTAGCGAAGACGGATGACAGCTATGATTTTCCATCCTTGACCAACCAACCCCCTGTGGTTGACATCAAAAAGACATAGATCTTAAATTACATGACCAGTAGTATAGTTGAAAGCATGGCATTCCCATCCCCCCCAGCCTTTTAGATCTTCGTAAAAACACTTTTCTAATTCTGGGAGTTTTACCATTCCAAATGTAATTGGAAATTAAAGATTCTAGTTTTTTTAAAAATGATTTATTTATAAGGATAGGGATACACTGAAGTAAAAATAAAAATTTAGGTAAGATATTCATTCTTATAATATTTATGCGTCCTGCTAATGAGATTGTGTTCTTAGCCCACCTTTTGAGATTATTTTCTGTTTCTTCGTAAAGTTTCGAAAAATTATGTTTGAAAAGATGCGAAAATTCCTGACTAATATTGATTCCAAGATATTTAAAATGATTAGAAATTGCAAATTGGTAAGAACTGAAAGTATTTAAATTTTGTTTTGCTTCTGAATTGATGGGAAATAATATGCTCTTAGATAAATTCAGTTTGTAACCTGACACCGATCCGAATTTTTTAAGGAGTGTAATGATAGCTGGTATTGATATTTCAGGATCTTTGATGTACAGTAATAAATCATCCGCATATAAAGATACTTTGTGCTCTGTTCCTGCTCTTCTCACTCCTGAATATTCCTTTGCTGTTCGTAAAGAAATGGCCAAAGGCTCTATGGCTAGCGCAAACAATAGCGGAGATAAGGGGCAGCCCTGCCTAGTAGAGCAACTTAGAGGAAAAAATTCAGAACACACATTGTTTGTCCGTACTGAGGCCTGTGGTTGAGCATATAATAATTTTGTAAAGGCAATAAATTGAGGGCCGAATCCAAACCTTGACAGGGTCGAAAAGAGGTAGTCCCATTCGACCCTGTCAAAGGCCTTCTCTGCGTCTAAAGAAAGCAATATTTCTGAGGTTTTACAATCTGCAGTTTGTGTATAAATGATATTTAGCAATCTCCTAATGTTAAAAAACAATTGTCGGTTTTTTATGAATCCTGTCTGGTCTTGACAGATTACTGTTGGCAAAGTTGTTTCTAAGCGCAATGCAAGAATCTTAGCCAATATTTTGTAGTCCACGTTCAGCAAGCTTATGGGCCTATATGATCCTGGTTCTAAAGGGTCTTTATTTTGTTTATGAATTAAAGAAATGCTTGCCTGATAAAAAGTAGGTGGCAAGCAGCCCTTAGCAAGTGCTTCATTGAAAACTGCTAATAATATTGGTGAAAGTTGACACTTAAAAGCTTTATAAAATTCAGAGGTATAACCATCAAGGCCAGGAGTTTTGGAATTTTGCATTTTATGTATTGCCTGTTCTATCTCTTCTTTTGTTATAGGTCTATCTAATTGTTCTCTATTATCTGGACTAATTGTTGGGATACTAATGTTTTCCAGAAAATTTTCTATCAGTGATTGATCACCCTTAGATTCTGATGTATATAATTTGGTGTAAAAGGTTTTAAAGGTGTCATTAATTTCTTTTGGATTTATAGTGATTTGTCCTGTATCGGTACGTATCTCAGTAATTGATCTTGATGCCGCTTGTTCTTTTATTTGATGTGCCAATATCCTGCCGGCTTTTTCTCCATGTTCATAATATTTGTGTTTTGTTTTAATCATACGTTTAGTTGTCTCTTTGGTATAAAGTAAACTAGATTCTGTTTGGAGTGCCAGCTTTCTTTTATGTAAATCTGCAGAGGGGCAAGTTGAATACTGGTTATCAATATTTTTTATCTCATCAATTATTTTAGCCTCCTTTCCTTTTCGTTGTTTGCTTACTAAACTAGACCATGAAATTATATGCCCTCGAATATATGCTTTTAGTGCTTCCCATAACGTGGATCTCGAGGTTTCTGCGTTATCATTTATAGACAAATACAGATCTATTTGGTTTTTAATTCCCTCAACTGCTCTCTGATCAGAGAGTAAATTATTATTGAATCGCCAGGATTTTGGCATTTGCTTATTTCCAAAAGTTATTTGTAAGGTAATTGGGCCATGATCAGACAGTACTATTGCTTCATAACCACACTGTCTAACTCGTGGTAGAAGCTCACAGTCTGTTAAGAAGAAGTCTATCCTTGAGTAAGTATGGTGGACTGGAGAGAAATAGGAATACTGTCGACTGTTAGGGTGTAAAGCTCTCCATGGGTCTGTTAATTTGTATGTATTAATGAATGTCTGAATGTACTTAGCAGATTTGGAGATGATTGCTGGTTTATGTGATGATCTGTCCAAGTTAGGATCTAAGGTTAAATTGAAGCCCCCACCAATTATGAGCTGATGGGAGTCTAAATTTGGTAATACTGCGAAAAAAGATTTGATAAATTGTTCATCATCCACATTAGGAGCATATATATTTGCCAGTGTAATTGGATTATTGTAAAGAGTCCCTGTCACAATGACAAATCTGTCATGAGGATCTGAAATCGTTTTAGTTGCTATAAATAGTATAGTTTTTTTAATCAATATTGCTGTGCCTCTACTTTTCACATTGAAATTAGAATGAAATAACTATCCTATCCACTTGCAATTTAATCTCCTGTGATCCTGATTTTTTAAATGTGTTTCTTATAGGAAGCCAATGTCTGTTCCTAATCTTTTAAGGTGGGCTAATACATTATTACGTTTGATGACGCCATTAAGTCCTTTACAATTCCATGAAACAAACTGGACCAAATTTTGTGATACTGTTTTTACAGATTGATCATGTTTTCCTGCCATGACTTTTTTTGTAATCTAATAACAGACAGACCCATAGAATTATATTTTTCACATGACCTCCACTTAAAATAAATAAAAAATAAAAAATAAAAATAAAAAAAAAAATCTGACAAAACAAACTAAAAAGGACCCCTTGAAATGTAACTTGAACCCCTCTCTATCTTTACCTGAACAAAAGACAAAGAGATAACCTAGAAAAAGAACAAGTTCTGTCCACTTAAACTTCGAGAGGAAAGAGGACATTTGACTTACCACTAAGCTCCTTTTGAGCACTTATATTATTCCTTCTGGACCATATTATTCCTTCTTGAAACTGATAACTTAAAATTTTAGGCCTAGCATTTCGCATTTTAAAATAGCAATAAAAAATGAAATTCAACTCCTTTCTCCCAAAATTGTTTGTAACATAAAATAAATAAAAATATAAATAAATTAGATGAATAAGTAAATAAATATTTAACTTAATTAACCATTCAAATTCAATAGGATTTGGTGGTGGTAAAGGGTAAAAAGGAGAGAAAAACCATTAAATAATAATAATAAAATCATAATATGTGTATAACTAACGTACAATCAGACCTGTCTGCCTAAGAGGCAGTTTTTATAAACCTGTCTCATCAGTTCCAAGAAATCAATCTTTAACTTCACATGTCCTGAGTAAATATGTGTTTCACCTGATCTCCCTCAATTCAGGGTTTCTGGAAGCATCATCACCTCAGTTCTCAGCCACGGTCAGGTTGTTGGAGTTCAGGAATTTTTCAGCCTCTTGTGAATCAGTGAATGAGTGTCTGGATCCGTCAGTTGTTATCACCAGTCTAGCCAGGTAGAACAGGCTGTAAGGAATCCCAGCGTTGCGCAGCTGAAATGGCATATCTTTGAATAAGAAATGAGACAATGATTTATTAAGATCTTTTGGGTTCTTAAAAGGTTTTGCAGTCTCTTTTAACGTTGGTTGCCCAGCGGTTGCTTCAGAGCATGACCAGAAGCTTTGTTTCACTGACACTGTAAACACTCCCCAACATAATGACAGCCTGCAAATATAATATAGCACAAACATAATACAAATCTGCAGCTTTTGATGTAATAATCCCACGATTTCTTAGCAGTTGCCTACTACGAACAAAATATATAATTTTCTACAAATGTTAAAGCTATTACATTTGCAGGGATTTGTTATGTTTGTGGGAAGGTTAAAATCTTAAGCTTTAAAAATTGTAATAACTGGTTCAGTCCACTGCCAGTCCACCTGCACCTCCACATGGTAGAACCATAGTATACTGTAAATGTAATTGCAGGAAAATATGAATTACCCTGTAGTAGGGAAATGCTATTACAATTGTGGAACTTTTATTATGTTGGGGGATTATTACATTAAAAGTACTACTGTAGTTTTGTATTACTTTTGTTTGCTATTACATTTGTGGACTGTTGTTACACTTGCAGTTGTTAGACATGTCTTTACATGAAAAGAAAGAGATGTGAGCTGTTTTTTAATGTAATTCTGAATGAATAAAATCGCAGCTGTAATATAATGTTAACATTAATGTAATATTCAAATGATAAGCATTGTTTAGAAGATCTAAAATGCATTGTTAGGTTGAAAGGTTTTGCCCAAACACCTGTGTGACTTAGAAATGATGAGTTAAATTACCAAGCGTGGGAGGTGACAACAATAATATTTTATTTTAAAAAATGCATGTTCACTATCTATTTCATGCAGCCATTTCACAAAATGCATACGCAATTATTAAAACATATGTTCAGTTTAAAAAAATGGGTATGCAACATAGAAAGTGTGCACTAGTTTTAAAAAACAAAACCTTACTAATGTCACCTCAGTTTGGATGACATTGAACTTAAAGACTTTTATTTAAAGTAAATTTCCATATAGGTAAAGGGAAAATCAGATTCTGTCCTGTATTCACTTTAACTTTACCTCATGTTATTCATTAATCGTTTGCAAGCCTTTTATTTTCATTGCTTCATTTTGAATATTTCAAAGAAGTTATTGGCTTTTGATATGCACACATTTTATTTGCATGTTTCAGAGATTATTAAATCAGATTCTTTTGGACCCAATAAACTCATCCACATTTTGATAATCTTTTATTCTTTCTACAGACTAGAGATTAATTTTCAGGAAAAAGGTTAGCACGCAGAGGTGATATGATGGGGTTTAATTAAATCAACACTTGATCAGTCTAAACAGTCAAGAACTCATACAATAACAGGCTAAGTAGTGTCAGGGGCTTTTAATATCCACAGCCACCCTACCCAAACTTGAACTGAATGTTCTTATAGTTGGGCGGCATAGCTCAATATATCATAAAAGTCATTCAATTTGACAAAATGATCTATTACCCTTGACAGAATGACCTATGCCACATTTAACTACATTTATACAGGAAGTAGTACATTCTGATAAAAATTTGTAGCTGACACAATGATCTACGCCATCTATCAGAATGATCCACGCCTCATTTAACTACACCTATGAAGGAAGTATTATGATAGATATTTGTAACTGACAGAATGGCCTATTTTAAATGGAAATAGTGAATGAATATTTGTCATTGAGAGACATATTGTTATTTTGATTTTGTCATTACATTTTGTATTGTTATATCTGTTCATCTAAATTTCATGTATTGCAGTTGTTTTGCAGTGTGCAGTATTACACCTAATAACTAATAATAATAATAATAATAATAATAATGATAATAGATAGAGTGAGTGAGTAAGAAAGAGAAAGAATCATACAACTTAAATAGTGCTTTTCCAGGTACTCAATGACGCTTTACATGAACTGCAGAAAGAAAAACACATACAAATGCCAAATAGAGAATACAAAATAATGAAAAAACACTAACATGAACAGAACTGATAGAGATACAAGAACAGAATGCAAAAGCAAAAGTCAGTGATATAAGAGTTCAGATTTGGGGAGGCAGTGGGAGACAAGAATTGTAGAGAAAAGGTGGGCTTGGAGTTTATTTTCAAATGAGAGTGAGTCTGAGTTGCGGATATCTATTATTATTATTATTATCATTATTATTATGAACACACACACACGCACACACATCGCCTGCCCTACTGGTCACAGTGCACACTTTTCCAGGACAACTGGTCCAAAAGTGAAAGTTTTCACTGTGATTTACCAACTGGAAATTTTGAAGCAATTTCTTTTTAAGGGGTTTATATAATAATAAATATATCTGTGCATAAATCAATACCAAAATATGAAACAACTCATAATGCAAAACTGCGTCATTCAGGAACAATAGGTTTCCATAAAGAATTAGAATTTAAAAACCTTGCAGCACCACCCATTGAAATAGAACGGTTGATAGCTCATTTTGCCTTATTAATTAATCTAGTCCCATAATTTGAGGGTTTTTTCCAGGTGTACAGTGACTCGACATTAAACATACACACACATCACAAGATCAAGTGTCTTCATAAACGAAAGGTTTATAAAACTACTCACTATACAGCAAAACTACTCCTAAAAGACTGCAAAATAAATGATGAAACAATAAATACAGCAGAGACAAGTGAATAAAATGATCAACTGAACCACACACTTACAATTGAAGCGACAATGAAAATCCGTCCATCTATCCATTTTCTTCCACTTATCCAAGGGTGGGTCACAGGGGCAACAGGCTAAGCAGAGTACTCCAGACATCTCTCTCCCTAGCAAAACTTTACAGTTCCTCCTGGGGGACCCCAAGGCATTCCCCGGCCAGACGAGATATGTAATCCCTCCAGCGTGTTCTGGGTCTTCCCTGGGGAGCTGCAGATCAAAATGCAAGTCTGTATTAAGAGTCTTTCCAGTCAGTGTGTAGCATGCTGCTGGCAGAGGGTTACAAGGGTCACACCTCTCCCCACACACACACACACACACACACACACACACACACACACACACACACACACACACACACACACACACACACACACACACACACACACACACACACACACACAGCATGTGTTTTTCAGTTAGGCCTTAAAATTGGCATGTAAGCAAAGTTCCAGTTCTTTAGGTATGAGTATGAGATCACCACACAACATTTCAAAGTACATTTTACTTTGAATACGAAAATCAGTTAATGTGGTCCTGTAGTCTGGAGATGTGCAGATGTGTGTCACATGATGATTGCACAACAAAAGCATAAATTGTCGGTTTCTATGATGTAGGGATCTCCTGATGTCTCCTTAGGTCTTTGCAGGAGCTCAGTTGACAGCTCCTTGCCCCAAATGAGTCATAACTTAACTCAAACTGTCAGTTGGGCAATAAAATCTGCCATAATTTAGTTCTGCTGCCCAGAGTCATAAATTTTAATAGGGCAGTTTGGTCTATTAGCTGGCCCCAAGGGTCATCTAAGGAATCTCCTACAGAAGTTTCAGTTTTGGGTAGGAATTTGAATATCTTCTTATCAGGAGTTGTCCTCATCATCCACTACAATGTCTTAATAAGGGCTTCTGGGCAAACAGGACAGCCCTAACTAAAAGGCTACTCAAAATCCAAATTTTTTTTATTAGAATTTTTTAATGAAATACCACATAAACTGATCCAAATACACATTTTGCAGAAAATTACATCTAAAGTGGAGGCCTGCTCATAACAGACAAGTTATCAAAGTTAATTGGATGAGTCGTTCATTCTCTCAGGATAAGTAGGTCATTCTGTCAGGTGGAGTAGGTTGTTTTGTCAGGTACAAATATCTTTCAGAATGGACTACTACCTGTACAGATGTGGTTTGTGTGTGTTTTTTGGGGGATTTAGAAAAAAATCATTCTAATCATTTTAATCCATTTTCCATTTGTTTCTAATGGCTGGCAATGTCATCTAGAGAAACTATATCCTTAAAAGAAGAGTTTCTGAGGTGTTTGGGGCCAAGTACAATAACTTCAGTTTCGTCTGAATTTAATATCAGGAAATTGCAGCTTATCTAGGCTTTTATGTCCAGAAGACACACTTGAAGTTTAGATAACTGATCTGCTTCTAATTGATCTGTTTCATCTGGCTTTATGAAAATACAGTTGTCTTGCATCCGCAAAACAATGGTAATTTACAGTGATTTCTAATTATGTTGCCTAGGGGAAGCATCCATAAAGTGAATAGGATTGAGTAAGATTTCATGGTCAACTATGTCAAATGCAGCGCTGAGATCTTATGAAATTAGTACAGAGACAATCAGTAAGTCATTTGTGATTTTACTAGTGCCATCTCTGTGCTATGATGCACTCTAAATCCTGACTGAAAATCCTTAAAGAAGCTATTGTTGTTGAGAAAGTCACAGAGCTGATTAGTGACTACCTTCTCAAGGATTTTAGAGGTGAAGGGGAGATTAGATATTGGTCTATAGTTTGCTAAAAACCTCTGGATCAAGAGTGGTCTTCTTTTATAAGGTTTAATGACAGCTACTTTAAAGGACTTTGGTACATAGCCTGATAATAAAGGCACATTGATTATATCTAATAAAGAATAATCAACTTGCTCTGGAATTTGACCTTCTTAAGTTTCTGTAGGAAGTAGAGCCTTTTCTGTGCTTAGGTGGTGATGTGTGATGACCAATATAGGTTCTCAGTAATAGTAATTTCAAGGAACCTATAGCTGTATTACTGTAAAGCCCTCTGAGGCAAACCATGTTTTGTGATAATGGGCTTTATAAATAAAATTGACTTGACTTGACCTGACAGTTCACCTGCTCCACCTCAGCTCCACTGAAGTAGACAGGGGTGTGTATCTTTGCCCCCTTCTTTCTAAAATCAGCAATCAGCCCCCTTGGTTTTACTAATGTTGAGCAGTAGGCTCTTCTCTGAGCAACACTCTGCAAGATTGTTGATTTCCTCCCAACATGAACTCTCTTTGTTCAATTCGATACAATTCAATTTGATTCAATTCAATTCAATTTTATTTATAAAGCCCATTATCACAAAATACAGTTTGCCTCAGAGGGCTTTACAGCATACAACATCCCTCTGCCCTTAGACCCTCACATCATCTAAGGAAAAACTCCCCCTAAAAACCTGTAACGAGGGAATGGTAGAAACCTCAGGAGGAGTGACTGAGGAGGGATCCCTCTTCCAGGACGAACAGACATGCAGTAGATGTCGTAAATAACAATTAAATTACAGCAATGACATAGAGGAAAGAGAAAGAGAGAGAGAAATAGAAATGGGAAGAGAGAGGGAGAGAAGGGGAGAGAAGTACAGCAATAATGGTTACAAAAGCATATCATATAACTATAGTAATAGACGTAAATTTACTAAATGATAGTGTAGCAGGTAGTGTGAGGTCACTTCCAGGTCACATAGGGTTGACCACACCTCTTTCCTGGCTTCAATATGGTGCTGCTGCTCTCCCTATGACTCTGCTGCTGGTGAGCATGTAGATTCTGGATCTGGTTGAGTGCCTGTTTTGTTGGTCAGCTGTCTGTTTGGTCAACTGTTTTACTTAAGTGTTGGTTAATATTATGTTCTATATTGTCCCTTTATCTTTATTAGGGAGGTTTAATGTTAGTGATTTGTTTTTGTTGTACCTGCCTGGCCTTCTGGTACTGATTGTTTTTCCCCTAAGAAATTCTATATATATATTGTTTCTTTTTTTTTTGTTTGTTTGTTGTTGTTTTAGATTATGTTTATATATTTGCTGTATGTGTGTGTGTGTGTGTGTGTGTGTGTGTGCAGGGCACTGGAGTATGGTGAGGTACTCTATCCCAGTGTGAATTTTGTCCCTCCTCTGTCTGCAGCCATCGCTGCCAATTCTTCAGCACTCTCTTTTACATTTTCTACCATTTTTAATTATTAGTTTTAATAAATTGTGGTTGGTTTTAGACATATATATACATATATATACTTTAATTAAGTACATTTTCACAAAACACGGTTTGCCTCAAAGGGCTTTACAGCATACAACATCCCTCAGCCCTTAGACATCACCCCATGGGTTAAATGCAGATGAAAAAAAAATTGCTGTACAATGTACATGTGACAATAAAGAATTCTCCTTCTTCATCATCCAACCCTCACCTCCCTTCTTCCTTGTCTTCATCATTATCCCCCCTCCCCCTGTTGATAATGAGAAGCTAAGGGCCTCTACCTGATGGAGAGTCCAGTCAGAACAGCTTAGGGCATCTAGTCACCCAGTCTGTTCTTATTCAGAAGTCATCAAAAAACCTCTTCTTGGTGTATAATCCCAATACGAAAAGCCACCTTTTGCATCTGCATGTTATGCCACTGGGGACGCGTCCAGACACAACTCATTACGGCATAAAAGGCACCTGTTGCAGCTGCATGGTACATTGATGGGCAGCATCACTTAAGAAAGTAGGTGGACAGAGCCTGTTGCAAGTGCATAATATAATGACGTGATATAAGGAGTGCAAGGGTGCCTACAGGGTGGTTGGGTCTAACAAACCTTTGATTTTGATGTGGTGGTTCAATTGGGATGCTTCAATAAGTTCTTTGTTACCAATTTCAGTAAAAACAATACAATAACACCTATGAGATCTTATGCTGTCATTAACAATAAAAAGTTTATTGGTAAGGGATCTGACATTGAGGGGTGTCATCCTTAAGGAAGCATATGGACATGCCTCAAGGCCCTTTTTATTGACCTGCACAGTCTGATTGCTATGACAACAGTTCTGAGGATTAGTGTTTGCCAATTGAGTTTAGGTTGTGATAATTTGAGCAAGCAGCTCCACTACGAAGAAAGATTAATGTCTTATTGAAGTATGTTGAGTCTCAAGCCAGTGTTCTCCTGTCTATGAAGGCGGCTCTCCTTTAACCTGGCTACATCACCATGGTAACTGATGCTGCAGACTTGACTTGGTCAAGAACAGGTTATGTTTCAGCTTGAAATCAGCTGAAAAGCTCATTTGAGTAACATCAATCTGTAATGAGTGTCAGTATATGAGCCATACAGATTCTCAGCTGAGAGAAAATGTTGTTGCAAACACACTTTATCCTTGTTCAGCCGTAATGTTAAAAAAATATCACCAAACAAAGCTGTGCAGTTACAATACATCTTATTGTGTGCGTCAAAGCATTTTTTTTTGTTTTGGTTTTTGCACATAGGAAGCTACAGTTTTTCTACAGAAAAACTGTAGCTATATTATATATTCTTTGCTACAAAGAATATTGTTTATTTGATTCACAGTTGTTGTTGTTCTCAGTGAACTACTGAATGTGTCTGTGGTGTTGTTGTCCACAGTGACTGTTAGTATGTATTTTTATGATTATGATTATCCATAGTTAGTTCAAGACTCTATGTCTACCTCTAGTGAAGACCTACCTATATATGGTGAAGTCTTAGTATCTTTAAGTTAACCATGGATACCTGAGCTGGAGTAAATTTAGCAACACAAATGCATGCCTTATTCCTCAAAAGAAGTCTAGTACCTGACATGTTAGTAATTGATACCTACTATCTACATCACAGCATTGTATAAATACTACTGCCTTTCTATGTGATCTGTGTTAGTTAGTCTGCATTTAGTATTGTCTCTGTCTGGGCTGACCCGAGCGCTCGTCTTTGTTGTACTTGTCCTCATTTGTAGTCTTTGTTTAGTTCATCTTTGTACTCACCTTCATTTATGTTGTACTTGTTAATTGTACTCATGTTCATTGTAATTGTAATTATAATTGTATATTTATACTTTTACTCATATTAAACGTGCGCTGATTGAAGGTTCAACAGATCCTCAATCCTTCAGAAGTCATCACAGAAAACTCATTCTATCAGTGCGTCAACAAGAAGCTTCTATAAATCCACAGGCAGCATTAAACATTCACAGTTCATTATGTTTTTAACAAAGATGGCGTTTAACTGCATATGAAATGTGGTGTTATTCCTTCAGATCAAACCATATGTTTATATGCTTCGTAGTTATTTGCTGAAGCCTGTTTTACACACCGGTAGCCTTACAGTTGATGGATGAGTCTGTTGGTATTTATCAGAGATAATATTCAATCAGTAAAATTCATTTCACTTCGATTTGTCCAAAAACTAAAATGATTTATATGTTTCCATTGCAGGACAATGTTGGACCAAAATATAGTTCTTGATTATAATATTTCAATCTGCTGCACCAAACTCTACAGATGGTTGGCCTCATCTTTGCCTCTCTGCAGTCTTTGGGTGACATGGCAGGGAGTCAGAGTGCTAATATTTCAGCGTGAAATGCCAGAATAGAATGTGTGTAGTTTGGATAAGTACCTGCTGTCACCATATCACAGAAAACTTAAACACATCAAAACATGGTCCAGGGGCTGCAACCTAAAACCTGCATTTCTGTACTGCCATTTTTTGAATAATAAAAAAAGAGATCAAGAACTAGCAGTCCATTTTTTCTGTTATGGTCAAAATGATAACATTTATGTGTTACAAATACAGATCATACAGGTCCTTTCTTCTCTTCGGTGGACATGTCTGCAGTGACAGAACAAAGATGGCTCAATGGCTAAATGTTGCCCACAGCATCTCATGTCGCTGAGCTTTCATTCTGCAAATACAGCTCAGCTGACATACAACTTAATATGAGTGTAATTCAAAGTTGAGTAACAAAAAGCTTGTTAAAAAGGTGACTGCAATCTTTTAAGCGGTTACGTCTTTGAATTTGATTTCATAGACTCCAGGCATCCACATTGCAAATTGAATTTAAAAAAGGGATGAGTAACTTCATAGGATGACACTTTCTGATCTGTGCATGATGTCTGCTCATATGTTTGACAGGGGGTCGAAAGAGAAACAAAGAAATGGTGGTGGTTCATGGCTCAGGTTTGTGTGAGGATGGGGGTGTTGTCCCAGGGTGGGCCTGCTCAGGGGCTGCAGACTCTGGCTGTGGAGAGGGACTGGCTGGTGCTGCTGGCTCTTTCTGCACCAGCTCAGGCTCATCCTGGCCTGCCTGGGGCGGGTGGACCAGGACCCGGTCGATGAGGCCAAAGTCCTGCGCCTCCATGGGGCTCATGTAGCGATCCCTTTCCATCACACTCTCTAAAAAGGGCAGAGAGGCAGAAAGAAATGAGCAGCAGCTAGCTAATGAACATCTCATTAAATGGAATCTACTGTTGTGAACATCTCTATTGGAGACATTTACAAACAGACCAAGTGTCCATTGTTTCAGGTGCACATGAATTTTAACCTTATGTTCATAAATGTCAAGGTTAAAGATGAACTCCCTACTTCTGTTATAGCATCTCAAAATCTCTACATGTCACTGTTTACTCAAACAGCTAAAAATCTTAATACATGTTTTTTATAACTACTCTGTAGTTATGTATTTGTGTATATTTGGTATGGTAAAGGTTTTTTGGACTGTTTTATAGAACAGAACCAAGAAGATGAGTAGGAAGTCATCAATTCTGCTGAAACTGACTCCTGACAGGCTTCAGGACCATTTGTCTGAATAGGAAACTAAACAGTCATTCATTGCAGGTACTAATCACCAGTGATGTTCAGTGGAGTTCACAAGCTGACAAGGAAGGATGACATTGAGATTTCAGTGGCTTTTCCTTGTTCAGCAGAAGACTGCACCCTGCTTTGTGTGTCTGGCAAAGAGCTGCATGAGAGAAAGAGAACCTAAAAGCTGATGACTTAGAAAAATTACGTAACAATTTATACTTGATAGCCACGATAAAGTCACTTTATACATCACATGTGGAACACGCCACAATACATCGAGTATATTCTATGTATCGCCCACCCCTGCTTAGGGGGTGTAGAGATCTGTAGAGATCTCATGTTTCAATCCTTGAGATTTCCATGTTTGTCTTGTAGATGACATGTGGTAGGGTGCCTGTCCTGGGAGGAAGGGCAGAAATATTCTCCTTGCTCTCAGGGAACTCCCTTGAGGCCATCTCAGCCATCTTGGTCATGGCCTTTGCAGTCCCCAGGTGGAGGCTGTGGAGGTCATTGGTGCCTGTATGCACCACTGACCTCCCCAGTGTGTCCTGTCTGAGCAGCTCTAAGGCTTGGCCTGTGATTAGGCAGTGTTTGGCAGTGGTGTTGAGACCATGGAGGAGGCATTTGGTGTCCAGTCATTTTCCAATAGAGAGTAGGACAACCTGGGCTTCTGATTTGGCTTGTCTGTTGGGGCAAGAGGGAGTTGATGCTTTCGCAGTGAGGGGCAGCGTAATGGTGCTTTTCCACTACATGGTCCCGGCTCTACTCTACTTGCTTGCCTTTGGTATCGTGTATTCGTGAGGGTCATTTTCCATTAGAATATAGTACTGCCTCCATGCTTCTAAGAATGTTATTGTGAGAGGAAAGTCGAATAACATCACGAGAGAAATCGCATATCATCAATGGAAACGCAGTCATCTTGTAATTGTGTTTAATCGAAATTTTGAAAAAATTGTCTCTGTTTCGCTCTTTTTCTCTCTGTTTCTCCTCCTTTCTCTCTGTTTTTCTCTCTCTTTCTGTCTCTTAGCAGGGAGTTTCCATTACAGATTTGTGCAAAACTTAAGCAATATTTTTGAAATGTCAATAAAAAACCACTGAGTGACGTTCTGTGACTTCTACGATAACATCCATAGCCATGCCAATAAGCATGGCGATGGATGTTCAAAGCATTAGCAGCTTTATTTCTATTGCAGCCACCACACTAGCAGTCATTATTTCCAATCCAAGGCCACATAGGTGTGTTATACGAGCGATAATAGAAAGACAAGCCACTTATACGTGGGAGTGGCCAGGTATGAGGAATTTCTGGTGGCATATTTTATATTTGCAATTTCAATTTGCTCAATTTCAATTTGATGGTTAATAAAAAACCCACCACCCATTGTTTCTCTTTCTCTTTCTGCCTGTTTCTCTCAAATGCTCAGTAAGCTTTATAATCAGGGCTACTGCCCTCAGGGTTGCAGTTATATAGTCTTTGACCAGGAAATTGAAGTCCCACATATTTAAATCCTAATAGTATACATATTAAAGATTTCTAACAATAATCCCCTCTGTGAATATGTACGCCTAATACAGCAATACATAGAAAGATACAGCAAGCATCTTTCTGTCCACACTAACTCAATGAAATATGTAATGTAAACAAACCACACAGGATAACAGCTAAGATCAAAATCAAACTTAAAATGTCACCCCTTAAAAGATGGGTGACCTGCTACCCTCCTAGTTTGGACTTTTTAAACAGAAAACACATCTTACAGTAAGATTATCTGGAAATGGCACACAATATAGCCAAGAGCAAGCAGGTTGTTATTAGTGATAGTCATTACCAGAAACTTTCAGCTCTGGTTTGGGGCATTTCTACATGTTTTGTGGTCGGGTAGGGTAGACTGGTGCTAATAATGGACTGGGTTGGGATGAATTTAAAAAAAAACCCTGGCCTGCACATAACTAGCGTAGAGTGTGTACAATTATGGCACAGAGGACAAGTAATCCCATGTAATCACCTTTCTATGACAAACATGAGTGGAACCTACCAATGGTTTCCAGCAGCTGCCCAGTGTGTTTGGCATAGATGTTATTGATCTGTCTCTTCAGTTTCAGAATCTCCTCAGCCTGGATTGCAATGTCTGTGGCCTGACCCTGCACACACAATGTTCTCATAAGGATTTCCTTCTTTCAGTGAAGTGATCACCTTTGCAGGCAGGGTTTAAGATCACAGTATTAAAGGGCCTGGGGAGAAGAGCTTACCCTGGCGCCCCCTGAAGGCTGGTGGACCATGATGCGGGCATTGGGAAGTGAATGCCTCATGCCTGACGTTCCTGCTGCCAGGAGCAAGCTGCCCATACTGGCTGCCTGGCCAACACACCAAGTGGAGATGGGGTTGAGGATGTACTGCATAGTGTCATAAATGGCCAGGCCTGCTGTCACCACACCACCTGAAGAAGAGGAGGGAAAAGAAATGGCATGGATCTACTTATTTACAAGCTCATGCTTCTGATGGATTACTTAATTTAATCACAATCAAGATTAAAATGAACATTAAAAGAAGAACTGCTTGATCAACTATTATTAAATTGTTATAATCTGTATAATTAGAAGAAACTTAAAAAGGAAATCATGATATTATGAAATGGCTATTCATAAAAAATGAAATGTTAACTGTTAAAATGTAAACTAGAAAAGCTTCAGTGTAAAATTTCAAAGAAAGTAAAGGGAAAACAAAAACATAAAACACTTGATTCTTTGCTAAGTCCCACCTGGAAAAGCAGACTGGCCAATCATTGCGCAGTATTGGGCAGCTCCAACAAACGTCTGACAACTAAACAGCTTTGCCCCATAGACTCCCACACATTTGTTTCAGATTTCTGTTATCTTCAAGCTGGTTATGCAGATTTCAAGGTAAGCGTTGTGCCTGGGGTGCATCATGTAATATTGAGACTTGTTACTCAGAGAGGTTGGAAGGGCATAAACATTTCTTTACAACTCCTAAATCAAATCAAACCCTGAAACGTGTAGGGTTAGCTAGCTAGTGTTAGCTAGCTACCTGACTTACTTATTGAAGGAAGCCTACTGAATGCTGCTTGTCCTTTTTTATGACACAAACAGGAAAAAAAACTGCTCTGCTTTACAGGAACAGTGAGGAGAATTAGAGATACTTGCTGATATTCAACCAGCCATGTGTAGCCATTTGTCATCGCAGTTTGTGGTGTTTGACTTCACCTTGTACCACTGCCAGCACCTGGTCCTCCCCAGGAGCTCCCAGCTCATCAGCCAGTGGAGTGCCAGGTGCTGGCAGCAGCACAGGGGCGAAACTGAACACGGTTCCTCTACTTTTACTGCAGAGACAATTTAAGGCCATTAGCTACAATTACAGGTCATCAGAGACTATAACAGAGATTATCTGAGACTACCAAAGACAACTAGAGAACCTCAGAGACCATCAGGTACAACTAGAGATCATCAGAGCCTATCAGACAACACAAAAGACCATCATAGGCCATCAGAGACTATCAGAGATCACCATAGACCATCAGAGACTATAAGAGATCACCGGAGACCATTTGAGGGTGCTGGAGACCACAAAAGACCATAAGAGAACATCAGGGACCATAAAAGACCATAAGACACCATCATTTTTATGGCAAAACAGAAAGTTGTTATAACTCTGCCAGACATTGTCCAACCTGCCCCAAATTCTTATGCTTGATAAGAGTCCTGACCTGAACACATCTGCATGGCTCCTTTGACTTTTTGGCATACTGCCACCTACTGAAAACAGGAGGTGGCGGTGTCACATGACATCACATAATTTATATTTTTAGGTGCATCCCCTTACAGGTTGACCACATTCAGTTCAAACTTGGTAACAAAAGCTGCTTTAAGACCTTCTTGATGCCTCTTTGTGAAGATCATATGTTTTCAATGAACGCCGTTGCTGTGGCAATGCAGTATTGGGCACCAAACAGGAAGCTGCTGTAGCTTTAGTTTGTATTAATCGATTAGTCCAAAATTTAACAGGTGTGATCAGGTGGCAGCCCTGAACATATCAACATGGCAGTTAACCATCATACTCAATGCGCCACCTACTGGCATAGGAAGTAAAACCTTGTAACACAATTATCCCTTGATTTACATGAAATGTGCGTGCTTTGGTCTACAAATGATGTGGACCAGGATGACGTAGTTTTTGCATTCTCCAGCGCCATCTAGAGGCCATGGGATAATACTACACCATGTCAAAAATCTCACTCATTGGTCCAAACTCTCTGCATGCATTTTCCGACCATCACTAATATTAAAGATTGGGAAAGTCGCAGTCACGCCAGTAACCCTGATTTGCATGGGGGTGCGAGGGCCCGTTCATCGCTTCATTGCAGCTTTAATTATTAATTATTATTATTATTATTATTATTATTATTATTATATTATTTTCTCTCACATGAATTGCCTTTTTGAGGGTGTGAGGACCCTCTTGATATCTTTGGATTTATTATTATTAGGGCCTGAGTACCGAACGGGGAGAGGACCCTCTTGAAACTTAAGGAATAATAATTATTATTGTTATTATTTTCTCAGATGAATTGCCTTTTTGAGGGCTTTATCATATTCCAAAACTCATGAAACTTTGCATACTTATCAGGTCTGGTGAAAAGTTTGATATTTAATGGTCTGGCTTATTTGTCACACTGCAGTGTTGCCCTTTCCCAGAGAGATGCAGCAGCATCAGTCGGCGTCCAGCAAGTAGCCCTGACATGCATGGAGGTGCAAGGGCCGGTTTATTGCTGCTTGCAGCTTTAATTAGGGCCCAAGCACCAAACGGTGCAAGGACTCTCTTGAAACTGATGGAATTATTAATATTAGGTCCCAAGCACTGAATGGTGCAAGGACCCTCTTGAAACTGAAGGAATTATTATTATTATTATTATTATTTTGATATTTTAATGGTCTCGTGCATGGGTGGGAGGAAATGATACTGTGAATGTGAAATGAATCTGCCCCAAACTTAACGCTTAATAAGAAGTCCCGTCCTGAACACATCTATATGACAATTTTAAGTGATAATAAGAGCGCCACCTATTGGCACAAGAAAGGCAAAGTTTTACAGCAAGATGTCCAGCTCCTAGCAGGTTGGCTCGATTGATCTCAAAATGGTCTCAAAAATCTTTAAGACATTGATGATGCCTGAAAATGAATATTGAGAGTTTTCGTTGAAAGGTGTTACCGAAGTCAGGTGGACAATTTCGATGTTTCGACATGACATCAAAAACTGTTGTAACTTCGCCCCAGATGGTCAGATCTTTACAAAATTTCACAGATTTGATAAGAGTCCAGGCCTGAAGACATCTGCAGTGCAATTTTGAATGACCAAGATGGCACAGATTTTGTGTGTCCAAAGGATACTCACCATGTGAAATATCTCCCTCAAGGGTCCAGTCTCTACATTCTTTTTTTTTCAAGTTTCACTGAAATGGATGATTGCATCACTCAGAGTCCCTACAGTAGCCTTGACTTGCATGGGGGTACGAGGGCCTGTTCATCGCTGCTTGCAGCTTTAATTAATATTATTATTATTATCATTATTATTATTATTAGGGCCCGAGCACCGAACGGTGCGAGGACCCCCCTTGAAACTGAAGGAATTATTATTATTTTATTTATTTATTTATTTATTTTCTCTCAAATTAATTGCCTTTTTGAGGGCTTTAAAACATTTAACATAAAAAGTCATGAAACTGCAGATTTATCAGGTCTAGTGAAAAATGTGATATTTTAATGGTCTCGTGGATGGGTGGGAGGAAATGTATCAGTTGCGCCCTCTACTGATTTTCAATGAAGCAGCCCCCGCAGCACGTTTTATTTAGAGCTGTGAAACTTTAGAGGCCTGTGCAACACCCTAGTACCTACAAAAAAGTCTCTTGGGGCCATACCGTAAAACCAACAGGAAGTCGGCCATTTTGATTTGAAGTTGTAATTTTGCTGTATTTTTGGCCATTTTCAGGGGTTGTCATCTTGAGAACTTGTCCTAGAGCTTTCATCAGACTGACCTCAAATGTTATGGCTACCTTCATAAGACCTTTGACAGCAAAAGCTATTCAAATCATGAGTTTTCATCACAACGTGTGATCGGTATGGGGCATCTAATTTGCATGTTCTGCCATGAACCAGGAAGTGAACAGGAAGTGGTATGTACCTCTGCTGTAAATGGTCCAATATGACCCAAACTTCACATGTTTGATAGGAGTCCTGCCCTGAACACATCTATATGACAATTTTAAGTGATATTAAGAGCGCCACCTATTGGCACAAGAAAGAGACCACCAAAGACTATCTGTGACTATCAGAGTGAGACCATCAGAGACCATTAGAGAGCATCAGATGCCACCAGAGACCAAGGACTATAAGAGATTATCTGAGATTATTAAGGACCATTAGAGAGCATCAGATGCCACCAGAGAGCATCAGAGACAACCAGAGACTATCAGAGACCATCAAAGGCCATCGGAGACCACCAGATGCTATAAGGGACCATCAGAGACCGTCATCTTACCTGGACTGTTGATGTACATGTGAATGGGTTTGTTGTTGCTTTCTGACTGTAGGAAGAGCAGCTGGGCGATAACAAGACTGGCTACAGAGTCATCAATCTGGGTGAAAAACAGAGACCACTTTGAACACATTCACTTTGAGAAAATTCACTCGATCACATCCAGGGAGACACTTACAGGCCCCATAACACAGATGATTCTCTCTCTCAGGAGGCGAGAATAGATGTCATACGCTCTCTCACCTCTCCCCTAGAAAAAACAAAACAAAAAAGCAGAATGTTTCAACTTATACAACACAAACATTCTAGTCTATCTGGTGCTGTGACGAGCAAAAAAAGATTCATCGTGTGAGCATTAGGGCTGGGCAATTAATCGAAAATTAATTGAAATCGATATTCAGAACCTCTAACTAATGGAATCTTGCCCATGTTGGTTATTTCAGTTATTTAAACATTCTGTTAGTCTTTTCCCTACCAGGGTTGCCAGCTCTCACGCTTCTGCCGTGAGTCTCACGCTATTGGGCTCTGTCTCACACTCTAAGGACAAAACACTGTGACAGCAGAAGTGTTGAACAATCATGTAATGCAATGAACGACTTTTACTTCAGAAAAAGTAAATTATTTGATTATTTGACAGCCAAGTCGTATGTGCTTCCACTGCGTTTCATTATCATGGATCAAACAGCAAATGGTCCAGCAGCAGTGCAGTGAGAGAGACACTCAGTCAGGGCAGAACTTCTCCTCACAGCACCAAGGTGTCTGAATGAGCTGACAGACAAATTTTCAGCAGTGGAAAGTGGCTTCTTTAGACTTCTACAGACTACTTGGTTTTAGTTTCAGGTTTAGTCAGACTTTGAGTGGCATTATTTAAAAACATCAGGATGCATCGCTCAGTGTCTCATCCAGCTGCTCACTGAGCACACATTATTATTACCAGGGGCAGATGTAATGATTTGGGGATCTGGGGCCACAGGCACATTTTCAACCTTCTTTTCTTCTTGCTGCTGTTGGCAGTTACAGAAGAAGTAGGCATACTCAAGACTTTTAAGTTACTCGTTTTGCGAGTAATAGCACAGAGCTAAAGTTCAACTCTGAGTCCTGCAGTTAGAAGAGGTTCGTCTATTATCAGTACATTGCACTTAAATTTACATGATGGAGCTTTTAATTCGAACATCATGCTAGATAGTTTCATAAATAATAATGCATCATATGTGTATTACAGTGCAACATAACATGGTCAAATTAAACTTTAAATGTCCTACTTTTTATTTATTGGATAATACCATTAGGTAATTTAATGATATATTGACTGCCAAGTGAATATGACAGCAAAGAAAAGAAAGGAAAAAAAGCAGGAAAAAAAATCATTCATTAACCAATTAGCATGCCTTTAAATTTTGACCCAGCCTCTGCATTCAATCATTCATGATTGAAAACTCTGATTCCTGAAGACTGTGTAATGCAAAAAGTGCATTTAGATTGCCCTCTTTGTTTAAATGTGTGATCGTTGGCAGATACAAAACATACACAGTCGTTTTATTTCCTGTGACTGAACAGCAATCAGCTGATATTTACTGAATTCAACTGAAACCAGTGAAAGCCTGAAAGGCTTGGAATCAATCTACAAAGTTGGTACACAAATTTCTAAATATTCTTGAAGTATGCCATGTCCCATCTGCATACATACTAACTGTATACAGCTACGTACTAATCCAATAATACTGTATACTATTTTGCAGTTACATTTGAACAGGAAATGGTAAAATAGGCACACTGTCTAATATCAGCCAAATATAATACTATAATACTTGATTTACTAATCAAACATCTTTATTAAGCTATTTTATTACCATGCATGTTTTTTTTTCCTAGCTGTGTGGAGCTCCTCCGTGTCTTTTTAGCATTGTTTTGTTTGACAACAGTGTCCATAAAAAGGAAATACTGACAGTTTGATGATACTATGTTGTTCTATACCCTATTTTTTCCTTGTCACTACTCATGCTAAATACACAGTCCTTTTGTTTGTTCAAAGCAAAAAACAACAAAAAGTGGAAGTCATCCCTTCCTGGGTACCAGAGGCCAAATTCACATCAGACCCAAATACAAAACCCTGATTGGGGCTCTCTCTGTGCATAGATTTACCACTAGTGTTCTCCAGGGCTTTATTGAACCTTTCCTACTGAATGAGGCTGCATAGTGGAGCATTAACACTCAAAGCAGTGTCAAACACAGCTTATACTTAAAGTCACTCACCGTCTGCTCCACAACTATGGGTATAAGAGGACTCCTCCACACAGCACTGTGGTGGATGGGCCTGCTCCAATTCAGCGTCAAGCGTCCAATGTACAGCGCTCTCTGAAGGACACAGACATGCAGAAAACACATAATGGTTTCTACAGTTCTATAAACAATTATGGCAGACTTTCCATGAAAGAAAAAGGAATAAAAGTAAAAATGTGCTGACACATGGAAGCAATATGAAAAAGAATACAAATAACTCAAGTCACTCATGAGAATTAGGACAAATCACGCTCTACAAAAAAAAACAACCTTAAAATCCTAACTTATCAATAAAGTTGTTACACTTTCTGAGCGAAACATTATTGTTTAAGATTTTAAGATAGGAAATTAATATAATTTATAAAATGTTCTGCTTTCATTTAAACTTTTAAACTCACCCTGTGCTAAACAAAATTCACAACTTCAAACTATTAAAAAATAATAACCTTCAAATTTTTTTTCCTTTCAAACTAACAGCGTGTATGGATAACAGTGGTGTAAAAATGTACATCTATAATCATCTTTGTTATTAAACATATTTTTGTAAAAATATGGTCCCATATTTTTAGCTCAGATTTCTACAAAAACTTGGGCTATGTTTATAAACATGGCGATAAAGCTGGCCGTTTATTAGCACACCAACTGAAGTGCTGCTCAGCCTCTCAACAAATCCCACAAATAAGGGGAAAAAAGCTAAAATAAATATTGACCCAGAAGAAATGAATGACACATTTACCTTGTTTTACTCAAATCTATATACATCACAAATGACAAACTTCAGTATTGACATGGAAAATTTCTTCAAAAATCTGTAGGCCTTTATAAGCACAATGCACAGGACTGAGACTGAACTCCCATTGAAATGTACAGAAAACAGTAATGCATAATGGCGAAGCAAAATGGGAAGGTGCCTGGTCCAAATGGATACCCTATAGAGTTCTTTGAAAAAAAAATACTTGATATGTTTAATGATTCTTTCTACTGTGGGTTGCTGCCACATTCACTGACTGAAGCATCAATTACCCTCCTGATTAAGCCAGGTGAACCACTGAACTTGGTAAATATCGACCCATCTCTTAACAGTGATGTAAAGATTTTAGCCAAGGCTCTTGCCCTGCGCCTAGAAACCACAATTCGTGATGTGATCTCTGGGGGATGAAAATGGTTTTATAATGGGATGTTACTCATATACAAATATCCGTCAGCTCTTAAACATTATTAACTGTCCTGCATCCAGTGAGGTGCCTAAGGTGGTTATTGCACTGGACGCAGAGAAAGCTTTTGATAGGGTCAAATAGGCATATTTATTTGCATGTTCAAAAAAATTGGGATATGGTCCTAATTTTATTTCATGGATAATGTTATATGCCTAACCCAAAGCTTCTGTCATCACAAATGGACTGACAATGGACAAACGTGATGGTATAACTTCCCTTAAAAACACAGCCCTTGTGAAGATCAGGGCAGCCTGGGTGGATGAACTGGGGGAGGACTTAGAAGAGGATGTTTGGAACAGTGCTGTACAAAGAGTGAATGACAGCCCCTCCTGTGCAAAACTTAGCATAATACAATTCAGAGTCTTACATCACACTCATCTTTCTAAGGCAGGGCTGTCTACAATATTTCTATTAAAGAAGCTAGCCTAGTATTTCGCCACTGAGATGCCTAACCTTGGTGTGACCGACTGATGCGTTCGCTGCGTTTGATTACCATATAATATGTTGTGTGTTGCATTCCTCATTGAATCCACAGGCTATTATCATTTGCAGCATGACAATCTTTTCATTGCCTCTACTGTGTGTAAATGTGAACAATGTCCATTTTCAGCTCCATCAACGATCAAACACTCAGCATACAACCTTAGTGTACAGTAGTACAACTTTTCTTGGAGCAAAGGCAAGTACTCCTGATCTGAGATCTGAGAAGTATTGCACCTGCCTCCATCGCCTTCTCATATACTGGTCATCAGGTCAGAACACTTCAAACACTTCAGGTGGCAAAGATGGTTTACCCTTCATATGAACATGGTTGGGTATCAGTGGTTCCAAATCATTGGGATCATCTGAGAGTTTGGTAATTGGCCGGTCATTCAAAATGGCCTCCACTTCACAAAACACTGTGTGCAGCCAATCATCATCCAAACTTTTCTGACATAAAACTGAAATAAAAACTCTTCTTACCAAGCGGATCATCCGTTCCATGCAACACCATGGTGTGAACCTGCTGGTGGGTTCACTCACCATGTATTGGTTTGAGAATTAAAATAGAAACATGCTGCTCTTTGGAGAGAATGACTGGATGTTTGGCCTCCTCCGGCATCGATCCTCTACTCAATCTTCCTTCAATTCTCAAAAGTCCATTCTCCAAAACTGGGTCTAGCTGTATACAGGACTTTGGCAACTCACAGTAGCCATTTTTGAATCATGCTATATGTATCTGCAGTTTTACCAGCACATTAGCTGGTATTGATGGTTGATGGATGTACTGAATCCCAAATGATGGGATTCTGTCCACAGAGAGGCTGTCAGATGGCTTTTGTTTTGAAAGGGAAGCAGGGAAGTTGGACTAAAACAGATGTCTTTGTATTTCTTCATCTCTGTGACAAGGAGAGACTTTTAAACTGCAGTAAAAACTGGTATAAAGTAAATATGATAATCAAAACACCATTTTCACTGTTTGTTTCTGCTGACAAGCACGCATGGCAAGCCTAAAAAAAAAAAATCAGCAAGCCACCGTTTCTCTAGATGTGCTGCTGCTGACACACAGCCAAGACGCAACCGACAAGCGCTGCTTAGGCGAGCAGTGTAAATGCTCTAACTTGATAACAGGGGCACCAAAATCAAAAACAACACATTCAGCACTGCTCACACACTGCTTACGCATTCTGTGTGAAACTTGCCTAATTCTGAAGACTGCTGAAAAAAAGCAGGCTATCTTCACAGTATGGTAGAACAAATTTGAGGTCCAGGGAGGAATAGGTGGAATTAGGTCTCCTCTTCCCCCCATGTGATTCCACGTCTCATTTTTTTTTTTGATGAAAATAACATTCTTCTTTCAGGTTAGCCTGCCAAAATTTCCTGTCATTGATACAAATATCCAAACATTTCAAATTAAAGCTTTCACACTTCAAATGAACCGGACTGTGGTTCAGTTTGATCCGGACCAAGACCACCTCCTTTGGTCGGACCAAGGTTTGGCTGTTTGGTCCAGACCATGGTCCAGGGGAGGTTTCACACCTGTCATTTTAGTTCCGATCAAACTGAAAAGTATTTTCACAGCCTTTGTCTTTGGCACTACATTCATCCACTGCCGACAGGCGTTGTGCCAAAAAGTGACTGTTAAAGCTGTATCGCCCAGTATTTACATATTCAGCTGCTCTCACGTGAATCAAACAGTCGTAGCATGTAAATACACATGACTTTATATCCGCAGTAAGAGCTTTATGAAACTTTAATGTTTCTTGAAACCCAAATATCTCAATTGTAGCCATAGACGTGTTTGTGATTTATAGTTTGATCAGACATGACATTCACGCAATTACAGACAATATTGTTGTTCCCATTGTTTGTATGTGTTTAATATGTCTAAAATCATATTTAGGAAGTCTCATACTTTACAGATGGGTGATAAAAATAAAGGTATCATTTCCTATTATCAATGTTAGCCTGATGACATGATGACATGATGGACAGTGTGTGATTTCTGTATTCAGAAATGAACATATTTGGAGGACTGTCATTAAGAAAACACTGATAAATAATTGAATCTGACTACATTGTCATGTTTTGGTTCACAGGAAATATTAAAAAAGATACAAAAGTGATCTGAGCAAGATCCAGAATGGCATTTATAGTTATATTAAGGCCTTTAGAGATAACAAGGTCAAGTGTGTGTCCTTGTTTATGTGTGGGCCCTGTAACATGCTGTGCAAAACCAAATGTTTCCAGCATATTAAGAATGAGTTTTGTGCCTGAGTTAGTGAGATTGTCAATATGAATATTGAAGTCACCAGAGATGAAAATGTAGTCATAGTTGATCAAAATTTTGGGCAGCAGCTCAGCAAATTTATCTAGAAATCCTTTTTTGGGCTTCAGGGGATGATATACTTTAAGTAGTAGAATGGGGAAAATTGATTTAACAACCAAAGCTAAACATTCAAAAGTTGAGATATGACCAAGAGAAACAATTTTACAGTTTAAATAATTCATATAGAGGGCAGCTATCCCCCCGCCTTTTCTATGGTTTCTTGCATAATGTGAAGATTTAAAAAAAAAACATAACATCACGCTTATGACACATATGATGTCATTAACAAGAAAGGTTTTGTTAACTAAAGATGTCGCATTCATTCAATGGGTAAATGGACTTGTGATAGTGACAATGTATGGTGTGGACAGTAGGGGGAGCTTATGCAAGAGACAGTGATCTGAGATGATTTTAAAAATTTAGTTTTTCGGCACACCATGTGGCCGTGGCTTGGTTTCCAACTTTAATGTTTTGCGATGTTGTAACTTCACTTTGCATCAACCGATTGGCCCCAAACTTTACAGGTGTGATCAAGGTGCAGCCCTGAACACATCAACATGTCAATTGAGCATGATAATCACAGTGCCACCAACTGAAAAACGGAAGTAAGCCTCTTACCACATGTTGTTATGTCACAGGTGTTAAGGTCTTAGAGACCACATTTGAAGTCAATTGGGTGAAATCTGTCGGAAATATACATCAAAGAAGAACATGTGATTTTCATGTCATTTCCTGTGGCCAATAGGAGGCACTATACGAAATGGTAATGCTTATCATGTAGATATGTTCAGGATAGGACTGTCATCCAACATGTGAAGTTTGGTGAAGATTGGATGATGTCCCTCAGAGTTATAAACTACTTCCTGTTTACTTCCTGGTTCATGGCAAGACATGGAAATGTTTGGCCCATTAACCCCCACACAGTGTGACGAAAAGTCATGAATCTAATAAATGATCGACTTCCTGTTGGGTTTACAACATGGCTCTAAGAGACTTTTTCCTTCGTCTCCTCCTTCGGGGTGTTGCTTGTGCCTGCCAATTTTTGTAGTTGTAGGTGAAACGGCCTTTGGGGGCTCCTCTGTAGAAACTGTCTAGAGGGCGCTCATGAGCCATTTTTATAGGTCCAAGCCCGAGACCTAAAAAATCAACAAGTTCATCAGTTTTGACAAGGCTGCAAAGTTTTATGAGTTTTTGTGCATATTAAAGCCCTCTAAAAGCAATTTCATTTCAAGGAAAAATGATAATAATTAAAGCTGCAAGCAGCGATGAACGAGCCTTGGACACCCATGCAAGTCATGACTACTGTAGGGACTCTGATTGATGCAATCATCCATTTCAGTGAAACTTGGAAAAAGTATGTAGAAACTTTGGACCCTTGAGGGAGATATTTCATATGGTTAATTATTTCCTTTGGACACACAGAATCTGTGGCATCTTGGTCTACATCATTTGTCGAACAAAACATGTAAACTTAATAAAAATCAAGGGATAGTTGTGCTACGAGGCGTCCTTCCTGTTGACAGTAGGTGGCTCAGTGAGTATCATATTAAAGATGTTGATATGTTCAGGGCTGCAGCCTGTGAAATCTGGGGTCAATTGCTTGATGTAAAGTGAAGTTACAACAACTTCATTTTTGGCGGCCACCACTGGGTCTCCATGGCAACAGTGTTCATGGTAAACCTATACTTCAGAGGGAGGCATCATCAAGGTCTTAAAGGTTTTGTTGCAAGATTTGAAGTCAATAGTATACAATCTGTAGGAGCATTCCATCAAAGAAAAAAGCATGTAATTTCCATGACATTTCATGTTGCCAGTAGGGGGTGCTAAAAGTAATGGTAATGGTTGTCATGTAGATGTCATTCAGGGCAAGACAGTCATCAAACATATCAAGTTTGGTGAAGACTGGACCATGTCCCTCAGAGTTATAAACTACTTCCTGGTTTATGGCGAGACATGGAAATGTTTAGCCCAGTAACAACCACAAGATGTGATAAAAAGTCACCAACGCAATAACTTTTATGTCCCAGGCCTTCTGAGAGGATTTCTAAATTTTGAAGTAAATTGGATGAAATCTGTAGAAGATCGAAAAAATTGCAAGCCCTGAAAATGGCCAAAATTACGCCAAAATTTCACATTCAATTCAAATTGGCTGACTTCCTGTTAGGTTTAAGGTATGGGTCCAAGAGGCTTTTTTGTAGGTCTTGGGCTGTTGCACATGCCTCCCAAATTTTGCAGCTCTAGGTGAAATGTACTGCAGGGGCTGCTTCATTGAAATTTGTAGGGGGCGCTACAGAACCATTTTGGCACATCAGTGCAAAAAAAGTCATATCAAATATCACATTTTAGGACTTCTGATGTGTGTGCAAAGTGTGGTGAGTTTTGGTGCATGCCTTACCTCTCATAAAGTGCTTCAATTTTTTTGGCAAATAATGCATAACTTTGGCAACAGCGTTTGATGAAAACACAAAAGTGTAATTTCTGTGCATCATGAAGTTCTTTACAGTATTCTAATTTGATATGAGGTCAATTAAGTTAACCTGCTACAGGGGAAAAATCAAAGAGTAAAAAAAGTAACTTCCTGCTACCAATAGGTGGTGCTATGAGTAAGATTCAAAATTGCACTGCAGATGTCTTCAGGCCTGGACTCTCATCAAATCTGTGAAATTCTGTGAAGATCTGACCATCTGGGGCGAAGTGACAGTTTTTTATGTCATGCCAAACTTTGAAATTGTCCACCCAACTTCGGTAACGTCTTTCAACAAAAACTCTCAATATTCATTTTCAAGCATCATCAACGTCTTAAAGATTTTTGGAGACCATTTTGAGATCAATTGAGTCAACCTGCTAGGAGCTGGACATCTAACTGTAAAACTTTGCCTTTCTTGTGCCAATAGGTGGCACTCTCATTATTGCTTAAAATTGTCAAATAGATGTGTTCAGGACGGGACTCCTATCAAACGTAAAGTTTGGGTCATATTGGACCATTTACAGCAAAATTACATACCACTTCCTGTTGCCTAATACAGATCACACAGTGTGATGAAAACTCATGATTTGAACAATTTTTGCTGTCAAAGGTCTGATGAAGGTAGTCATAATATTTGAAGTTAATCTGATGAAAGCTCTAGGACAAATTCTCAAGATTACAACCCCTGAAAATGCTCAAAAACACACCAAAATTACAACTTCAAATCAAAATGGCTGACTTCCTGTTGGTTTTACGGTATGGCCCAAGAGATTTTTTTGTTAGGTACTGGGGTGTTGCACAGGCCTCCAAAGTTTCACAGCTCTAAATAAAACGTGCTGCGGGGGCTGCTTCATTGAAAATCAACTGATACATTTCCTCCCACCCACGCACAAGACCATTAAAATCTCAAATTTTTCACCAGATCTGATAAGTCTGCAAAGTTTCATGACTTTTTGAATATGTTAAAGCCCTCAAAAAGGCAATTCATTTGAGAAAAAAATAATAAGAAAAAGAAAATAAGAAGAATAATTCCTTCAGTTTCAAGAGGGTCCTCACAGGTTCGGTGCTGGGGCCCTAACAAGAGACACATTTAGCAACCATGACTGTCTTCTTCGTCTTGCACATTACTGTAGTTTGTTTACTTTCACATGATAACAAAACCTAACCTAACTATTATAATTTAACAATACATAACAGTTACTGTTTCAATAACAGCAAAATAAATTTTGAATTGAGATCAATGGTTGTTTCACTCACTCAGGAGAAACTCAGCAGAGAGACAGTTCTCCATTATCTGTTTAGAAGAAGCTGGGAGTCACTACAATGAGAAAAGCTGGTCCATATTAACAGTCCATCTTAAGGGAGCCTGGTCTGTGCTTGCTAACTTTGGTGCTAAATTCTGTCACTTAAATCAGCAGCTGGCGAGCTAGACGTGGGAACGTGTCTCGGGTCTTTCAGAGTTGTTTGTCAGCATTTATTCTCTGACAAACAGCTTCAACTGTTGACAAATCACACAGACATGTTTCGCGTCATACTCTCTGCTCCTCTCACTGCAGCCTCATTGTCAATATCACCAGCACATACACATACACGTCTGCCTTCCCCGCTTGTGTTCGTTGTTGCTCGTGCTCTCTCTCTCGCGAGAGAAACAAAATGAGAAGTCTCAAAACAACCAGAGAGGCAGTGTGATGTGCCTCTATGTTTTCAACCCATGCTGAAACTTCTGTTTGGACTTTGGAGCACGAGAAAAGGTCGCGCTCAATTTACAAAATGAAAGACAAAATGGGAGCAACATTGTTAGACTCATCATGCTTCACATAATCGTTATATCCCGAAAATTGAGGGAAGCAAAAATTATAATTTAAGTTAAAATTGCCCAGCCCTAGAAGACAGAACCAGGTGGAGAGGGCGGGGGGTCAGCAAGGTCCATGCCCACTGTGATGTCCTCTAGTGTCCACAAACCTTTGTGTGGAGCCTGTTGTGTTTGAGATTGTTTCCCCGTCAATTATGTTAACCCTACCCAAACACCCAAACTCTCTACCAAACTGTACTTAAATTATCAGAAAAGGGGGTGGCAAGGGTGTTTTTTCTTTTATCTTGACCCTCACTGAAGCTCTAAATGTTTTTCTTACTCAATCACCCTCCCTCCACCATAAATAACATTTATTGATGAAGGATGAAAAAAAAAATCGCACCACAGCCACCCGCGCCTCTGATAAATAGATTACAGTCCCTTTGCAGCTGTGAACACGGTCAGCTAGCGGTAGTAACAGCTTGAAAACAGCCAGTGCATTCCTCATCTTACCGGCTGCTGGGGTCGCAGGTTAGCTCTGGATGAATTCAGCTGCTGCAGTGACTCGGTCTCCTCTCCCAAGGTGCAGCCGCTTTCCTCACAGCAGGAGTTTCTCACATCAAGCTCTTATTTTGGTGCTTCCAACAGCAGTGTGGATTTGCATATTAGCTAAAATATTTAGAATAATGATAAATGGATTTAAGATGTTTAGATTAACATTTCGAGTAACATATAAGATTTAAGATTTAGAATTGACATATAACATTTAGATTTAATATTTAAGATTTAGATTTATTATTTAACATTTAGATATAACATTTAACATTAAGATTGAACAAAATTTTATTTAACAGTGGCATTATCTTTAACATATTTTTTCAGAAAAGAAATTAATCTGACAGAGTTCACAGATATTGCTGTAAATGTGATTAAAAAGTGACAATATCGGGTGAACCTGAGTGATGGTGCAGTCCCACTGTATGCGACCAGACTGATGAAAAAATTTGCTCCCAAACATTGTTAATGGGAAGCTACCAGGCCCCCAGGCGGGCTGGTCAGCCTTGCTTCCATTTTTTCCCAGTGGCCACCTGCCGTATTGTAACGGAAAAAGAAAAACCCTGTGGCCAATGATGTAGTGGTTGCTGATGAGGTGGGTGTACTACAAGGCACATGAGTAGGATATGAAGGAACAAGTGGGTATACTCTCTGATATATTGCACTGGCTATCTGTCTGATAGGAGGGTATGATGTAAATAGAAAGATTTACCTTGTGCAGTACACTTGCCCTCCACTGCATGAGTGCCTGTGGCCCAAAAATTACTTTCGATTTAGGCCAACATTGTGAAAGAGATGCCTATAAGACTGTTGACATTCATTTAATTAAATTAAAATCCGATTAATCGCCCAGTCCTACTCTGAATAGAATCTAGTCATTTTGAGGCAGAAGCAACCAACCTTTCAGTGGCAAGATTGGAGTTGTAATCACTTTTTAGCTAGCAAGAAGACCTTTGCCCTTTAAAGGTATTTACATAGGTAAGAAAGGACTGAGTGAACAATAATCACCTTTCAGTGGCAAGATAGTGGCTGCAATCACTTTTTGGAAAGTTGAAAATAGCATTTTATTTGTTGCTTTGGCCCTTTAAACGCTATTTACATACGTTAAAAAAGGATTGGTTGAGCTATAATTAGTCAAATATATCACTATGAATGAAATCGAGCCAGTTTGAGGCAGAAACAGCCTTTTAGTGACAAGATAGGAGCTGCAGTCTCTTTTTGGCAGGTTTTTATGTTTTGTATTGGCTCTTCAAAAGGTATTTCAATAGATAAAAGGAGGTCAAAAGGACTGGAGTGGTTATCATCTCAGGCACAGAGCAGGTGTTATCATGCAGGCTCACAGGGATAATAGGAGATTATATCTTTATTTTTACATTATCCATCCGTTAAGTATGATAGACTACTTTCCCAATATAAACCTGATTTTAGACATATTAAACACATACAAACAACGTGGGCAACAATATTATCTATAAACGCGTAAATGTCATGCCTTATCAAACTATATATTGCACAACACGTGTTTGGCCACAATTGTGATAACTGGGTTTCAAAAAACATTAAAGTGTTACAAAGACATACCTGTGCTCTTACCAAGGACATCAAGTTACGTGTATTTACATGCTATGACACAGCTTTAACAGGCTGCTCGCGCTCCCGCGGACGGCAATCAATTTCTGAAAGACAATCACTTTTTGGCACGACACCCTGACCCTGCAGGTGCTAGCAGGAGTCCGCTGAAGCACCGTGGGTTTGGGGGGCGTTTGAAGCAAAAATCATATGATTAACCTCAAGGCAACGTTAACACAAGCTGCTATCAGCACGTAGCTAACACGCTCAACACGGCAAGCTGTAATTATATCACTGGTAACGCTAACAGGAAGATTAACGCCGGTTTCTCTGAAACAAATGCGCTGACGGAAGTTACCCTAAAACTGCTGTTTGTACTCACTCGGATCGACATGTTGAAATCTTGCAGATTTCTGTGCCCCTCTGCTTTGCCTTCTGTGACCCCCGCTTACACCGGAACCGCTTTCTTTTTCTTCTTCGTAGGCGGTTGATCTCCGACCGATTTCCTTAGCGCCCTCAACAGGACGGCTGGCTTCCCGTTGTAACACAGTCACTGGTTTGATGAGAGAGTCCCTTCCCTATAATACATTCATGTGGAGTCCTGTTGGCTGCACTGCGCGGCTGCTCGACAGAGAGCACCATTTCCCGAATATTGGCTTGAAATCAAACACGGCCATGGTTTGGCACATTTTTATGGAAGCCCATTTCCACCAATGTGACAAAAAAATATAGCTAATATAAATATATAATAAATTGATGTCATTATAATGCAAAACTTTCTCAAATTAATCACTTAGTATCTCATAATTTTGACTTAGTATCTCATAATTAGGGTGCCTGCATGGAACCAATTACTATTCGGTGCAACACATACCCCACATGTAAATAGTGCCCCCAGGCTTGCAGCACAAGTCTGCAGTGGGGAGGCCACTTGTGGCCGCTCTGAAGGAGGGATCCACAAATGGACCATTGATTAGCCCTTGTTGCCCCTCAAGTCAAGTCAATTAATTCATTTATAGAGCCCATTATCACAAAACATGGTAGAAAGGAAGAAAACCTCAGGAAAAGCGGTAGAGGATCATGAAGGATCCCTCTTCCAGGACGGACAGACGAGCAATAGATGTTGTAAATAACAAATGAAATACAATCATGGCAAAAAGGAAAGAGAAACAGAGAGGGGAGGAGAGGGGGAGAGAGGGGGAGAGAGGCACCACAATAATAGAAACAGATGCATGTCATATTACAATAATGGTAGGTGTGAAATTATTAATTGCACTCTATGATAATGTTGGGGGGGATAATAAGAGTCTCATGCATATGTTGATAGGGAGTTGTCCAAAGGCAAGATCACAGCAACCAGGACCAGACCACGATCAGTGTGAGTGGGGGGCACAGTACCAGTACAGCCACAGCACGAGCACAACCAAAGGCAGGGTCACAGCATCAGCACAGCTATTGTTACACCTTCAAGAATGGTGTTACAGCCGATCCTTGGTGTAGCACATTAAATTTTATTCCTGTAGGAACAATAACCAAAAACACATCAATATCAGTCCTTGGCGTCTGTGTTGTTTCTGCATTACTCATACGGCCTGACGTCTTACTCTGCTTGTGACTGACTTATTTCAGAACACACATTAAAGTTAAACAAACAGAATCAAATTACAGTCAAATGTTCATGTAATGATTCATCATGTAAACATCTTTTTAACTAAGAGCACCTATCTCTAATGAACTTTGTTTTAACTCCATTCATCCTCAAAATGAACTGTTTTACCCTTTTAACTTCACTTATTGCTATTTATTAATCATTACTATTTATTCTTGTCTTTGTAACCTCCTTGTTCATGAAAAACAACAATTATTTAAATACAGAAATCACGTTTCTCATATAAACTCTCATTTCTAACTGTCAAAACAAAACCCATGTTCAATGCGTCATTTACGCTCTTATTCTGAAACTCAACTAAGTAGGAAACTCAAGTAGGAAACTGCCTACTGCACGATGGTCAGAGCCGCCATGTGCGCGAGCTTCATTATGGCTAACACCAGCGCCGTCGGCCGTTGCTCATTCACACACAAATAAAGCTTTTATCAACTGTTTTCACATCGTCCATTAGCACAAATTAAGTTCACCGTTGCACCGTTCACAGTGTGTTTTCAACATCCCTGGCATTGCCCGCCATATTGGACTACTATTCATTCATTCTACAAGCTAACTCGTCTTCATTCAAAGTTATGTTCAAACTCACTACATGTCACCGTCACAGTCTAAGGCTTTTACACATTATATTGTCATCATATTTCATTCTGGTTATGATTTCTGAACCTCTTACCTGTAGGAACAATAACCAAAAACACATCAATATCAGTCCTTGGCGTCTGTGTTGTTTCTGCATTACTCATACGGCCTGACGTCTTACTCTGCTTGAGGGCTGGTGTCAGCCATAGACACCTCATGCGCACAGCGCCCCCTGCTGACTCAATATTTCAACCATGTAAACATAACCAGACCTGCTATTAAATGAATGAAATCACACAGGAAATCCCATTACAATCCCTTTCTAACGTTTTAAAGTCCTTAGCTGTTTTAATGAGTTTAAATTTTAAATGGGGGCAAGATATTTGAATCAAAATATTTGAATCAAGTCTTTAAATCAAGTCTTTAGTGTGAATGTCTCTGAAAACACTTTCTGAAAACACACAGTGCCACACTATCACCACAGTCAGGCACAGTCATGGTTACAGCCAGGCATAGGCGTAATTTATGGGGGGGATGGGTGGTTTGCAACCCACCCAATAATTTAAAACAGCCACCACAACCCCCCCAATATCATATCATAATTATTTAAAATGAATGGTAGGTATTATAAACACGACAATGACACCACGGACCTGAGCGTCCCTTTAACGTTATGTTTCGGAAGCATTCGCGGTGGTATGAGGAGAGCTGAGGGGAAAAAGAAAGCCCAGCCAACAATTTTAAATTGTTGGCAGGATTGTTGGCAGGATTAGCGTAGTGCAGTTCAACAGACCCAGGCTCCGTAATCGCGAGCCCCAGGTAATGACAGTACCACATGACTATCACAGATGTAAGGCTAAGCTAAGCTTGCAAATGGCAATGCAGTTAACAGACATGCATGATTTTCCGATGGCAGCATTGAGAGAAGGAAAAGGAGCTCAGCGTATCATAGGAAGTCCCCTGGCAGGTTAAACCTATGTCAGCCTAACTATGGGCTGGTCCAGGCAACCTGAGCCAGCCCTAATTATAAGCTTTATCAAAGAGGAAGGTCTTAAGTCTACCCTTAAAAGTTGAAATGTTGTTTGCCTCCCTGACCTCAGGTGGAGAGGGCCCTTAATTGGCCCTTGTCGCCAATTGAAGATGCCAGTTAGTAATCAATGGTCCACTTGTGGGCCCTCCGAAGTAGGGGCCACAAGTGGGCCACTGATTTGCCCTTGTGGCTCCTCAGGGGGACGGGGCCCTTTATTGGCCCTCTGGCCCCCCCCTCCAATAAAGGGCAATAAAGGCCCCCTCCACCTGAGGAGCCACAAGGGCAAATCAGTGGCCCACTTGTGGCCCCTACTTCGGAGGGCCCACAAGTGGACCATTGATTACTAACTGGCATCTTCAATTGGCCACTTGGCTCAGCAGCAGGCACCCTCCGAAATTTCTGCCAAAATTTTTTCTAGTTTTGACTTACTATCTCATAATTATGACTTAGTATCTCATAATAATGACTTACTATCTCAGAACTTTGCCTTCATAATTAGGTTGCCTGCACTGCATAGAAGTGCAAGGAACCTATAACTTTTCGGCGCAGCACATACCCCGAAATGCATAAGTACACAATAAAAACATATACTATTACCCCCAGGCTGTCCTACAATACAATTCTGCAATACAATTGGCCCTTCAGGGGCAACCATCATCATCTGTTATTCGTCATACGTCATACTTATTAAGGTGCCTGTACTGCATAGCAGTGCAAGGGAACCTATTACTATTCGGCACAACACATACCCCAAGTATGCACATAACTTAAACGCGTATGTGTTTTAGTTAAACACGTATACTAGTACTCCCAGACTGTCCCACTGCAGCACAAGTGGCCCCACCATCGCTATCTGTTATTTGTCATACTTCTTTTTATTATTATTATACTGCTGAAGCATCCACACTATTGTTCTTCTTTTCTTTATTATTAGTGTGAATGCTTATGCATCCACACTATTGTTATCCAAATCTTTAGTCTTATTTCACCTTTGTACATTTTTTGGATCGCTACTCCTTCTGCATACTTTGTCCAATTTAAACCATTCAACTATCAAAACCTTCAGCTCGTTCAGGACATTATCGCTATGACTTCTCTCATTTCTGCAATTTTTACTTTTTCAAATATTAAGCTTTTTCCAAATTTTTTCTCCCATGTAAATGAATGGGAACCCACTCCACTTTGAAAGCCTACTGCTTCCACATACTTTCAGCTAGAGACTGCATTTAAACTTAAAACAGGTCAGAACATCTTCAAATGTTCTGCATTTATTCAGCTCTTCTGCAACTTTTACTGTTTTTGCGTTCTTGCGATTTAAATTTTATGCTTTTTTCAGATGATTTCTGCGTTTATAATGAAGTCAAATGGAGACAGAATGTTGGAGGAATGTTCTTTGAATGTTGTTTGTCTGTCTGTCTGTCTTTCTGTCTGTCTATCTACCTTTCTCTCTCTTCATGTCTTTGTCTCTTCATATCTTGTGATCCTTGTGGCCCCCAAGGTGGAGATTGCCCTTAATTGGCCCTTGTGGCCAACTGAAGATGCCAGTTAGTAATCAATGCCAGTCAGTTATCAATAACCCACTTGATTGGCCCTCATGGCCCTTCAGGTGGAGGGGGCCCTTAATAGTGGGCCATGTGGCCTATTAAAGATATCACTTACTGATTAATGGCAATTAGTTGGCCCTTGTGCCTTGTTGGAGTATGTAAGTATATGATTCAGTGTTCATGTTCACCCCTTAAAGAAAGATGAAACATAATGTTCAAATAGGATAAGAGAGAAGATATATTTCTGCATAATCAGTGTCCTGGATGATAATCTAACCTTGAGGGTCAGTTGTGAGAGTGGGAGCATGACGTGAAGAGAACTTGATATGTGGAGATAAGAGGAGGAGATGTGTGGAATGGATGTGGGTCAAAAGGGCGTGGATGTGTGGTATCTATGATTTTGTTCAACAGGACACCCAGAAGAGAAAAACAATTCCTAATAAGGGATTGTCCTTGAAGTTGACCAATCCTAAAACGATGCCATGCTGAAAGGGGAGCCAGATAATGAGGGGAACCAACCAGAAGATGATTCTACCTTCATTCACATTTCCTCATTGTAAACAGTATAAAAGACTGGATCAGGGAAAGACAGGTTGTCAGAATGCAGGCTGACTCGCTGATGTTATCGGCTAGGGAGAGGCATTTCTGATCCAGCACTCTGTAACTGCTCATTGCTTGCTTGAAAAGATTCACTAAAAGGTTTGGATTCAAAATTCTAAATTCTGTGTGGACATTCAGTTATTTACTGTTTATTGAGTTGCTTTTAAGAATTCTGAACATAGCACTCACCCTGGGAGGGTGAGAGTTTTTTCTACTTGCAGCAACCAAGAGGAAAACTCCTTCAGCCTTGTGGCCATGTGTGCAAGTGTTGCCCCCCTCCTCTCCTCACACACATTAGTAGCTACTTACTAAGCTTAATACGTGGGCACCCTCCAAAATTTCTGCCGAAATTTTTTAGTTTTTATTATTTCACCTTCCCTTTTTTGGACCACTACTCCTTCTGCATACTGTGCTATTTAAACCATTCAACTACCAGAACATTCAGCTCGTTAAGGACATTATTGCTATGACTTGCTATGAATGGGGACATTTTTTAAATTCTCTTTAACCCACTCCAATTTCAAGTCTACTGCTTCCGTATACTTTCAGCTAGAGACTCTATTTAACCATTTAACGGGTCACAAGGCCTTCAACTCTTCTGGTATGAGTCAGCTCTTTTGTATCTTTTACGTTTTTTGAGTTTTGGCGTTTTAAGTTTTATGCTGTTTTCAGACGATTTCTGCGTGGAGTCAAACCGAGACAGGATGTTCATGGCTAGAGTGGAGAGGATCTTGGTAGAGTGTAGAGGAGCTGAAAAATAATCTAAAATTTTCTGAACAAATTGGAGCAACTCCCACAGCTAGCAATCAATATACACAATTTGTACATCCGAACACAGGAAAACTTGTGGAGTTCGGATTAACGCAGTTTGAAAGCTGACAGCCCAACACAGCTGGCCTATGGGACCTCAAAAGGAAGGGAGACCACAAAAATTCCCCATTTACTCCAATATAAACTGAGATTTCTTACACAATGATTTGGGCAATTTATCAGAATTTTTTTCAGACAAAAATGATATGTGTGCGTTCGGGAGAACCTCCTTTCTCTTCCCGTTGTAATGTTTTGACTATTTGGTGAAAGTTATGCCTATATAATTGAGGAGTTTGACAGGGACATTTCCATCAAATTCAACTGCCTCCTTTGAGCTGACCTGAGAGGAGAGGGGAGAGGAGGGGTGCACCTGGGCCATTAATTACCATAGCAACAGGCACTTACACACACACACACATACACACACACACACACACACACACACACGCACACACACAGAGCCATCCTGGAGTGTGGATGACTTTTCCAATACAAAGATGCCAGTTAGTGATGCCTGGTCCACTTGTCCACTAGTAATAAATGGTTAACTGACCCTTTTTTCATATTACCATCATTGGCACAAGTGGGCCATTGATTATACTACAACTACTGCTGTTGTTAATACTACTAGTGATACTTCTCCTGTGCATTTTTTTTTTTTGCAATACTGCTACTTCCGCATACTTTGAGCTACAGAAACCATCTAAATGTCAAGGACAATTATGCTGTTCAAGGACAATTATGCCTCTCATTTTATTTTCTACATTTTATGCCTCAAAATATTTTTAAAAAATGATTAAACCTTTTCAGTTAACATCAACTTATTCCTTTGACACTCTTCCAGTTCAACTTGTAGCTTCTTCAGTTAAAAGCAATTCAGCCTTAATTTTTGCCAGTTTTTCAGATATTTCCAGAAATTTTTAGTATATTTCTTCATTTTCAGCTATATATTTCTGCATTTTCAGCTATATATTTCTGCATTTTCAGCTATATATTTCTGCATTTTCAGCAATATATTTCTACATTTTCAGCAATACTTTTCTGCATTTTCAGCCGTGGTTTAAACCAATTTCAGCACTAAGCATCCACACGCATATTCCGCAAGAAATGCATTTTCTAGTTCTTATTCATTTTCCTCCACCTAAAACTTTGAGTTGCTACTCGTCTCGCAGCTTTGCTGCGACCTGCGCCATATACAAAAAATACATCAAAACATGCGGCTTGATCGGGAATAGTGTGCTATGACTTTTCTTGGAGATTTAAAAATGAAAAAACTGCCTAAAATTTCCCATTCAAAGTAAATAGAGAGCCTCGAGAAATCGACGCAAAAAGAGCTCAAGTTCATGACTCTGAGGCCACAGAACATGGCCATACGTTGACGTAAAGAAGTGATTCAAACTTTAAACGGTTCACCAGGTCGTGGACTGTGTTGACGTAAGTGGAAATTTTGATAACTTTTACAGTTTTTATGAATTCGCAGTTAACTTATCCTGATGTTTTTCAGACGTTTTTAGATTTTACAATGGTTTCTTATGGGCAGAACTCTTGTCAGAGATCAAAGCCACTCTGTCGGTACAGTGTGGAGGAGCTGAAAAATAATATCAAAATTTTCAGAAGAAATTTCAGCCCCTCCCACAGCTAGCAGTTAATGTACGCAATTTGAACATCAGAACATAGGAAAACTTGTGGTGGTCGGATAAACGTAAGTTTTATAGCCTACAACCCAACACAGCTGGCTCATGGGGCCTCAAAAGGAAGGGAGACCCCAAAAATTCCACATATACTCCAATACAAACTGAAATGAGAAATGGAAACTGGCTGAGGAGACTGTTTCTTACACAATGATTTGGGCAATTTATCTCCTTTCTCTTCCCGTTACAATATTTTAACTATTTAGTAAAAGGTATGGCTGTAAAATGGAGGAGACAGGGACATTTTCATCAAATTCAACTGCCTCCTTTGAGCTGACCTGAGAAGAGAGGGCGGAGAGGAGGGGTGCACCTGGGCCTTTAATTACCATAGCAACAGGCACTTACACACACACAGAGCCATCCTGGTGTGTGTGTGACTTTTCCAATGTAAAGTGATGCCTGAGCCACTTGTCCACCAGTAATTAATGGTTAACTGACCCTTTATATTACCATCATTGGCCCCTGTGGCCCCTCAGGTGGAAGGGGCCCTTAATTGGCCCTTGTGGCCAATTGAAGATGCCAGAAAGTAATCAATGGTCCAAGTGGGCCATTGATTGCCCCTTGTGGCTCCTCAGGTGGAGGGGGGCCATAATTGGCCCTTGTGGCCAATTGAAGATGCCATTGATTGGCCCTTGTGGCCCCTCAGGTGGAGAGGGCCCTTAATTGACCCTTGAGTGCCATCCTGGTGTGTGCGTGAATTTTCCAATACAAAGATGCCAGTTAGTGACGCCTGGTCCACTTGGTCACTAGTAATTAGTTGTTGACTGACCCTTTATATTGCCATCATTGCCCCCTGTGGCCCCTCAGGTTGAGGGGTCCCTTAATTGGCCCTTGTGGCCAATTAAAGTTGCCAAGTTAGTAATTAATGGTCCAATGTGCCACTTGGGATTAATTGGCACTTGTGCCTTGTGGCCCTGCCTGCAAGTGTGGCCATTCCCCTCCTCTTCCTGAAATACATTAGTGGCCCCTCAGCAGCAGGCACCATTCAAAGTTTCTGCCAAAATGTTCTAATTTTGACTTAGTATCTCATAATTATGACTTACTATCTCATATTTTTGACTTAGTACCTCATAATTATGACTTACTATCTCATAATTCTAACTTACTATCTCATAATTATGACTTACTATCTCATAATTTTGACATTCTCAACATTTGAAAAGGCTTGTTTGTTTTGTTTTCATGTGCACCAAAGCAACAAAAGTGGGTGAGAAACAGTTTAGCAGATCCAAATGGATACCATCATTGAAGACTATTTTAGATGTGAATTCACAAATTGTGAAATTGTAGTACTTTTGGAGGAAACGCATAATATCAAACTAAACCTCCGTACCCTCGAGAGAAATCTACAGAAGAACCAGCTTTGGCGGAGACAATATAAGACAGATGAAGCTGAAGTAGCCTCCTTCACTGAACAACAGCTACAAACGTGGCAAAAAGCACGGTTACAGATTGATGCACCAGAAATGTTGGATGGCTGGGATGATAACCAGCAGTAACCTACAGTATTCTTAAAACCCATTTCTTATCAGGACATTTGTAGCTATGATAGATGATGGCATAAAATGTTCATTTTTTAACAAACATTTTCACCTTTTTTATGTTCATCCATCCATAGGAGGAGCTTGATGAAGTTGTTACTTACGCATAAGAGCAACCAAAAAATCCTCAGGCTCCTAATGGTTGTCATTCAATTATGTATGTGGTTCCCCACATTTATGGGACTCAAAACTTCTTGCAACCAGCTGATCAAATGAAGATAGAAATATGTCGAGACGACTGTAGTTTTAAGGACTATCCCTGTTATAAGGATGTGTTCCATTTACGTATGGAACTTATGGCTGTACACAACCTAACAATGTCTGATGATGTGTATGAAATTGCTGACTTTTATCTCTGACTTCGTCAAATGATTATGGATGGACAATGAGTTATGCGCTTTGAATAAAATACCAATTGCATTTTTATTTTAACCAAGCTCTCATGCAGATGTTGCATCGGTTTAAGTGCCATACTAGTTATTATTACTCTTACCTGTTATTAACCTTCTGTTACTATTTTGTTGATAAGGCCATTTTGTAAAATTGACTATTGATTGTTGAAGATGTAGCCTTGATTAAATAATTGCGCATTCTTTTTTGAAAGACAGTAAAATATGCAAGGAATTAACACATTCCTTTTCTGTCTGCCTGAGCAGGGCGCTGTCTTTTGTGTCACATAATTTAAACTTTGCAGGCTCTTCAAAGTTATTCAATCTTACCTTTTCTGTTGCCAAGCAGTTGCCCAGGCAGGCTGGGCAACTGCTTGGGGTGCCTCGAAAGCATTAGTCAACACTGTTCATCAGTAGAAGCTAATGCCTCATATTACAATATTATTATTAATTATTAAAGAATACATTGTTCATTGCAATTGTCATCCTTGTTGGTGGTCAGTTAATATAAATGTACATGTTCGTGTTAGTAGCACCCCGGTTTTAAATATGTTTCAGTAACTATAGAGAATTTATTATCTTTGTGCTAGTTGAAGTGCATATAGTGGCCCACTACTATATTTTGTGCATATATATACACACATTCATAACTTCATAACTTGGAATCTAAACCATGAAAGAACAAGTGTAGGCCTACTTTGTGTACATTATCTTCCCTTTATGCCTTTATGTGTTAACAAACGAGATTATTTGGTATCTTAACTGCATAAGAACAAATGTACACTTCAGGGTTTTATGTGTAAATGGATATGTCTGATGATTTTGCAAAGAGAGTCTACTTTGTAGTGCTTGTTTTGAGTCACTAAACAAGAGAGTTAAACATTCTATAACTGATAACCAAGTAACTTGTACCATTTAGTGGTCTTTACATTTGTTTATATTCTCTCAGAGCAACAGAACACAATGAATTCACTTGAATTCCTACATATGAACAGATGCTTCCACTATGACTGTACTTACATTAAGCGTGTACTTGTAAAAATCAGTATGCAATAAATGTCCTTTACATCTGATGAGGCCTTATCCCTAAGTAACATTAACTAAGGCCAAACAAAATGTTACTTTTGTAATATTAACTAAACAAATGAAATTCCTTAGCTTCAAACAAGTTATGTAACTGAAAATCTTTGCCCTCCTGGATCTCCACTAGTTCTGCTCGGTGGTCTCTCTGATGTGCTGACGTACTGCGGTAAGTGTGATACCTCACTTCCGGTGCATCTTTGTCTGGTATTGCTCCTACGAATGATTCCCAGCTAGTCTTCTAGCTTGCTCCTTACTTCAGCTTCTTTTTACTTGTCTGTGATTGAAACTTACTTAAGTTTTACACAAACAATCATTGCTGTCTTCTTCTCTCAGCGATTTTCCTGTTTAATCACACAGCCGTTCACTCGCTGTTAGCTCCTTAGCTACTTTAGTTCTAGCTCTGGTTAGCAATGGCTTCTCCCTGCTCTTCTTCCTCTTCTACTGCTCTCTCCTGCTCAGTGTGCCAGATGTTTAGTTATTCCTCTAACTCCTTTAGCGATAGTGGTACTTGTAATAAGTGTAATTTATTTGCTGCGTTGGAGGCGAGGCTTAGCGATCTTGAAGCACAGCTCCGCACCATGGAAAATTCCTCTGTAGCTGCGATAGTTAGCAAGCCCCCTGTAGCCAGTGCAGGCCGACATAGTGTAGCCTCTGCTAGCCATCCCCCGGCAGTCAGGAGGCTGGGTGACTGTCTGAGCAAAGCATAGTGGCAGGCCGAAGCCCATGGTTCACTACTCTCCGCCCTTCATGTTTCAAATAGGTACTCCCTGTTCAGGGACACACCCGCTGAAGACACAACCCTGGTAATTAGTAACTCTGCTTTGTGAAATGTGAAGTTAGTGACACCAGCTGCCATAGTCAAATGTATCCTTGGGGCCAGAGTGGGCGTTGTCGAGTCAAATTTAAAGCTACTGACTAAAGCTAAGCGTAATTTGGTAAGATCGTTATTCATGTTGGCGGCAATGGTTACGCCAATCAAAGGTCACTAAAATTAATGTAAAGTCTGTGTGTGAGTATGCAAAGACAATGTCGGACACTGTAATCTTCTCTGGACCTCTCCCCAATGTGACCAGTGACAACATTTTTTGCTGCATGTCATCATTCAACCGCTAGTTGAATGATGACATGCAGGGGCTACTTTTTGGGGAAAACAAGGTCTTATCCGGAGGGATGGCATCACTCCCACTTGATGGAGCTGATTTCCTCTCTAGGAATCTTGCCCTGTTTCAGTGGCGTGTCCAGACTTTTTTTTTTTTCGGGGTGGCCCAAGTGGGGCACTGACTTATGCAGGAGTGGGATGAAATATGGGTGTTGCTGTGGGCACAAGAGTCCGCATAGCTTTAATTTACAATTTATGTTTCCTCTACCCATATCTACTTTAATCACTAACATTGTAGTGTCTTACATTCCTGTTTATGGTTGAGTTTAAATGATAAATAGACCTACCAATCAGAATGACACCACACAAAAGTAAAATTTTCCTTCTTTACTTTATGACAGAAATTGTTTCCCCTAAAGTAAATAGTACAAGTATAAAGTGCCAAACTTTTCAACAGTTTGATCAATATATTTTAATGTAAAATAAGTCAAGCCAGACACTACTCTGGCACAATAAAGCCTGTCAGGTTTAAGGCTGAATTGCACCTATAAACAATCATTCAGTGTACTCTTTAAACAGTTCAAGCTGGCTAGACAAATAGCCAGTCATAATGGGATGGCACCTGGGGTTGCCAATCAGATTTCAGGGGCGGCCTGTGCTTTCCCAGGCCACTCCCTGGATAAGCTTATAAGAGGCCCAAAGCCATGACAATCCAGAGTTGGGCCCAGGGGGCAGAGTCGCAGTCTTACACGCTTCTCTGAGCTTCCTGTAGCACAGTCACACACCCATAATGTCATAAAAACGGTGTCTGTCCCCCTGACCACTTCATTTGTTTAAATCTAAAATAAATAAAAGGGGAGTTGTACAAGAAAATATCATAAAAATTAACAATCTGCTGTCAGAGAGCATCATTAAAGGAGAATTAATTGCAGACTTTTGAACATTAGATCCCTATTAACTAAAGCTCATTTGGTAACTGATTTAAATTTGAATAACCGTATTGATTTATTTTACCTCACAGAGACATGGCTATGTCCTAACGCGTACGTAAGCCTGTGTAGTGGACTGCCTTGGCGTGGTCTTTACATTTTCCCTCTGAGGAACTCTAGAGCTCAACTTTCCCTGTACAAATGGGGGACATGTCAAGAGACACTGTTTTACGAACCCAAAGCATTTAACAGAGGGTTATAAATAAACTTTGCTGAGATGCTTCAGTTAATATCTGCAAACAGGTTTTGCTTTTAAGTCACTAAAAGTGTCAGCCTCTGACGCTTTCCTGCTCAAGATGCCATGAGAGAAAACAGTTTCACGGGGCCTCTTCCAGTTCACACTAGGGTGTTAAGACATCCAAATTAATTCCTGAGGTCATTTGGACCTACAAGAACAATCGTTTGTCTCGTCTTTGACACAAAGACTGAAGTTTGGTGTAGAGGACTGGAGACACATTCCTAGTAAGAATTTGAGAAGGGCCCACAAGATTAAATGATGATCCTCATTCTGAAATTTAATCCTTTGTCTACCTCTGTCTCTCTTTCTCTTTGTTGTCTCAGTCCACACATACACTGACAAACAAACACATGTTCTCCCTCCTCATGTCCTCTTCCCCCTGCTGAGATGACAGAGGCAGGACATGTTGTAAACTCATTCTACATTCCAGCATTTAACATGACCACTTGGACAAAATTGTGAACTAAGGTAAACCTAGTTCCCTAATCTTTCTCCGAGTAGGTCAAAATGTGTCTCTTTGCTTTGATGAATGAGTAGGACCAGTGCCCATTCTTTTATCATTTAATTTGAATGAGTTAGGTAAAAACATGTTTTATTCCCTTTTTGTGATGGAGCCATACTGCCATTTAGTGGCCTTAGTTATCAGTAATCTCCTAACCAACTTTATAGTTATATCTTATTTTGCATTAATTGTATAATGTTAGAAGGTAATCCTGTTTCTAAGTAATTACCAAGTTCGTTAGAATCCATGGGATAATTTTATGTTATGTGTGGTCATTTAACAGAATTGAGCCAAGGATCTTCAGAGTAATGTGTTACGTTATAAATTGCCTTTAGGTCCCCTAACATGTATTTGAAATTACTGTGACATTACTGTTACCCACACAGCGGGTTAGATCACGTATTTCGTCATAAAGTACAGAGAAAAAAATGTCTAGAAACGAATGCCGAATGTGCGATTGCTTGGCGCGAAAGTTCGCTAAACCCGCCTTCCATTAGCACCCCAAATTCAGAGAGTCAAACTGAGTGACCTCTCAGCTCAGAGCTTGTTTTTTTTTTTTTTTCTTTGCTTTTTTGCTTCTTTCTACTTTCCCTTTCACGGCGGCGCTTCTTATGTATCCGTGCTTGCACCTTTTTCTTTTCTTCAGTTTTAAAAGCGAAGCCGCAACAGCTCACCAGAGCTTTGCTGAACTTTAATTTTTGAAGCCATTTTCTTTTTAAATCTCTCTGACACTTTTCTTTATACCAGTTTTTGGTCAGTAAAGAAACTTTTGCAATTCGTTTTAAGTAAACTCAAATTAATAATTTAAAGTGACTTTGTCAGACCAGCGGGACTACTTCTGATTATTTCGTGCAAGTTTTAATTAAGAAGGACACTCCGCAATTCGCTGTCAACTCTGCCACGGATCTAGAAGCAACACCTGCTGCACAAACTATCAGCATCCATTGCCTGCCCTTAAAGACTTTGTTTAAAGACTTTTACCGGTTCGCCAAGGCGGACACCGAGGCCAGTAAAAGACTGCTGCACACCGACTCCACCTGCCCGGCCGCCGCCGCTGCTTTTCAGCGGGTCACCTCGTCTGGAAGACGCGCAGCAGCTCTCCACTGGAGTGAAGCGACGACCTGGACCTCCCCGGAGAAGTCTAATCATGTCGGCAAAAGTAGGCAGAATAACATTTTCTAGTGATATAGCGAAGCTTTAATGCCAGATTTCTAAATTCTAATTTACTGTTCAGTGCGCATCCACGCTTTAGACGGTCACGTATTTCTACCCACTATCATCCATAATTAATCATTTACATCACCTGAACATACATCACTTAGGTTCCCTTTCATTTGTTCACTGTCCTTTACATGCATACTACTTCCTCTACTTATCATTTTATTAGCCTAAATAAATTATTTCATTTACCGCCAAGTTGTTGTCTGTGGATATTGTTACATGAGAGAAACAAAATCAATGTATACAGGATAAACGGTACAGATTGTGAGATTGATTAATGATGACGTTTTGAAACTATCCTAATTTATAATATAATTCTCTACGAAATGGAGAGTGGTGCCTCTTTTACTTTTGTCATGGACCTGCTGTCTTTTCCTCCTACCTGCTGCCAGTACTTTTCCACACACCCTTCCTCTGCATTATGCATGTCTTTCCAGCGTTTCTCCGTCAGATCACCCGTTGCCGACTCTGCCTGTTCCTGACCTGCTCTCCTCGCCTGACTCCCCCCGGACCTACCTGCTCTTTGTCCTCGACCACGTATCCAGTTTCGGCATTCCGGAAAACTGACGGCTCTACTGGTAAAGACTCCTTCGCTCAGCTAAGACGATCCTCCTGCCTGATCCCTGTCGGTACTGTTGCTCCCGCGGATGGACTTCCTGGTTACCAAACCCCTGCTTGTCCCAGACCATCCCTCTGCTCGATCCCAGTCGGCGTTCCAGCACGTGGAGACGGCTCGTGGAGCTACGGGGTTTCCTCCCCGCAAGCCACTGAGGGTACAAGCTTCGTTTCTTCGCCTCGTGTGAAACCCAGAGACACTGCCAGGGCTCCCTGCTCGAAGAACGAACTCTTTGTCTGTAAGCTGAGCCATATCTGTGTTAGCTAACCTCCAACGCGGCAGAGGCGCGTCAGTCTGCATCAGCCCTGGAACGGGCGCTAACCCTGTTAGCCAACCAGGTTCAACAGATGGCTACATCGCTGACTCAGCACGCCGCTCCTGCTCCTTCTCCGACTCCCTCCGCCAGCATGGCATCAGAACCGCGTGTGGGAGCGCCAGAACGCTATGCCGGGGATCCGGAGGGGTGCAATCCATTTCTCACCAACTGCTCGATCCTGTTTGCCCTGCAGCCTCGCACATTCGCCACGGAGGGGGCTCGGGTCGCCTTCGCCATAAATCACCTCATGGGCAGAGCACGCCTGTGGGGGACGGCGGAGTGGGAGAGGGGCACGCCAGCCTGTGCGTCGTTTCAAGCATTTTCCGAGGAGCTTCGCAAGGTGTTTGGTCCCGTCTCCTTGGGTCCCGACGCTACTAGGGGCCTGTTGAACCAACGGCAGGGGGACAGGACAGTGGCAGATTACGCCATCGAATTCAGAACTCAAGCTCGACAGAGCGATTGGAATTCGGTCGCCCAGTGTGACGCTTTCCTCAACGGTCTAGCCCCATATATAAAAGACGAACTGGTGTCGTTTGATCTGCCTCATTCCCTGGACGGACTCATTGAGATTACCACGAGGCTAGATAAACGCATTCAGGCGAGGAAAAAGGAGCGACGCCAGGAGGAGGGGGCTCATCATGTTCCGGTTCGTCAGCCAGGATCTCCAATGATTCCCGGGTCACCTCCAGTGTCAGCTCCAGGGGGTCCAGAGCCCATGCAGGTGGGTCAGACCCGGCTGTCTTCGGAGGAACGGGAGAGACGCCGACGAGGAAATCTCTGTCTTTATTGTGGTCAGGCCGGCCATTTTGTCACCAAATGCCCGGTAAAAGGCAGGGCTCAGCAGTCGAGAGGGGCATCCTGCTGAGCCGATCCCAGAACTCTGTCCCTAGTCCTCGTCCGCTGTTCCACGTCCAGCGCCTGGTTAAAGAGGGGTCCCACACCCTCGCCACCTTCGTTGACTCCGGGGCCGACGTCAACCTCATTGACCAAGAACTCGCCCGTCAGCTGGGGATTGAGCAGGTTCCCCTTCCACGTCCCGTTCCGGCACATGCACTAGATGGACATCTTCTGGGAACGGTCATTCATCAGACCGTTCCTGTCTCCATGCTCCTGGCAGGAGAACATCGTGAGACCATCCAGTTTCACGTTATGGATTCTCCCAAAGTTCCTCTGATTCTTGGATATCCATGGCTGAGGCGCCATAATCCACATATAGACTGGGCCACGGGTTCGATTCTGTCATGGAGTGATAGCCTTAGTGCTGCTTTCTCCATGCTTTTGGAATCAGTTGGCTACAGTCAGTGTGTACATAAACCCACCCACCGCTACAACCACATCCTAGATCTTGTCCTTGCACACGGCATCGATATTAAAAAATTAATTAGTCTTTTCTGAGATTCCCACTCTGTCAGATCATTATTTAATAACTTTAAAATTTTTATTACTTGATTACACAGCTCTGACAAGACTGAACTAGGAGATGAACCCAAATGTACTACGCACGAGATCAAAGTATCAAAACGCGACGGTGGGAACCAAGGGACTCTCCTTGACAGGTTTCACCCAGCTGACGTGAAAGGCGAGGCAGACGCAGACGAACAGATGAGGGACCGATGACCTTAGACACCGGAAAAGGACCCACAAACCGTGGACCCACAAACCGTGTAGCAACAAGAACAAACAAGCGTTTTTCTGGACATCCACTAGGTGCAGGGTTCTCATCATTAGCTTGCTTCACCTCAGATTCTATTTGCCAAGTCAACACTCCTACCACACAATGAAGTGGTAGGATGGGCTCAGGTTTCTTGGCAGTGGGCTCGGAGTCAAACAGACGTGACAAGGCGTCCGGCTTGGTGTTCTGCGACGCCAACCTGTTAGAAAAGACAAAATTACAGCGGTTAAAAAACAGTGTCCACCTGGCTTAATCTTTTGGCCCCACGAATATATTCCAAGTTTTTAAGATCAGTCCACACAATGAAGGGATGCTCAGCACCCTCTAGCCAATGTCTCCATTCTTCCAGGGCCACCTTGACTGCCAACAACTCACGTTTTCCCAAGTTGTAGTTTCTCTCTGCCGGCGAAAGCGTCCGGGAAAGGAAGGCACAAGGGTGGAGTTTGTTGTCCTGTGAACCGCTTCCACCCCTTCGTTGGAGAGATCCACCTCCACCACGAACTACTGGTAGGAGTAGGGAACTGTGAGGATGGACGTGTCGTGAAATGGTCCTTGAGGTGCTGGAAAGCGTCCTCAGCTTGAGAGGTCCACTGGAAGGGAGTCTGTGGAGATGTGAGGGCATGGAGGAGACCAGCTGTGGCGCTGAAGTTCCTGATAAACCGCCTGTAGAAGTTAGCAAATTCTAAAAATTGCTGAACCTTCTTGTGGCTATCAGGTGTGGGCCACTGAGCCACAGCACTAACTTTAGCCGGGTCCATCTGTATCTTTCCAGGGGCTATGGCAAAGCCCAGAAAAGATACGGTGTCGGCATGAATCAGACTCTTTTCCGCTTTAACATACAGTTGATTCTCCAGTAATCTCTGGAGAACCTAGCGAACATGGCTCACATGGGAGTCTGGATCAGAGAAGAAATTCAGAATGTCATCCAAATACACATAGACAAAATGGTTCAGAAAGTCTCTGAGTACATCATTAATCATGGCTTGAAAGACAGCAGGAACGTTAGTCAACCCAAAAGGCATGACGAGGTATTCGTAGTAGCAACTAGGAGTGTTGAAACCCGTCTTCCATTCATCCACCTCTTGGATGTGAATTGGTAAGCATTTCTAAAGTCTAACTTGGTGAAAATTTTTGCCTGCTGAAGTTGATCAAAAGCTGATGACATGAGTGGCAAGGGGTAACTACATTGAGTAGTCAATGCATGGCCCGAGGGACCCGTCCTTCTTTCCCACAAAGAAAAAGCCTGTCCCTGCAGGAGATGAGAAAGGGCGGATAAGTCCCGCTTTCAGGGAGGAGTCAATATAGTCAGTCATGGCCTGTTTTTCAGGGCCTGAGATCGAATACAATCTACCCTTGGGTATAGGGGCCCCTGGGATCAAATCAATGACGCAATTGTAAGGTCTGTGTGGGGGAAGGGATGTGGCCTTACTTTTGCTGAAAACCTCATCCAGATCATGGTAGCAGCTAGGAACTTAAGTCAGGTCAGGGGTTGTAATATCTGTGTCGGGAGTGACAGAAACAGTATTACAAGCAATTTTCATACAGGTCTCTTGGTTGATCACAAAACACCGGTTCATACACCCTTCTGCCCAGCTCAATACCCTCCCATTTTCCCAGTCAATGTGTGGATTATGTTCTCTCAACCACGGATAGCCAAAAATGAGAGAATGCAAGGAGGAATGATACAAATAAAAACACATGAGTTCAATGGTTATCAACCAGCACTTCCACTGGTTCTGTTTTGTGTGTCACTTTAAACATGAGTTTTCCCATTGAGAGCATTGGCCTCTAAAGGCTTGATTGGCAGTTCAGTTTTTACATCAAGTCTTTTGGCCAAGTCCCAGTCCATGAAGCTCTCATCAGCTCCTGAATCAATAAGGAGCCCAAGTGAAATAACAGTGTCATGATGCTTTACCTAGATCTGGGTTGGTGATCGGGGAGGAAAATCTGTGGAAGAGAGACGACTCACCAGTACCCTACCATTTACTGGTGAGTCTGCCCTTTTACTGGACAGGCAGCAAGAAGGTCTCCATGTTGTCCACAGTAGAAACATCTCCCCTCCTGCAAGCGCCGACGACACTCCTCTGGGTTCACCTTGGCTCGTCCCATCTGCATGGGCTCTCTCTCACCCTCCGGGGAAACCGCACTCCAAGGAGCCGGCAACAGAACGTGCAAGACACTCAAACAAAAACAAGGTACTTGACCTGATCAATAAGAAGGAGCGAGCAACAAACAAAACGTGACTTGAGCATGGAAATGGCGCTGGTTCTCTGACTGACAAGACAAGACGAACTGGCACAGGACAAAGGGAGACGCTGACTAAATATACACAAGGTAAGGGGAAACAGGTGGTGACAATCAGGGCGGGGCCATCAATCACACCACCGAGAAAACACACAAAGGGAGGAAGAAAGTGACCTGGAGGAGAGGAGAGTTGGATTTCAAAATAAAACAGGAAATCACAAGACAACATAGACACAAGACAAAAAGCACACCAACATAACTTCCTTGACATGACAGCCTCTCAGCAAGAGTTACTATACTAGACGTCTGTCTGATGGTGCAGTAGCTAAATTTAAGAGAAAACACACAAAGGGAGGAAGAAAGTGACCTGGAGGAGAGGAGAGTTGGATTTCAAAATAAAACAGGAAATCACAAGACAACATAGACACAAGACAAAAAGCACACCAACATAACTTCCTTGACATGACAGCCTCTCAGCAAGAGTTACTATACTAGACGTCTGTCTGATGGTGCAGTAGCTAAATTTAAGAGAAAACACACAAAGGGAGGAAGAAAGTGACCTGGAGGAGAGGAGAGTTGGATTTCAAAATAAAACAGGAAATCACAAGACAACATAGACACAAGACAAAAAGCACATCAACATAACTTCCTTGACATGACAGCCTCTCAGCAAGAGTTACTATACTAGACGTCTGTCTGATGGTGCAGTAACTAAATTTAAGGAATTGATTAATTCTGCATGGACCTCATTACCATGTCTCACAGTGACTGAGAATGCATTTACTAACTAAAGTCATTCTCAAATTGATTGTCTCATTGATAGTGCTACTGGCTCACTGCAATCACTTCTCGACTCTGTTGCACTTTTAAAGAGGAAAATAATGAAACAAAGAAACCCTCAGATCCGCAAATTGAAACAAACTTCGCGAAAATTTGAAAGAAATTGGCATTCAACCAACCTGCAAGAGTCCAGTTTAGTCTGGAAGGACAGTCTTAAAATGTATAGAAAGGCCCTCCGCCACGCCAGAGCAAACTATTACTCATCATTAATTGAGGAAAATAAAACAATCCCAGGTTTCTTTTCAACATCGTAGCTAGGCTGACTCAGAGTCACAGCTCTGTAGAACCTTGTATTCCTTTGGCCCTCAGCAGTGATGACTTTATGAGTTTCTTTATTGGTAAAATAATAATTATTATAATAACTAACGAATAACTATTTGAGATAAAATCCATCACCTCTTGCCCTTAACTGACCTTACCTCAAACACAGGTAGGTTGGATAAGGCAACATGGCCTTGAATTTATTTGGACCGTTTTTCCCCCATTGATCTTCACCAACTCTTATTTGATCTCTGTATCCATGCCATCAACATGTCTGTTAGACCCCATACCAGCTAGGCTACTTTTTTAGCTAACTATAGATCGATATCGGTCAGGGGGGTGGCCGGGACGCCAACCAGGCGGGCTGGGCAGTTTACAGGAGTGACCAGGAGGCCGCAGGAGCAGGAGCTGGGGCCCAGCTGGAGCGGATGGTGACTGTGGCCCAGCCAGAGCGGGGACAGGAGACAGGTCTAGAATTGGACCCAGTGCTGGCTGTGGCATTGACCCAGCTGAAAGGCGAGGAGCAGGAAGGTGAGAAGCAGGAAAGCGAGGAGCGGGCTGCAGTGTCGACCCAGCCAAAAAGCATGGAACTGGCTAATTAAGACAAGGACACACAACTGGGTAGGTGTGACTGGGAACACTAGGGTGGAGCTGACAAGACATGAACAGAAACAGGTGTGCAGGGGAGACTGACAGGGGAAAAAGACACAGACACACAGACTGACATGCAGACACAGGGATGGAGCACAGATGACACATAAAGAATAAAATTCAAAACAGAGCAGGGAACCCAAAAATCAAAGTCCAAAGAATATGAAAATCCATCAAACCATAACAATTGTTCCCAGTTTGTCCACAATAATGATCAACCCTCATTGTATACTAGAAACTCATTTTCTAAAGAAAATGTTCCTTTAAACAGGAACCAAGAAAAGGGACCATATTTCTCCTGTTTTATCTTCTTTGCACTGGCTCCCTGTAAAATCTAAGACTGAATTTAAAATCCTCCTCCTTACTTGCAAAACTCTAAATGGTCAGGCTCCATCCCATCTGTCACAGCTCATAGTTCCATACCAACCCTCAAGATCACTGTGCTCTGAAAACACAGGGTTACTTGTGGTTCTCAAAAGGTAGGATAGGAGCCAGAGCCTTCAGCTACCATGCTCCTCTTTTATGGAACCATTTTCCAGTTTCGGTCAAGGAGGCAGACACCGTTTCCACTTTTAAGGATAGACTTCAGACCTTCCTCTTTGATAAAGCTAATAATAAGTGCTGGCTCAGGTTGTCTGGACCAGCCCCTAGTTAGACTGACATAGGTCTATGATACACTGAGCTCCTTTTTCCTTCTCTCCTCTACTAACTCTGTTGCCTCTCTAGAGCATTCCTGCTCTCTTGTTGCCTAGTTTTCCTGGATCCTGGCTGCAGTCTTGCTGGTGCTGTGACACTGCCTTTGGTCATGCTCGTGTTGTGGCTGCACTGATACCGTAACCCCAGCTCACCCTGATCCTGGTCTCGGTTTTGCCATTGTTGTGGTTCTGTCTGAAGCTACGCCTGTGTTGTGGGTCCTGGTTGTTCTGATGCCATGATTGTGCTTGACGCAACCTTTTACTGCCGTTATTATTTAATTTTTTCAATCTTATACATGTTTTAAATGGTCATTCACAGTGTACAAGGACAAAGCAAGATTTCACATCAATTGTGTGTAAATAGCACATACTCTCTGGACTGTATTATATTATGTCCATGACCCACACATTAAACTCCAACACCTTGTTTATCTCATCTGACAGCTCAAACACACAGCCATAGGTATAGGCCACAGGTCTTCTCTGAAAACCTTGAATCTGGGTAAAGTCAATGATGATGTTCTTTCCAAGAAATAGATCTGATCCTGTGCCGAACCTGAGGAACAAATGCATATCAGCATTCCTCAAGAATGTGGTTAGGTACTTCTGAATGTCCTTCTGATGGACATTCATTGTCTCCGGGAAGGTGATGGACTTCACAACCTTTCTCACAGTTGTTTGCAGGGTTTCATATGCTGTTGTGAGGTCCTGGACCTGAAGGCTGTGCTTGGTGGAGCTAAGTATTTTTGACCATTGTTCAATGATGTAGGCAGACTCTTGGATAAGCATTTTATGGGTAAGCTCCAAGAGGATTTCACTGGCGTTGCTGGCTGTTGGTATTGTACTGCAGCTGTGGTTATCAAGGATCTCAATTAATTATTCTTTGTCGATGCTGTTAAAATGTGCTAGCCATGATTAAATGATGCTCTGATTCAGGCACATATTTGAAGAAATTCTCCATGAGATCGCTCTTCTCATATCCCAAGGCAGCCTGCTCTAATATGACAGGTGCGATCTTCACAGGAAGACATTTCTCCCTCTCCCATCCAAAAGCTAATATTCGGCCGACACTCTCCCACTGCTGCTGTCCAAAATCATGCCTTAAGAGAGGCACTTTAAAAGCATTCCCCACTGTGCATTGATCATAATATTCATTCCAGAATTCTGAGAGACAGTCTCTTACAAGTCCTCCATCACCGAGCCCTTTAAGATAGAGTCGCGTAATCTCTGTTTGCTTCAATGGACCGTTTTTTTTTTTCGAAGATGGCAGATCATGGAGAGCCTCAATAGTTTCCTGGAAGTAGCATTAATTGCTAGCTGCACAATGGAGTTACAGCAGGAAGACAATTTGTGATGGGCTTTAACAGGGTAAGAGGTCTAAAGAATTGTTTTTCAAGTTGGATCCAAACCTACCCTGTGATTGAGTGGACTGTTGTTTTTTTCTTGGTGGTCAAATAAAACCTAAGAGGAGGGAGTTTTGTTTCAGTTGTGATGTCCCTTGCTGTTTCTTAGCCCTGCCTACAGGGTCTACTAGTAACTTCTCTTATGAGTAGTTAATCAGTGCTTTCTTGGAGCACCTGGTCCCAGTACTCCAGTTTAAAAGCTGAGTTAACAATTGTCTCTCTCTCTTCTCCAGCAGGCACCCCTCCCTGGTAATGTGGCCCTTCTGTTGCTTTTCGGTTCTGTTCATATAATTTGCATCCTACACATCGCATAACCACTAACACAACACATCTTAAATTCCTGATCTACTGATAATCACATCCCATTCAGTTTGTGTTTGATTATGTTATATTTCAACTTAATTTGTTAAATAAATTGCTTTGATTACTACGTTGTTGGTTTTTTTTTGTACTTTATTTTTATAAAAGGGAACATAGACAACATACAGAAGAGCATAGAACGAACATTTGGTCACCTATACATTCATTCAAACATTATACTGATGGGGTTACAAATACATGATGGCTCTGCTGGAGGTGTGGGCTGTAACCAGCTCCGAGTTATGGTTTTTTTACTGGCTGCTAATAAAATTTTCAAAAGATATTTGTCTTGTCCCGGTATATGGGGTGCAATATTCCCCAAGTACATTATGGAGAAAGAGCTGTTGAATTCATCTCCAAAAATATTTTGTATTACTTGTGTAATCTTTTGCCAATATGGCTGAATAGCTGGGCAGCTCCAAAATATGTGAAAATGGTCTGCTAGCTGTTCACCACAGTTCCTCCAACACAGTCCCCTGGCTGTCTCCCCTGTCTGTACATATTTTAACTTAGGGGTTATAAAATATCTAACCAGATTCCGCCAGCAGAAATCTCTCCAGAGACCAGAACTAGTTTAAGTTGACTGCACAGAACAAATATTCAACCAATCTTCTTCTGTGATGACAGTTTGAGATTCTTTCTCCCATTTTAATCTAACCTTATCTGTTGAGTGTTTCTTAATAAATTGAATATGGGAGTACAATTTTGAAACAAGTTTCCTATTGTCCTTGTTTTTATACATGTCAGTAAATATGTCAATTAAGTTGGTCTCACGTTCCTCTAGTGATTTTATCTGATCGTTATAATAAGATCTAATTTGGAGATACCTAAAGAAGTCAATTTTTTCTAGCCCATATGTGTCTGAAATTTTCTGAAAACTGTCAAATTCTCCCTTGGATATAATTGAGCAGTAAGAAGTGATTCCCCTGCTATACCAATGTTTAAACCTCCCGTCAATCCCTGCAGGCTTAAATTCAGGGTCAAAGGCAACCCATCTCAGTACCCTAGACTGTCGTTCAAGTGATGGTGACTTACATTCATTAAACCAAATACGAAGGCAGACTTTAGACCATTGGTTCAGGTTGCTATAATGCTGCTCATACAGTGTTTTACTGCCCAATATAGATTGTAACGGTATGTCTAATTGTGAGATTTCCAAGTCCTTCCATTTTGCTGTATAATTTGGGTTGCAGCAGCATGCAAGTGGTCTTAATTGTGCTGCTTTATAATAGTCAGTCAAACATGGTAGTGATCTGCCCCCTTTCTCTTTAGCCAGTTGCAGTGTTTTGAATTGGATCCTTGGTCTTCTACCCGCCCATATGAATCTTGAGATCCACTTATCCCATTTGTTAAATTGCGATTGTGTGATCATTACCGGCAGGGATTGAAAGAGATACAAAAATCGGGAAAGTAGATTCATCTTTATTGTTTCTATCCTATTGTGCATATCTAGGGGCAGTTGAGACCATCTGCCGATATCTGATTTGATGTTTTTACTTATGGGGCCAAAATTACTTTCATATATTTTCGATAGATCTTTAGGTATTCGAATTCCCAGATATTTAATCTCCTTTGAGCTCCATTTAAAATCGAATCTATTCAGCATGTCTTTTTGAGGGGAGTAAGAATAGCTTAAAATTTGGGTTTTTTGCACATTTACTTTATATCCAGAATAGGTTCCAAATTCTTTTAGTGTAGACATTAGCCTAGGGATGCTAATCTCTGGCGCTGTTATAAGTAATAGAACGTCGTCCGCGTACAGACAAATTTTTTGCTCCATCCTTCTGACCATTATTCCTTTTATTACCAGGTCATCCCTAATTGACTGTGCTAAGGGTTCGATAAACAGGGCGAAGAGAGCTGGGCTGAGAGGGCAACCTTGACGGCAGCCTCGCTCCAGCTCAATAGCCTGGGAATGATGTCCATTAATTTTTATCCTGGCATTTGGGGAAGAATATAGGGTTTTAAAGCACCTAATAGAGTCGTCATTAAATCCAAATCTTCTCAGCGTCAAATATAGGTACTCCCAGCGAACCGAGTCAAACGCCTTTTCGGCATCTAGACTGAGTACTACAGCTTGTATTTTCCTTTTAGTCACATGATCAAGTATATGCAGTACCCGTCTAATATTGTCTTGCGTCTGCCTCTCACAAATGAAGCCTGTTTAATCTGGGTCCACTAGTTCTGGTATCATATGTTCTAATCTTTTAGACAGTATTGACGCATACAACTTATAATCAATATTCAGTACAGAGATTGGCCTATATGCACTACACTCTTTTTTATCCTTACCTTCCTTATGAATAACTGAAATGATTGCTTCCCTCCAAGTTCTTGGTGGATCATCTTCTTTAAGTGTGTGGTTAAAGCAATCCAAAAGTATAGGTACTATTTGTTCTTTAAAGGTCTTGTACCATTCAGCCGGAAAGCCGTCTGTTCCCGGTGCTTTATTGGCCTTCAGCCTAGAGACTGCCTTTTCTATTTCTTCTTTTGTAATATCTGCCACTAGGGCTTTATTCTGTTCTTCACCTATGGAGGGTAAGTCTAATGATTCCAGAAATGTATTTATTTCCTGAGGGCTGGTTGTATTTGGTTCCCTATATAATTCTCTGTAGTAATTGTCAAAGATGTCGTGTATGTCCTCTAATTTATGGTGTGTTTTTTTAGTTCTAGGGTCTCTAATTTCAAATATGGAACTCTCTGCCTTTTGCTTCCTTAGCCTCCATGACAGGAGTTTTAAGGCCCTAGGGCCGCTCTCATAATATCTCTGCTTAACAAACTTGGTGTTTTTCTCTAGTTCCTCCTCATAGAGTCCATTTAATTCCTTTTTAACTATATTAATTTTATTTAGGATGTGGGGATCTTTCCCTTCTACATGTTCGCTCTCTAACATTCTAAGTTTTTCTTGTAAATCAAACAGTTTTTTACTTATTTCCTTTTTCTTATGTGATGTGTAGGCAATAAGCTTTCCTCTAATTACTGATTTGGCTGCATCCCATAAAACATTTGGCAATACTTCCCCGTTACTGTTGTTATCCATGTAATCTTTAAATTCCTTCTGTACATAATTCTTGCATGCGTTATCATTTAAGATACTTGTGTTAAGTCGCCAGATTGTGTTTTTCTTTTTGTTGTCAAGGTGCAGTGATAGGTAAACAGGCGAGTGGTCAGAGACGTCGCGAATACCTATACTACAATCCCTAAGTCTATGCCTGTCCGAATTATTGATAAAGAAATAGTCAATTCTTGATTGCACTCTGTGTCTTCCTGAGTAAAATGTATATTGTCTAGTCGATGGATGGAGCTCCCTCCATGCGTCGACCAACCCGAGCTCTGTCAGTCTTGATTATTCTAGCGTTAGGAGTGGATCTCTTTGATGTGTTAGAGGAGTCTAGCTTACATTGTAATTGGGTATTCCAGTCTCCTCCACATATTAAAACTCCTGTGGCTTCAGTGGCAATCAAATCAAAAATTTCTTTAATACAAGAGGTTTCTTGGCCAGGTGGTATATACACATTTACTAGTGTAACTTCTTTCTGTTCAAGGTACCCCTTAACAATTACATACCGACCCTCTTTGTCACAGAGTTCAGAAACCACTTGAAAGTTCACTCTATTAGGGATCAGAATTGCTACCCCTCTCTTTTTCCCATTCTTATAGGATGAGTAGAATGTATTTTTAAAGCCGTATTTTTTTAGCTTTTCATGTTCGGACTGGTTGAGATGAGTCTCCTGCAAGAATATCACATGCAGTTTCTCCCTCTTCATCTTTGCAATAACCTTGCCCCTCTTGACCGGATTGTGTAGACCATTTACATTAAGGGTAACCACCCTATATTCCTGACATTGCATTTAATCCCACAATTGACACAGGAAAGTGAATGACATGCTTTTGGTGACCGAACTTGAACTGATTTTGAACTGTAGAAACCCTAACCCTAACTAAAAATATTGAATAAAAAAAAAAAAAAAGAAAAAGAAAAAAGAAAGAAAAGAAGAAAAAAAACTCAGGTAGACCTCCAATTTGAAGTAACACAATACTTCTTAAGGTGGGGGGGGAGTAGTCTAGCGAGCCACCAGAGCCCCTCCTCAGCGCAACTTGTAATTTGTGCACTAAATTCGTCAGAGTCCAATCTCTTTCCCGTATATGTTGGTCCATTATAATCAAACTATGAGTTAAAGGGAATCTCACACAGCAATAAATCAAAAACTGAAATTAAGAGCTGGTAGCTGTGTATTAAACAAATGAGAGGTATAAACAAAAATAGGTAAGGTTCAGGCTTAATGGGGTGGGGGTGGGGGGGGGCAGCTACAAAACAAACAACAGGTGCTGTATAGTTTTTGCTCCCATCAACAATGACATTACTCCTCCGTTCTGCAACCCCAGTGTCACTAACGCCCCCCACCCCCTCCTCTCAATCAAGTCTCTATGTTTACATTAGACAGTCTGTTACCTCCCGTTTCCGTAATCACCACCATCAGGTCCGCTGAAAACTTCGCAGCCTTTCCTTAATCCTCTCATGGTGGGACTGGGTGCTGACTGTCTTCACTGCACGCTGCCAGGTATTTTTCGGTGTTTTCTCCGTGAGCCCGGAATCAGCCGTGTTCTCTCGCCCCAGAGAGATGCCCCTCTTCTTCAGATCCTCCGCCGCTGCACTCTCGTACGTTACCGGTCCGGTGTCGAGGAAGACTCGTAGCTTGGCTGGCGGTGGTGTCTGATACCGTATCCCCTTCTCTCTCAGAAGTCTCCTAATCTGTGCATACGCCTTTCTTTTTGCCAGCGTTTCTGCGGGGTAGTCATGGTCGAAATAAATCCTCCTGTCGCCATAGTAGATCTCTTTCTTCTTCCATGCAGAATGCAGCACCAACTCTTTGGTTTTAAACTCCTGGAAGTAAACAAGTATCGACCTGGGTTGTGCCTCTTTTGGGGGTCTAGGGCCAAGTGCTCTGTGGCACCGTTGTATGCCGAGCTCGACTCCCGCGGGGGGCTGCAGCTCTTTTGTAATGATTTTGGCAATAAACTGTTGGATGTTATTTTCCTCAGCTCCCTCCGGGATGCCATAAATGCGTACATTATTACGCCTCGAGCGTGCTTCTAAGTCAGTTAACTTCAGTTGTAATCTTTCCTGGGTTTGCAATGACTGACTCAGCGCCTCTCTGAAGCCCACAGAGCACTCTTCAATGTCGGCTATACGGCCTTCTGCTTCGCATAGTCTTTTGGTTGTAGCTTTGAGGTCTGCCACTACTTCACTCAATTTGTGTTGAATTTCCTCCCTTATATCAGTTAGCTCCCTTCTCAGATCTTCTCTAATGCTGTCTCGAAAATTACCCAGCTCATACTTCACCTCCGAGACCATGGACTTTAAATCTGTACGTTTAGCAGCGACGTTAGCTTCCATATCCGCTGCTACTAGCTCAGTGCATTGTCCGCCATTACGGTCTCCCTGTTCCTCGTCCATGGCCTCTTCTTCAGACGCAAGTTTGTCGTCATTCTCCACTTTCTCGGGTTGTTTGCCCTTGCCCTTCTTGCGTTTTTCCCCCTCCATCGTTAATTAGTATAAAATTTAGCGAGTGTTTATATTTCAATTGGGGGATAAACTCCGACCAACCGGGAGGGATTATTTATGCAGCCATCCGCTTCGATTACTACGTTGTTTTGATGCGTCTCTCCACTTTGTCATGGCCCAAGAGCTGGGTTATGACACAGTGTACAGCTGTCCAACTGTGATGACATTGTCAACCGCAACCTCTTCATAGTTTCTGAAATCTAACTCAAAGTCTCCATTTGAAAAGAACAGGCCAGTTTCTTTTGGTGTCAAATGCTTTTTCTGAGCATTCTTTGAAATGTTAACTTTTCTTGTTTCCCCTCCTCGCTTGGTTCTTGTCTTCATAGCATTTATTTTGTGAGTCAGTTGGGAATGCTCCCATTGGTCTTTGCTACTGCCTTCTTAATTACAAGGTTTACTTATGGCCAACTTCATTTTAGGTGCTCTAAAAGCTTTGAATTGCAAGCGTTGTTGTGGCTATTTTCCTTCCGCCTACAAAATCCTAACACTGCCAGTTGATCACCATATGATGGCAAATAAGTCTTTAACTGTTCAACTGTCAACAGCTGTATGGTGCTGGCATCAATCTAAATATAAAAAATGGAACTGGTTAAAAAAGAGCAAGCCTGATGAGATAGCATTTAATTATCTATAGTTTAATGCAACAGCAATACAAAAAGTTAGGTAATGCCTTAGATACTGTAACAGCCAGCAACGTACTGTGTAATTATACTGCGGAGTTATGGTGTAATCTTTTGTACTAATCCTGTACCAAAACAGTACGTAATAATACATATATGTAGGTACTGGTGTGAGAAGTTTTGAAATAAGGGGGTAACAATTTGCGGTCTTACAAATAACTTGCATTGTAGTAACCACTACCACTGGGTATCTATTCTGTATTTACAGGTGTTAGTTCCCCTTTGTTGTATTAAGGTAACAGATAAATATGTGGTATGTGGGCTGCAATCCAAAGCACTGGTGGGTCCCATTTTGTTACATTTAACTATGGGATAATTACAGCATTACAGCGTTAGTTCCCCCATTGTTCCTCCAGATGGGTTGGAATCAAACCCAAATCACTGTGACAAACACTTCACTTTGGAGTGTGTGCACTTTCCCACGTAAGCTATCAGGACACTTTGAATAGCAGTCATGGTCACATCAAAGCACAAGCGAGTGTGGTTGTTTTAGAAATCAAACAGAGCTGGTAGGGTATAGTTACAACACAATATTAGTTTATTAAAAACTTGTCAGTTTACAGATAAAAGGAGTCACAAAGTGATGGGCATCGGAGAAATCCACCCACTTTACCACTCCTTGCCTATCTTATAGCCTATCCAGTCTTATCCTCTCTCTCTCTCTCTCTCTCTCTCTCTCTCTCTCTCCTAACAGGCCAGCAACCCCCTTCTTGCTTGCACAACAACCCTGACTTTTGCCATATCAGGCTCTCTCAGGCTAACTCAGTTTTAGGAAGCGTCTGGCACAATGTCCTATCACCACAACAGTCCGTTCTCTCCTGACAACACAAGTTGTTATTCACATTCCTTAGCTAGTTATTCCTACTGGTCACATAGAATTCAGAGAGGGTCTTTCCCTGTGTATGAGTTTTGGTTGTTCAGTTATGTATCTCAGTAGCCTATATCCCCTATGCTTTGGTAACTGATTAAGGAGACCATGCATTATCAAACATGGCATGGATTATATAGATTATAAATTACCCTGATATTTCCCATTTAAAATCTACCACACGAGTGATAACTTGGGCGGAAGAATTCTGTCCATCAATGGCATGTAGAGCCAGTAATGAGACAAGTATTCAATGGTTAAATTTGCTGGTGAGGTAAATGACAGCTGAGACTGCATTTAGCTACCTGGGGCTCGCGATTACAGAGCCTGGGTCTGTTGAATTACACTACGGTAATCCCGTTGCCTCTCGGGAGCATTCCTGCTCCCTTGTTTCCTAGTTTTCCTGGATCCTGGCCGTAACCTTGACTGTGCCAGACTGTGGTGATAGCTGTGCTGATGCTGTGACCCTGCCTTTGGTTGTGCTCGTGCTGTGGCTGTACTGATACTGTGCCCCTCGCTTGCCCTGATTGTGGTCTGGTCCTGGTTGCGCCGATGCTGTGATCTTGCCTTTGGACACCTCCCTTTCAACATATGTATGAGACTGTTATCATCTCCCTCAACATCATCATAGAGTGCAATTACTAATTTCACACCTACCATTATTGTAATATGACATGCATCTGTTTCTATTATTGCTGTGCCTCTCTTCCCCTCTCTCCCCCTCTCTCTTTCTCTTTCCTTTTTTGCCATGATTGTATTTCATTTGCTATTTACGACATCTATTGCTCGTCTGTCCGTCCTGGAAGAGGGATCCCTCATTATCCTCTACCGCTCTTCCTGAGGTTTCTTCCTTTTTTTTCCCCCGTTACAGGGGTTCTTTTTCGGGAGTTTTTCCTTGGGTGATGTGAGGGTCTAAGGGCAGAGGGATGTCGTACACTGTAAAGCCCTCTGAGGCAAACCATGTTTTGTGATAATGGGCTCTATAAACAAAACTGACTTGACTTGACTTGGCAACTAACAGGGCTTTAGATTACAGCTTGTATAGCCATATTTATCCTGCAGTTTAAACAAGGGGGAACTAAAATCTCTAATAATAGAATAGGTACCCAGTAATTAAAAAAATAAGTACAGTGTAAGTTCTTTGTAAAATCCTGAATTGTTAACCCTCATCTCACCTTGTTCCCCTGCAGTGCATGCCCTGACCAATTTGGCGCCCTGGGCAAGATTTTAGCTGGTGCCCCCCTTGCATCACAGTCAATTTCACAACCAATCTTCATACACTCATACAGAAACTGCATGCATGTCTTTGAGATTTTATTTTATTTTAGATAGAAAATAAAATACAAAATAAAAAAATGTATTAAAAACATAAATTAATGTCTTCACTGCTGTCAGCAAAATATGGCTCTTTTTACATACAAAATAAAAACAAGAAACAAGAAAACAAGTGGCATAAAATTAATTATAAATACACTATACAGAGGGTATTACACAAAATAAGATATTAAAGTAACCAGTGCAGACATAACAACACACAAGAACTATATTGCACAAGAACTATATTACAAAAAAAAATCACAGAAACCTCTGGTTTTGACCGGTTTACCTTGAGACAGAGGGAGGAGTCTCATTTAGACCAGACTAAGGCCTCAACTAGACCTCAATAAGCTCACCTCACCTTGCTACAGCCTTACTCCCCTTGCCTTTGTTGCAGCAAAATCATTTATAATATCATCATATGACAGCTGTTTTGAGACCATATGATTTATGCTGATTATGGAAAGTCCACTGAGGCATTCTTGTAACATAGATCTCAGGTAAGTTTTAATGAGTTTGAGCTTAGAGAAGCTTCTTTTAGCAGCAGCCACTGTAGAGGTGGAGATTCTCAGAGCAACTCACATGTTGGGATAAATTTCTGACAGTTTCTTCTCATGCAGGGAAGTCAAGAGTTCCATGGCTGCAATGTTCTTTGATGGCAAAGGTGGAAAGTTTTGCATTTCCACAGAAAGTTCCTTGCCATTATTGTCTGGCTGCCCATCATGGGTTGGAGCAGTGCTCAGGGTTTGACAGTGTTGTAGCACCACTTCTTTTCATATGTTGGGAAAGTTGACAAGTTGACACTAAGTTGTGGTTTCCATTTTTCGAAGTACATCATCAATAGTCTCATCTGGAGACTCATATCCAAAGTGCCTTTTTGTGGTTCTCAGCCGCTGTTGTTTGAGTTCACCCTCCACATTCATCTCGTCATACATCTCCTTTGCAGTAATCTGTGCATCGGAAAATCCAGTGTTTCTGTAGTGGGTGAGGGAACCTCTGGTTTACTTTAGCATATCTACTAGGGATCGACCGATATGGATTTTTCAGGGCCGATACCGATACCGATTATTAATAACCAAGCGAAACCGATAGCCGATATGTATAACCGATATTTATTTGCAGTAAAAATGAAAATTTTGGTGTCAAAATTTACAGAAACACACCTGGGATTAGAATGAATACAGTATACTGTTTGTTTACACTGAAAAAAATGGCCTTAACTTTTTGTAAAATAACATGAACACATAATCTTAATTGAAATGCCTATTAAAACAAAAAGTGCAGGGGCCTTCTAGTAGCATTTCCCAAAACTCAAATGAATAAATAAATAAATAAAATAGCTCCCTGAATTTTTGAAAAAAATCAACAAAATAAACTGAACTGTTCTCATAATTAATATAACATGAACAAATAATCTGAATTGAAATGCCATTTAATTATATTAAAACAAAGTGCAGGGGCCTTCTGGCAGCATTTCTTAAAACTCACTCAAATGAATAAATAAATAAATAAATAAATAAAATAGCTCCCTGAATTTTTGAAAAAATCAACAAAATAAACTGAACTGAACTGTTCTCAAATTTGGGATTGACTTAGTACTTCCAATCCAGTAGCACCAGATTGTGGTGCAGAAAGCAGAGCTGCTCAGCATGCTCTCCTGTTAGGCGGCTTCTCTTCTCATAAAGTGCAGAGACTTCACTGAACACTCGTTCACTTGGCACAGCGACCGGCAAAAAGATGAATATTTAACATCTATTCTGTGTGATCATTGTGTAGTGACAGCATGAGCGCTGAGGGAGAGGCGACTATAAACAAACAAGGACACGTTAGCGTGTGGTGTTAAACTTATAGGCTATAATCGCCTCGGGTGTTGTTTATTGACAAACCAGGAGCCGCCCCACGGGCTGAGACACGTTAGGAGATTAATTATTCGAACAAAGTAATGATAACCGTAAGTGTCTCCTATTATAATTGTGCGTCTGGCCCCAGCTCTAAAGCGGCTGGTCGTGTCAATTATAATGTAGCGGTGAGCCATCATTAAATAGCCTACCCCATGTTGAAGTTGTGAAAAGTTTAATCTCAACAGCCAAACTGCAGGTTTTCCTCCCTTTTTTTGTCGTGAGTGATGCTAGTCCTATCTTGCAAAGTCGTATGCTTGATGTGACTAGACAAGTAGGTTGGTGAAATGTCAACTCTGGGCCTGCATGTTATCACTAATATTGTAGCAACTCTGCTGCTATGTTAATGTTGGATGCTGTTACGTGCAGATGTTCTGTAAGTTCCTACCTCTCTTGTTACCTGAATGCATCTTGAGAGCTGAGTTAGGCATGTGAATGGCTGAGAGGAGAGAGGGGGCGGGGTAGGGGTGAGAAGGTGAAGAGTCTGGGTGTGTGAGGGAGAGCAAGTGTGAGGAGCCAGAGAGCAGCCAAGTTGATCCGTGTCTGTATTATTTTACTTTTGTTTTGTGCGTGGTTACGGCCTACAGTAACCAGTTCAGTAATAAAGTGGCGTACTGATAAACCGTCGCCTTTCTTTCCAACGTCTTGCCGGACGTTACATTGGTGTCAGAAGTAAAACACCGGACTTTATCTCCGTTAGCCGCGGCTAGCATTGAGCCGGCTAACTCTGCTCGACAGCCTGCAGGGACAATGGCAGCGCAAAGAGATGGAGCGGTGCTTCGCCGGAAAGTCAAGAAGGAGGCTATGGACAGTGAGTACGCTGGCACACTTGGACGTGAGAGTGACTTTGACCGTGCTGCAGAGCATGTGGTCCGGATGGCCAGGAGGCTAGCAGCTGACGCCGGCTTCGGCTCGTCGACCGCGGAGGAGCGCGCCGGCGCGGGAATACACGCCGGAAACGGCGCAGGGCCAGATGTAAACAAAGAGGGCGGCGCCCAGGTAACCAACCACATGTGAAGACACGAAATACTCCGGTAAGGCGGACTGGGAAGGCCTTTCATGCCCAATTTGAACTGTTAGCACGGGCTGCAGCCTGGTCAGAGGACACTAAAGCACTCCAGTTAGCCCTGTGCCTCACTGATGATGCCTTGGCATGCTTACTGCTGCTTAGCCCGGCTGAAAGGGATGATTATGGGGCTTTAGTTGGGGGCTCTACAGGCGGTTTGGACAGTACACAGCCTGGTGTCCTGCTTGGCGCAGAACTGAGCAGACAGAGACAACTGGGTGAGCCGCTCCGTGTGTTGGCTAATGACATTGAGACTCTGGCAAGGAAAGCATATGCCCACATGCCCACTGATGTGCAGAATGAGCTAGCCAGAGACCAGTTTATCGAGCCATATCCCGAGAGGCTGCGCCTGCAAGCACAACTGCGCACCCCCGCAGTCTGCAGGAGGCACTGGAGCTGGCTGTGGAGAGGGAGGCTGTAGGGGTTGCTGCTGGGAGTGATACTGGTGGGGGCGGGCCGGTTGTGAGAACTGTGGTGCCGGAAGGCCCGGGCCAGGAGAAGCCAGCCTGGGCTGCTGAATTGACAGAACTGATCAGAGCTGTGTCGCTGCAATCAACACGTGGCAACACCCGCCCTCGCCGGGGCCCCCCTGTGTGCTGGACATGTGGCCAGCCTGGCCACATCAGCGTACAGTGCCCTAAGCATGCTGGTGTTCAGGGAAACGCCTCGGGGCCTGCGTGAGGGGACGCCAGTAGGCCCCATCTACTGTGTCCCAACCTGCCCTGTTTCCAGTGGACGGAGCCCAACTGCACAGCCCGGGGAGGCGGGCTCCACTCCCCAGCAGCAGGCGACAAGCGCAGAGTCCATGAGGTGGTGGGCTGGACCCATGCAGGAGACTTTGCCATGTCCCCCATCACCCCTGGCGGGGCTCCATGCACAGCCCTGGTCGACACTGGCTCCACTGCAACACTGGTGAGACCTGACGTGGTGCCAGCAGGGACACAGTTGGAACCTACTGTGGTGAAGCTGCGAACAGTGACTGGTGAGTTAGCCCCATGCTTGGAAGAGGGGTAGTGACCATACAGGTGGGGGACTGGCAGTGAACTTTAAGGTGTGGGTTGCAGCAGTGCAGGACCCCTGCATATTGGGTCTGGACTTCCTGCGTGCCGCGCAGTGTGTGTTAGACCTGGGGAAGAACACACTGGCCTTTCCTGGGGGCCCCACAGTTGAAATGGTGCACCCCATACAGGCCTCAGGACCGCACCTGCCAAGTTTGAGAGCGACAGAGGAACATCATTGGTCACACCCCCCACCCCAAGCCGCCCCCCCTGCACCCCAGTTCCCCATCTCCCATCCCCCAGAGGTTGTACGCCCTCCTGCCCAGGACCAGCAACCCACAGTGGGGGCCGGCGACAGACTGGCAGTGGTGAGAGAGGTATGGAAACGCAGCTGCCACAACTTGGACCCTGCACAGCAGGAGGAGCTGTGGCAGGTGTTGCTGGAGTTTAAGGACATTTTCGCTGACAGAGGAGGAAGTGGGCCTGACTCACTTGGTGCAGCATGACATTGACACTGGGGATGCACGGCCCATTAAAACACGCCCCCGCCGCCTCCCTCTGGCACATCAGGCTGCCGCTGATAGTGCGATTGATGAGATGCTGAGGGCTGGCATCATCGAACCCTCTGACAGCCCTTGGGCCTCAGGGGTTGTGATGGTAAACAAGAAGAGGAGCCCAAAATGAGATTTTGTGTTGACTACAGACCACTGAACAAGCGTGACCAAGAAAGACTTCGTACCCGCTGCCCCGCATCGACGAGTCTCTGGACTTGGTTTCTGGCTCATCTTGGTTTTCCTCCTTAGACCTGCGCTGCGGATACTGGCAAGTGCCCCTCAGCCCTGAGGCCAGACCAAAGACTGCTTTCTGCACCGGCAGGGGGTTGTGGCAGTTTCAGTCCTCTGCTTTGGCCTGTGCAACGCCCCGGCCACGTTCGAAAGGTTGATGGAAAAGGTGCTGGCTGACATTCCCCGACAGGAATGTCTGGTCTATCTAGACGACATCCTGGTTCATGGGAGCTCCTTTGAGGCGGCTTTGGCGTCCTGCAGCGGACTCTACAGCAGATAGCGGCAGGTCTGAGCTCCACCCAGATAAGTGCTGCTTCATGAGAAGAGAGCTGGAGTTCTTGGGGCACAAGATCGGAGGCGAGGGCATCAGCACACTGGAGGAGAAAGTGCAGGCAGTGAAGGACTGGCCGAACCCCACCAACCTGAGAGAACTGAAGAGCTTCATTGGACTGGCGTCCTACTACAGGCGGTTTGTGCGCGGCTTCTCATGTATTGCACGCACTTTTTCCGGTTGCAGCAGAAAGACAGTGACTTTGCCTGGACTTCAGACTGTGAGAGCAGGCTTTCAGTTGTCTTAAGAAAGCCCTGACAGAGTCTCCCATCCTCACCCCCCCGGACCCCAACCTGCCGTTCATCCTGGACACAGATGCCAGCGACGTTGGGATGGGAGCAGTGTTGAGCCAGGTGGGGCCAGAGGGGGAGAAAGTGGTGGCGTACTTCAGCAGAACCTTCAATAAAGCGAAGCAGGCGCTACTGTGTGACGCGCAGAGAGCTCCTAGCCATTGTGAGAGCGATAAGCCATTTCAAGTATTACCTGTGCGGCCTGCCCTTCACTATCCGGACTGACCATGCAGCCCTCCAGTGGTTAATGTCTTTCAAGGAGCCGGAGGGGCAGATCGCACGCTAGCTGGAGGAACTGGCGCCATATGCCTTCAAAGTGGAGTACAGGGCTGGGCTTCGCCACGCCAATGCTGACGCCATGTCCGGGCGCCCCTGTGCTCCTGACGGCTGCCGATATGCGGAAAAAGGGAGGCCCGGGAGGAGGAGCTCCGCGCTGAGGAGGAGCGGGACCCCATGCACGGCGGAGATGGGCCAGCCTGCAGAGCAGCGCAGGTCGTCGACTCAGCTGAATGGAGAGTGCAACAGGAGCAGGGCGCTGACCTCCAACCAGTGCCACAGTGGGTGGAGTCTGGGCGAAAACCACAATGGGGCCGAGGTCGCTGGGTGCTCACCTGCCACTAAAGGACTGTTTGAAAAGTTTGCCGCACTCCGAGTGAAGGATGGAGTGCTCCAGAGAGCCTGGAAAGAGCCAGCTACAGGAGAGGATAAGTGGCAGGTGGTGGTCCCCAGGGCCCTAAAAGAAGCAGTGCTAAAAGCCTGTCACGGAACGACTGGAGCGGGACATTTGGAGTCTCCAAACCCTTCGTCGGCTTCCGGCAAAGTTTCTACTGGGGCAGCTCAAGAGAGATGTTGAGGACTTTGCCGCCCGCTGTGACCTCTACCTGGCGCACAAGGGTCCCCAGATCAGTCCAGCGCCCGGCTCCAGCAGCTGGCAGTAGGGGCCCCGATGGAGAGAGTAGCAGTGGACATAATGGGTCCGTTCCCACGCACAGACAAGGGGAACCGTTATGTTCTGGTCGGCATGGATTACTTTACAAAATGGCCTGAGGCGTACGCCATTCCAGACCAGGAGGCAGAGACTGTTGCTAACGTGCTGGTCGAGGGCATGTTTGCCAGGTTTGGGGCAGCTGAGACTATCCACAGTGACCAGGGAAGGAACTTTGAGTCGGCTGTTTTCTCGGCCATGTGTGAGCGCCTAGGAATGCAAAAAAATCGAACTACACCTTTGCACCCACAGGTGCGGACTTGTGTCGGCGGTTCAACAGAACCTTGGCAAAACAACTTGCCATCCTCACTGCGGAACACCAGCGTGATTGGGACATGCACCTCCCCCTCGTTTTGCTGGCCTACAGGTCCGCTGTGCAGGATTCCACGTCATGCACACCCGCTCTGCTTATGTTGGGACGAGAGCTGCGGACCCCGGCAGAAATGGCGTTTGGGAAACCCCCAGAGCGCACCGACAGTTCCGCCAGGACCAGAATCGCCAGGCAGCTCCAGGACAGGATGGAGACAGCCCATGCTTTGCCCGTGACCAGCTGCAGAAAGCGGGATAAGACAAAAAGCGAAACTTCGACATGAGGGCCAAAGGGAGAGACTTTAGGGCTGGTGACCTAGTCTGGGTGTATAGCCCGAAGAGGAAGAAGGGTCGGTGCCCTAAGTTGGACTGCCACTGGGTGGGGCCGTGTGAGGTGTTGGAGAAGCTGGGGGAGGTGGTGTACAGGGTCCAGCTGCCACCTTGGGGAAGACGGGTGGCCCTCCACAGAGATAGGCTGGCCCCATACAGAGGCGACGCACGCCCACTCCAGCGCCCTGGACCCTTGACAACCCCCCGGAGAAACAGAACAGCCACACCCCCAGACCCACTGACTGTTTCCCCTTCCAGCTCCCCCCAATCCCCCTCACTCCTGAACTCACCCCCTGCTCAGCAGCAGGGTACTGCAGAGCTGCAGATACAGCCCCTTGTGTCCACTTCAAGGAGGCCCCAGAGACAGACAAGACCCCCAGGTTACCTCAGAGACTTTTTGTGTGATCCCTCGGGGCGAGGGATTTAGTAAGGGGGGGGCAGTGTAGCAACTCTGCTGCTATGTTAATGTTGGATGCTGTTACGTGCAGATGTTCTGTAAGTTCCTACCTCTCTTGTTACCTGAATGCATCTTGAGAGCTGAGTTAGGCATGTGAATGGCTGAGAGGAGAGAGGGGGCGGGGTAGGGGTGAGAAGGTGAAGAGTCTGGGTGTGTGAGGGAGAGCAAGTGTGAGGAGCCAGAGAGCAGCCAAGTTGATCCGTGTCTGTATTATTTTACTTTTGTTTTGTGCGTGGTTACGGCCTACAGTAACCAGTTCAGTAATAAAGTGGCGTACTGATAAACCGTCGCCTTTCTTTCCAACGTCTTGCCGGACGTTACAATATTGATCAAGGTTGTGGTATTTTTAAAATCATCCTAAAGGGCTTTGAAACTTCGACTGACACTGCCTTACCTTTTCTGCTGGATCAGCCACCGAAGCAGTCCTCTGTTTCTCCTCTGTGTCTGTGGCACTGCATGTAGAGGCTTCAGTGTTGATTGATTGGCTGTCACTGGCTCACTTGTACCAAGTAGCCAATCAGTGAGGGATGTGGGCGGGACATTGTTACACAACCGAGAGTGGTGACTTCAGGCAGAGACGGCTGCATCAGAGCCGAAGGAGCGCATTTTAAAATACATTAATTAATTTTATCGGTTATCTGTGAAAAAAACGGCCGATGCTGATGATCCGAAAATGCTGAATATCGGACGATATTATGGCCAAGCCGATAATTGGTCGATCCCTAATATCTACTGCCACGTCTTGCTGCATGGAGTGTGACTGCATCAGTTTACGTACATGTACATTAGTTCATTTTGGATTGTTTTGCCCAGATGATGTGTGTGACTTCCAGCTCCACTTTCCACCCTACCAACATGCTGCTTCATTACTGGATCAAATTTGGCCATGAGCTCCACCTCTTTTAGAAAGTTCCCATTGTCTGGTTTGTTTAATGTATCTGTGGACCCCCTTAAAGCCATGATTCTTTCAGTAAAGGACTGAATTATTGCCACCAATCGAGAGAGAACATCACGCCACCTGTTTCTCTCAGCCTCAGCGAGTGCTATCTCTTGCTTATTTATTGTTAAGCCCCTTTGCAAAATGGACTTCCAACTCCTTCCATGTTGCCATGAGGGTATTGTGCTCCTGGCTATCCTCATGAATCTTGAGCAAGGGGCTTGCATTTTTTCAATCCTTTAGTCCTTCCCTTTTAAGTTTGTAATCTCTCCAAGAAAACATTTGGCAACAGAAGCAGTGCAAGCTATCATTCTTTTTTTGTGTACATCAGCCAGCTTCTGTTGATTTTTTTCTGCATTGACTAAGACCCTGTTAAAATAGTCATGATGACACCTTCTCCCATCTTTTTGTTTGGGAAATGGGAAATAGTTTTTTATTTGAAATGGTCCTCTGTGTACTAACTCTTTTCTCACTTTATCAGTTAGAGATGGCCAGTCAGCAGGGTCTATTGGTGCAGCCTTTAGGTCTGATGCTGTGCTGAGGTAGAGGGGACAGGTGATGCTGCAGTGATGGGCTGTGCTGAGGTGGAGAGGACAGGTGAGGTGGAGGGGACAGGTGATGCTGCACCAATGAACTGTGCTGAGGTGGAGGAGACAGGTGATGCTGCATCGATGGGCTGTGCTGAGGTAGAGGGGACAGGTGATGCTCCAGTGATGGGCTGTGCAGAGGTGAAGGGGACAGGTGATGCTGCAGTGAAGGGTTGTGCTGAGATGGAGGGGAAAGGTGATGCTGCAATGATGGGCAGGTGTCTGCAGGTGGCCCAGGACTTGCAGGGGGGGGATTCAAATATTTTAAAAGTGCATCTGAAGATAGAAGAGAAGAACATGTGACCACTGGATATTACATTTTAATAAGACAAAAAAATGAACAAAGTACAATAAAAAAATTAACAGATCCATGGTGTTTTGCTATACATAAGACTAATAATGGAAATGAGTGAGATTCAACTTTATCGTCATTACAATGAAATGCTGTCTTTAACCAGAGTTCAAAGAAGAAGTTAAGTGCAGTGAAATGTAAATGCCTATGAAAGATATGGGAAAGCTTAGGAGTGGAGTGTTAACGGTGATGTTACTCAACTTAACTTCATTTCTAGCTATTTATTGATTGGCAATACCACGTTGCTATCGTCCAAAAGTATGCTAGCAAGTTACTGCTCTGCTCCAACAATGGTAAATACAATGCAATAAACTATTACTTTCATCCATTCATCATCACATTAATGTTTCTGTACCTTTGTCTTTCACTCGTTTTTCTTCCTCTTCCTTCCTTCCTTCTTTTCCTCCCCTGGGCACCAGAGAGCTTCATTTTTTTAGACTTTGCTAACCAGTTATCAGCATCTTCATCTCACGTCACTTCAGAATCAGATAAATCGAGCCAGGGAAGGGGGTCCGCGGGCGACAGGAAACCAGAAAAATTATCCATTATTTAATAGGCTGCTTTGTTGTTGTGGGCTTATGTAATATTTCAAAATGATAGCAGTAATAGTATTGGCAAAAATAGTAAAAGTTAAACATTTTGTGGATGACGACACCCTTAGCATTCACCTATAGAGCCTATGCTCAGGGCCGGCGCTGTTCTCTTGTGCCTACAGATATGTATTGGTAGGTACTCCATTAGTAGTCTACAACACACCATTAAGGCCTACACACCAGGGGCATTTTTTGTCATGTGATTAAATTGCATGACAATATATTTATTCTATCAACTTTTTTTGTCATGAGTACTTTCAAATGGAACATGAATATTATGAGGCCAAAAAGGGATGTAATCCCAGCCTTTTGTGCTGCAGTTGATGAGTGGAATAGGTGGCAGGTGTGCTGCAGCTGAGTAGCAGGGCAAGCAACAGGAGTGCATGCAGAGCTCCAGCATGCACTCCTGTTGCTTGTCCTGCTAATCAGCCTCTGAAAGCACACACAGCAGAAAACACAGCCCAAAAAAATGCAGAAAAAACAGCCACTTTATCCTCTTGGGAAGGGAAAAGAGGGGGTTAGATGTCATTAGCAGCCATGAAAGGCGACATACCTGTGGCCGAGCTGGTGGTAAATTGGAGGGGGTAAATTGAAATCGGCTGAGAAAAAGGGACCAAAGGCCTGACAGGAATTGACTCGTTTGGCTGAACGCAGGTAGGAGAATCAGAGGCATCCACTTCAACAATGCACTGGCTGGAGGAGTCTGGGTGCATTAACACTGGTACACTAATAAACTTATCCTTTAACTTGAGGAATGCAGCATCAGCTTCAGTTGACCACTGAAAAGGTGAGCTAGTAGAGGTGAGGCGAGTTAAAGGGGCAGTAATCTTGCTAGTCCGGAATAATTCTTCTGTAAAAGTTGGCAAAACCTGAGGAAGGGAGTCGGCCACTCAGCCAAAATGCCCTAACTGGGTGTTAAAAGCTGTCTTCCATTCATCTACTTCTCGAATGCTGATCAGGTGGTATGCATTGTCCCTATATTCCACACCACCTAATCAAGAAAAATCTTAAATTTGTGCACATCATGATACAAAAACAGAGCAGGTCCAATCTATTAATATTCACTGAATAGATTGCAATTATAACCAGATCACTTCTTCATTGCCCTGAATATTTTTCTGGCTGGACTCAGTGATATGATCTTTCAGTTGGCTAAAACAGGACTTGGCTATGCTGCAGTTAGCCAATGATTAACATTTGTACTAATGTTGTCTAATGTTAATTAGCTTGCACACATAGAAGTCATCACAAAGATTCAGCTTGAGAGGCTATAACATTTGCTATCACTGACTGTCACCACAGCTGTTTCTTTTATACCTTCACTAGGATAATGTTTACTTTAATGGTCTAGATTAATGCAGGTGGCTTAACACTGTTACTGCTGGCTTGTTGACATCACACTGCTTTTTGAAGATATTTACCAGTAACATTGATTGACCTAACGCAGGCTGTAACTGTATGGCCAATTATCGTGACTGAACTCCACCTCAGTAGCTATCTGAAATATACCCTTGACATTCAAACCACTAGAGTATGCTGCAAAGGCAAAAAAATGGGTGTGCTATAACACAAATCTGGCAATGTTTTGTCCAGTCATTACAAAAGTTGCAGCATACTTTTCATAACAATATTGAACCATGTGTGTTATTTTTACATTGCTCAAAGGGGGCACCATCTAACATTTGGTTATTTTTATTTTTTTGTTGTTGTTGAAAAAACAAAATAAAAGATGATAAAGTAAAACCTTTTTTATTTTAACCTCAGGTTTTCTGTGGATGATTATTGGATCAAGCTTATTAGAAGTCATCAAAACCTATATTTCATTGCATTTTGAAGATAATTACCCATGAGAAGTGTGAACCAACATAGAAACAGACCTTACTTCATAACCGTTGAGTCAGTCATCATGAAACATAGTACCTGAAACATATCTTGAAAGTTTAATTCAGAATGACCACTATGGCTTTGCAAATGCAAAAAGTGCATATGGCATAACACAAATCTGACTATTCATTTAGAAACTGTTTGTCCAATCATTACTGAACTTACAGGATATGTTAAATAATAATGTTCAACTATTGAACCATATATGTAAAATTATTTTGATATTGGTTAATAGGGGTTCCACCAGTTCCAAACAAGTGCAAGAGCCTTGTGCAAAATTTGACCATAAATCCATGAGTTTGTCCAAACACCACCAGACTCAATGGTTATTTGTAATTTAGCCACTGATGCATCCAATATGCTTCTGCAACTGACCAAAAGGGGCATCAGTGTTGCCAAAGAAGTCTTTGGCAGAGATTTGGACATAAATGAATAAGCACCTGTCTGATCGTCTTAACATCTGTTGGTTTTCTTTAATCCAGGTGTAAAAATAAAAAGCATGCATTTTGTATAAATCAGACAGAAATATATTATTATTTTTTTAGTTTTTCCCCTAAAGCCCTGCTGCTGCTCTCCAGCAAAAGTTTAAACCTGAGTGGATAAGATCTAAAGAGATGAAAGAATCACAGTTTAGCCTAGAAATAGTAGACTGTTTAGGTTATTATAAACCTAAAACATACACACAACACTGTACACTTGACATCTTTTTGTATTTGTTTAAAATGAGCAGTGTTTCTTGAACTTATCATGTGATCAACTGAGTATTTAGTTCAAGACTTCAGAAAGACAATCATCCCTGGTTGTAGGTTACACAGAAGATCATTTATTTAATAGAGATTTTTCTGTAACCAGTTTTCTCTGTCCATTAATTACATTTCTGCAGACTTAAGGAAATATATCAAGAACTCAATTCGTAATCCAAAAGGGTTCATTTAGTCTCCACAGAAATGTATTTATTATTTTCTTATCAGAAAATATGATGATAAGTAAAATAATTTGGAAACTTTAGACCTTCAAAACACATCATGAACCCTGACCTCAGTCGGCTGACATGTTCAGGTAAAATGAGACAGTCATGTTTGTTTGTTTTTAAATAGTTAAATCAATTTAGCAGCTCAGTCATTAATTAATTAAACAATAATGTAAGCTGTTGCTGTTCATCAAAAAAGATTCACCAATTTTTGCCACTCTTTTCCCAATCTCTTACTGCATGTATCCTTGGCGCCATATTGCCTATAGTGAACATGCCTGTATGGCTTATTCTTGTCTTTTTTAGCTGACATGGACTCACAGCATTGTATTAAATTTATTTTAAGTGACAGAAATACTAAAAATGTCTGAAATGTGACAGACAGGCACACAATAGCAAAAGCCATAATTTTATGCACCTGTTCAGCTGCTTCAAACATGCTGGTTGTACTTGAGAAAACTGTCCCAGTCTATGTTTTTTTTTTTTAATTAAATAAAAGTTAAACAGTTAAACAATTAATGTCATGCAATGCCATGCAATCACTTCTGCTTTCTACCCTTATTATTTTAACTGAAAGACTTTCATGACCAATATGAGATAATCAACATGCCACATGGTTCTCCTTGTAAGTTCTGTAACCAGCTGATTTTCTGGCCGAACTGTTGACAGTTTTTTGAGTAGACTAAATGGAAGAGATATTTCAAGGGGAGGGGCTGTTTGTTTTTATTTTGAAAGTTTTGACCGGAAGACGTGTTTTATGAGCTCTAGTGACTACTGGTCCGTTTCGCTGCCACTTGGACCGAATCATGCCGAACAACAGCGCCGCCAACAGCAGTTTACTCCTCGCCCAGAAGGCAGTGAGGCAGCTTCGGCTCGAGGCCAGTGTCCGTCGGATAAAGGTAAACTCTCAGCTCATCACTTCAATTCTCTATCCGTCAAACGTCTCCTGTGCGCGTGACTGAAGCGCATGAGCTTTAATGTGCTATCCATCATAGTTAATTAACAAACTTTTACTCCAAATAACTACCTAACTAAGTATATATAAAGTTAGTATATATATATATATATATATATATATATATATATATATATATATATATATATATATATATATATAGTTAGTATATACGTATATATATGTAGTTAGTTAGTTGGTGTAAAGTTGAACCTGCATGGTTCTGTTAAATGAAGTGCCTTGTGTGATTGCTGCAAACTACTCTTATTAGCCATCCTCTCTGTGAATACATTTTTACATTCCTGTTCATGTTAGAATAGATGTGGAAGCCAGTGTGTAACTTTCTGGTGTGCAGTGTAGCTCGTGAAGTGAAACGGCAGCACAGAGACTTTTCTCTGCAAGTGCAGCGCAGTGTCAGCTTTGTTGATTGTGCTGCTTTGTGACTGGTGGGATTGTGTGACTATTTTTTTCAGAACAGAAATCATACTGCTTTTAAGTGTATGTCTAATCACCCAGCAGGAAGCAGAATATATAAAGCACAGAAGAATGTCACTCTGTCTTACAAAGTCTTGTAATTAGTTAGGTCCAAACAGTAGTGCTTTTACACCACAACCAAATGTCAGACTTGAATTTGTGAAATTGTTAAAATGGTGGGCTTGTATAGCCCACACTAAAGTTTCAGTTGATTACACTGATGATAGGCTATGGCCAAAATACATGGAGCATGGATGTGGAGCTTGTCGTGGGTGGTGAGAGCTGGAGTTTTGTTTGTTTGTTTGTTTGTTTTGTTTTGTTTTTTTAAAACCTCTACACAGTCTCCATCTTGTACCATGTGGTTGTGCCAGTTTCACTACCTGATAATCATTTAGCAGATTGTACTCATTTTTTATACAGATAATTTTTACCTGTTGGAGGGCTGCGGAGCCGCATGTAGAGAAAAAAGTTGACCAGCTGTGTAAAACTAGAGAAAAGAAAAAAAAAACTTGTTTTGTCATAAATATAGTCTATTTATTTTAATAATGGGGGGAAAAGCACTAAAATCTCTTATGAGGAGTTGTCCTGTGTGGTGATCCAGTTTGATATCATCAATTTTATACAAAAATATAAACAGAAAATAGATGAAGCACTAAAATCCTGTATGAAGAGGTGTGTCCTTTGTGTCCAATATAGTAATACATTTTGGTAGGAAATCTGAGTCACTGAAAGAAATCACATCAAAGTTACTGGAAACTTGGTTGGGAAAACAGAGCACACACACTAGACTACTCCCCCTCCTAAATATTTAAAAGAATTAGTAGTGAAGTGAGGGAACAAGCTACACACTTTATATCTCACTATAGGCAAGGACTAACTATGGAGTTAACTATGGGGTACCAATTGTAAAGTTGTGCACTCTGAAAGAAACAGCAACATTTCTCTGCATTTAGCTCTAAAAGATATTTAAAAAGAGGTGTGATTTTGAAGGTGTGAAGTCACCTTTTAATCACATTTAGAGAAATATTTGTAAACTTCATCAGATTTATTCTTTTCTTTTCTTAAAAAAATATTTTTAAGATAATGTCACTGTTAAATAAAAATGTTCAAAATTAAATCTAAATGTTTAATGTTATATCTAAATGTTAAGTTAAATAAAAATCTGCAATATTAATCCGAAATGTTAAATATTAAATCTAAATATTAAATATTAAATCTCAATCTTATATCTTAAATCTAAATGTTATATGTTAAATCTGAGTCTTAAATCTTCATGTAATGATTCTAAATATTTAGCTAATATGCAAATTCACAATGCCACTTGGCAGAAGTATTAAAATAAGCGCTTGATGTATTGATGTTCTGTTTACATGGTGGATTTACGTTTTGAGATGAAAAATCCTAAGTGGGAAACAAGTTTTTTTCACCACAGTTCATCTCTGCCTCACTCCCAACTTATGTGAGAAACTTTTGCCGTAAGGAGGGCAGCCTGCACGCCGAGGTACTCAGCTTACGTCTGCTGCCCTCCCAGCTGAAAGCACTCACAGTATGGGCTGCAGGAGACATAGCAGAGCAAAGCCTGGCTCGCTGTGGCTCGCAGAGAGAACAGTAGGTCTGCTCGATTATGGCAAAAATAATAATCCTGATTATTTTGATTGATATTGAAATCACAATTATTTAACGATTATTTAAAATGATTATTCACTGGCGTTTAGAACATCTTGCAGTTATTTTTAACACTGGATGTCCTTTAACTTTAAATATAGTGAGTATTGTTAAATTAGGACACTTTGAAATTGAAAATTTTCATTCTGGAACAATTTACAGAATTTTCCACTTGTCTGAGCTCCAAACATGACGATCGCTTTATAAATATGAACCCCTTTACCACAATATGCAAAACAAAAAAATAATCAGAATAAAACACAGAATCAGTTATCCCATCTCAAACACAGTATGTCCTGAGACATAGGTCCTGACTTTTTTTTTACAGGCATTACAGGCAAAATGGGAAACCTTCATTGCTAAAATGGGACAACTTATATTATGATATAAAAGCCAGAGATATTGAAGACAAGAAGTAATTTAAAAATGTATTGTGTTCAAATAACACATATAATAACCCTTTACAACAGCTTTCACCCTTCTTTGCAATGTACTTTTAGGTAAATTCCATGCTTGAGCCAGCACTTGTAGCTTTGGTACTCGCCCTGCCTCTGATTGTTCCAGATACTCCAAAACTGTCCCTTTCATCCTGTCTTTAGTCCACTGGTTGTACGTCTTCTCTTGCCTTATCCTTGCTGTTGCTTCTCATTTCCTGTCTTTACTTGTCCCCTTTCCTTTGTCTGCCATTGCCTATGAAATGTAAATACATTTTGGTGTTTTTAAACAATTTATATTCGTATTTGTTTACTTATTTAGCTAGTTATTTAAAACATTTCTATATGTAATATTTATTAATAATGCTATACATTACAGTTCTGCACTCTAAGAAATACTGCCTTTCTCCTTTGTGGGGTAGAATAGCTAACTAGAGCTTTTTGAATTAGGCTTGCTAAAACATGACTGTGCTAGCCCTTCTTCGCTTAGTTCCAGCAAGCTAGCTGACATATTTAGAAAAAATATATTTGATAAAATTTATGAAAATAATGATCTGTATATAGGGTGTTTTAAGTGTTTTATGATACTCAAAAAACAGTTTTGCATCTTGGCAATAAAATCGTGTCCCATTTTAACAGTAGACAACTGGCAAAATGGGACACTATCAAAATAAGCATTTTACAAAAAGGGGAAAAGATTTTGGAATTGATTCATTGTAATTTTGATACAGAATTATATACCATTGCAAAACACTGTATATTGGAATGAAAAAGTCAATTGCCATTGTGTTTCTTGTATCAGGTTTCACTGCATGCGAAGCCATGCCTACAAATATGATGCAGTGTTTCCTCTACACTCATTCAGGAGTGGCGGTCCGCCACTCCTAAATCCTACCTGCCGCTCCTTCAAATGTCGTTTTTTTTTTTTTTTAAATTGCAAATACACCACCGCCGCATCACAGCACAGTCCTGCACTGCGTTGGGTGTCGCGAGTGCTGAGGCAGATAACTATCTTGCTCCGTATCTACTCTTTGGGGTAGATACCACCGCCCCCTCCCACCCCCCAACAGAACTAACTGGTGCCTACGTTAATTAGCTACTGGCATCCAGGCATCAGGTCGGAGAGTCAGAGGAGTGTCGGCTTGAAAATAGCGTGCAATTTACCGGAGAAAAGGTAGACTTATTAGCTTAAGAAAACTTATAATAGATTTTATTAGTTAAATAAACATTCACAAAATATTGATGGCCAGCTAAGGTTACGTAGCTTAAGTTAATTGGGCCCGGTGCCAACTCAACTCAGTGTCGCTAACGTGAGTAAACTAATTAATAGCATTAAGCGATATACACGCTATGATGTAACTGCTGACTGCATTTTCAGATGAGCTTGTTCAAATATTTTTCAAAGAAGAGAAAGACACCTGATGAGGATGGCGCTAGTCAGGTATCATTAGCCTTTTTACTGACTCAAATTATGATGGTTAGGTAAAAAATTATGTTCACACTTGTAATCAAATGTGACGTGAGTGTAAATTATCTAACGTTAATGTTTTATGTAATCGTATAAGACAAGTAACAGACAGGGAGGAGCAGTGCAACAAAGTGAAGGAGAGCAGAGTACAGGAGGGGGAGTGCTGAGTGAAGGAGCAGGAGAGCAAAGTGATGGTGCAGGAGAGAGAGATGAGAGTAGAGGAGAAAAACATAAAGGGAAACACAGGCTATCAGGCTGGGACCCTAAATGGGTTGAAAAAAATAAATAAAAAAATAAAAATGATTGTTTCTATTTGTAGGTGAAGACTGACTTGAGAAACAGGCTGCAGGGGGATCACCTTGCAGCATGTATGCTGCTGAGCATCAACGGGGAATTTCCGTACAACAGAGCCTTAGAGCTGTTCTACAAAAAACCAAGAAAAATCCATTGTTCTGAGCCCGGGTGCAAACTTTGCCACTGATTACAGCCCCATCAAGAAATTATTATTTATTGTTTTTATTATTTTATTGTTGAATTTTTGTTATTATTTTTTATTTTTACATTCAGCCTTTAAAAAGCGTCATTTGTTTACGCCGCCACGGCTCCCCGGAGAGCCTGCCCCCGCTGCTGAAAAAAATCTTAGAGGAAACACTGTGATGTGATATCCGGGTGACCTTTTTTTTCTGATCATATACCTGTCAAGCAATGCATAGATACTGGTATTTGGTTATTTTGTGTTTTCCTTGAAAATATAAATCATTGCAAAGCTTAACTTGTCCATTTTGCCAGTGTCCCTTTCTGACAATACTCGCCCCTACAAGTGAACTGAAAAACAATGAAAGCTCTGTGGTTCAGCCATGACTGTGTAACACATCTCACACATTACTGTTGTTTGATCATTCACATAATAATAAAACCTAACCCAACTATTAAAATTTAACAATACATAACAGCTACTGTATTGTAGTGGACTGTCTTGGTGTGGTCTTCACATTTTCCCTCTGGGGAACTGCAGAGCTCAACTTTCCCTGTACAAGTGGGGGACATGTCAACTGACCAAATCGCTGGTAGTAGAGGTGTTTTCTATGGTGCTTGAGATCGCATCGGGGTATCAATACCCTCGCTATTCAAATGAGTGAGCTTAGTCTGCATGTTCTGAATGTCCCAGAGTGGACCTTTGTGTGGTTTGTAGTTACTGAAGTGGCTTAAACTTTGTTGAAACCCGTGTCGTTTACTAGCCCAGTATTTGAAATAGCTGTTTGTCTCATAGCAGGTTGTGTTGACAAGTTGTTTGCTCAGTGTCCTGAATTGCCAAGGCTGAGGTAATCCTCCCCTGGATGCCACAATGTCTTCTGGTGGTTAGTTCAATAAAGAGTGAATAGAACAGCAATTGCAACATCTTGTGGCAGATTTGGTTAGCTGAGACTTGAGGAGTGATTATTCAAACTGTGCATGCATATAACCATATGGTGATGAACTTTCACTTAACTGAATTTTAACACTGCAAACTTTGCAAAGTAAGTTTCAGATTTTAACCTCACCACTCACTCACTTATATTAGTGTATTAATCCTATGCTAATTCACTTTCCTCTTTCTTAGTCTAAGTCTTAAAGTTATAAGACTTTTGACTTTGTATTATTATCCTACATCATATACCCTGTGTACATTCTCAAACACAGTTGCCAGTTAAGTCAAGTGTATATACCTCATTCACTTTTCTTAAATTCCGAGTTTGATTTATGATTGATCTTTAAACAATTAATTTATCAATTTAAAGTAATTGGTCAATTTAACAACTGACTAATTGATCTGTGTTTCCTCCATTGAATCCCACATAAAACTAGAAAATGCATTTCCTGCGGAACATACGTGTGGATGCTAATAGCTGAAATCAGTTTGAGAGTATGTTTGAAAATGCAGAAATCTATTGCTGAAAATGCATAAATGTATTAAAATTATATATATATATATATATATATATATATATATATATGTATATGATAGATTAACTGCTTTAAAGTGAAGAATTAGCTTCTTCATTTTTGAACTGCAAGAGTGTCATAGAAAGAAGTTGATGTCAGCTGAAAAGATTAAAATAATCAATGTTTAATATTTTAGGCATCAAATGTAGAAAATAAAATGAGAGGCATAAATGTCCTTGAAGAGCACAACATTTTGACATTTGGATGGTTTCTGTAGCCCAAAGTATGCAGAAGTAGGGGTAGTAAAAGTATAAGAAGCAGTAATAGCTGTAGTGGAAGAAGATGTATTTACAGTAGAAATAATAGTGTGGTAATAGTAAAAGAAGTATAAGAGAAGTATAAGAATAGTATAACAAGCAGTACAAAACGAACAGTGTAAGCTGTAATGGTATACTATAAATACCTACGTTGTTATGTAAAAATTGATGTATGAAGACCTTAAACTGTGGGCAGCAGATGACTTTGAGAATTTATTGTAAAAGTGCAGAGAAAGAGATATTAGTGATGTCACGTGCTCTATCCTCCAACATTCCATCTCCATTTGACGCCATTATAAACGCAGAAATCGTCTGAAAAGAGCATAAAACTTAAATCGACAAAACTCAAAAAACGTAATAGATACAAAAGATAAATATCATTAGAGTTAAAGGCGTTGTGACCCGCTATAAGGTTAAATGGAGTCTCTGGCTGAAAGTATGCGGAAGCAGTAGACTTTGAAAGTGGAGTAGGTTGAAGAGAATTTGAAAAATTTCCCCATTCATTAAATGGGGAAAAAACGTTTTAAAAAAGCTTAATATTGTAATAAGTATAAAGAGTAGAAATGAGAAAAGTCATTCCAATAATGTCCTGAATGAGCTAAACATTGTGATAGTTGAATGGTTTAAATAGCACAAAGTAGGCAGGAGGAGTAGCGGTCCAAAAAACGTACGGAAGGTGAAATAAGAATAAGAAATAGAAAATTTCAGCAGAAATTTTGGAGGGTGCCTTCCGCTGAGGGAAGCTTTTCCTGCGTATTAAGCTTAGTAACACACTAATGTGTGTGAGGGAGGAGGGGGGTGGCAACACTTTGACACAGGGCCACAAGGCACAAGGGTCAGTTAATTGCTTTTAATCAGTAAGTGATGTCTTTAATAGGCCACATGGCCCACAATTAAGGGCCCCCTCCACCTGAGGGGCCACCAGGGCCAATTGAGTGGGCCATTGATTACTAACTGGCATTGATTACTAACTGGCATCTCCAATTGGCCACAAGGTCCAATTGAGGGCCCTCTCCACCTTAGGGACCTAAAGGGCCCTTTGGAGGGCCCACAGGTGGACCATTAAATAGTAATTGGCATCTTCAATTGGCCACCAGGGCCAATTAAGGGCCCTCTCCAGCTGAGGGGCCACAAGGGCCAATGATGGCAATAAAAAGGGTCAGTTAACCATTAATCACTAGTGGACAAGTGGACCAGGCATCACTTTACATTGGAAAAGTCACGCACACCAGGATGGCTTTGTGTGTGTGTAAGTGTCGTTGCCATGGTAATTAATGCCCCAACTGCACCCCTCCTCTCCCCCCTCTTCTTAGTTCAGCTCCATGGAGGCAGTTGAATTTAATGGAAATGTCCCTGTCAAAATGGTCCATTTTACAGCCATACCTTTCACCAAATAGTGAAAATATGATGTTGGATAGAGAGAAGAGGTTGTCACAAAGCCGCCGCAGCCACATCATTTTTGTCAGCTCCTCCACGCTCTAATCGAGCTTAAAATTTTGGCGGAAGAATAAGAATAATAAAAATAAGTATGACGAATAACAGATAGCGACGGCTGACTCTACTGTGGGACAGTCTGGGGGTACTAATATACGTGTTTAGTGTGTACTAATGCAGCTGCCGGACTTCAGGGTATGTGTGGTGACTAATAGTAATAGGTTCCTTAATAAGTCAAATAAGTATGACGAATAACAGATGGCGATGGCGGACAGTCTGGGGGTACTAGTATACGTGTTTAGTTTGTACTAATGCATTCGGGGTATGTGTTGCGACGAATAGTAATAGGTTCCAGGTACCCTAATAAGAATAAGAATGAGAATAAGTCAAATAGGTATGACAAATAACAGATAGCGACAGCTGACTACTGCAGTGGGATAGTCTGGGGGTACTTGTATATGCGTTTTGTGTGCACTAATGCATCAGGGCAATGCTTCGGGATACAATGCTTCAGGGTATGCGTTGCAACGAATAGTAATAGGTTTCATGAACCCTTTGAGGATCCCCCCTTTCATTAGCCAGTCATGATACTATCACCGGTTACCATTGAGCCTGTTTACCTGTGGAATGTTCTATTTTTATTTCTGTTTTTACAAGCATCCCAACTTTTTTGGAATCAGGGTTGTACGTATTTATGAATATATATATACACACACACACACACACACACACACACACACACATATATACTGTACATATATATATATATAAATATATCGTGTCTTCAGCTTAGTTGATAGAGGTTAGTAGAAAGAGGAACCTTGGGTCTCTAGAAGAGTTAATAGCAAGTGAGCATAATCCACAACATTTTTTAGAATACTCAGGTCTTCTTTGTTTTATGGAAAGTGTGATGGTGGCTGGTGTGGGCGCTCATCTCTAAATATAAATATATTATTTGTAAAGACACTTGAAAGAGGAGTGATCACGAACTCTATTTTCCATTAACCAAATGATGTGATATGTGGAAAACAGGTTTCTCAGGCTGCTGCAGAACTGAAGACCTTCTGTTTGCAAAATGCCCACAAAGACCCTCTCCTCACTGGGGTGCCCTCCAGTGATAACCCATTCAGGCCACCCAAGTCATGTGCCCTCCTCTGATCCTCTGATATGTGAGTGTGGTTCTCTTTGATTTGCTTGAATTGATCAGTTATTTTAGATTATTATTGTCCATCATGCAACAGCTAAACAATGGGCCTGCTGTATTTGAGAGCACAAGACACATCCCTTCAAGCTACGTGTTTTTTTTTGTCTCTTTAGGGCTGTTGAAAGAGTGCAAAACACTCAAACAGATGCCTGGTTATTTCCTATGTGGATTCCTGTCATGTGCTTCACTGCCTCTGAAGATGAAGAAGCCAAGAGCACTCACACACAACTGGGCCTGTTGTGTTAGCCCCAGTGGGTGTCATTGGATATATCCTGAATCCTAAATAGATCCTGGAGTTGATGACGAGGGAATCTTTTGAAAGTCACATTGGCGGATATCAGATTCCTATCAGATCTATTTCAGTTTATGAACACTGTCCATAGCAGATATAAAAAAAATGAATATCATGTTTATTTCTTTTATATGTGTGATTGTAGTACATATTCAGTCTATGCTAAATGTAAGAGAAAAATAAATTGGATATTTTAGTCCACCTTTCAAAGGATTTTATAAACCTGTGGCTTATTATTTTTGAAATATTTATTTCCTGTCATTTATTTAAGAGAAACATAAGCCTTTAAATAATCATTCATTGTGTACTTGATAGTCAGACATAATTTACAAAACTGAAAGAAAACTTCTGAAGGAAAAAGGAAGTATTGAAACCTGATGAGCTGATGTAAGTTGATGGGTACTTGCTGATCTGGTTGCTCACAGTGTGAGGTGTGTTCCAGAAAGGAGGTTCAACAAACTCTGAGTCTAACCCTGAACTCTGAGTTGATTTACTCCTAGATGGGAAACTCTGAGTATTCAGTTCCAGAACAGCTGATCTGAATTAGTTCAATCAAATCTGAGTATGTTCACCCTGAGTTCAGCGCGTGCACGACCTCAATAAAAAGCCATCATCAATGGAGCCCCGATTTGTCGATTCACCATGGCAACCGCTGACAAAAAGAAACCAAGCTACTTTATCCCATTGGAACTAGTGGTCCTCGTGCTGCCTATGACAAATATGAGCCCATATTTAGAAAGAAAAGTAACACAGTTGCAGCAGCTAAGGAGAGAAAAGTACCATGGGAGAAAATCACTGCCCATGTCATTTGTGTAAAGGCGTAAGTTTGAATGCACATGTCCATTGACTTAACATTAACCGCATTTCATTAGCATATAGATGAAAGAGTGATGGATTGAATACATTTTGATTTTCATTTAGGGGCAATCCCACGGGGAAAATGCACTTGAAAGCAACTGAAAATGAAATATAAAAACATCATTAATAAAAGTAATGCATTGTAGCCCGACCTCACTTTGGTTTTATTTACATATGACGTTAAAAATGTATTCAGTTGCTATTTCAACATGTAGTCATTTAAACACCCAACAGAATGCTATTTTAACACATATATATATCCTCTTGACTAATATCATGCTGAGTAAATTAACATTTGATACTGATATGAAGCACACCGTGAAAACAATACTAACTTTCCGCATGGGACTGTGAATTACTATGACGATTGTGTTTTAGATTATGATGCATATGTGGGGATGGTACTTTTATTTAGCTAACTGATATTTTATTATTGATTTTGTTTACTATCTTTTATTGTATGGTAGTATTTTAGCTTTTTGGATGCTTTTTAAATTTAATTTATAGTTGGAGTTTTGTTTTATTTTATTGTTTTTAATATACTAATTTAGTATTTTATTTTTTAATTTCTCTTTATTTTATCCATATTGGAGTCATTAATTTGTAGACTAAAATCTTGGTGTTGTGTATATGAAAATTCAATAACATACTAAATATAAAAAAATTGACATTTTAGTTGTTCCCAGCCAACAGAAAGGCAGTTTGTGAGACAGAATATGTATGGCCAGAGAATGTTATTTAGATGAATGATTGAGTGTAATACAAAACTGTGCCATTACAACAAATATTCATCAGGGAATGAGAGCACATCCAATCTAGGTCTGAAAATCCTCTCCCGTCATAAGGCACTGCGTAATAATTCTGCTTCTATATCAATTGGCTTGCAAAAATGATAAGCCATGTCTGACAGCTTGCTTCAGATGGGAGGAGACAGGTAGAAACTCTGGTTATGTTCACAGTCAGTTATCATGGTGATTGACTCAGAGTTTGACTTAACTCTCTTTCTGGAACAGATAACAAAGAGTTTCCCTCATCTCAGGGCTAACATACTCAGTGTTTTCATATAACCTGCTTTCTGGAATACCTCCTGGCCCAGTTCAAAAACTTCATCATGTGCACTGTTATTTTTCACCATTAAATGTAACCATGTGTCTGTTTTTGTCATCAACCTGTGAAGCCATATCTGGCATGGAATTTGCATCTTAGTTTTAACAATAGTAACTATTGCAAACCTGAAAAACACAACACATTTTTTTCAGGTAAAATACAGACACATGTGATGTCACAAAAAGGTATCACCATGACCTTGTATGACCTGTTTTTGAACAGGTGAATCCATCTGTATAGAGTTTACCTTGCCAAGTACAACTGACAAATCTTTAGGGTGATCTCGTTCTGTAAGCGGAATGAAGCATGAATAAATGTGCAATAACTTAAGATATGCAAAGGTGTTGTCTTACAATCACAAGCTGAAATGTGGACAGTAGGGACAAGGGAAAGGGAGTGAGAAAAATGATAAAGAATCTAGCAAATGTTTCACAAAAAATACTGTGTCATTTATTGTGATATCAGCCTCCCAATTATTGACCCTAATACGTCATGACTATGCTTACATCAGTAGCACATTGCTTTCTATGCTACTGTGTATATCATTTCAACACATTAAATTACCGTTACAAATTAATAATGTCCCGTTGTGGTTATCTCCTGATGTTTTTAATGCCGTTCTTCTTTTAACATTGGGAATCGATTTTTATTTATCTATCTATCCATCTATATATATACATATGTATATATACACACGCATATGTATATATAGCTAATGAAATGTAAACGTTTGTTAGCCACTCTGTTTACACACATTGCTATTTGTGCAGCGCACGGTGGCGCTGTGGCAACAGTTCATTGACGTTGATGGCCAGGCCTGCCTCCAGCAGAGAGCAGTGCGTGGATGTGAGCGCCACCGACCTGTCTCTACTTCCAGATCGAAGATGGCGGTCTCGGTGTTCCCCGGCGTGCGGCTCCTCTCTATCGGAGACGCGAACGGAGACATACAGCGGCACTCAGAGCAGCAGCCCCTGCGGCTAGAAGTGAAAACCACTCAAGATGCTGCCCTCATCAATCTCTCCAATGGTGAGTTGACCTTATGTGCAGCTGCTAACCTCGGATGTTCGGCCTGTCTTAACTGCTAGTGCTAATGCTATGCATTGCTAATGCTTATACAGCTAATCTGGCCATTAGTAACGTTAGCCACCAAGAAGCTAACTCGTCTTTGAAGCCCACGTCGCCTCCTCCTGCCTATCACTAAGGAACCGTTAAAACTCCTAAATGTTCGTCGTCCGATGGGGTCGCTCTGCTCCAACACGAGTTCGGCGACCTCGATAAAGATACGGTGCGCAATTCTCTCTCTCTCTCTCGCTCTCTCTCTCTCTCTCTCTCTCTCTCTCACACACACACACTCACTCACACACACACACACACACACACACATCATAGCTGAGTGAGTCCCATCAATAAGCAGGGCAGCTAACTTGTGTGTAGTTGAATGCTAACAGTCAAACAATGCCACTAGCCCTGGTTTCAACAGGGATGCGCTAATGTAGGCTAACGGGTACATTACATCCGAACCGCTCGCACCTAACGGCTTTTGCCTTTGATGTTTCACGAAGTTTATTTCATCACCGGTATTTTACCGGTTTTACCACTGCCTGATTCTCCCCAAGAGACACGGGTAATGTAATTTAGCATTTATAGCTTGTAAATTAGCTTATCTGGACCAGAGGGCATAATTTCTGACCCGTCGTCTTGCACCCTCGGTTGTCCGGGGAGAGAGGAGGGCTGTCGCCGCTATAGTGTTAGCGCTGCATTTAGCCGGTAACCCGTTCTGTAACAGAGCGGCAAACACAAACACTTATCAAGCCGTTACTGCATTATTAAGCGGTCGTTGCATTTTGGGTGGCGTAGTGAGTCCGGGCCCTTATTACTTATGCATTCATCTTTGTTCTCAATGGAACAATAGCTGAGTACTCCCCTCCTGTGTGGAGCAGCCCCCGAGACGCTCCGCTCCTCCGTAGCTCTTGTTATTCAGCGGGATAGCGGGATGTCCCGCTGAAGAAAAGCAGCCGCGCGTCACGGCGCAGGCCTCCTCACCAACCAGCTTGCGTGGTACTGTGAGGATCGCCCCCTACATACCAATTTCAGCACACATTCAAAGATGGAGTTTAATTGACTCCTGTGAGAAGTTAGACCCCAAAAAATCAAAGTAACGCGATGAAGAGTAGCAACTGAGAGTATATGCCATGCAGTTTGTTAACAGGAAAAGCATCATAAATGTATGAATTCACATCAAAAAGTGTATGATCAGAAATCAGACAAACTAACCAAAGGTGAACTGTATCCCTTTTAGGCTAGTGAAAATGTTTCTTTTTCTAAATTGATTAATGCTGACCTATCTTTATTAACAACATTCAATATGAAAAATACCATATTAAAATCCCATGTGTAAAATTTATAAGCTAATATCTAGCCACCCAGTTGTGTGTTCTGTTGTTTCAGCTGTAACAGAGAACCTGTTCAGACCTGTTGGTATTAACATTTGTTTCAGTGATCCAGACACCAGTGGCAGCCGAGTTACTGCGCTGTTCACACCTCTGTCTATCATGTATTTTCCAGCTGACCACTTGTGTTCAAATTAATCACTGCTTACCTCACTTGCCTTAAAAGGTTAACAGGCCCAGCATGCCGGTATGACATCATCACTAGCATGCTTGCTATTCACATTAGCAGTTGGTTTGGTACACTGGAGATAATGCTTTCAGTTGAAAACCACACCTCTCCTTCCATTAGGCAGTTATGTATGGTGATGCAAAACGGTCCAACATATAGCCCTTTGTCACTAAAACAACCACTATGGCTAACATTATTGTTAAGGATGCACTGATCCGACTTTTTCAGTCCCGATACCTGGGCTTTGCGTATCAGTCAATACCTGTTTATTGAATAAACTATATACCCGCCATATGTTGAAGAGACTAAAGGCATCAGGGTTGACATAAACATTACTTTCCTAACTTTGTAAAACAAAATTTAACAAATTAACACATGTGCGAAATTGTTATTTATTTGTTTCTTATTAAAATAAGAACAATTGCAATGATTCCAGCAGCAACTTGGAATACTATTACATTTTTTAAGAAAGGAATCTACAGTTAATGAAAATAAAATGTAGGAACTGAAACTAAGAATAAATAAGCAGCTGAAATAACTTGGTCAAACAAACAGTAATCAAACATATTTGTAAATACTTAGTGCAAACAGAAACTCAAAATTAAATATATCAGAGATATCTGAGAATAACCAATTTGGTCAAAAAAGAGAAACAGTAATGAAACAGTGATCAGACACCGATAAAAAATCAAATCAAATACCATAAACACGTAAACAGCTATGCAGTCTCACACCACTCGTGGCCTGTGGTTGCCCTGAATGCTCACTTAAGCAGCAATGGCAGGTTCTTTCTCATGAAAACAAAAAATTCTGCTCTCTCTGCTGTTAGTCTGTTTCTATTCTTATCCATGATGTTGGAGATTGTGCTGAACACACAGAGGGGGCACACAGGTATTTTGTAGCAGCAAGACCTGCTAACTGATGTTTGTTGACTCCCCAGTGCTGGCATGGGTTGTCTGAGGTAGTGGTTGTTTTCTCAGTAAAAAATCCATGCAGTTCGACAGCAGAGCTTGAGCTGTTTGCTGCACCAGGATCCTCACACTCTTCCAGAATTTGGTCAAATTCTTTTTATAAAGCTTCCCTTGCTTGGTGATGCCGCTGCTTTTTCCACCCTTTGCTGGTGGCTTTGAAGCCTCCGATGCTCCAGCTCCGTAAGTCTTCCTTCTCAAGTTCCTTCTTCAGTGCATCTTTTGCACAATTTGCAGAGTCTGCACTGAAACAGAACTAAAACACAAGTTAAACATAAAAAACATAAAACATAGGTTAAAATACACGTCATTGTGACACTAAAACTTGAAACTTGTAAAAAGTAATAAAGAAGTGAAAAAAGTATGTATAAAGATTAAAGAATGGATACAATTTTTATGTTCTACTTATATTGGCTATAAATATACATCATGGCATCTTATTACATTGAAATTTGCAAAGTACTGTTAATATTACTGTAGATAGACAGAAAGATCATAAAATATAATGTAATAAGTTTACAGTCTTACTTGTCTTTGCATCTAGGATCCAGCAAGTCTGATAGGTGTTCATCTTCCACAGTGCCAAAGCTTTTGTTTACAGCTTCTAGCAGGGTCTTTTTCATTGTTTTAATGCCAGCATCTGCCTCGTCTTCCTTAGCCTGGATGCATTTGAGGACAGTGACAGCTGGAATGACATCAGCGGTGGAGGCAGTGGATGAGCTTACTTATTTTGTTAGCTTTTTAAATGGTAGCTGGATATCTTTTAGCCGTAAATATGCAAGTATTGAATGTTTCAAATGTCCCTCAATCTGTCTAACACTTGCAATAGCATCACTCGCACTCTGCTGTGATGCTGTTGACTTCGATAAGATACCTACTCAAAGTATCTCGATACGGATACTGAAACAAGACCACAGTAAAAGCCTAAAACACCAGGAAAAGTAATGAAATGATATGTAAGATGACAGTCCTGACATGACAAAAATAAAGGGCTTTAAAAGGGGAAGGCAGAGGATAGGTGTTTACACTACCTTTGAGTCACTTTAATATCATTTAGTAACATTATTATTGTAAAAATTAACTTTTAAAGGAAATCAGTTTTTTCTTGTCTTGTAAAGTCAACAAAGTTATAATTAAACTCCACACGAGCGAAAAATTATGTAATTACTGAGGGGATTAATTGAATTAATTATGGGCACCTGATCAATAAAGATTAACTTAGCTGCTCTATTCACTCTTTTTGCTTTTTTTTTTTTGAGTCTTTTAACACTGTGTTGTATTTGTTTACAGCTGGAAGGTAGGGCTGCCTCAGCTGGGTTGTTGCAGAGTTTGCTGGCCGGTTTTTGTGTGCCTTGTGGGATACGAGAGATATATAAATTATGATAATGTTACTTTCAGTAGTTCAGTAATTCAGTTTGATAGTCTATAAAAACAATACACACAAATGGCAGTAAGTGTAAGTCTGTTACTTTAGCTGTGTCCCAATTCAGGGTCTGCATCCTTTGGAGGTTGCATTCAACGGTTCTTTCTTATGCAGCCCACAAATGCTGCCTTCTTTTCCCTCTTCACATCACTACTGTCCCTCACAAACTTCCATTTCCCAAGATTCCTTACGTGCCCGCGATCTTCAAAAATAATTGTCAGAATGGTGGCACAGAGAGGAGATCGGAGTGTTGATTTAACTTCATGTGGGTTTTTACTCATTTGAAAATCAAACACCAAATATGTTAAACTTAGAGGGACATTAAAATCTCATAATTTACTTCACTATACGTGACGTTAGTAATGCTAACACGTAGCCACCTAGCATACTAGCTATGGGAATGTAGAGCCAGCTCGGGGCTGTGCCTTGCTGTGCTGCCCGCAGCAGAGGAGAGCTCCGCTTCTCCAAGATAAATCAGCTTCCGAAGCAGACAGAGGCGCTTCTCCTCCTCCTCCAGCTTTAGTCAAGACGAGGGAAGACGAGCATCTGAAACTTTAGCAGTCATGGCTCTCACTCTTACTGTTGTAACAGCACAGTTCGGAACAGCACACACCCACACACACCATCCTCCTGCAGGGATTGAAAAGAGCTCGGAACAGTGCGCACTCATATGCTCAGCCTCACTTTCACGAGCAGACAAACACAGCTCATGCTGTCATTCATAAAGTAATGGTATTAATAAAATGTGGTATTGTATCGTTTTGAACAGCTGGATACCGCTGTACTTTCCTAGTATCAGTACACCGTGCAACACTACTGCTGTAACAACAGTCCCATGTTGATTACGAGCTGCAGAATATGAGCAAAGCAGCCTAAGCTGCACACTCCTATGTTGTGCATGGCCTTTTTCATATTGCCAGCATTGTCAATCAGAGCGTGCACTTTGTTTAACAGAGTATGCCACCGATCAAGATTTCCTTAATGACAGTCAAGATCGAGTTGCTGGTGTGTGATCCATGTTAGTTTTTAGCTAGGAGCATCGCGCTATGAGACTTACAACTCCTGTCCAAACAGTGGATGGTTAAACTTAAAAGTGATGTAAGGCACATATCGGAGCTCCAGATATTCGTTATGAAGCTCATTGTTTTAACATCTTCTAACTCTGCTGATATATGTACGCACACTTTTTTGGCAGAGTCGTCTCAGAAAAATATTTTGGTGATGGTAATTTGTACCCTGGTTCCAGGTGTTCAAGTAGGCGACGGAAGCCTTAATCTCTAGGAACGACATGGGTTGTGCATATCTTCTGCCAATGCTTTGGTCAGGAACATCAACTGGTGTATATACCTAATGTGTTTTTGATGTGCAAAACAATGAATTCCAGAATTTTCTCTGTCATTTTTGTCACTTTCACGCTGTCGGTTCGAAGTTTCTCACATTTTTGCAGTGCATCCGCCAAAGTTAACTGCTTTGTCGTATTTTCTCCTACAACTGCAGGAGCTCAGCCTGCTCAAGGTGTTGGATTAAGTTTGTTGTGTTGTATTTTTCAGTGATACCACCAACCCCCGAAACATTTCCTTTGCAGATATTGCAAGTAGTCATCACACTTCTTGGCATAGCAGGCGAAAAATACCTCCATATAGCTGACTTTTTGGCTCACTCATGTTGTTACACACATCTTTTCCTTTTTTTTCAGCACCTGTGCAAACAAGTTAGAGCAGCGCTGCAGTGTGTCCCAGCAGCGTTTCTCAGCAGCATGTCAGGCGCGGCACATCTAGAGATACAGTTACAGATTTTTTTCCGATTTTGATTATTGATTAATCAGTCGGTTATTTTTTCGATTAATCGAAGAATTGGATTTTAAAAGAAATAGAAATAGAAATAATTAACAACAGTGCAAAAAGTGCAAACATAAAAAGGGGTTTGCTAGAACACCCCTGAGCTGTCAAAATAATAATAAATAATAAATAACTACAAAATCAAATATAAACCAATTCAAAAACAAAATTTTGACAGCTTTTACAATATATCGTTACATTTCCTTATGTTGACAAAAAACGACGTATGTTCAGTTTGACTTCAGCCTCGCCGAACTGCAGCGTGTTTCATGCAGCGTTGTTGCAACGTTGCTGCTGCGTCACGAGCTGTAGATATTAGTTCTGTATTTCCACATTTACAAACCCCAATTCCAATGAAGTTGGGATGTTGTGTAAAACATAAATAAAAACAGAATCAAAATAAAATGCCTTGTATCAGCAACTGATGGGATTCTATCCACAGAGGTCTTTTGTTTTGAAAGGGAAGTTGGCGTAAATAAGCCATCTTTGTATTTCCTCATCTCTGTGACAGAGAGAGACTTTTAAAATGCTGTGAAAAGTGTTGTCAATGTATTCATCTAAACACCATCTTCACTGTCTATTTCTGATGACAAACACGCGTCGCATTAAAATCGGCGAGCCACCGTTTCTCAAGATGTGCTGCAGCTGACACACAGCGGAGACGCTTCTGACAAGCGCTGCTAAAGAAACGGTGAATAATAATGGTGCCACACAACGAATCGATAATTTTATTTGTTGCCAACATGTTTAATAATAAATTATAATTGATTTTATCGATTCGGCGTTACTGCCCTAATAATTATATTGACTCTATACCACCTTTTACTGCATTAAAAGTCTCTCTCCGCCACAGAGGATCTGGATCACATGGATCTTCCTAATTATCCGATACCAGATACAGCTATTTTGTAAATATCAGGACTGATAACCGATCCTAATATCAGATCGGTGCATCCCTAATTGTTGTAGTAGTCCTTGTTGGGAATGCAACAGGATGCTTTAGTGTTTATACCACACAAGATATGTGGTCAACCAATAATCATACTGGTGCTCTGTAGCACGCAAGAGAGAGAGTGGGCACTGTCTTAGGGGTGTGCCAATACATTGATTCTTAGATGCATTGTGATCTACTACTGTTATACTGTCACTGAGCGTGAGGTTCACTCTTCAGGGTTGAGATCCAGCGTGTGGAGGCATTTCGGAAAGAGCATTGACAAAAGCTGCTCCGCGTGTAAGGTGTGTAAAACAAGAATCAAGTACAGTACAGTATTATGATATACTTATTTAAAGCTGCTTTTGGTTGTGGACAGCAGAATGTTTGATTGTTGTGGGATGCTGTGCTGCTGAATAATTTGTTCAGAAGTCTTCATTATTACTGAATAAAGTATCCTTTATGTTATATCAGATTGAATAATCTGAACAAGCTAATAGTTGTTTTTGTATTAAACCTACTGAACTCTGTGCAGAAACAGAGTTCAGTAGGTTAACTTAAAAATTCTAAAATTCTCAGCAAACAGCTGAGAATTTTAGTTAAAATAGGTTATTTGTAAAGGATTTTGTTTGGAAGTCTTTATTTATTATTTCTAATTAAGCAGAATAAGCTATTTGTTTTGTATTAAACTTGCCAGTCTTGAAATCTGTGAAAACTTCAGTTAAAAGAAGTCTTATTTCTAAAAATACTTTATGTATGTTTATGGAATTCTTTAGAAATACGACAGGGTCAGATTTAGTCATTTGGGGGTCTGATGCCCCAGCCTAACTGCCTTGCTTTGATTTCACCCATTCTGTAACTAGAAATGATGGTGGGCTGTTAGCAGCTGTAGAAGAAGTTATGCAAGGAGAAACACACTCACACCCACTGCATGACAAACAGTAATCACTCACAAAACATACCTGGCTGCTCTGGTGTAATATAAAGTACAGTGTGTCACTCAAGGTTTAAGTCGCAATCAATATGTGCAGTTTGATATTCACTCTGTTTTTTAACGCTCGTCTGTGTATAGATGATACATTTTTATTTACTTTGTGAATGTTTAGTTAACACCTAAAAGAAAAAAGACATCTTTTGTTATCAAAACATTTGACCTATTTTTAAGAACCGTAATGAAAAATGAATTGGATTCCAGAATTGGAACCAAAGCCGAAATTGGAATCGATAAAAAACGATACCCAACTTTAGTCGTAATAGTGCCTTAACAAGGTCTGTATAAAATGTAAAGTCGGAAAGACATGACCATGGATTAGGCATTGTGACATTTTGATAACGTATTATGTTTGTGGCCACACCACAGGAGATTAAAAAAGCAGCATTACAGAAACACATGTTACCAGGTGTAAACCATAGACTGTATATAAAGATGGATAACATGACAGTTCTCCCAAAGTGAAATATTTGAATCGTGATTGCCTCCTGGTGTCTGTCTGCAGTATAGTTAGTAAAAATCACCCCTCAATGTCAATGGGACATAGGCAAAACTAAAAACGTATACTATAAACCAGATAGGGCTGGCTGGTAAATTGATTTTATCGATTCATTCGAATGTGTGGTTCAGGATGATATATTAATATGTATATCTCGATTTTCTCTTCCGCTTCTCCCTTGGGACCTTTGTAGTCACAGTGGGCTGCGCCCTCCCCCTGTATTTACCTCCTAGAGTTATGCATATAAACGACAACGTGACAGCAAGTGTTAATGATGACGAAGAATACTTTCCAAAAAAGACTCTATCTCGTCAGTCATTGGGAACTGAATCGGTTTTGCTGTGTCAAATCTCGAACAAACCACAGTCCACTGTAGAGTTTGTTAAAAGGTTGTTTCAACAAAATCAGCAACACAACCAATTTATTTCAACATGTCAAACAGAGGCATGTAGCCGAGTGGGAGAAATGTGTCTCACAACAAGATGCACAAGACCGCGTCAGCCCACACACACTCGGTAAAAGCAGTTGATATTAGTGGAATAATTTCCCATTTTGTTCCGTATGACAGGAGAGCAGCCCGCTACAATGTTGTTACTGATGCAGTTGCGCTGCATAACGGCCAACCAGGGAGTTTGTATGTTCTCTCCATGTTTACAGTTTCCTCCGGGTGGTCCAGTTTCCTCCACTGCCATCATAAACATGTGCATTAGGTTAATACACCTGTCGGTGCTCCTGAACAAGGCTTCAGCAGAAGTTGTGACATAGGTCCCCAAGAGCTGCATACTGCTCCACGAGGGTTGGTTACATGCAGAGAACGATTTTGCTGTACAATATACATGTGTTGATAAAGAATTCTTCGTCTTACAAGATATGATATCAATGAATTAATCTAAATATTTTTTGTAAAATTACTGCAGCCTTCACTGCAAATGTAAACAACTGCCACTACCCTGAAACTGCATAGTGCACTTTTAAAGACAAGTTTGCAGCTTACACTTAAATCTCAAGAGAGAAATTCAGTTTACTTGATCAACAGAAGTGAAATACAGTTTGACTTTTATTGCTAAAATAAAAGCAAAATTTGTCACTGAAAGTAGTTCTCATCACCGTAATGTTTAGAACCGCTCTAATCTTTAATAAAGTGACAAAGTGAACTGAACTGGACTAACCCTAACCCAACACTGGTGTGTCAGGGCCAACAGCTTCATTGCTGTCTCCATCATACACCTATGGGCAAACAGATTTCTTTGTAAAGAGAAGTAGGGGCATGGCAGTATGCTGATTGCAGATAGCGGGGACGAGACTGTCAGCTTGAATGATTCTGTTTCACCAACATACGCATGTGGTAAGAACAAAATCAGCTGGTGCGTATGCTCATGAAACTGACGATAGTTTTATGAGCCCACATATTTCATGCACAGTGACAACTTTTTTATCCCACATATTAGAGACTGAGACCCATTGTTGACCAAGTCACTTGGTCAACAATGTAAGCAGGTTTAACTATTGGAGGAGAACTGAGGTACATGGCTGGCTTCTCTCCCAGAAGATGCATCTCCCTTAATCTTCAGCGCTGCTCTTAATCTCTTAATAAATGATGGATTATCCCAGGCTGCTTAATGACTGTTCATGGGGTCTGCTGCAAGACCAGTTTTTTTCATCCTGGAGAAATGTTTATATTTTATTGGAAGTACAGAAGGAATTCAGTGAGGCTTTCTTTCGTCATTGAAAAATACTTTCTCTCCAGTTTTATTAAGGAATGCCCCAATCACTTTTTTTTTGCTACTGAAACCAATTACAGATAGTCTATGAGCCATATCAAAAGATATGTGGGCAATTTTTGTTTGTTTGTTTTTTATAGCAGCTGGTAGAGTTGCTTTACATCGGCCAGTTGGACAGCTTTGCAGTGGGATTTCCACCAGGTGGCAGCATAATCTATGCTCTGAATGCTGTTTGACTGTCCAGTGTAGAGTATAAATGCAGAATCATATAAAATTCATCTTGTTGGTTTCTTAATCTGTCAAAAACAGATTCCCTTTAATGGAAACAAAGTCAAAAGAAGTCCCCATGAGCAATGCAACAAGTACCAGGGCCTATTTAATATCAGGTTTCGGTGCTTATCCCCAGTGACAACCCCTCGTACTTTGTAATACAGCTTGTATGCAGCTAGTTGTTGGCAGGAATGTCTAATCAGCAATTCAATTTAGCAAGAGCTAGCAGTTTACAAAGCTAGCATACAAACTCTCTCGCTTTCTTTCTCTCTCTCTGATGCACTGTCTGTCTGATCATTATCGTGGAAGCCCGGGCTATTATCAGAGTTTTATGGTATACTACAGGCTACTCAAGTCACATTATAGGTATTGATTGAAGTAATTATTGGTATTAAGGGCACTGGTATTGGTGCTGGTAACATAATCTTTCCTTGTGCCATACAGTGAGTGTAGCCTAGACAACTATTGCAACAGCGTGCTGTTTGAACAGTACAGTACCCTACTCTGTCAGTACCAGGACTATAAGGAGGACAATGTTCTCTGAAGAGCCATGTTTCCTATGACTTTTTTCAAATTGAGTTGATGTGTGACAGCGGTGCAGTGAGAGTGTGTGTAAAGCTCTGCAAGGCGCACCAATTGACATGGGAAACTCTGTGTTCTGCCAAGTGGCAGAGAACACAGAACACAACCTCATGCGTTGTCCAATTGGGCAAAAGTAAAAATATATATGGAATGCTGAATGTAACATTATATGAAAATAAACTGCATACTGTATTGCTGAAGCAGAGTGTTTCCAGCCGAGTCTGACTGACCATTAAGTGTTGAACAACACAGATGACAAATATAGTAGATACTGGACACTCTTCAAGTGAATTTGGAGAAGAAGCTAACATTAGCTGTCATCTCACTCTAGCTGGGATGTAATGGTTAAAAAGGGGAAAAGTTACTGATTTAACTTCATTTATTACTGTGTTTTCTCTACACATGTTAGAGTTAGGTCCATTTCACACAGCGCATGCCAGGAGAGCATTAGCAGCACCATGCGCGGTGTATATGGTGTTTTGATGATTATATTGACTCTATACCACTTTATACCGCAGTTTAAAAGTCTCTGTCACAGAGATGAGGAAATACAAAGACGGCTGTTTTACTGCAACTTCCCTGCTTCCCTTTCAAAACGAAAGCCCTCTGACAGCGTCTCTGTGGACAGAATCCCAGGATTTGATTCAAGGCATTTTCTTTTGAAACATTTACAGGACGAGCTTGTCGCCTGTGCAGGAGCTTGCACGACTTTATAAACAAATGGAAATTGTGCTTATAAATATAAAAATACAGCACTAATAGCAGCAGACAGCGATGTGGCAACAACACTGCATGTGTGAACACCACAAGCATGAAACACGCTGCTGCTTGGCGAGGCTGACGTCTAGTGCTCCTAACGTGCGCTGTGTGAATAGGGCCATATGTTTGCTGCCCTCTTTTTTTTCGTGAGTTTTTCCTTGGGTGATGTGAGGGTCTCAGGGATGTCGTACACGGCAAAGCCCTCTGAGGCAAACCATGTTTTATGATAATGGGCTCTATATAAAATTGACTTGACTTAACTAAGGAGGTAGAAGCAAACTTGCCAACCCTCCCAATTTTCCTGGGAGACTCCCGTTTTTCCCTGCCCTTTCCCATTGTCCTCCCGGCGTCACATTTCTACAGTATTTTTCCCAATTTAGAGCTCCTAAATCATCCTTGTAATCTCCACTAGTAACTAGGTTTCACGTCTGCCCCAATATACAAAAGAGGGAAATTTGAGGAAACATCCAACAGCAGCTACTACGAGAGTAAATACTGAAAATGCACGAAAATAGTTTTAGCAGTTAGTTATAGCAGTTTTTTTGGTTTTATGAAACGTGCCTGAATACAGACTGTGCGCCAGGTGTGTGTGCATTTGGATACTAGAACGTGGCTCTGGCTGTACATTCCTACCTGAACCAAAGTACCTGAGTCGAAGAGATTCATTTTATTATTTTCAACAAGTGACAAAAAAGGAGGCCTAATAAAAACAAATAACACACTTGGGTGATCACACAGCTAAATGAGAGATTCATCACAGCAGACTGAGAGCAGCGCAGTGACATCATGCAGCTCTCTTTGTTATCAGGGGCAGATTTATTGATTTGGGGTCCTGGTGCCCCAGCCTAAAAGCTCGCTTTCTCTGGGGTCAGCTTGGCTGTCCTCTGACAAATGATAAATGATTATTCTCTAATGTATTCTGGAGTCTCTCAATGTAAGTATTGTAGACTAGTGCAGGTGATGTAGAATTAGAGGAAATTTGTTTTAAAGTACTTTTTTTGGGGGGTGACGAGCCGCCATAGTCTAATTTGTCCCGCTGTAGTCTCAGTGGAGCTGGACTGTTAATTAAGAACTGTATTAAAACACTGTTGGGTTATTTGTAGTGGCAGACACGTGCAACAGAATGTCAGGCGCGTTAAAAGTGAAACTTAACCGTTCATTCGGCTTGGCCTAAAACTCACTTTCACTTTGAAAAATCTGCAAATACCTCCTCTCATCTATTGAACTGATCAGTTGTGAACATATTATCAGATCAGTTATCCACAGCAGGAGTGACATTCAGCTGTGAAGGAGAAAAAAAAACTGCCTGCTGCGCTGCATTCACAGACCTGTAAAAACATTGGATATTAGAAAGAGAGCACAGAGTGACACAGCATATCAATCTCTCTCTCTCTCTTTATATTTATATATATATATATATATATAATGTCGGTGTATATAGGTATATATACATAATTTCATATATATTATTTAAAAAACAAACAAGTTAAATCATTTAAAAACTTCAATACTGGGTGAACAAAAATTTCAAAAACAATTAAATTGCGGATCCCCTGTGCCATCGGACTGAAGCCATCCATGCCGCTAAGTCATCACTGGCGTCGCATCTCTTTAGGTGTGTGCCAAAACAGATGCTTTTACTCCAAAATTGCCTTGGAAGAGCATGTCGAAAAACCATGGAGTGTGGCTCTGTGCGCAGCGACAAAAGCATTGACATTGATTGAAGCATTGATATATTTTAACTTTAATGGGTGCCCAAAAACCATGCCAATGAACTTACACACTGATGGCACAAGCACAGAGCACCAAATTTGATTAATTTATCGGTGAAAGTAAGGTCAAGTTCACATTTATTTATATAGACCATTTATAAACTGTGTATGTGTATATACATATGCCACATTTATATAGCACATTTAAAAACAACCAAGGTTTACCAAAGTGCTGTACAAAAGTACTGGACAAAATAAATAGTCATTAAAAATATTCCGAAGTACAACATAGAAACAGACATAAAAACAAACATACCAAACAAATAATCAGATACAAATACTAGGGATGAACAGCTCAATATGTAGGGCTGCACCTAAGGAATATTCTTTTATCGATTAATCTATTGATTATTTTTTCTACATTTAGCAATCCATCAGCAAAATAAATAAAACAATGTAAAATTCATATCACTTTTAGGAGGAGTAACAAAACAGTTGCTCTATGTTACAGTAACAAACCTCAAACCTAGCAGTCCAGCAAAACATCTTACAGTAAAATAAGTGCATTTTTGCAACATCGCTGTTGTGTGGGTTAGGGTTTGGAGTAATATGAGGTGGTACATAAATCCACAGTTTGAGCCACCACAACAGCTTGTTCATCTTTTGTTTTAAGGCAAGATTTTAGGACAATTAGAAGGAGCTCATTTGATGACCTCAGTGATTGAGCTGGTGTATAGACATGGATGGATGAGCTCAACAAGATACTGAGGGGCCAGACCATTTAGTATTTTAAAGACAAACAATAAAATCTTAAAAGCAATCCTGAAACGGACAAGTAGCCAGTGCAGGAAGGCTAAGACTGGTGTGATATGATCATGCATTTGGCACAGTTTTTATTTTAAAATTTAAGTGGCTCTATGCAAGCATGTCTCATGTTGTCCTAACTATTTCTTTGTAGGAGAGGAGGCAAGTGTGTTCAAGTGTTCGGTTTCCAGGGAGACAGAGTGCAGCCGCGTGGGGAAGCAGTCATTTATCATCACACTTGGCTGCAACAGCGTCCTGCTGCAGTTTTCCTCACCTGCAGGTACACGCAAACACCCCAACCCATTCCCATCAAGAGACTGCATACACATGTGCAGTACCATGGAAACTGTCAATGCTTTTCTCTGTCCTTATGAAACAACTTCACAAACAATATAGTAATCAAAATAATAATGCTGTATATAACACACAAACACCATATTAATGTGCAAAAAAATGTGCTCAGAAGATGTTCTTTTTTAAACTAATTGTACTTGTTAAATACTTGTTACTTGTTAAATATGTGAAAGGACTGGGAATTGTAGTACTGAATAGAGTGTTAAATTTGACCATTTCTGCATCCAGAATTTTTTTCAGGCTGGATGACACACTGGAGCCCTCCTAAACATAAACCCTCCCTACGATATAAAAGCTGTTGTTTCTTTTATTATTATTATTTTGACTTTTTTTTTTTAAACGTTCTTGAAAAAAATCTCCCTCTATTTAAGTTTAATTCTAGCAGGAATGTCCCTATTCAAAACAATATTGCATTGAATCAAATCAGAAATCAAATTCAACTGTGGCCTTTTGAATCAGAATCAAATTGAATCAGGAAATCCGTGGTGAAACCCAGCCTCAAAAACTCTGTGGTTTACAACTCCAATTACTGCTGTTGCAGTGTGATGGCCAGCTTTAAACCCAGATTGACAGTGACTTAAAGAGCTGTGGACAAAGTACGGAGCTGTTTCTATACAAAAGATTGCTGCATGTCACCCCCTCTCTCTCACCCTTTCATGCTGTTGATCTGTCCTATCTAATAAAGGCAAAAATGCCCCCCAAAAAAAGATAAGGGTTTAACTGATATGCCTTCCAGAAGCTTTTCATGGCCTTGGAATCACACAAAGCATTATAACCTTTAGAATGGTTAATTGAATTAAATGAGAAATATATCTTTCCTGGAAAAAAGATCCCCTCTTCTTCTGAGATAGAGACATTACCATGAGTCGTAGTTTCTCATCTATGCCATTAAGTTGACAAAATGGAGAGTTGATTTGTAGGGCTGAACCTAACAATTATTTTTTTTATCAATTAATCTATTGATTATTTTTTTAATTGATCTAACTATTATTTTTTTATTACTCAATAAATATAACAACAAACTCACTGAAAATAACATTTTAAAAATGCCCTGTAGTCATACACTGCAGGGCATTATTCTCCAACAAAAAATAGCCCAGTCTTAACTGGTAATCTGTGTTTTACAGTCTGATATGAAGTCTCTTGAAAATAAAATTAATGCAAGAGCTTGTTCCACTCATGTTAAAGGAATGTAGTGCAATCTACATTTAGCAATCCAGTTGCAAAATCAATAAAACAATGTAAAATTCAAGTCACCTAACAAAACAGTTACTCTTTGTTACAGTAAAAAACCTCAAATCTAGCAGTCCAACAAACATCTTACAGTAAAATTAGTGCAATTTGAATAATGCTATAACTTTTCACAGAAATAATTATAACTAGTCAATTCTTTCTGCATCAAAATAGACCAGCCTTAACTGGGCCTTGATGCATATAGCAGCCTGCTGATATGAGTGCTGTATTTTTATAAGCACATATTCCACTCATTTATGAAGTTATAGAAGCTCCTGCACAACTGACAACCCCATCTTGTAAATGTTTCAAATTAAAATGCATTGTATCGGCAACTGATGGCATTCTGTCCACAGAGACACAGTCAGATAGCTTTTGTTTTGAAAGGGAAGCAAGGAAGTTAAGGTAAAACATCATTGTATTTCCTCATCTCTGTGACAGAGAGATAGACTTTAAACTACGGTATAAAGTGGTAGAGTCAACAAACGCGAGCCACTGTTTCTCTAGATGTTCTGTGGCTGCGCTCTAACTTGATACACGAGCACCAAAACAAAACAAAACCACAAAAAAAAAAAACACGCCCGGCGCTGCTCACGCTCTCATTATGCGCACTGTGTGAAACGGTGCGAGGCGTCGACGCACGTTACGTGAATCGACATATTGATGTAATCAATTAGGTCGACGCATTGCCTCAGCCCTATTGATTTGATAAAATGATCATTCAAAGCATTACAAATCTCATTCAAAACTTTTGGAGGGAGAGAGCAGTAAGTAATACCTTTTACAAGATTGAAAAAAGTTGTTACCACTTTCAGATTTTTAAAATAGTATGTCAGTTTAGTCCCCCATGAAAGTGCATTTATTAATGAAAGTTTGCTAGTTCACATCACCAGCAGTGGGTCTAGCCAGTGCACAAGCTTTGTTACCGTATAAAATCTCACCTAAGTCATGATTAAACCAAGGGTTACATCTATTTTTAAGCCTAAGCCTTCTCATTAACTTGCTAAGGAGTTAAAACAGACAGAAAGCATCACAGTTCTACTTCAGCATCTGGGGTGAGATTTGTGAAAGAGAGATTGCGGACATATACGAGGTCCTGTAAAAATGCTTGCTCAACAAAGTTTTTTTTTTTTTTTTTTAAAGATTATTTTTTGGCATTTTTGCCTTTATTAGATAAGACAGATCAGCAGTGCGAAAGGGGGAGAGAGAGGGGACGACATGCAGCAAAGGGCCGCAAGCCGGACTCGAACCCGCGACCGCTGCGGCACATCAGTGCCATTATACATGGGGTGCCTGCTCAATCCACTAAGCCACTGGATGCCCCGAAGCTCAACAAAGTTTTTAAAAGACCTCTTGCAGCTACATCAAGGTTCTGATTTTTCCATTCTAGCATTTCTGATTAAGTTCACTGGTAAGTGGACGCTTAATCCACTGGTAACACACAGCTATGTGGGTAATGTGGTCTTTTGGTAAAAGTTAGATCAAGGAGACAGAAATGACTGAGGATGTTTATTCTGGGACAAGTAGGTTCTGTAATCATTTGCCAGAGGACAGTCATGCTGACTCAGTTTAATGCTGATGACTATTAGCTAAAACTGATTTGGGACAGAGGTAGAGACTGATACAGGTGCCCTTTAATTGTTTGTATCATACAAAGCCACAAAACATTCTGTTTCTCTCTCTGTCTCAGTCTGGACTTTATGCCTGCACTCTATGATAATATTGTGGGTGTTGGTAGAAGTCCTGTGTGTATAGTGGAGGCGTGGCTCATAATAATGGCAGTGGAGTTTTGCGTCAAGCACGATCACGGCATCGGCGCAACCAGGACCCACAACACAGGTGTAGCTTCAGACAGGACCACAGTAGTGGCAAAACCAAGACCAGGATCAAGGCAAGCTGGGGGTACAGTAGCAGTGCAGCCACAGCATGAGCACAAATAAAGGCATGGCCACAGCACCAGCACAGCTATCACCATGAGCAGCCAAGGTTGTAGCCAGGATCCGGGCAAACTAGGAAACAAGGGAGCAGGAATGCTCCGGAGAGGCAACGGAGTTAGCATAATGCAATAAGCATAATGCAGTAAACAGATATGGGCGTTTTCAGATGGAGGGAGTAAGCAGGATAAACAGTAAAAAGTGAAGTCAGATCAGTAACCGAGACGATAACAACAATTAAACAACAACGAGTAAGCACTAAGAGTAAGCGAGTTTCTCTGAGGTAAAGACTTTTCCCCTGGATTTACTAACTGGCTCTGTTGGTGATGAAGATGTTCCCCGGTACAAATCCAGTCTTTGTTGTTGTTTGGCCACTGATTGGCTGTTGGAGGAGCAGATATGAGAGGCTGCAAAGCTGGGGGTCACTGCCTTGCAGATCAGTGCTCACTGTGCTTCAGATAGACAACAAAGATGCTGCCAGCTGGTATTCAGCAGTCCAGAGGCAGCTGGTTGCTGTTTAAGAAATGGTGAAGTAACATTATACTGGAAACACCAGTGTATCAAAAAAAAATGTCATTGCTGTTGACAAGTTACACAGTACATACAACGTATAGTTAACAGTTTACACTTAAATATATGCATATAGATAAATAAAAAGCATTAATAAATTCACTCTATAAATTAAACCAAAACCAACTTAGTAATTTAATATTAAATGACAATTACAAGACTACTAACAGCAAAATAATTTTTGATTTAGCATCTCTAATTGCCTTAGTAACTCAGGAGAGACTCATCAGACAGACAATTCTCTATTATTATAAGTTTTGGAGTGACTTAGACTGTCACTTCAATGAGAGCAGCTGGTCCACCTGAACAGTCCATCTTAACTTTGGAGTCTAACTTGGCTTGCTAACTTCGGTGCTAAGCTCCTTCATTTAGCCTTCACTTAGCCATGGGAGCTTGGCTTGGGTCTTGAGGAGCAGTACTGTATGGTTTTTGCTGACCATTTAAATAAAGAAGAAATACAATAAAATAAATAGCTAAATAAGCATCACTGCTGTGCAGTATCAGTCAATTGCTGACTATTTTAATACTGCCAGTCAATTAGGGGCAGGTTGTAAAACAAGAAGCAGCTTCTCAGAATTTGCACCTTCCAGGGAGCTCCTCTTGTTCTCATAAATGTTCCCTATTGTGCTAAAAACCCTCTCATTGGGGACAGAGGAGGGTGGAGGAGTATTCTGTTTGACTTAAAGTGGAACTACAGAGTAGAACATTCCCCCAAAATGTCAGAAAGCAGCAACATGTCCTCTTGTCTGTCTGACACACACACACACACACACACACACACACACACACACACACACACACACACACACACACACACACACACACAGGTGCAGGAGGACAGAGAGAGGAGAGACGGTGGCCTGACAGCCGCTTCTATGGTTACTGAAAGCAGCAAACATGGTAATAAATGACAGTGTATTTCCTCCTTGTTCCATGATGATCTTAATAAGCTAAATGTGTCTCTTGTTGCTTTTTAAATACAACGCCATCGAAAGGGCCCAAAAAGCCGCTAAATAGCAATGAAGTTGGCACATCAGTAGTCCTCTCATCCCGTCACCGGGAGACCTTAGATTGTCTTGTTCATCTGCAAAATAATAGGGCCATTGTTTATTAACTTAACAGTAATATTTCAATGTGGCTTACCTTGAAAACACCCTTGACTGACTGCTCCACTGTCTGCTCTGCTGTGACGCTTTCTGCTTACATGTGCTTAAGAGTGCTGAGAGTAGTGTGAACAATGGAGTCAAAGTGCACTGTGCAGGACAAACTATACAATGAGACCATTTCTAAACCACCCCAACCCCAAGCATAGTTTTCTGCCTTATATGGTCTGTAAAAAAACAGTTTTTTTTAATCTGTGTATATTGGTAGAAATATACGCCGATACCGGTATGCTCCAATATGTCCGTGAAAGGCTCATATCAGCCGATAATACTGTATCTGTAAACCGATATATCGGTCGGGCTCTAGTGTCCACACCTGGCAGGCTCACAAAAGGGCATCACATCAATCAAAAGAATGTGTCATACCTAGTAATAAATACAACCTCACTTTGTGTCCATCCATCTTTGAGTCTCTGATCGTGACAGTGCAGTTAAGCAGCCATCAAGTGCATATTTAAGGCACAGTGTCTTGTTTTGAAACAAGTTGGCTGGAAATGTTAAAAAGTAAGTGGCAGACCTGACAGTGTCCGGTCTCTGATGAAGTACAGCTGTTCTCACTCTGCCTGATTGAACAGATGTCATATACCAATATCTTTAAGAGAGTCACAGAAAACCTGTCATGCATCACCACAGTAGGGCTGACCTCTGAACAGCTCATGACCTTGTTGAACATGATTTTTTAAAATGACTCATACAAGCAGAGCATGAAACACATGACCGAAGAGAATTCTCTAAACCAGCTTTTCCCTGTTCCCTCCTCAAGTACCACTTGTCCTGCATGGTCTAGATGTCTCCCTCCTGCAACACAGCTGATCCAAATGATCAACATGTTAAGAACTCATGAAGTTGCTCCCTGATCATTTCATTCAGCTATGTTGCAGCAGGGACAGATCTCAAACAAGCAGGTCTAGTTGTACTCAAAGGCTGCATTTACACTACATGGTTCAAGTCACCCAATTCCGATTTTTCCTCCCATGTGTCCCAGTTCAGATACGTGTCATGACTGTGTAAGTAGAAAAAAAGCACATGGAATTGGATATCCTCAGATCCGAATCAGGCCTTGCCAATGCGACTGCAGTGTAAGCAGACAGATCAGATATACCCTGTCATTGCCAGTTGCACGTCATTAAAAAAAAGACACAGTGTCTGCCACAACAACACACCCGCAAAAAATTAAAACCTAAACAGTGAAAGCTTGGGGCTGCATAGACTGTCAAATAGGGAAAACAATGGCTGACATCGGCCAGTGGAGTAATACCGAGGTTACCTGCCTTTTGAGTCCATGGGGGGAAGAGTAAGTCTCGGCAAATCAGTTTAAGAGCAAATCTCCACCACAATGGGAGAGCAGGTTTACAAACCAAGTTGGCTGGTTGCACTATTGAACCAAAACAGGACACAATTTGTCCCATATTTCTTAACAAACCGTACTCTAACTCATAGACTATGTTTCACATGCTTGTTAAGACATGAGAATGATAAAACCAAAAGAGTTTCACGTGATATAGCGGAAAAATATTAAATCAGTCAGAAGCTGCAGGAGAGACTAACACTGAATGAAAGGCCTTCCCCAAGGTTGAGGCAGGCCTGCCCCAAGGTTGCTATGGTTACAGAGACTCAGATGCACAGTTTTTAAAAATGTCAGCAAGTCTGCCCATGAAAAGAAAGATGCTGTCTGTAAACAGAACAGAAATACAAACCGATCATACCGGGGTCAGTCCCATCGGAAGAAAAGAGTACAAGGTAAACTAATGTGAGTGAACAAGAGCAATGGGGGCGTGCGCTATGACCCGCTGACTGCTGCTGGATCAAGCTTTGTGAAGGTGCACACACATGCATGAGCCTTGTGTCCACTCCCTCAGTAAGCCATAAATTGATGTAGAAACACCCTTAAGTCAGTTTGAATGCCGATATTTGTGCCTGCTTCACCGCTCATTAGACCTGTCGATGAGAAATAGACGTATGGCAAAGACCAAGTTCAGTTTTACAAATTGTCTCACACCAGTGAGGATCTTCAACAGAACAGCTGTCATTGCGCGCAACCATTACGCGCAAACTTGGCTATTTATAACGCCCATACCAGTAGTTCATCACATGTACCTTTAAACCACCCTCAGGGGGATACCACAATCATCATTATAAAACGTCAGACAGATTAATGGCTTGATTTGATTTGAATTGATTAATTAACAGCTCTCACATTTAAACAGACATGAAAAATTGATGCACAATTCAAGATAAAATCAAAAGATCCTTAACATGGAAATAATGGCTCAAATGTGAGCTAAATTAAAACAATGATAATTACATTCATTACACATATCCCCAATTATCATTTAGGTTAGTCTAAGTAAGTTTATGATGGCGCCTCCAAGTTTATACGTGGTACAAGGTAGATTTATTGTCATTTTTCTTTAACATGGTTTAAGAAGAAATTAAATTAAAGTTGATCCTAAATCCTGCTACATCTTTTTGGCATAGAAGGAGGAGTTGAGGAGTCTCACAGCCTGGGGAAAGAAGCTGCTCTGTAGTCTGGCGGCTCTGCAGTGAATACTTCTGTATCTTTTTCCAGATGACAGCAGGGTGAATAGACTGTGGTTGGGGTGGCTCCTGTCTTTCAGTATCTTTTGGGCTCTGGGCAGACACCTCACTTTACTGAGGTCATTGATACTCTGTAAATGGGAACCAGTGATGTTCTGGGCAGTTTTAATCACCCGCTGTAGAGCCTTCCTGTCCTATGCTGTGTGCGAACCATGCCAGTTGGTGATGTTTCCAGTCAGTGTTCTTTCTATTGCTCCTCTGTAGAAGTTAACCAAGATCTTGCTGTGGAATTTAGCCTTCCTAAGTTTCCGACAAGTCAGTGACAGTGAGTGCAAGCACATCAGATATGGGTCACTTGAAAGTAGGTATAATAAAACATCGGATATAGGCACTAAGTCGGAATGGGGCATTGAGACCTGCAGTGTAAATGCAACCAAAGAGAGCTTTGGGAAACAGTGCCTAAAGGAAGTGAAGTATCCTTTTCCTACACCACTTCACTGCTATGTGTGTGTATTGCTGTGTAATGTAGTGCCCAGTGTAAAGTCTGAAATATAACTGTTCATGTTTGTGTGTTTATGTGCCACCTCAGACTTTCAGTCATTTTATAACCTCCTGAAGAACAGTCGTGGACATGTCAGTGAGCGCTCAGTCTTCAGTGAAAGGACAGAGGACTCCTCTGCTGTACAGTACTTCCAGGTGAGAGGAACGCACGCACGCACGCACGCACACACACACACACACACACACACACACACACACACACATACACATACATACATATACTTTACCCCAGCTCTCAAACAAACAAAGCTTGTGATGGAAGTTTATAAAGTAGACCTCAGGCTCTTTCCTGACTTATTTTTTTAATTAATGACAAAATGTTGTCCTTAAATAATTCCTCTCATGATGATGTTGTTCCTGGCAGCCTATTTCAAGCTTCACATTTGTTATTAGAATGACAAATGAAAAGTTGGCTCCTGGTACCTTTTGCATTATGTATATTGTAAAAGTGTAATTCAGCACTTTAGGCCCATTAAACATTAGAAATGTACAATTACAGTCCAGCTCAAGAAGTACACACTAGTTCTCTGAAAATGAAACCCTATGTTCTCATTTCAAAGGAAAAAAACTCTGATGCTGGTCTCATGAAGACATTCCCTGTCCATGCAAACCATTTGGGGCTGCATGATCAATCATTAAAAGATTGCAGTCTTTAGGCATGTCCCAATCTCATTCTAAAGGGCACCTATTTTATGAAGGTATTGGAACGAAACAACTGAGCAACTGTGATGGTTGAGTTTGTAGCTGTGTGTGTATCTGTAGAGTTTATGTCACAGGGAGTCCCAGCCACTCTGCTTTCCTCCACTACTTCCTGCCTGTCCCCTTGTCTAATATGATTGAGAATGAGTATCATGCAGGCTGTAACATTTAAATATTATACTAGCCACCATTAACATAGTATCAGTATAATGTATTTCCCTTAAAAGTGCATAACATCAAGATGAACACATAATATTGAACATCTCCTTATCTAAACAGAATTTTACTACTGAACATTACCTGACATGTCATGCCATTTATTCATAATGTAACGTTATCTGAAACGTAAAACTTGACAACCCAACTTTAACGTTATGCATTGTTAACATTAATGTTAATGTTTGGGTCCCAGACAATCACCCTCTTTTTCACAGCCTAATGTTAATGTTGGCAGGCATGTTTAAACATAAAAGCATCAAACCTAGCATTGCTTAGGTACCTTTCTCTGTCCTCTTTCTCTCTCTTTCTGTCAGGCTTTCCTGTTGTCTGTTTCTGTCTTGCTGCTCTTGCTTGCGCCACAGTAAAACTACACAGTGAAATGATGCCACTTCCTGTGGCCCTTTTTTCAAAATAAAGCTCATTGCATCATTGTGTAACATTTCATGACATTTGAATTATCATTTAAACCTCTGGTTATGATAATGTATATGCATGTCCCTTTAGTCTTGTCTCAAGGCAATGTCTGTCCCATTAGGCGCCAGTGTTTGTTGCTGCCATGTCTCAGTAACCTGGATGACCTGTATTATGTTGAGTGTTTATTTTTGTCATCTGCACATCTTTATTATTGTATTATGCTTCAGTAATAGATAAGCAATGTTGGATTTTTGCTTGCAGACCTACCCTACACCAGAAAATGCAAAACACGAGACTGTGACTGAGCTGAAATGAAATGAGATTTCAAAACTTTGGTATATAAACTAACTTTGGTAAATACTGCGTTTTTCTTTATGGTGTGTTGTGTTTAGAGGTGGGTAGGGCTCAGCTGCTGCTTTAAGTTCAGCTGAGTAGAGAGACAGACAGTTGAATGAAGCAAAGTTGCCAGAGTGTGCTCTATATTGCTCTGCATGAAAGTAAAAACACGTGTGACAGCTGACTTAAAACAAAGGATCAGATCGTTCTTTAAGCTAAATATTCCCGATCCTGAGCAGTCAAAAATTGCTTGATTGCCCCCCAATCTGATGTTTGAGATCAGATGTGGACATCCGTAATATAGATTACAGAAAACCTCATCAATATGTTCATATTTTCTTGTCTGCAGTTTTATGGCTACCTCTCCCAGCAACAGAACATGATGCAGGACTACGTTCGGACAGGGACTTACCAACGAGCTATTCTCCAGAACCACACTGACTTCAAAGATAAGGTAACTACGTACTGCCGTATACATCACAGATTAATCATTGTATTAGATTTCCTCTAAAGCCATCATCTGTTGCTAGATTCGAACCTGCTCAGTTTCCTGCACGTGTTAAAAAGTGAACAGATGATCTCACCATTTCTGACTTTGACTTCAAATGTACCAACATCAGCTGATGCTGCTAAACCTTACTGAATCTGAGTCTGTCCTAAACAATTGACCCTTTACTAAACTCCTCATAGCTACTGTCAGACAGCACATGGTCTGTCTTTTTCAGCCTTTCTAACACTAAAAATGAGCTTACCATCCTGAGCTTAGCATCTGGTGAAACAGAAACTCAGAAGACAATAAATGTCAGTGGAATATTCAACCTAAAACTAACTTCAGAGTGGGGAGGCAGCTGCCTCTGGTTTGACCGCAGTGGTTTGGAATGGGCCCTGTTTCAGTCAGCAGGTTCAGTGAAAACTTGGTAGGTTAACCCTGAGATGAGGGCAACTTTGAGTTTTCAGTTCATTAAATAGAGGGAACTTGAACTCTGAATGAGTAACTGCAGTAACTGTCTCTGTGAAAATCACCTGCTTGCTGGCAGTTTTTTTCAATAGTATCTATCTGCAGGCTTTCAGGACCGTTGTTTCAGGACTGTCGACCAATATAGGACCCTTCATTTTTTGCATCAGCACTACCTAGTGAATTGGATAAACGCAATATACAGGAGGATACTTTAAAGCCTTTTTCCACCAAAATATTACTTAACAAGTACCACCAAAATATTACTTACCACATACTATACCCATTGTATGTAAGCTATATTCCAGTCATGGTTACACATTTACAAATTGAATCAATGTTAATAAGAGTGAATCGAGTTTAAAAATGTCTTTCTGCTGTATGCTGGTAACTTAAGAAGGATCATGACACACTTTTATCTTTGGAAATGTATGTACTGGATAGAATTAACATAATTAACATTATAGTTACTAAATCAACAATTAATGTGATTGGGTTACGGTTAGTTACACAATGCCGTGTGGCTAGATGTTGTTCATTTTGCTGTTCAATTCCCCAATATTTGTGTGTGACATTTTAAACAAACTTTATTCCTATTCAGTACTTACACTCTGTTTACAGTCCATCTTCGACATGTGTCAAGTGAATATAGAGCCCATATTCTAAAGCCAAACAATGAACATGTACGAAAAACGAGCGTCCTAGATCTGCGGTCCTGAAACGATGGAGAACCGCTGTCTGCATGCCTGCGGATAGACCCTTCTTGGTTTTCTCTTAAAAACCCTGAGTTTGTCTCTGTGTCCTCCCTCTGACAGACACACACACACACACACACACACACACACACACACACTGCTTCATTTCCCCATTGATTCAGTCCAGATCAAACAGCATTTACAGAGGTTTTCTGTATGTCCTAATCGAAATCCTGTTTGGATATTAGTTTGTTACTCAGGATTATTTAAAGTTACAGCTTTTATGTGCTAACAGTCATTTCTCCCTCACATTCAAATATCACACCTAAAAAATATCATACCTAAAAATTCCGCTGTGTCTAGTCTTGATGATTACCGCCCTGTGGCTCTTACCCCCATCCTGATGAAGTGCTTTGAGAAAATGGTTCTCCAGCACATCAAAGACAACATCCCTGCCAGCCTGGACCCTTACCAGTATGCTTCCAGAACCAACAAATCCACAGAGGGTGCCATATCTACTGCTCTTTACTTAGTCTTCACGCAATAAAAACAGCCACATCAGGATGCTGTTTGTTGACTTCAGCTCAGCATTCAACACAATCTCTCCCACGAAGCTGATTGGAAAACTTAACACTCTGGGCTTTAGTACAACACTCTGTAACTGGATACTGGACTTCCTCACATGCAGACCCCAGAGAGTTCGAATTGGCAGTCACACCTCCTCTACAATAGTGCTCAACACCGAAGCTCCCCAGTGCTGTGTGCTCAGCCCCCTCCTGTTCACACTGTACACCCATGACTGCACTCCTAGACATCAAGAGAACTCTGCTGTGAAGTATGCGGATGACACCACCATCATCGGATGTATTACAAACAACGATGAGAGTTCATACTGGGAGGAAATCAACAATCTTGTTGAGTGGTGCACAGAGAAGAACCTACTGCTCACCGTTAGTAAAAACCAAGGAGCTGTTTGTTGATTTTAGAAAGAAGCAGGCAAAGACACACCCTGTCTACATCGGTGGAGCTGAGGTGGAGCAGGTGAACAGCTATAGGTTCCTTGGAATTACTGTCACTGAGAACCTATCTTGTTCATCACCACCCAGGTTTAAAAAGCACAGAAAAGGCTCTACTACCTATGGAAACTTAGGAGGGCTAAATTCCAGAGTAAGATCTTGGTTAACTTCTACAGAGGAGCAATAAAAAGCATACTGACTGGAAACATTACGAACTGGCATGGTTCATGCATGGCCCAGGACAGGAAGGCTCTATAGCGGGTGATTAAAACTGCGCAGAACATCACTGGTTCCCATTTACAGTGCATTAGCGACCTCGGTGAAGTGAGGTGTCTGCACAGAGCCCAAAGGATACTGAAAGACGGCAGCCACCCCAGCCACAGTCTGTTCACTGTGCCGCCATCCGGAAAAAGATACAGAAGTATCCACTGCAGAAGCAACAGACTACAGAGCAGCTTCTTTCCCCAGGCGAGACTCCTCAACTCCTTCTTCCATGCCAAAAAGATGTAGCAGGATTTAGGGTAAACTTTAATTTAATTTCTTCTTAAACTATGTTTAAGAAAAATGACAATAAATCTACCTAGCACCTTGTAATAAATCTGATGAGCAGGATGATAGTGCTGATGCAGATGTGAAATTGAGTATTTTTGAATAGACTGTTAATAGTCTGAACATGTTTTATAAAATAGCCTAGGCTGGTTTATACCCTGGGGTTTATTTTGGGCTAGGCCAGACTATTGCCCCCTAGTCCAGACTATACCCCCCCTCACAAATCATTTTGCTCTTGACATGCAGTGATTTCGGCAAGCATGGTGTAGACATCTCTCTATTTTATTCTAATATATTGATTACAATTTGTTACGTTTAGATATGTTGCGCTTGCTTTGGGAGCAGAGAAGAGACACATGGATGATGTTGTAATGCTTAGTTGGGAAGCAGAGGCCACTTGCCAGTGTGATTTTCAGACTGCTTGAACACTTGTTAGCATTTGGTAGACTTCGATCTTAGCACTGCAATTAGGTTAAGCAGTCGAGATTGCTTCAGAGTCCCGAGAGCTTGTAGTTATTTGAGTTCAAAGTTCTTTGTGCACAGAAGATTGTTTTTTTATAACAAAGTTATTACAGTTTAAAGTTTACAGTTTATAAGGTTACATGAAATAAAATTAAAACTGAATACTATATTCTTGATTATTTTCGTGTATCTGAATGTGGGGAGTATAATCTGGCTAAGGGGCCAAGATATAGCCTAACCTAAATAATACCCCGGGGTATAAACTGGACTAGCCCAGAATATACCCAGGGTATAAAACATTCTAGCCCATTCTAACCCTGGATCTGAGTGTTGGGGGTATAATCTGGCCCATGGGGGCATGAAATAGCCTAGCCTAAATTTATATTATTAGGGTGCCTGCTCTGCGTAGCAGTGCAAGGAACCTATTACTATTCGTTGCAACACCCCCATATCTAATCGATTTATATTAAAATCACTGCAAAGCTGTGCAGGCACATGCATTAGTACACACTAAACACGTATATTAGTACCCCCAGACTGTCCTACTGCACCACAAGTGGCCCTGCAGGTGGAGAGGGCCCTTAATTGGCCCTTGTGGCCAATTCAAGATGCCACTTAGTAATCAGTGGTCCACTTATGGGTCCTCCAAAGGAGGGGCCACAAGTGGGCCATTGATTGGCCCCTGTGGCTCGTCAGGTGGAGGGAGCCCTTAACTGGCCCTTGTGGCAACTTAGAGGTGCCAGTAAGTAACTAATGACCATTAATCGGCCCTTGTGACCCTGTGTGCAAGTATGGCCATCCTCCTCCACGTCGTGACATACGTTAGTGGGACCTCAGCGGCAGGCACCCTCCAAAATTTTTGCCGAAGTTTTCTAGTTTTATTTATTTATTGGTAATTTGACAGGGACAATGCAGTGAACATAGTAATAAGTTGGAGAACAATTTACTGATGTGTTGCGTATAGGACTTCTGGCCGAGGCTAATTTGCAAACCCTGTCCCTGGTTGGGCTTTTCTATCTAAGAATATAACAAAACATAACATCCTAAAACATGCATCAAATTAGGCACATAATAAATAGTTACATTAGCATATTTTTTCTTTGCTTGCATTTAAAGATGTTTAAACTTCTCAATCAGTTCTGTAAGTGTTTTCATCAAGGTGTTGCAACAGATATTTACATCATTAGAATGTAGAACGTCATTCCAGTCAATAATATTAAATTAATTTACAAATTGTGGTAATTTATTTATTTTATTTTTCAAAGATTATCTTTTTGGGCTTTTATTGCCTTTACTTGACAGGACAGTGTCAGTGTGAAAGGGGGAAACAGAGAGGGGGAGACATGCAGCAAAGGGCAGAGGCCGGACTCAAACCTGCGGCTGCTGGGGCAAGGATACAGCCACTGTACATGGTGACCTATCCACTATCCACTATCCACTAAGCCACGAGGCGCCACAAATTCTGGTATTTTATTATTGGAAATCGCTGTATACTCTTGTTTATGCTCATTCATAAATATTGGATGACGCTTTTTTGTTAGTTTTCTGACAACCAAGGTCAGGTTATGGTCAGACAGGTCAGTTAACAAGTTATATGTCCTTGTGACTCATTCAGGTTTGTTTGTGGCAATCAAATTAATCAAAGTTTTACTCACTCAGGTAATTCTTGTTGGTCCTTTTACCATCTAGTGAAAGTTATGTTTCGACAGTATCGTTCTCAGCTTTTGTTTGCATCTTTAATCTAACCGATTTATATTAAAATCTCAAAGAAAGATTGTTTCAGAGCAAAAATTTGTCAGTTTAAACAAGTCATCTACTTCAACTTCAAACAATTTTATTTATCCCAACAGGGTACTTCAGTTTCACAAGCTACCCAGACCAGACACAAACTGACAGACAACAACATGCAGCACTCAGCAGCAGTAGCAGTACATCAGAGAAATCAGCACATGGGCAAGATACACACTGACATCATACTGACCCACATGAATAATAGAGAATAATCTAGGTCATGATAAAATGAGATGTCATGTGATGGTGGATTATACAGGATTACAATATTAACTAGAAAATTTCAGCAGAAATTTTGGAGGGTGCCTGCCGCTGAGGTGCCACTAATGCATATCATGAGGTGGAGGGGGTGAGCATACTTGTACACAGGGCCACAAGGGCCAATTAATGGTCATTAATTAGTTACTGGCAACTCTAAGTCGCCACAAGGGCCAATTAAGGGCCCTCGCCACCTGAGGGGACACAAGGGCAAGTATGGCAATATAAAGGGTCAGTTAACCCTTAATTAATAGTGGACCAGGCATCACTTTACATTGGAAAAGTCGGAGGGCCCACAAGTGGACCACTGATCACTAACTGTCATTTTCAATTGGCCACAAGGTCCAATTATGGGCACCCTCCACCTGAGGGGCCACAAGGGCCAATCAATGGCCCACTTGGACCATTGATTACTTACTGGCATCTTCGATTGGCCACAAGGGCCAATTAAGGGCCCTCTCCACCTAAGGGGCCACAAGGGCCAATTAAGGGTTCCCATCCACCACTTTACATTGTGTCCGTCCGTAAGTGTATGTTGCCATGGTAATTAATGGCCCAACTGCACCCCTCCTCCCCCCCTCTCCTCTTAGCTCAGCTCAGCGTCAGTCAAAATATGACGTCGGTGAGAGAGAGGTCGTTGCAAATACAGCCATATCATTTTTGTCTGAAAAAATATCTGCTACATATCCCAAATCCCTGTGTAAGTTTGCGGCAGCCAATTTCCAGAAATCTGTCATCTCAATTTGTATTGGGTTAGTAGGGTTAGTAAATGGGGAATTTTTTGTCTCTCCCTTCCTTTTGACGTCCCGTTAGTGAGCTGTGTTGGGTTGTTGGCTTTCAAACCTGATTTAATCCGACCACTACAAGTTTTCCTACGTTGTGTGAACAAATTGTGTACATTCACTGCTCGCTCTGGGAGTAGTAGCAGTTTGTTTGGAAAATTTTTAGGTTATTTTTCAGCTTCTCCACACTCTAACCGACAGAGTGGCTTTTATCTTTGACGAGAAATCTGCTGATAAGAAACCATTGTAAAATCTGAAAAACCTCACAATACATTTACTGTGATATCGGAAAAAAACGTAAAAGTGATAAAAAAATTTCCAGGGGTAGTTTGGGGTATGTGTTGCGATGAATAGTAATTCCTGCTATGCAGTGCAGGCACCCGAAAAATTAATCTTGGGTGATAATACCAAGCATTCAAGGTCCAGATTAATTTCCTTACATTTAAAAGTGCAAGCTGGGTGCAGTGTTACAATTAAGCCAGGTTTCACTCATAGCTAAAAAATCTAGGTTGGAGTCTCTCAATAGGTATTGGATTTGATCTCCTTTTGGTATAATACTCCGAATGTTTAAGTGTCCTCTCAGGATACCCTTAGGTTTTGACATTGAGTCCCATATCACCTTTGCATGGTTTGCAGTCTGGAAAAATCTCAATTCCTGTTGTTTTTGAGTTGCGTAGATTCCTTTTTTACAGTTTGATTTAGAGAGCCCGTTCTCTGTGTATATAACTGGTTCTGATGGCATGGAAAGTTTGAGAGAGTGTAGTTGTTAAGACTCACCAGACAGTTCATGTCCCTCTGGGTAGAACTCCATCTTGACAGGCTTAATAATGAGTCCGTTACTCCAATCGATCCATGCACCTACTCAACATGCGCGGCCCCAGCTGAGTCAACTACACCAGCAGAGGTCGCCGCTCAGTACTCGCAGGACACCTCGCGACCCCCTGGGCCTAAGCCCACCCTGACTGGTAGCATGAGGTCTTATTGGTCAGCCACAGCACCAGGCGCGTTCGATGCAGTCAGCCTGGAGTGGCCCAGAGGCGAGTCCTTCCCTCCGTTCAGACCACACGTGGCCCAAAGCGCACGGCTCCTGCCAAAGCCACCACGCTGGCAAAGTGTGCCACCCTGGACTCATCAGACACCTCACGTCCCTCTGAGTGGAAACCCATTCCGACAAGTTTCAAGATCTCGTTGGTTGGCCACAACAGTGAGTGCGTCCCTCTGATCGATCCACGTACAGCCCCAAAGTGCACGTCTCCTGCTGAGACCGTGGCTCCATCAAAGAATTCCACTCCAACAAGACCCGCTCCTAGCCGCCTACCTGCCAGTTGTTAGCAGATGGCCTGGGGTTTAGTTGTACATCTCTGGATAATAAAATCAGGATCAGTAGTATATGATGAGCGTGCCGCTTGCTTCTCCTCTGAGTGTTCTGTTTGTTTGGTGAGCTGTAGGGGACTCCATTTAACTTCAAAACTGAATAGATTACAAGGTATCCATGTCCAAGGGAATTAAATCTGGGCCTTGCATCCATAGATGTAAAATAGGCAGTTGTTTTCAGTCTTTGTTTTTCTGTAAAGTCAGTAGGCCTGTTAAAGCATTGTCCGATTGGCACCAACAAATGCCAACAGCAGACCAGCAGCAAGCAAACAACTCCATTATCTCTGTGCTTTTAACCCAAATACCTCTTTGTTTTGGTCTCGTCCTTATACAGGTGAAGGTTTGTTTAAAAACAGAGTCTAATGCAACAATTATTAGCAGAGAAAGGGAGGAAAAAAGGATAATAGTGGAGCCCAACAAACAACGCAAGCCTTCAGCTGCCGTCTTGGCTTTCCTTTACTCTGATATTTACTAATGTCCAGGGGTACCCTCAAAATAATACCTAGGGATGTAAAACAGGCTAGCCCACTTTAACTTCGGGTATAGTCTGGCCAAGGGGTATAATTTGGGCTTTTACACTGGGTGCTGGAAAATGTATTCATTACCTGTCGTAAGAGTGAATGACACTCATGTTCATGTTCATAAGCTTCATAATGATGTGTTCAGTTCACTGTTCACTAAAACATATTTGACAGTTTTTCTGTTGACATTGAACCAACTAACTAATAAGTGAACTGGAGATATAGGCTGCGTTTTCAACCAGCTCTAACATTAGTTTATTTAGCTAGAGACAGTTGGTAAAATCTGACAGTTGACAGAGACAAAGTTGACTGTGTATATTTTGTGTATGTCCTGTGTCAGTGCAAGCTCAGAAGCTGCACGAAATGGGGAGCTGCCTCGGTATACCTCTGTCTGAAATCCAAATGTGTCACCATTATCACTGGAAACAAGCCAAGAACAGAAAGCTCATCAGATTTTGGCAACAGTGTCTAAACCTCTGTGGAGCTCACTGATTGCTCAGTTATTTAAGGACTCATGTCCTGGTGTGTTTATTCTGTCAGTCACTGTTTACTTGCTTCTTTTATGTTAAGGTGGTGCTGGATGTTGGCTGTGGCTCGGGGATCCTCTCTTTCTTTGCTGCTCAAGCTGGAGCCAGAAAGGTCTATGCTGTGGAGGCCAGCACCATGGCACAGCACGCAGAGGTACTCACACACACTCAAACATCAGCTCTCTAACTCTGATGTGTTTTCAGTGACCACTCCATTCTGCCCAATCCAAGGCAGGATTTCTAGTCCTGGAATAAAGGTGTGCTTTGCCTTCCAGGTGCTGGTGAACAGTAACCGTCTCGGGGAGCGTGTGGTTGTCATCCCGGGGAAGGTGGAGGAGGTGACGCTGCCTGAGCAGGTTGACATTATCATCTCAGAACCGATGGGCTACATGTTGTTCAATGAGCGCATGCTGGAGAGTTACCTACATGCCAAGAAGTTCCTCAAACCCAACGGTGAGGAGCTGTGAGCCTAGGAGAAGGGCCTGGGATGGAGGCTGAAAGGCTGCATGAGTGTTTCAGATAGCATTTCATTGGTTAACAAGGTACCCACTGTGCCTTGAAATCCATGAAGGTTTGTGAATTTAAGGGGGGGGGGGGTCAAGACCTTGAAAGTTTTTGAAAATAGACATGATTCATTTTGTGCAAGAATAGATATTCTCTCTCTATTGCTCAACTTAGACAATCTATTGTTGTGCTGAACGAGCACTCAGTCTGCCATTACTGTAACACCTCCATCCCTGTCTCAAAACATGCTGTATTGGGTCTTTGAATCTGAGGGAATATGGCCTGGAAAGCCCTGAATAGACCTTGAGTTTGATGTCATAGAAGATCTGTGAACCTTGGGTGAACATAGTAAGGCAGTTGTGAGTATCTGTCAGTGTTTCAGTTAAAAAATCCAAATGACATTGTGTTTTGTAAATTGCTGCCAGTCTGGCAGTCTTGTTTTGTGACTGGCTCCTTCCGTGTTTGTGTGTTCCAGGAAAAATGTTCCCGACTATTGGTGATGTCCACCTGGCCCCCTTCACAGATGAGCAGCTCTACATGGAGCAGTTCACCAAGGCCAACTTCTGGTGAGAAGGGAAACGGGCTGGGAATGGAGGGTATGGTTGGGCTGGTGTGCAATTTTTCAAATTGGTTGGTATTAAGCCAAACGCCAAATTTTTACAAGGTTTTCCACGATTCAACAGTCTGTCCTATGGGGAACAAAATGACACTGTGTCCCAATAGGAAGCAAGCGTCTAACTATCACAAAGATTGTGCAACACCAGAGCTCTCTCTCCACACTGAATCCATTATATATGCATGTTACTTTTTAAATCAGAAAACATATGTTTTACATTGTGATATTTACTGTAAAAGGACAAACAGTATAACCAACAGCAAGTAATGTCAGCCTTGCTTGTTTTTAACGATGGTCATTTACCTCACCAGAAACTTTCAGCTTCGTGGCGATCTCCCTTTAGCCAGCTCACACTGTGTTTAGGTTTTTGTAGTAAAAAGGTGTAAATGTAAATAATTCCTTATTTCAAGTTCATGAATCAAGCAGTCCTTGTCAACTGCAGTGCTTTCAAACGAGCATCAGAGATAAATAGAACCACAGACGACTAAAGTTCAGCACACAAACCTGCAGCCAGTTACAGTTTTAGACCTTTTAAGAGATTAACTTTTCTATGTCTACCATGGCTATCTTGGCTCGGAGTAAATTACATACGACCTTTTCAGCCAAAATAGACAGTGAAAGGTGGTCTCTTAATAATAATATTCACTACATCACCTTACTACAGTTTCAGTGTCTTTATTTGTCATGTAAATAAGGGAATACAGATTTTTCTCTTGTACTCAACCTTTTCTATTTCAAAATTAAAGTCCTCTGACAGAGTTTCTGTCAACAGAATCCCTTCAGTTGACACAAGGCATTTTACAATGAAACATTTGCAGGACCTTCGTGTTGACAATGCAGTAGCTGCATGGCTTCATAAATGAGTGAAGTATGTGCTTTTAATTGTGGAATTACAGTAGTTAGACCAGCAGGCAGCTCTGCAGCAGCAGCACAACAACAAACATTGCCAGTGTGAACACACAGTGCTCACGCATACAGAATGACCAGGGCACATGATGCCCACTGCATGCAAAACATTATCAAAACAGCCTCTCCAGTATGAAGTTGATAGAAAGAAGAGAGTGTATATTTTTGACAGTATTTGAAATCACACTGTAAGGATTTCTAGTTACCCTAGTATACCATTATACCGTGATACCGAACGCGAAGGGGATAAAAAAGCACAGACATGGTGATTCACACAGGACTAAATTACGGATATGGCAGATTGACAAGGGATTAAGACGATCACAAACAATGTCAGCAGTTACCACAAATTGCTAGAGGTCCCCTGATAATCTCAGTCCTGTGGAGATTTGGCTTCATATGTTGACACAGAAAACACAAAGTTACATTTAAACTGCTTTAGTAAGTAATGTTGTCTTTAGTTGGTTGAATGGTTCTGTACTGTTCCTGCTCAGAGTAGTCAGTTCCATGTTGTACTTTTTACACAGAGGTAAGAGCTCTGTCTTAAGATGGATTCTAATGGAAAGGGAAATATTTTTTCATTTTTTCTTTTTTTTCTTGTTTGTTTGTTTGTTTTTACACCTAACACAAGAGAAGATTTTGCGTGTATTCTTTCCTTTAAATTTGCATCAAATTACATAAAGGGTTAATTTGTCCTCTCTTGAACCTGAATGGTCCAATATGTTTTGTCATCTTCTGACATTGTGCAATGAATACATGTAGTTTTACTTGCAACCTTTTTATTGGGATATAAAGTGAAATGTGGCCCTCAGGTACCAGCCCTCCTTCCACGGTGTGGACCTCTCTGCCCTGCGAGGAGCAGCAGTGGACGAGTATTTCCGCCAGCCAATTGTGGTATGTTCTCCAGCGCACTCGAACATGTGCACACAGCTCGACACTGGCTGCGGGATATTTTTAAATTTATGTTGTTGTGCTTTCTTCCACAGGACACATTTGACATCCGTATTCTGATGGCCAAGTCAGTCAAATACACAGTCAACTTCCTGGAGGCCAAAGAAGAGGATCTCTACAGGTTGTGTGTCTGCATGCGTGCATGTGAGCGTGCTTGCTTGCTGTAAAAAGGTATAATAACTTTATGAGTAATGAATATGTGTTTGTCTTTTGGCTCCCAGGATAGAGATTCCCTTTAAGTTCCACATGATGCACTCAGGCCTGGTGCACGGCCTGGCTTTCTGGTTTGACGTGGCATTCATGGGATCTGTGTAAGTAGGGCCACTCACAGATACCTCCATTTGGTTTTGGCCTGCACATAAGGCGTGGCAATATGGCTTTTAAATAATATCACAATATTTTTGAAGCTATATCATAATACATAATAAATATTTTGAAACGTCTTATCTTCTGTGAACTACTAAAATACAAAACTAGTGACATACAAATAATTACAAATAAAGTAGCCACTGCCATAAAATCAAGTTACATCAACTACTGTTATAATAAAGTATCATAAAAACTGATAAAAAAAGTAAAGTATAAAGTTTAAAAAAAGTATTTTTAAAATTAATAAATGGAATCCATAATGCTTTTATTTTGAAGGACCCATTGACATTAGTGTTAGCAGAAAGTTAAACTGTAATGGCGGGATGAGGATTCATCCACAGTGAGCTGGAAACAAACTAACAGCTTTCCAGTTCAAATATTTCCAAGTCACACTGGTGCTCTGTGGTTGCTAAATGAGACTAAATAGTTGCATTCGGAGCTCTGCGGTTAGACACACACCTCACCTGCTCATACTATTGCTGCTACCACTCATTGATTTAGGCTGTGATTGCAGAACAGTTAAACATGATGATTTATTCTCTGTAAACTGGAAATAGCTCTTCGGTTTATGAATTAATAGTATTTGCAAGTCCTAGTGGCGCTTCATAGTCGCAAAATGCAACTTAATAGTCATGGTCTGGAGCTCAGCAATAGCCCTTCTTTTTGTTTGTGTGTCTGTGAGAGGCAGAGAACAGCAGGAGGAGCGATGCATCCAGTACATTCCATTTATTGCCCACCCCCACCTGCACAATATGAGAAAAATCGATTATATGCAATAACACTACGGTGAAGATATGACTTGTGATTAATAAACCATTGAAATGCGCATTTTAGCCATGCACTTCCTATCTCTCTCTGCTTTAATAGATACAATGCTAATGTAGACACCAATTTAAGACATGAAATAAATTCTAAAATGTCAAAGAATATACATAGTGGCCAAAATGTATTTGTATTGGGTATGATTTTAGTATCATTATATAATGCTTTAGTAAAACAGGCACACAATCAGCAGAAAGGTACCTGGGGACCTGATTTACAACACTGGCTATGGTTACATGTACACCAATATTCCCTTGTTGACAATATTCTGGATTCGATGTGGGTGTTCCTTTGAAATATTCAGAAAATTAGCATTTTCCAATCAGGACATGAGGGATGTGCCGGTATCTTTCGGATTTTAGTCGCATTATTTGGGTATGTTTTAGAGCTTAGAACGGGCCCAAAAAATCAGGCCTGACCCTATTTGAACCCAAACAGATTCTGGCCACAACAGTGAGTGTGCCCAAGCCCAATACATGGCAGCAGTTTTGGGCAGGAGCCCGAGTAAAATAGTCTCCTGGCTAATTCTGGCATTTTTAAACCCTGTGTATTTATTAATTTGCACTGTCCCATTTTTATATAAACTAAACTGAAACCAGAATTTTTAATGTAAAGGTATATTACATTTTATCTATTATAAAAAGAAAATATTTCTCTCAATAGTAAAACATGAATTACAACCCACGCATTGGCATGTCATTAAAACTCCTGCCAAAGTACCATTTAAGCATGAGACAGTTTACATCAGTTTCATAAAGAAATTTAATACATGTTAATTTGCAAAACTGTGGGGTAGAGATGGATGCAAAAGGAAATGTGCCTTATGTTCCAGTGCTCTGTCTGTGCCCAGACTGCATTCTGACAGTGTGGTGCTATAAATTACTAAAGGTATATATATCCCAGCAGTGCTCCTTATGAACTTTAAAGCTCCAAAAATAAAAAATACCTTTGTGATGACAGATGTTTTAATGGTGGTAGGTCGCCACCAATAAATGAATGTGTGGGAAAACCTGCACCCTGGAGACCAAACTCCCTACACACACAGACAGCAGAGGACAGAACATTTACCTGCCGGTGTGAGAAATAGCCTTCTGATTTCTGATTTACTCACCAAGCAAAAAATCTACAACATTTGGTGTTTTGCCATTATTAATTTTGGACATGAATAACACATGAATGAATAAAATAGTTTTTTTCTTACTCATAGATAGATAGATAGGCCTTTACTGTCATTATAGGCTATATTATGAAATTTCACTAGAGCAGTCCAGATTGCAGCGTTAAAAAAATATAGAGGAAATCTAAATATATTCACATAAACAAGTACACTCACGCACAAGCCTAAGAACACCTCACCCATACTCATGACTACATACACATTCATACCCTTAAAGCTTTAAAATATGTATGCATTTCTGTTAGTGTTGCAATTTGTTGATGGTGTATGTTCTTGTGATGATGATGAAAACTTAAACTTTTAACTTTTTTATTTAAGATGTTTATTGTCCCACAAAGTTGTTTTGACCTTTCACAACTGCTCTGCAGGATGACAGTGTGGCTGTCCACAGCACCCACAGAGCCTCTCACTCACTGGTACCAGGTACGCTGTCTGCTGCAGTCTCCCCTCTTCACCAAGGCTGGGGATACGCTGTCCGGCACTGCCATGCTGGTGGCCAATAAGAGGTATGCTGCTTCAATACTCTGGGCTTAAGCATGGTGGTCCACAGTCAAATGCTGCATATTATGGTCTTTGGTCATTCAGAACATTAAGGGCAAATTGCAGAGAAAATTAAAAATAAAGATCTAACTAATGATAAAAAAAAGTGGAAATAAAGAAGTCATGGGCATAAAAGAACAATAGCGACAAACGTGTGCATTCATGTTCAAAGCATATTTATTTTTGTAGATGGTATGGGTACATACAAAAGCTGTAGTTAAGATCAAGGCATGGACAAGTTATAGGATGTTTCGAGTTTGTGGCTTACTGTCTTATACCAGGTTCAGGCTACATGATATCAGCCTGATTACAGCCTGACACAGCTGTCTTAAGATGTCTGCTTGGATTGTGAGTGATAATGAGTGTCATGTGCGTAGTAGATTGTTTTATCTTGTGTAGTGTCATAGTAGAAAACCACAGATGCTGCATATGGAAGTCCTCACAATATCCTGACAGAATGTCTGACGTGTTTGTTTTTTTTTCTTTTTTATTTTGATTGATTTTTTTCATAGCATCTCGACTCTTTTTGTCACAGCCATTACTTTTTCCAGTAGGACTACACAGCAATCTGCTGCTGTAGAGAGCTAATTGGCAACAACACCTCAGTCTTTTTGACATTTCCTTGAGGGACTAAATTTACTTGCCTGGTGAGACCATCATGATGATGTGAGCTCAATATTTTGTTTCTCTGTGTCTCAGTCTGGACTCTCTGCCATCCCAAACGATTTCAATGAGTGGGCGTTACTCGCTTTGACAGACAAACTCCTTCAGCCAATCCTGACGTTAGCACTAGTGTCTGAACTTCTATGACACAAATTTGATTTCAGTCAGATAGTGACGTCTAAAAAATACAACTTCTATATGTTTACCCTTTGTATGTAACCAGTAACTCGTCGACAACAATCCCCATGAGGCTTTTATAATACACTGGTGTTGACAGTATAATGTTACTTCACCATTTTTCATTCAGCAATCAGCTGCCTCTGGACTGCTGAATACCAGCTGGCAACATCTTTGTTGTCTGTCTGAAGCTTTGTGAACACTGATCTGCAAGGCAGTGACCCTGCTCTTCCATCAGTGGCCAAACAACTATAAACACTGGATTTGTACTGGGAAACATCTTCTTCATCACCAACAGGTCCAATTACCTCAGAGAAAGTCGCTTTGTGCTTACTCTTGTTGTTGATTAATTATTATTGACTCTGTCACTGATTTAACTTTATTTATCGTTGTGTTTACTCTGCTAATGCTAAAGTTAGCACTTGTTGCTGTGTGTGCTGCCATTACTGCTCTGAAAGCAGCGGCCTGCATGCTACATCATGCACTATAAGGCAGTCCCCAATTGGCTGATGACATTATTTAGTTACAGAGCCCAGCTGATTGGCCCGGCTGGATTGCAGTGGATTGAGATTGTTTTTGTTGGCAGCAAGTCCCAAGAGACAGAGTGAGAGAAACAGAATGTTGAACATTTACCACAACTGATTAAATAAGAAAAATTCTGGCATGAAAAAAAGCTGCAGCACTACAACAACCCAGAGTAGTACCATTAGCATCAAGCTAGAGAAAAATGTCAGTGGAGAAGGATTGGATAGACAAACAAACCATAAATTTCACACCTAGTGTTTGGGCTTTTATCACAACCACAGAAGATACCAGCTTCATTTGAAACAGACTACATTAGACACAGGCCTTTATCTCTCATTACCTCTGTGTGTTTCCATTTTTATTTTCAACCTGCTCCTGTTTGCCCTTTTAAATTGAATGCATCACGTCGTCATTTCAAACTCGACACTTCCTGTACCCATTTAAAAGTAAAAACCCCCTATTGTTTTGGTGGAGAGAATCCCTTCATTTTCTAAAAAGGCATATATTTTGACATTTTGCAGAAACTTCTTGTAGAGAATTCAGTGACTTGCATAGTTTACGTGCTCTGGTTGCATGCGGCAAATCAATGAGCTTCCTGCCATCTGGTGGCGCTTATTTCATTACTACAAATACAGGCTGAGATCCACAGCGACTGTAAATAAAAATGATAATAATACTATGGTAACCACACCGGAGAAAGTCACAAGTCACAAGACTTAAATCAATCAATGAAATCAATCAAGCCACCATCTAGCTGTAAAAAATGTAAATAAGATAAAAAACTGAGCATTGATATTATTATTGTATTATAATTGTTTTCTTGTCCTAGTACTCTCCACATTGCTATCACTTTCATATGCGTTAGGCACAAAGCGACACACTTTGGCACTGCAGGGAAAAGCCCTGGACATGAGATGAGTCCAACCCAAACATGGAGAAGGTGTGTAACGCTACTTTGGTTAGAGCTGAGAGACATGTCTCAGGCAGTCTGTAAAACCTGGGTGCTCTTCCTCTGCCATCTCCAGTGGACACTAAAGTGACTGTGTGGGTCACAGTTAGGGCTGCAGGATGATGGCAAAAATAACAGTCATGATTAGCTGATAATTAAAGTAACTAACCAATGATTACTCATTGGCTTTTACAACATCACGCAGTCATTTAGCATTAATTCTGATGGTATTCAGTACTGTGCAATGTCTTGGGCCACTGTAAACTTTTTTTAAGGTTATAATGATAATATAATACATATTTATTTCTTAGTAGTCTTTTTACAAAATACAGCCAGAACATACAGATACATATTTCTGTATGTATACATACAGAAATATGTATACACACACACACACACACACACACACACACACATATATATATATATATATATATATATATATAAGAAACGCAAATATTTCAGAGTTTAACAACTTCAATAGGCAAAAGTTGCAAGTATATGGTAATCTCGGTTTCCACTGAGCATGTCTTGGAACTGTCTTGGGCAGACAATATAAGATTTTATATCTCATGTTTTCTCTCTATTTGGCGATTGGGTTGGTGACAGCACAGTGATAGCAGGTGACTTTAACTGCGACTTTTCTTGTGTGATGGATAAATCTCCACCAGTGCAAAACCCACTGTCAAAAAGGGCGAAAGCTGTTTCAGATACCATCTGTGAACTCTGTCTAATTGATACCTGGCGGTTTTTGAATCCAAATGTCAATGAATTTACATTTCACTCAGGGGCACATAAAACAAACAGCCGAATCGACCTTGTTCACACCCCTAAAATCTCACTAGCTAACGTTAAGAGCTGTAGTATTGGCAATATTATTATATCAGCTCATGTGTCTAGTAATGTACTTAATGTTAATGTTACTCAAGTAACTTGAATCTTGGGTCTCAAAGTTGGTACCTTGGAAATACAGCACCTTTCTGAATCATGATCCCTCATTTTAAAAAATTCCTAAAAGAAGATCTGAACTATTTTTTAAAGTAAACAAGACTCCAGATGTCTCCCCTGGTCCACTGTGGCATACCATGAAAGCTTATACTCGAGGTCTGATTATATTTTATACAGCTGGGCTTAAAAAAAACAAAGTTGAACAGAGCAAAAGAAACTTGAGCTAGAACTTCATGAACTCCAGGCTAAATACAATTTATCTCCATCAGAGGAATTTAGAAATGAAATACAAATGAATAAGACCGCCTTAGAGACTTTACTAACAAAGAAGGCTGAAAAATCAATGTTTTTCATGAGACAAAGGATGCACCAATTAGCTAATAAACCTATTCGCTATTTAGCTATCCTTTCGAAACAGAACTTACAATCAGAATATTTCATATTTTAGAGATTCGACCAGCACACTTAACTATAATAATAAAGAAATTAACAGTATTTTTTCCAATTACTGCCTAACAATAAAGCCCTGGGCCCTGACAGATTTAGTGCAGAATTTTATAAAACGTTGGTCAGCCCTCTATTTGAAATGCTGCAGTTCTCGTTTGAAGCTTGCACTCTCCCTCCATATTTAATGGAGGCTAATATTTCCTTGGTATTAAAAAAGGGTAAACCGCCTGAGAAGCGCTCTTCGTACAGGCGTATCTCTGTTTTTAATCTAGACTTGAAGTTGCTAGTGAAGGTCCTGGCTTCACGTTTAAAACATGTTGTCCACTCTGTTATTGCTAATGATCAAACTGGTTTTATACTTGGGAGATATTCTTCACATAATGAAAGATGACTACTTTACATAATTCAACACTCCTCAATGTACAGCCCAGAATCTTTGGTAATTTCTCTCGATGCAGAGAAAGCTTTGATAGGCTGGAATGGTACTATCTATTCTCTACACTTCACAAATTTGGTCAGGGGGAAGTATTTATGAAATGGATTCAGATCTTATATACTTCACCTCTTTCAGCTGTAGTTACTAATGGGCTCAGGTCCAATAATTTTGGTATTGAACAAGAAAACCAGGCAGGGTTGCCCCTTAAGTCCATTATTATTTGCCCTATCTATGAAGCCCCTAGCTGCAACCATTAGACAAGACACTCCTATTAGAGGACTCCTTTTAAATGATCAACAGCATAAAATCACTATGTATGCGGATGATGTTGTTTGATATTTTTGGACTCACAAAGACATTCTATTCCTAAACTGCCTGAGTTGAATTTGTCGTGAAGCCATGCCTCTTTGTAACTCACAAACAGTAGATCCAAACATCTCACAACCTTTTCAGGTATTTCGGGTATGTGCCGCAACGAATAGTAATAGGTTCCTTGCACTGCTACGCAGTGCAGGCACCATAATAAGTATGACGTGTAACACATAGCTACGGCTGACTGCAGTTCAAGTGGCCCCTACAGTGGGACAGTTTGGGAGTACTACTATACGCGTTTAGTGTGTACTAATGCAGTGCAGGCACCCTAATAAGTATGATGAATAACAGACGAATATGACGAATAACAGATAGCAACGGCTGACTACTGTGGGACAGTCTGGGGGTACTAGTATACGCATTTAGTGTGTACTATGTGTTGCAACGAATAGTAATAAGTTCCTTGCACTGCTACGCAATGCAGGCACCCTAATTACACATCGTAGCCATTACCTTATTGAAGTCCCTCTGTAGCTAATAGGATTGAAGTCCCTCCAGGTTCTGTGTGGATTCAGTGCTACACTGAAAGCCTCCCTAAAAATCTCAGCGTTTTTGTGTAATACAGTCAGCTTCATAAGGAATTTAATAATAGACTAATGATGATCTTTCCCACTACACATGAGGCCATTCATTCATCATTCCACAGGAAACACTTCATTGTTCTGCTTTGGTTCCATTTCAAGAATCCAAATGTTTATAGTATTTTTTTGTCCTGTGTCATTTTTCCTTTGTCATTTTTTTTAAATATTAAAAAGTGAGATATGTTGTATTACTTACTGAGCTTTAGAGGTGGATTTTGTTCCCCGTGGATTTCTGTGTCCTCCTGTCTCCATGCTTTGTGCTTAGCTTAGCGACTGTTTGCTGCCTTATACTTACTGTGTAGGTTATCACCTCATGTAATACTTGACATTAAAGAGAATAAGTGTCTTTCCCAAATAGCCAAACTACTCCTTTAAGGTCAGAGGGCTCCCTACTGTATCACCAAATCAGACTCTTGCTGGTAAAGCCTCTGACATGGATGAAAACAAAAAGTACAAATCAAATATAAATGACACAAAATATAAGCATAATTATAATATATTCTGTGATTTGTATCTATTGTCAAATCATACATTGCTGATCTCCTTCTCAACAGACAAAGCTACGACATCAGTATTGTTGCCCAGGTGGACCAGACAGGATCAAAGTCCAGCAACCTCCTGGACTTGAAGAACCCCTTTTTCAGGTGAGTTGATCTCTTTATCCTAGTAACACGGCTGGATGTGGATTGCACCATTAAACCTGTGAGACAGGGAGCACTGTCTGTCTCTCGCTTGTTAAACGTGTGTGTATGTATGTGCAGGTATACAGGCACCACCCCTAATCCCCCTCCTGGCTCACACTACACCTCCCCGTCCGAGAACATGTGGAACACGGGGACAGCCTACAGCATGAGTCAGGGGATGGCTGTATCAGGTGAACACACAGAAACACTGCTAGATTAAACCAGTCCTGTGTTTCTACACATTATTAATAAAATTATGTACATGTTGCATTGCAGAGTATTTATTTACAGGTTGGGAATATCAATTCATTTTTATATTGGTTCTGTGCACATTTTACACTGGCAACTAACAACAGTAATAACCAAAAAGGACAGGCAGTTTTCGTAGGAACTTGGTCCATTGGCAGAGAAATACATATATATAAAACACAAATATTGTTCGTGCCGGGCCTGCTGGTCTGAGTATTTGTGCAACTGCTACATCTCTAGGGTTTACAGAGAATATCATGACCCCTCTGGTATCAACAAATGCCTTGTTGATGATAGCAAGGCAAGAGTAACTCAAATAACCACTCGTTACAACCGAGGTATGCAGAATAGCTTTTCTGAATGCACAACACTTGGAACCTTGAAGCAGATAGACCACAGCAGCAGAAGAGAGTGGGTGCCTCTGCTGTCAGCTAAGAATAGGAAAGTGAGGCTCACCAAAATTAGACAATGGATCATTGGAAAATTGTTGCCTGGTCTGATGAGTCAAGTGGAGAAATAGCTGATTTATCGATAGTGGAATCAGTTACCAGCCAAATGAGTTGTTGTGTAACAGCATATTGGATATGTATCAGCAAAAATCCAATATCATCCATCTCTAGTTGTAACCGATAATCATTTTATCCCATGTAGCATCATGGTAGACAACAACTGACACAGGAGCCTTGGACTCCTCCCGACATCCTGACAGAAAGTCTAGCATGTTCATTTTTTTTTCTTTCTGTCACAGCTGTCTCTTTGACCAAAAGAACCACAGAGCAATCTGCTGCCATGGACAACTGTATGGCAAAAACACCCCAGCATTTTTCATAATTTCTCCATGGACTAAATTTACCAGCACAGAGTAAAAGAAAAAAAGCTGGCTTCAAATAGCAGATGCACTGAGCAAAGAGCTAGCAAAGAAAGTTAATTACAAGCTACATTTATTGTAATTTTTCCTAAATGTGGGTTAAGAAGAAATTAAATAAATGTTTACCCTAAATCCTGCTACATCTTTTCACGTCAAAGGAGTAGTTGACGAGTCTCACAGCCAAGGGAAAGAAGCTGCCAATACAAATTCTATGGGGTCTGCATGTGAGGAAGTCCAGTATCCAGTTGCAGAGTGTTGTAATCAAGCCCAAAGTGTTACGTTTTCTAATCAGCCTTATGGGAGGAAAGTGTTGAATGCTGAGCTGAAGTCAACAAACAGCATCCTGATGTAGCTGTTCTCATTCTTCAGGTGAGTGAGGACTGAGTGAAGAGCAGTAGATATGGCATCCTCTGTGGATCTGTTGGTTTTAATTCTTCACAATGGAGAAGTTGTACAGACAAACATTCCATAAACTCAACAAATAGTGTCAGGGCATTTACTTACCACAACAACAGAGGGTACCAGCTTCATTTGAAACCAACACAGGCCTTTATTTTTCATTCCCTTGGAATGTTTCTATTTTTATTTTTAATCCGCTCCTGTTTCCCCTATTATATGTACTGCATCACTCAGTAATTTCAAACTCAACACTTTCTGTATCCATTTTAAATTTAAAGCCCCTTATCAGTTTAGTGGAGAGAATCCATTTTTTTTAAGGCTATATTTGTAAAACTTTTTTAGGAATTTGTGGAGGACTTAGCTAAAGGAGCAGCAGTGACATCATCAGCACCTTTCTGAAAGTTCAGAGATTTTCAACCAGAGGTGCTGAGAGCGGCTGCACAAAAAAGGTGGAGCACTCTGAAAAAAGACACAGGATGCAGCATTTTCTCTTGACAGCTGCATACACCAGCTCCTTGTAGGGAATAGGACTGCACAATTCTTGCTAAAATGTGAATCACAAGAATTTTACCAAGAATTGAGATCACAGTTCTCTCACACAATTCTTATCTTTTCAAAAAAAAGCATAATGGCACTCTGAGATGCTCAAGTGAGAAAGTACTGTACATCTGATGTGCTTGCTGTCCAGACAGGGTAAACAGACCACATTATCATGACATACATTATGTCAAAGTGCTGGACTTAAAAATCTCTTCTTACAACAATAAAAAACAACCTCAAGTCTGTTTTAAATAGTGCTGAATATAAAAAATAGAACGTAAAGCTACTGCTTTAGAATGAATCACACACACACACTGACTATTATGTGTTGTGCTTGTCTTGAGTTAAGTGGCTGTAAAACCAGATGTTTCATTTCCTACAAATAATCCACAATAAAAGTCCCACATTCTTTTGTTATTTAATAGCTTTTATTGTGAGGCAGCCAAAACAGGAAATATTGGCTTATCTTTTGGAGTGACTTGCAGACGGTATTGATTTGAAGCGAATATGAAACAGTAGAACAAAGTAGAAAGTACAAACAGCAAAAAAAATGCTGTGTGATTGCAGGCCCATAGCAATTTTATTTCTAAAAAGCCACTAGCAACAAATGTTATGCCTCAATCAGACCACTAGGGAAAAGTGACAAATGTATTTATATATAGCATATAATATATAATTTTAATGCGTGGTGCTCAGACTAATCACAGTGACCAGCCCTTGTGTGGCAGACAGGAGGACGTCACACCACAGGACTGGGAGTTAGTATAACACACATTTTACATTTTCTGTAAACAGATACTAATACATACATAGTTTGTTATAAACAGTTCCTACACAACAGAACAATATTAAAAAGTATGGAATTTGATTTTAGTAATTCCAATTTTGTTTTTCATGGACTTCAGCATTCAGGGCCCTGTTCTTTCCTATGAAAGTTGCTCAGTGATGCATAAAGCCAAAAACACTCAAATGTAGTGTATAAAATGACCAAGATGATCAGTGTTGCTTCTGTGTCATTGGGCCCATAGAGACATGAAATGCATAATCTGTTTTACTCAACCTTTCCTGTTTCTGTTTAAAAATTAAAGCCCAGTTCCAAGAATTCCATCAGTTGAACACAAGGCTTTTATTGTGAAATACTTGCAGGACTGTTGTTGACAATACAGTGGCTTGCAGGGCTTCATAAATGAGTGGAGTATGTGCTTTTAATTGTGGAAATACAGAAGTTAGGGCAGCAGGCAGCCCTGCAGCAGCATCGCAGCAATTTCACAATGCGGTACTTTCTGGCAGTTTGTGTAATAGGCACTATGCTAAGACTGTGCACTTTTTTTTGTGTTGTTTCACCTGAGTTGTCAAATTCTGTGAAACTGACACCCCAGTGTTATGAATAAATGCATAGTTACAGCCTTTGCCTTTTCAGGAGTTTTTTCCTCTTTAGTCACGGATATTATGATCTATTGTAATAAATTGTCATACAACTAGGGCTGGGCAATAAAATATTAATAATATCAATCGCAAAATAACTTTTCCTTGATTAAAATATGAGACGTAGTCGATAGAATGTCGATAGAACACATTTCAGCCATGTTTTGACAGACAACACAAACAGCCAATCATAATAAGAATAGCGCCACACCAAAACAAATGCAGTGAATGACTTTGACTCTAAAACAGCTGAGTGTTGGACAAACAAGTCGTATGTGCTTCCACAGCGTTTCATTATGGCCAATCAAACAGCTGATGGTCTGACAGCAGTTTCAGGTTTAATCAGACTTTGGAGAAATTATTTAGAAACAGCAGGGCGCATCACTCCGTGGCTCATCCAGAGGCTCCTGCTGAGCTCTCATTATTATTACAGATGTAATGTTTTGGGGGCCTGGGGCCACAAGCACATGACCTTATTTTCACCCTTTCTCTCACTGGGCATGTTGGCAGGCTGTTGGCAGCTCCAGGAGAAGTTGGCCTACTCAAAAGTTTTTAATTCCTGAGTAAAATTGTTAACAGCACATAGGTTTCACAGAAGTTGAAGTCAGAGTCCTGCAGTCAAGAGAGGTTGGCCTTTTATCACCACAATGTGCTTGAATAGATAATAAATCATATGTTTATCACATTAAAACACTATGGTCAAATGAAACTGTGTCAGTGAACTATGATGTCTTCATATCTCACTTAAGAGTAAGAGGGAATCTTTAAGCTTGACAGAAATATTGATTTGATGTATATTGTGATATATATCAACTGATATGAAAAAGATTATCGTGATAAGACTTTTTTTCAATATCGCCCAGCCCTACATACAGTATATCGAGAATAGTGATATTGAGATAGAATCACTATCGTGGGCCAAGAATGGTGATAGTATCGGAAGTTACCCTTTGATTCCTACCCCTACCGTAAGCAGGTGAGATGTGGGACAGACATCCATGAAAAAAGTACCATTTTATATTTAGCCAGCCAGTTTTTTCCAGTGGACCATAAAGCATTTTCCCCATGGATCGCTTCTGTGAAAGAGAGGTCTTTAAACTGTTGGCAGGACACCTCCAACAACAAGTAATCTGATTTTTTTGAGCCATGCTGGGTTTTATTTGTAAAGCTGAGAAAAGCAATTTAAAAATCTGTGACATCATCACAATGTACAGTCTATGAGGTGAGCGGAAGAAACACTTTGCATTCAGTAGGCAGTATGCAGCAGTAGTAAACCCATAAGCTAGCAAGCCTTTTTTTTTTGTTTTGTTTTGTTTTGTTTTTGGTGCATGCGTCAGGCGAGCAGCTACATTTTAATAAATAGGTGTCATCTATGGTCCAGTATCAAGGTATTATTAAAATCTATGCACTGGTTACAGGGCCACCAAGTCCCTAATTTTGGTGGCCAAATGACATTTTTAATGACCCACAAGTCACATGTTGTCACAGGCCTTGCACCAAGAAGAGCTATAAGTAATGAGACTCTGATAAAAACAGTGTTGACTGGTTTGTTTTGTGTCTGTCTCTTCCAGGGATGCCTGCAGCTTATGACCTCAGCACAGTTATTGGCAGCGGCCCATCAGTGTCTCACAACAACCTCATCCCCCTGGGTACGAATCACACTATCCCTGACTCCTCAACACCTCATGGTACTTAATGTAGTGGAGAGCTACAGAGACATTGTGTAGCCCAGCATGAGAGCAGCTGAGGTTTGATGTTGTGCTCTGTAGTGGCCACTGCAGCACTCTATGACTTAGTATCTTCCCCACCACAAGGCTCCAACAAGTTAGTTTAACTGAATGAAAGCATTGTCATGTGAAGTGTAAGTGCTGGTGAAGGGGCAGGAGATGAGAATCAGACGAGTAAATGTAAGATGTGTAATCCCTTTGTGTCACTGTGTTGTACATACTTCTCCCTTTGAACCATTAATGGTATTTCAACAGCTTTAATCTCATCTGCAGACTACAGTTAAAGTACTTTCACCTCTCACCTTTCTCTTCCACTGATATTTCAGCTCCTTGCAATTAGTTTACATGCATAGTCGTTTTTTTTCTTTTATTCCTAAAAAGACAATATATCTACTAAGCTGTTTCCTTGTCCACTGATTACAGAGTGCCAGTGATATTCCACTGACATTCCCATTTACATATAGCCCGGTGTACTCTGATTAACGTGTCCTAACATATCGTTTATCATGTCACAATATGGAGAAGTAGAATAGCTGGAGTTGCTTGTCATTTTGCTTTTTCACATCAAAGTAGGATTTTTATACCAGTTTCCAACTGGTGGCAGACTTGTTGGACTGTCTTTCCTTTCTTTACCTTCTTGAAAGGTCAGTGCTGCAATATTTGTGCATATCCAAAAACCTATTGATATCCAAGTCTTTCATAAAATTTAAAAGCAGATGTGTTTCTCCTTCTGACCAAAAATGGGGACTTTTCTTTTGGGAATGCAAACTGTTGGTGAGTTTGTTTGAGTACATCATATCCCTGACCAAAGCACAGCCCTGCCCATAATATTGGGGCGACTGTGGCTCCGAGGTAGAGCGGGCGGTCCTCTTAATCAGAAGGTCAGTGGTTCAATCCCCAGCTCCTCCAGGCAACATGTCCAAGTATCCTTGGGCAAGATACTGAACCCCACATTGCTCTTGATGCTGCATCATTGGAATGTGAGAGTGTCTCACCTTGCATGGCCTCAGCCACCGTGTGAATGTGTAAACGGGTGAGTGTAGGAGTGTGACAGCGCCTTGAGTGGCCAAACAGACTAGAAAAGCGCTTTACAAGTGCAGACCATTTACCATAATTGAGAGTCATACTCTTATACGCCGTATACATGCCCAAATAATGCTCCTAAATCCCAAATAGTCCCGGCATATCTCACGTCACGTGCAAAATAATTTTGCAAATGTAAAATGAATCTTCAAATACACAGATATATATGTGTGTTTGTGTATGTGTGTATACACTGACAATGAAAACACTGATATAATTTACCTGTCAATGAAAAGCATTTGTGATTATCTGACATTTACAACTTTCAGGTATTTGTGAATTTACTTTCAATTAGTGAATCAAAAAGGCATTTGTGTATCCGCTTTTAAAACACATGGAATTTTTAGAAAAACTTTTAAAAGTAAATGTATTATCCTAGTATGTGTATAACTTTTCTATGTAATGTAGCACACATCTCCATACACATTTCTACTTTATTATGAAATCTACAAAGATGCTTATCTGCAACTTGTATCAGATTTTAGCTTGGCCATGGCTTATCACCAAAATGAACGCAATAATCAAAATAAAACTCAAGATGGTCACCTCAGAGGAATATTATTCTCATACACTTCATGTAAATTTGGTAACATCAAGTTTTCTATTTTGTCACAAAGCTGAGCCATATCAACAAACATATGAGCTAGGCAAAGTCAGCTCCTGGCTAAAAATGCTGTGTATGCTCCGCATAATGCAGGACACCTGATCAGCCCTTGGTTGCACTGAAAGTTAAATACAAGAATGGTGACATACATACACAAACAGAAAGGAAAATATGAAAATGTAGAATAAATAGATAAACACTAATACTCACTTTGTCACGTTAATATAATAAAAAATTATAGAGAGACTGCATGCTTTAGAATGTGGAAACAACATCATTAGCAGGCAACCATGTCCTATCCTATAATGTCTGAATGATAAAAGTGGATTTTTGTTTGGAAAGTTTATGCCAAAACTAGATGGCCGATGCAACAAATGGTTTGTGGTATGAGGGGCTCTTCCTATGTTTTGTAGTTACAACAGGCAGCAACAGGCTCAAATCTGTTGTAGTTCTGTACATGCCATTAACTGTGCTTTCCTCTCTGATTGGCGACAGTGAACACTGGAATTGTAAACCACACTCACTCCAGGATGGGCTCCATCATGAGCACAGGAATAGTCCAAGGTAGGTGCACCTGTCACTCTATAAAAACAGAAACAGAAACATTAAATTTGTATCATGGAAACATTTTCAGTGGGATTGTTAAATGTAATGCTTTGTTTGCCCCTCCAGGCGCAACTACAGGCCAGTCGGGGCCCAGCAGCAGCGGTACTTACTATCCTGTCACCAACCAGTTTACCATGGGCGGTGCTGCCATTTCCATGGCCTCACCCATGGTCATTCCCAGCAACACCATGCATTACGGCAGTTAAGACGAAGACTTCTCAACGACCTCTTCGACCTTCCCGCCCCTGCATGACAAGAGATTCCCCCACCTCTCCCCTAGTGGAGCCCCACAGTCCGCCCCCCCCTTCAACCTTGTCTGATGCACCACCTGCAGCCAAAACCAATATACCAAAACCAGTGCTGTGCTGGCACTACCTTCTCCTGTTGGTCGTCCTCATCCGACTCCTTTCAGTCCATTACTAGATGAACGGTCCAGCGCCCTCGTATCCGTCCACATTCTTGTCCACAGACAAAACCTCCTTCTCCCCCTTTTTGATCCATTGGGACTTGAATACACTCAGTAGTTATTATTGATCCTCCCTCCACATATATCTCAGTCCTTCTACTTCCCCTCCTGTCTCATTATTTTGTGTCAATATGACTCCCAAAGTGTTTCTCCCCTGAGACTCCACTTGCTGCAAGATACCAGCAACAGTCCATCTGCTGTTCTCCACACTTCCATACCTGATCCATGCTGAAGCTCTTCATTTGTACAGTAGGACACTGTTCTCATCATCAGTACTTGTGTGTGGGCTCTTTTCATATCTGATCCAGCCGTTAAAGCCCCACCCAACTTCTCTCAAAAGACTGAATCTGCCAAACCAATCACAAAACAATGCTGAGACTGAGTACCATTAGTCTGTCTACTCATGCAGATAGTTTTGATTTTAGGCAGAGGCAGATATATCAGAAATCTGAAGCCGTCGACATGCATGGGCACCCTGAAGAAGATGGAAGATATGCTTTATTTGTAATTTCGACAAACTGATCCCCTAGTTGTGCTCATTATCTGTTGTGTGCTTCTGCTTCAAAGCAGCGGTGATGATGCAAACATCTGTTTTGGGGAGAATGGCACACTGGTTACCCTCCATGTTGATAAAACAGACAATTTAAGCATCCTGTTTATCTTAGATTATATCTCAGTATACACAACTCTGATTGGTGGTCCATCATATCAGATGATGAAGGCCAACTATTATGTCATGATTATGCCACTGTCATGTGATGTGATGCACGCTAACATGCGAACACTTATTTTGAAAGCCGCATAAATTGATATTTAGAGCTGAGGGCAACTGCAGAATGGGTTCATCCCTATGAATTACGCCTTTTTACATCACACATATTCATTTGATTTATTATTAAAATACAAATATTTGTTAGTGAAGCACTAAGTGTGCTTGTACATCTTAATCATATTTGCGGTGTGCTTAGCCTAGCCTGGCTCAATGCTAGATGCAGGGAAAGACCACCATTCTGTTTTTATCTGAAATACAATAGACACCTGTCTCAGTGAAACTTTATATATTGTTCATTTAATATGTCAAAGTTGAAATCAAGCATTTTCAAAGCAGTTTTCTCACTAACAACATGCAGCATTTGCTCACAGTGGAGCTGCTTTTCAAGAAAACAACATGGCAGGTGACTATTCTCTGATGTTGGGCAACTAGATTTTGCCTCTACTGGACTAACTGAAACTGAATTAATGGGAGTCTTCAACTCACTGTGGTTTTAATGGCAGACAAGTATATTCACTAATCTGCAGAACAGTTCAGAGCTGTTGACAGGTTAGAATTCCATCACTTGTTAAGAAGGGTTGTGTGACCTACGAAGCGTGTTTCTAGATGTTCTGAATGGCTACCTCAGCTCTAGCTCCTCACAGCTCCAGCAGTGCAGAGTTTTTATAGTGAAACAACTCTTACAGTCACCCTTCAAAAGCAGTGTTGTTGTTGTAGTTGTTATAGTTGTTGCCTGTAGTTGTCAACATGGAAGATGACCAATGGGACAGTCTGCCAAAAGGTATGTCTTAGTTCGAGCTAGAACTGTAAACCTGCTGTTCCCATTGCCCCCCATCTTTCCCCAACATCCAGTTGATATCTGAGAGGACATATCAGCAATTTGCTGCCTGGCACCTGTTTGTTTAGCCAGATTGCTCCAGCACAGCTGGAGGAGGAAGAAGGAAGCAACAAGGACCAATGACCCAGGTGGCCCTCCACAACCCCCAACTACCACGAAGAGACTTCAGTGTGGAGGCTTTAGAGACAGGGCCAGTCCACCCCCCACCCCCCTCATCATCATTTACCATGTATGACCTCCAACATATCACACCCCAACCCCCTTGTCCCTCTTCATCAAAGACAGAAAGACTGACACATGAATGCATTGCTTTCAGTGTCACAACTATTGGGCTTGGATCATTTGGAATTAATGAGTTAGCAAGTTTTGAGAAAGCTGAGGAAAATGTCTCTTTGTAGGATTAACCTTTTTGTTATCTTTGTTTTGTCTTTTCTTTCACAAAAAACAAAGAAGAATGAAAAAAAACAGCAAATTAAATGTGGTGGAGATGTTCCAAAACCATCTTGGAGTCAGTTGTTGTACTACTTTGATTTGTGAAATAGACTGTGGACACAGCCGATGTTTACCATGTGGTAGCTAGCCTTGAGCCATCATGCCCTTTTTGTCATTGAGTCATTGCTCTGTGTAGTCAAATAGTGGCATCCACTGTATGAGGAACACCGTGTCATGTTGTGTCATTTCAGTGTGTTGACCAACTTAACTCGACATAGATTCTTGTGTTTCAGAAATGGCCAGAGAAACTGTATCTCATGTTGTCGGAGGAGTCAGTATCATTTGTTCTGTCAGAGCCGGCAGCACCAGCACCTTTCATTAGAATTCACTCAGTATGCACGAACCAGTAATATCCATGTCAGATAGATGGGACTAGTAAAACAGGGCTCCCACAGTCATAAAATTCCTGGAAAAGTTATTCGAAAATATTAGAAAAAAAATGTTTTCCAGGTCTGGAAATAGTTTGGAATAAATAGAATGTTTTGGAAAAGTTTTGAATAAACATTGTTTTTGGCTTTTGTTAAACATGTTTAAGCCATAGCAGGCCTCTGTGTTGGATTATTGATGTACTTGGACGAGGGAAGCTTCCTGATGGGACATGACAGCCATCACCCTTGATTTATTAGGTTCAGGCAAGGTCCTAAAACAATTAATCAGAAATTTCTATAAGCAAAACATTTTTTTATGAGAAATAAATGCATATAAACTCAAAATAATACGGTCACATGTCAGATTGCATTGCGATTTATCTATAGGAAGCTAAACTTTTTAATCATCAAAAAGAGGGGCAGCCTTCATGTTTTTGAGATGAGCCTGTGTGGCATTCAAGCAGCTATTTTGCTTATCAAATGCATCAGAATTTAATTTCAATAATGTGGCTGTATTTCGGTATGTAGGCCAATATCCAACCTAGTCTTGGAAATTTAGGTAAAATTGTATGGAAAAGTTTTGTAAATTCAATGGTAAAAGTCTATGGAAATCCTGGTAATAGAATCAGAAGCAGTGATAACAGTATGTATACTATTTTCACTGCACATTTTCATGGATGACATTGGATGATACAAATGAAATTTTAAAACTTTCCAATGAGAGAAAATGCATAAATGTACATGCTGGTCAACAAAACGTCACATATCAAAAAATGTTGAAAAAAGAGCCACTTTACATTGTCAGCTTCATAAAATAAATTTGTTGTTACATCACATTGAAGGCTATCCACAAAGATTACTGTGACAACTTCATTCCACATGGCAAAATTCTATGACTTTTCCAAAATGGTCAGTGATTTAATTCTAATTCCATGACTTTTCCAGGCCTGGATAATGTCATTTTTAAAATTCCATGACATTTCCAGGTTTTCCATGACCATTGGAGCCTGAGTATAGAATAGGACTAAAACAATATTAGTTTAAATATACACAGTACTGAGAGTAATTTCAACACTTTACCTCAATGTCAGACAGTGATTTCCTACAGGAAAATGAAGTTGGTATATCTCTCTTTTCAAAGTTAGACTCCATAGAGAAAAAACAATATCTTCTTTCTCAAAATGAACTGTCTGAAGGAAATCTTAAGTGGCAAAATACTCTCAGTATAGCATACACTGAGAACACTTCTGCATCTGACATGCTCGAGTAAAGACGCTTGGGAAGAGCGCCCCGACCAACATATCTTAAATTGCCTGCTATAATAACAAAACTTCACCCAGAAAAGCAATAAGTAAAAAGCGGAGACTACGATAATGAGTGTCGGGAAGAAGAGCATACACTGAAACTGATAATGCTTTTATTAGGTGGGAAATTTTTCAGGTGGCTAAAATCTGTTTAGTTGCTGACCTCCATCCACAGCAGTACATCTACAGTATCGAACACACTATGGATAAGTACATCAAACAACCCAACTTCAAAAACCTGAACTATCACTTAAACACAGACAAATGAATCACTGTGTTTCATTTGCGTTGGGAGTGTTGTTGAAGTAAATTTGGGCAGGAAGTGATGCTAAATGTGATGGTCAGGCTCTGCCGGCTGATGCTGACAGAGCTGTGGATCAGGCACAGGTAGGAACTCCACAAACACTTGCAGTATGCTCTGACAATAAAGCTGCCTGTGCACCACATGTTGCTGTACAGCAGCAGTGCGCACCAGAGATCCGGCCTACGAAGTGGGATTTGAAATTAGCCAGGGAACTTCAGGGTTAACTCTGGGTTTTATTACTACAAAGCTGGTTCACTTTAATCAAACAAATCACCATAGTAACTTACACTCAACAGCCAACCTGCAAAATTTGTCAACACTCCAACCTCTGACCAATCACATCACTGGGAAAAACCAACCCCATATGATCAAAAGAGTAGTGGGAATGATGAGATGTCATCTAAGGGGCCTGTGATCTATGAGGGCGTTTAAACAGTGGCGCTCCAACCAGAATCTGTAGTGGTGGGTGGCAAGGGAGAGACCCAGGAGCTACCAGTCAAAGGTAATGTACTTCCTCTCATTGTTGCAAAGTTGTTTGCTAAAGAAGTGGCTGCCAGATGCCGCCCACCCTCTGATCATACACCATCCCAAGTGCATAGTCAGAGGTGTTGTGAGGGCGACTGGAGTAGGAGACAGGTGTGCAAGCAAGGCGGCATTGGCATTATCAAAAGCACTTTTCATCCCAGCAGAGCAGTCCAACTCATCCTTGGGGTTCTTGCCCTGCAGGGCTTCGTACAAGGGTCGCATGAGATGAGCTGTGTGGAAGTCACTGGATGACCGGCTGAACAGGCACTTTGCCGGGTTGACAATGAGTCCATACACACTGAGCCGTATGTCTTCGGACACACTGGCCACTAGAATTTCGTCCAAGTAAACAAATAAGAATGGCATGTCTCGCAGCACAGAGTCCCATCAGCCGCTGAAATGTCTGCGCTGTACCTTTAAAGAGCATCTGCAGGAACTCGAACAGTGCAGAGTGGCACCTGATGATAACCGTGCACCAAATCCACCTTGGAAAAGATGGTGGCCCCTACAAGGTAAGTGGAGAAATCTTGTATGTGCTGAGGTGTTCCATTGCAGCAAACTCCTGCCTGGCAATTGCAAGCTGAGCTACAATTCTACAATTCTACAATTTCATTTAGCAGACGCTTTTATCCAAAGCGACGTACAACACATGCAAGAATTTAGACTTAAGGAAAAAACCCTTAGTAAGTGCAAAAAGTGCTTCAGGTGTGATTGGTCACAGGTATTGCCGTCTAGTGGCAGAAGAAGTGCCGCACAGCCCCCCCCCCCCCGTTTTTTTTTTTTTTTAAACCAAAGTAATAACCAGTAGCGATCTCAGCATCTGAGATTCAACAATCTCAGTATCACTACTTACGATGACAAGCTGATGAGCTGAGTCATGGCATGTAGACTGGGGGACCAACAGTGGTAATTATGATGCTACATTCCGTGCTTGGCTGCTGCTGATGAGAATATAGGTGTGGTGAGTGCACAACCAGCAGCCGCCGGCTGTACAGAGTGTCCTTGATAAGTAGCTTACTGTCTCCGCCAGTGCTCACGACTGCTAATGAGTGCCAGCCTTGTTTCCCTTGGAACTGAAACTGCATGGCGGACCGCACTGCTTGGCTTTGACCCTATATCTGTGGTTTAAATAACACAGCTTCACGTTTGCATCCTCCAGAGGCGAGGGTGAGGTGTGGGATGGGAGCACCACGTGGATAAACTGCTGTCGGTTTGCGAGGAAAATCCTGTCTTCTTCAGCAGCCAGTGCATGGCAGTCCTTGGTGGAGGAGAGAAGGGAGCTGGATAATGCGCTGCATATAACAAGGGTTGCCGCCATAGGAAAATCTGGGTGAAAAGGAAAAATTAGTCCACCAAGCCAAAAAATGGCCAACATCCTCTCCATCAATTCAGAAGGCTTACCCTGGATTTCCACTGCTTCATATGCATTTGCAGTACGGCTCTGTTGCAGTTTTGGTCTGTGCTCCCTCATCCGTCAACTCCCACTGGTTGTGGTTTTGAGTGCAGCAAGATGCAGCCCAGGTGGCAAGATCGAGGAGTTCCTGCTGTAATTACAGAATCACGCGCATTAGATCAATACAGAAGGAGAAAAAGTAATAATTCCATTTTCTCCCAGAACTGCTGATATGGTGTTCGTTTCCTTTCTATTGTTGTCCTCATAAAAAGGCTAATTTTGTGGTTTTCCACCTCCAGAATTATGTAGCTTCTTCTCATCGATGGTGTCGGTAGTGACCAGTAGTGAGCGGTAGTGACCTCTGAAAACTTCTGACCTGTTGGTTCCAGACCTGGATCCACTCATTGTGACATTTTGTTGATGTAGTTAAGTGAAGTAGGATCAGACGTAAACACTGAGTGTTTTATATGGAAAATTAACCAGATTTTTTAATGTTTTGTCGCTGTTTGACTTCCTGTCTGCTCTGTGTTTAATATGGCTAAATTGATGAAAAGTGCGACGGCGTCCAGGAAAATAGGAGCCTTGCGTATCTGATCCGCTCAGGATCGGGACTGCTGGAGTCAATTTGCAGTGCAGTGGAGCCAGTGTAAGTTAAAATATTGACTAGAGTGTAAATCTATTTGCTCCGTCTGCCATGGCAGATCGTCGGGAACAGCATCAAGGATCAAGCCAGCTGAAGTCAAAATGTCTTGACATCAGTCTTTTTTTTCACTCTGTGGAAGCATGACGACAATCTTGTGAATGAATCTGGATAAATGATTTTGCTTTTGCTTTGTTTAACACCCACATGACACGCATGGACCAGTTTCTTTTCAGTCACATTGACATTGTTGAGCCTGTTAATTTTGTGCTTGACCAACGTACTAATCTGGAGCCTAAGGTAAATCTAAACCATTTAACCACCCTCAAGTTATTCTCACAGGTGACTTGCCCTCAAGTGATATATTGTGCAGTAATGATCCGGATCAGAACTATTTTTCTGAAATGAACCAAACCCATCTATCCGATTGTAGTTATCTCTTAGAAGGTATTTTTAAAAGTGTTAGTGACCAATTTAAAAAATAAGGATGGCCTCTCTTTTATCTACATTAATGCACGCAGTATGCCTAAAAACTTTGACTTATTAACCCTCTCCAATCTAAATCATACATTCTCTGCAATCAGGGTATCAGAAACTTGATTAAATAATGGAAATGATGAATTTTATAGTATCAGCAGCTTTAATCATAGATGTCGAAAGGATAAAGTCAAGTCAAGTCAAGTCAATTTTATTTATAGAGCCCATTATCACAAAACATGGTTTGCCTCAGAGGGCTTTACAGTGTATGACATCCCTCTGCCCTCACCCAAGGAAAAACTCCTATAAAAGAACCCCTGTAACGGGGGGAAAAAAAGGAAGAAACCTCAGGAAGAGCGGTAGAGGATGATGAGGGATCCCTCTTCCAGGACAGACAGATGTGCAATAGATGTCGTAAATAACAAATGAAATACAATCATGGCAACAAGGAAAGAGAAAGAGAGAGCGGAGGAGAGGGGGAGAGAGGGGGAGAGAGGCACAGCAATAATAGAAACAGATGCATGTCATATTACAATAACGGTGTGAAATTATTAATTGCACTCTATGATGATGTTGGGGGGATGATAGGAGTCTCATGCATATATTGATAGGGAGGTGTCCAAAGGCAAGATCACAGCATCGGCGCAACCAGGACCAGACCACAATCAGTGCAAGCGAGGGGCACAGTATCAGTACAGCCACAGCACGAGCACAACCAAAGGCAGGGTCACAGCATCAGCACAGCTATCACCACAGTCAGGCACAGTCAAGGTTATGGCCAGGGTCCGGGAAAACTAGGAAACAAGGGAGCAGGATTGCTCCCGAGAGGCAACAGGATTAGCGTAGTGCAGTTCAACATGGGAGGAGGAGTTTCACTGTATGTAAATACCAGTCTGGAGTATAAAGAAAGACCAACCATCCATTTACCCATTTTCCTCTGCTTATCCGAGCCAGGTTGTGGGGGCAGCAGGCGGAGAAGAACACCCCAGACGCCCCTCTTCCCAGCAACACATTCCAGCACCTCCTGGGGGACCCTGAGGTGTTCCCAGGCCAGATGAGATATGTAAACCCTCCAGCGTGTTCTGCATCTGCCCCAGGGCTTCCTGATCAGATGCCTGAACCACCTCAACTTTTGATGCAATGTTCCAGCCACTTTACTCCAAGCTCTTCCTGGATGTCCGACTTCCTCACCCTGTTTCTAAGGCTGACCCCAGCCACCCTGCAGAGGAAACTCATTTTATCTGCTTGTATCCGTGATTTCGATCACTTTTTTTTTTTTATGATTCACAATTTATTGGTTTTTCACACAAAACAGGTATACATGTATACATGTTGTAAATGCTGACTATGCAGCAATTTTGAGAATTGGATATAGAAAGTAAGCAAATACTGTACAGTGTTTGTGATCTGTTATATAGCAAAAGAGGGCAACAATAAGACAAAAGCAGCCCGACGAAAAACAGGACAAAACAGTACGACACAAGGACAATAAGAGAGAGAGAAAAAAAAAAAGGAAGAGAGAAAAAGAAAAGAATAAAAAAAAAAAAAAAAGGGGGGGGGGGAAAAAAAAAAAAAATAACAACAGCTCACATGATTACGTGCTCAGCGACAGCAGGTATCGTTCCCATTTCAGATTGAAGTAATCCACCCTATCTATTAGTCTATATGATAGGCCCTCCAGTGCAGCTAATTTGGCTAAGTGAGCATGCCAGAGGCTGACGGGGGGGGGTAAAGGTGCCTTCCATTCTGAAATAATAAGCTTGCGCCCCAGCATCAGTGCTGCCTGAACCCACTCTGCGACATGGGATGGGAGGTCATCGAGTAGGGACGGATCCCCCAGAATGTACAGACTCTGGGAGAAGGGGATGTCACGTCCTATAATCTTAGTTATATTACTGTGAATTTCAAACCAAAAGTCTTGTATTTTTTGACAGCTCCACAGCATGTGAATTAAGGTACCTTCCCCGTTCTGGCATCTCCAGCAGTCTGGGTCTTGTTTTAACTTGACTCTATATAACCTGGAGGGGGTCCAATAGACTCTGTTCAGAAGCTTGAATTGGACAAGCCTGGTTCTGAGTTCTCTGGACATCTTTTTCATGTTTTGTAAGATCCTGCTCCATTCTCTATCTGTGAAAGTAACCATCAAATCTCCCTCCCAAGTCAATTTAAGGCTAGACACACCTTTATCTGAGCGTTTTAAAACCATTGAGTAGAACACTGAAGCTTCATGACCTCTACCGAAAATTTTCATTATTTGTGTGAGAAAGGTTGCAGTGGGGGGAGGTGTTGAGAGAGACCCGAATGTGTGGAGCAGCAGGTGTCTGAGTTGTAAATACTTCCAAAACTGATTCTGGGGCAGATGAAATTGTGTTTTAATATCAGAAAAAGACTTGAGAGTGTCCCCAGCATACAGATCTCCAAGGACCAGGACTCCCTTATTGGCCCATGATTTCCAGAGAAAGGGGGATTTCCCTATGCAGAGTTTAGGGTTGTTCCATATGGAGGCTGCTATGTGGAGGTTCGCATTAAAATCGAATATGAAGGTATTCTTTTCCACACCCACTGTAAGTGTGAAATAACAGGATGGGTCTGTGCCTCTAACGAAAGCTTAATGGTGATGTAATGTATAGGAGGGAGTGGGTTACATAGACCACTCTCCAGACCAAACCATGGAGGTGCTCTCTCAGGAGGAAGCGCCCAGTGCATCAGGTGCCTAAGGCTGAATGCATAATGATAAAAAAGTACATTTGGGACACCCAATCCACCTTGATCTACTGGCCTCTGTAATTTTTTCAAGTTTAATCTGGGTCTTTTATTATTCCATAGGAATTTGTTGCATAACCTGTCGAACTGCTTAAAATATTTTAGGGGGATCTTCACCGGCAGTGCTTGTAGAAGGTAATTGAATTTGGGGGTGCAATTCATTTTTATTACATTGACCTTGCCCCAGAGGGAAAGTAACAGTGGAGACCACCGTTCTATATCAATCTTAAATTTGCTTAAAAGGGGCTCAAAATTGACCTGGACCAATTCATTCAGCATTCACCTAAATATTTAATACCTAACTGGGGCCAGGTGAAATCCCCAGATTGGAATAGGGTCTTGGGACAGTAGGGTGTCAGAGGAAGTGCCTCTGATTTGGCCCAGTTCACTTTATATCCTGATAATTTGGAGAATGATTTAATAGTTTTAAACAGAGCAGGGAGAGAGCGTTCTGGCTCTGTTACCAGGACCAAGGCGTCATCCGCGTAAAGCATAAGTTTATGACAACTACTGCCTACTTGGATGCCTGGAAAGTCAGGGTCCATGCGGATAGCCGCTGCTAAAGGCTCCAGTGCCAATGCAAAAAGTAATGGGCTCAAAGGGCATCCCTGCCTAGTGCCTCTCCGGAGCTCAAATGACTGTGAGATTATGCTGTTTGTCGTCACTGAAGCCCTGGGATTGGTGTATAAGAGTTTGACCCAGCTGATAAATATCCTACCAAAACCAAAGGCCTCGATGGTGGAGAATAGGAAATGCCACTCCACCCTGTCGAATGCCTTTTCGGCATCCAATGAAAGGGCCGCAGCAGGAGAGGTCGCGTTTTGAGAAGTCCACATGATGTCAATTAAACGTCTAATATTATCAGCGGAGCTCCGGGTGCAAATAAAGCCCACTTGGTCGGGGTGGATCAGTTTTGTGATCACCTTATCTAGCCGTACAGCTAGAATCTTAGCAAGAATTTTACTGTCACAACTAATCAGACTGATTGGCCTATAACTTCTACAGTCTAACGGATCCTTATCTTTTTTTAAAATGAGAGAGATTAATGCCTCAGAAAGGGTGGGGGGCAAACTGCCCTTATCCAAAGCCTCACTATGATTTCGATCACTTTTGTTCACTACCCAGAACTCATGACATCATGAGTATATACTCATCATGAGTATATACTCAGAACATCTTTCACCATTCACTGTGAAAGGGAGCATTTTCTTTTTCAGAGCTGAGAACACTACAGCAAAATAAAGCTCATTTAAGAAAGACAAAAAATCTGTTTTTAGATTTTAGTGCAGCTCCAGACTTTAAAATTAGTTAATCCTTTGGTTTGTAGCTTTGACAGAGTAGCTCATGTTTGGTCAATGTACTTTTTGGTATTTTCCTTTAAGAAACAGAAATGAAAAACCAAAAGCAATCAGTTATTTGATTTTCATTTCAAAATCCAGAAATGTGAAAAAAGAAACCAATTTTTTGTTTTATGATATGGAATATACTGAACAGAAATGCCACTTAATTTCTGTTTTCTCCTCTCAGAAAATGAAATAAAATACATAATAATAAATACCATGAAAAAAAACTGTTAAATGCATGAGCACCAAAATCAAAATAGTATAGCTTGCTAGACAATAGAGAATAAAGACTGACCCTATTGTTATAACAGTCCATCCTCATTCCGAAGTCTTCAAATACCACCGCTTTTTCAGGGATTTTTGCAGATATTGATGCCAAATGCCACCATTTGTAGCAAAATGATACACTGCCGGTTGGTGTCAGTTTGTAACTCTGCTGGAGGGAACTTTGGAAAGAGATTTCTATAGATGATAGACTATTTTTTGATGAGTCTAAACTAATGTCAGAATATAGTTCCAAAGCCATTACTGTGTAAATGTACAGTATTAATTAGTTCAGTATTTACTTTTCATGTCTTTCTCCAACTATAGTAATTTGATTTTGGCACCCATGTATTAAATGTTTTGTTTTGGGTTTTTTTTAAACCCACGACAAGTTTCAGTTTCAGTAGAAGAAAAAAAAAGACTTGATTTTTTTTTTTGGATAGGAAAAAATGCACAAGGTAGTATAGGGTAGATTTATTTGTCATTTTTCTTAAGTGTCGCTTTGGAAGAAATGAAATTAAAGTTGGCCCTAAATCCCGTTACATCTTTTTGGCATCGAAGGTGCTGAGGACTTTCCATATAAGATAAGAAGAAAATTAAACAATGATAATGTCAGCCTTCTGACATTTTAGTGTTTTACTGTATAATTCTTGTGACAGATTTAATTGCATATATTGTTTTCCATAACTTTCTGCCTAATCAAATTAGCTACATATTAGCTAATCAAATGAGCTACATTCATGAACTCTACTTACATACAGAACAAGTTTGACTGTATAATTGATTATGTTATTTCAATGGAAAACTGTAAATTGTCAATTAAAGTCATTTTTGGCAAGGTCTTACTGTTCACGTGTGGCTTTTCAGTGGATGCTGCCATTGTTGTGTGACGTCAGATGAGCGAATATCAGTGAAGTCAGGCTAGTTTTTTTTTTTCCAACTTTCCAGGTTGGATTTCAGTGGCCGATCCAGTGCACTTTTTCAAGTCAGTTGATTGGAACGTAGCATTAGTAACACCTTTGCTTTCCTAATTAGATATCAGAAGTCACAAGGTCTACTGTTCCTGTTTATATCATTTTAAATTCAATATATTTTGGTTTTACACAGAGTGGAGCAGAGACTGGACCTCAACAGCAGCCGCACTAAAGATATATGGCAGGCGATTCAAAATGTCTCAGGCTACAGAAGCAGGAGCGCCCTGATCATATGTGAGCCCACGTTGCCGGATGAGCTGAACAAATTTAACGCTCGCTTTTACGTCCTTAATAAGGACTCAGCGGTGAAGTCTAATGCCCCGTTTACACGTACATGGTTATTTTTAGAAACGGAGAAATATTCCTGCGTTTGCACCCTTCGTTTACACACAAACAGAGAATTCGCCTCTGAAAACGATGCTTTTTAAAAACTCCGGCCAGGGTTCGCCATTTTGTAGTGTTGTTCGAATTCTCCGCGATCAATTTCATCCACTATGTAGTGGACGATAAAACACCCACAATGCACCGCAAAATTGAGTGAATGTGAATGTACACTACTTTGTGCTCCGTATCCCACAATGCAATGCGATCGTGTTTTGGAAGAGGAGAAGAAGGAGACGATGGCCGCCGCACCAACCGCCGCTTTTGTATATAAATTTAAGTAACATTACAATATACACATTTGATGTGTGTTATACTTTAGTGGCGTGGTTTTATGCCTTTTAAGGGTTGCGAATTGTCATAACGAGCGAGTCAACAAGAAAGAGGAAGTGACTCGTTGCTGTTGTTGTTATTTTCGGGATTCTGATTGGCTAACGTGGGCTTCAGTTTCTCGTTACACTGCCACCTACAGTTTTGGAATGTCCTGGCAGCAGACATACACGGGTTCGTGTAAACACAGTTTTCCGAAAACGGATACGTGTGCACGGAATTATTTTTGAAAACGGAGAGGGTGAAATGTCCGTTTCTAAAAATAACCGTGTACGTGTAAACGGGGCATCTGAGGACTGGCCACTCTCAGTGACCACAGAAAACTTCTGAGAAAAAAAATTGAGAAAACTTCTACTTAGAGTGAATAGAGAGTGAAAGGGGGACTCCATACCCTTTAGTGCTGTAGTATTGTGATAGGCGTGCTACCTCACTTCCGGTGCATCTTTGTCTCTGGCAGCATCTCTGTACTAATCATATGAGTTATTCCCAGTTAGTCTTCTAACTTCCACCTTACTTCAGCTGCTTTTTACTTGTCTGTGATTGAAACTCACTAAAGTTTTACACAAACACTCAACGCTGTCTTTTCCTCTTAGAGTTTGTTCCTGTTTAGTCACACAGCCGTTCACTCACTGTTAGCTCGTTAGCTACTTAAGCTCTAGCTCTGGTTAGCGATGGCTTCTCCCTGCTTGTCTCCCTCTTCTGCTGCTCACTCCTGCTTGATGTGCCAGATGTTTAGTTACTCCTCTGCCTCCTTTGGCGATAGTAGTACTTGTAACAAGTGTGGTGTATTTGCTGCATTGGAGGTGAGGCTTAGTGATCTATAAGCGCGGCTCCATGTAAAAACCCCCTGTAGCTGTGGTAGTAAGCAAGCCCCCTGTAGCTGGTGCAGAGTGACATAGCGTAGCCTCTGCTAGCTGTCCCCCGACAACCCCCATGCATTCCGAATGAAGCCGAAGACCACGGTACACCACCCACCCCCCTTCACATTTCAAACAGGTACTCCCTTCTCAGCAACACACACGCTGAGGACAAAACCCTGGTACCTTGTAGCTCTGTTTTGCGAAACGTAAAGTTAGTGACACCAGCAGCCATAGTCAAATATATCCCTGGGGCCAGAGAGAGAGACGTCGAGTTAAATTTAAAGCTGCTGACCAAAGCTAAGCGTTAATTTCAGATCGTTATTCACGCCGGCGGCAATGACACCTGGTTACGCAGATCGGAGGTCACTAAAATGAATATAGAGTCAGACTGTCAGTATGCAAAGACGATGTCGGACATTGTAAACTTATCTGGACCTCTCCCCAGTGTGACCAGTGATGACAAGTTTAGCTGCATGTCATCATTCAACCACTGGTTGTCGAGGTGGTGTCCAGCAAACAACGTGGGCTTTGTAGATAATTGGCAACCTGGTCTTATCCAGAGGGATGGCATCCATCCCAATTTGGATGGAGCCGCTCTCCTCTCTAGGAATCTGGCTTCTGGGCGTGTAATAAACTGTTTTTAGAGGATCAAAACCATGACAATCCAGATGTGATGCGTGTATGTTCACTCCACTTTTATAATCACTCAAATTGAAGACAGGTGCTACATGTCGAATTCCTGGTTAGTAGCCCCAGTAAAGAGCTTTGTCCTGCTCAGTTGCAGTTTTGCCTCGCCTGTCCTTGCTGTAGTATTGCTATGGAGGGAGATTCTTGTGTGCAAGGTGAAGAAAGTTATCTGTTTTTCATCCCTCTGTAATTATTTCTTTTTTTTACACGGTGCTTGAACAGTGTTTCCCTGTAAGTGCCGTCTGCAGTCAGACCGCAGCTAGCTGCAGGTAGCATTAGTTCTCCCCTCTAATAACAACCTGCATGCGTGTGTGTATATCCATACAATTGCATTATGCACAGCAGCTTGTAAACCTAGAGGTTTGCCACCCTTGATGTTTTTTTTTTTTTTGCTTTGTTTTTTTTAAGTATATTGTAGCTAACAGTGCATGACTCTTGCAATAGGAACGAGGAGAATGATGCTAACCTCCTGGCTGACCTACTTTTGCTGTAACTGACTGACAGTAATACCTGTACATCCTCCTTGTGGTTGTTTCTTTTTGTTAATATTTTAAATTGGTAATATTGTTTATATTATGTTCTTTTGTCCCTATAAGGGGGAGCATTGTTGCCACTGCTGATTTTGTCCTTATCTGTTTCATTCTTATTTGTTTTTGTCTTTATTACTTTCATCCTTATTTGTTTCATCCTTATTTGTTTTCAGAATCAGAATCAGAATCAGAATCACTTTATTATCCCATGAACACATGAACACACACACACACACACACACACACACACACACACACACACAGGTACACAGTTACACAAAAGACAGGTATACAATGGCAATGTCAACAGTGACAATAAGACCCAATTAAAAGTCTAAAAGCACCATATACAGAGCTTGTATCAAAAATGGGAGAATACTACCAACAATTGCGAAAAGTGCAATGTGTAAATGTGCAAATAAGCAATTAGAATGCAGAAAGAACACAAGGAGCTAATTGCTATTAATTGCAGTGGGGATGAATGAAACCTGAAGTCTTTTAGTCCTCCTCATAGGATCCCTAAAACAACGCCCTGAGGGCCAAAGTTCAAACTCATTTTTAAGTGGATGATTAGGACAACCCAGAACAGCATTAGCCCCCCTCGGGACCTGTCTGTTATAGATGGACATAACCCTGGCCTGCCGACTTCCTGAGATTTTCCCAGCAGTTTTAACAAGACAACCCAAACAATTCTTATTGGACAAGTTCAGGTTTCCAAACCATGCAATACAATACAAAAGGTTAAAACAGATTCAATAAAACTTAAAACAGATTCAGTTTTGTCATTGTGTGTAGATGTTTTGACTGACTTGAGCATCAGTTTACTATAAAGGAGGACTTTTGTTTATTTTGCTGCAGACCAACTTCGTCTTAATGAGTATGAATGTCTCTTTTACATTTTTTTGTAGGCTTTTCTGGCTGCACTGTATATATTTCTTGTTAATTTGCTTGCCAAGTAACAGGGTGCTGGGTGGCTATATTCCTACAGGTGGTTGATTGCTGGGTTTCAGAGGCAGAGTTACAATCTTACACGCTTCTCTGAGCCTCCTCTAGCACAGTCACACACCCATAACGTTATAAAAAATAGTCTGTCCCCAGACCACTTCATTTGTTTAAATCTAAAATAAACAAAAGGGGAGTTATATAAAAAAAATCACAAAAAATAATACATCTGCTGTCAGAGAGCATCATAACAGGACAATTAATTGTGGACTTTTGAACATTAGGTCCCTATCAACCAAAGCTCTTTCAGTCACTGATTTAATATTGGATAACAATATTGATTTATTTTGCCTCACGGAGACTTGGCTTTTTCCTGATGAGTATGTTTGCCTGAAGGAATCCACTCCTCCTGCTCATATAAATAGTCAAGTTGCTCGAGACACTGGCCGAGGAGGGGGAGTTGCTGCTATTTTTGATTCAAGCTTAGCAATTGATCTTAAAGCTAAGCTAAATTATAGTTCATTTGAAAGCCTTTTTCTTAGTCTTTCTCACCCATCCTGGAAAACTCTACAGCCCATTCTTTTTGTTATAGTGTACCACACCCCCAGCCCATACTCTGAATTTCCATCTGAATTCTCTAAGCTTATATCAAGTTTTGTGCTTAATTCAGACACAGTAATTATCATAGGGGATTTTAACATTCACTTGGATACTAATAATGATAGCCTCAGTGCTGCTTTCTCCACATTTTGGATTCAATTGGCTTCAGTTAGTGTGTACATAAACCCACCCACCGCTACATCCACACCCTAGATCTTGTCCTTGCATATGGCGTTAATAATGAAGATTTATTAGTCTTTCCTGAATTTACCGCTCTGTCAGACAATTATTTAATAACTTTTAATTTTTTATTACTCGATTACATGCCTCTCAGCAAGAGGTTCTATACTACATGTCTGTCATGGTGCAGTAGCTAAATTTAAGGAACTGATTCCTTCTGCATTGACCTCATTACCATGTCTCACAGAGACTGAGAATGCGTTTACATAGTATTTAAGTAATTCTCAAACTGATTGTGTCATTGATAGTGCTACTGGTTCACTGCAATCAACTCTCAACTCCGTTGCACCTTTCAAGAATAATGAAACAAAGAAAATTAGCTCCATGGTTTACCACAAATTCCAACAAACATCACAAAAATTTGAAAGCACAGAAAAGGCTCTACTTCCTATGGAAACATAGGAAGGCTAAATTCCAGAGCAAGATCCTGGTTAACTTCCACAGAGTAGCAAGAGAAAGCATACTCACTGAAAACATCATGCATGGCATGGCAAGCATGGCTTGTGCACGGCCCAAGACAGGAAGGCTCTACACGGGGTGATTAAAACTGCCCAGAGCATCACTGGTTCATCACATCACTGTAACAGAATTTTCACTGATCCTGCTTTCTGAAATAGGGCCCATGGTAAACTACAGCCAAAATAATAAAATAAACACACCTATCTTCACCCAGGTCTATGTACAATGTCACTGGTTCCCATCTCCAGAGTATCAGCGACCTCTGTTAAGTCTGAAGTCTGCACAGAGCCAAAAGGATAGTAAAAGAGAGCAGCCACCCCATCCAGTCTGTTCACCCTGGAAAAATCTGGAAAAGGGTACAGAAGTATCTGCTGCAGAACCAGCAGACTACAGAGCAGCTTCTTTCCCCAGACTGTGAAACTCAACTCCTCCTTCAATGCCAAAAGATGGAGCAGGATTTAGAATAACCTTACCTTTAAGATAAAGTTACAATAAACTTACCTTGTACCCTTTTGGTCCATCTAAGACCCTCTTTCTCTGTCACTTTCCATCAAATGATAAAAATGACAATAATCATGGCAGCAGCCCTAGTTTTATTGTTCTCAAAAATGTTAGTTTCAACAGCTTTAGTGAGTTTCATACGCCTTCACAAACTAGATGGGCTTGTCATCACCTTTTTTGGATGAGCACCTTTATTTTGCCAACCAACAATGGATTTATTCAACTAAAAAGTACTGATAAGATGCCACAGCCTGTTCTGAAGTTTTTCTCTAAGTGTTTATTGTCCATCTAATATCTCATAAGAAAGAATGATCAGTAGTAACATGGTTTTATTTGGTGTGGGAGTCTTAAAGTTTTTCCCTTCGACTGATGAAAATTTCTAATATCATCCTCTTCTGATCTTGTGTTTGAATCTTTAAGGGAATTCATGTGTTATGAAAGCCATGCGAGATGAATAAAATGCACCACATCCTGAAACATCACAGTAGAAATGTACAATTATTGCAGTGAACAAGTGCTACTACAGTCACAGTGGAACACCCTCAGAATAGATCACATACCAGAATAGATGTCCCCCAACACACACACACACACACGACAAATTACAGTGTTTCATCATGTGAGCATTGAGTCAGTGGTCAGTGGTCAGTGGTGTTTGGTTGCCATTGTTATGGGAATTGGAGGGGTTGTGGGGGCCGGTCTTGGAACATAGGCTGCTGTCTGGAAGAAGTACATCTGAAAGAAAAGAGAAAAACAGAAATTAACTATTGTGTCAAGATAAATGTGTACACCTGATAAGAGGCTTCATGCATCTAGCTCACTAACCTTACAGCCAATCGCCAGAAGCGTGTGCAAAGCCACTATGGTCACAACTGTAACAACTGCCATCACCTTTGTATCATCACAGACAACAGGCCAGAAGGTGAGGACCAGGACTGAGCCAGAGATCATCATGGCAACCAGGATCAGTGTCCAGCGCAACCACTCAAATGGAATGATCCACAAAACCTGGGCATGACAGGGTTACATGTTGGCTACTGATGTGTCAGGGTAGGCCTGGGCAATATCACAGTATTACGGTATACCAGGGTGTTTAGAAATCCCAAAGGTAAGTTCTTCAATACTGTAATACATACAGGTGCTCCTCTCTCTTATAAACTCATTGTATGTAGTGCACAGCATACTCCACCAGAGCATGCTGCTCTCTACTAGTGGAGCAGGTAGCTGAGTTGAAAGACACCTAGTGGTGGAGGGAGAAGTTACAGGACTGTAAACAGCCGGCAGCCTGCAGGCTGAGAGACTGTAGGGAATAACGTTGTTTTACATCAAACTTGGTATTTTAAGGATTTATTTAGACCAAACCAGATCTGGTGATTGTTCAAACAGTGGACTTACATACTACATTACTAACAAGAGTAACTATGACAGTTTGAGTGATTTTTATTTTGTTTCCTTCGAGTTTGAATGAAGTGTATTTTATGATTAATTAATGAGAGAGAAATTCAATAGGTGTACAGTTGTATTTCTTTGTGTAGTGTGGAAAATAGGTGTGAAAATACTACTTTTTCTATTGTGAATTTAAGTTAATGGACCTTCACTATAGCGCTTTTCTTTTTTTTTTTTATACTCTGTTTGTCAAAATTCGTCCCTTACAACAACACCTTTAAATATCGCTCCAAATTAGTCGGCATTGACTTTGAAAGACTGACTGATATAAACTAGAAATACCACCTCAGGGTTGTGCGCCTCTGTGAGCCAGTCAAGTTTGAGTTACAGTTTACATCCATGTCTGTCCAGACTCATATGTAGCCATGACAGTTCATAAAGCTTCAAATATGGATACTGCTGCAAAAAAGCTAAATATTCTAGAACATGGGTGCTTCATACAATTGTTTAACCTGGTAGCACAAAAGATCATTAGCAAAGTTTCAAGGTGGGCACCAAAGATGAGTTTCATCTAGTCAGTATCTGACCAAATGTCTCCCCTTCTCCTCCTGAGATATGATGTTGAATAATGAACAGAAAAGTGTTTTTAGAGTTTTCAGTGGCCTGAACACACCCTCGTGAAAGGGTTACAATGCAAAGCAAATTCTCTACATCTAGAGAAACGGCGGCTTGCCGTTTTTTTATGCATGACACTTGCGTTTGTTGACTCTATACCAGTTTATACCGTAGTTTAAAGTCTCTCTCTGTCACAGAGATGAGGAAATACAAAGATGTTTGTTTTACCTCAACTTCCTTGCTTCCCTTTCAAAACAAAAGCTATCTGAAAGTGTCTCTGTGGACAGAATTGCCATTGGTTGCCGATACAATGCATTTCGTTTTGAAGCATTTACAGGATGGGGTTGTCAGCTGTGCGGGAGCTTGTATAACTTGAGGCTAAGGCTGGACTATTTTGATGCAGAAAGAATATACTAGTTATAATTATTTATTTTAGAGAAAAGTTATGGTGTTGTTCAAATTACACTAATTTTACTATAAGATGTTTTGGACTGCTGGATTTGAGGTTTGTTACTGTAACAAAGAGTAACCGTTCTGACTTGAATTTTACATTGTTTTATTGATTTTGCAGCTGGATTGCTAAATGTAGATTGCACTACATTCATTTTACTTGAATAGAACAAGCTCTTGCATTAATTTCATTTTGGAGAGGCTTTATATCAGACTGTAAAACACAAATTACCAGTTAAGACTGGACTATTTTTTGTTGGGGAATAATGCCCTGCAGTGTTACAATATTGTCATATTATGTATTGTTATATTAATTGAGTGATAAAAACATAATAGTTAGATCAATTAAAAAAATAAAAGTTAGATTAATCGAAAAATTAATCCATATAAAAATAATGTGCAGCCCTAGTCTTTATAATTGGCTAAAGTAATGGCAGGTATATTGTACTGTGTCACCCAGATTCTTCTTTCAAACACTGTTGTCACTTTGATATGGAGGTATAAAGCTTTAGAATGCTGAACTTCACACATTAGGTCTTGATATAAGCTGCCATGCATGATTATAAACATTTGGAATACGTTTTATAAAACCTTTAAAATCCATTATAATGTCATTTAAATGTGTGTGTGTTTTTGTACCATGGTACCATGTACCATTTATATTTACACTCAATTAAGCTGGGATAATTTGTCTGTGTATTGACAGCTTATTGTGACCCTTACATCCATTAGTAAAACTCAGGAGACTGATAAACTCACCGAGGTGGGGATATAGATGAAGAGGGAGTAGCCGTAGACGCACACAGTCTCCAGAAAAGAATAGCCTCCAATCTGCCTCTCAGCCCCTTGCCGCCAGGTCAGAAAACCCCACAAACCAATCGGCACAAGCCAGGCATACATGAAGATCACTACTGCAGCTATCGTCACTGTTGGTAAAAAAGCAGGACAAAGAAAGCAGACTCATCATAATTCAGTAAAACTAAGACAAACTATTCTGGTGTAATGTGGGGGACTGACCTCTGTGGAACTGTGGTCTGTAGTGGTAGGAAGGGTTTCCCATCTCACTGAGGAAGGTGGACAAGTTCCCACTGATCGCTACTGAGAACACCAGAGTCACACAGATCCAGAATGGACCTACACACACACACACACACACACACACACACACACAGACACACACACACACAAAATACTTTCACTGACTTTCTACTGACACAAAATGCATTCTGAGTATTTGCATACATCCAAGATTTATCAAAACTTCTGAGATGACATGCTGAAACATAGAGGTTAAAAAATAATTCTGTATTTCTGTATTCTGTATAACATTGCCACATAGTGTTATATATGAACTACTGACGGGTTTTTCGTTACCTTGGAATGAGACGTTTAAATCTGCATACAGATCAACTTGGCTTACCATACAGATCTGGATTACTCCTGAGGTGGTGTTTGATAAAGTTTCTTCCAGGTAATGGCATCACTGACCCCTTAACTCTGTCCAGCACCTGCATCACACGAAGGGAGGTCAAAGGTTAATAAAAAGGACTAAACTAATAAATGCATTTGTTTCTCTGAGCTTGGTTTACGATTAAAAATATCACCTGTATCCACTGTTCAGGCACAACTACAACAGTATAAGAGTGTGTTTATGGAGAGTGAGTGGCTCATACCTGCACTGTGTCCACATTAAAGAAAGATTGATAGTACCCAAAGGTCCAGAAGCCACCAGTTGGTTTCTGTCCTCCTAAGAGCTGGAGGCACACACATTTTTCAGCTGCTGTCCACTCAAAACATTAACACTCTACTAGAACTTCTATCATGAAGACAAAGTCAACTAACATAATACACGCACTTCTGAACTCTCCTCCTGACCCTCTTCATCCTCTGAGAGGTCTAGTTTTACATCCTCCCCTCCTCCTCCTCCTGCTGCTCCTGCTCCTCCTCCTGCTCCTGCTGCTTCTGTTGTGGTGGTGTTTGAGGCTGACATACTGAGTGTTAAAGCCCCCGGGTCTGCAGACAACAGCTCTGCTGCTTCGTCAAACTCTACAGACATGCATCGAGAAACACAGGGAGTTAGTAAAAATAGTGGTGCTACAACAGGCCCAGGGAAAATACTAAAACAAGGAAAAGTCCTAAGTAAGTGACAGCATTGGAGGAGCCAGACTTTGGTCTCAGTTCTACTAGAGTCAATGTAGTGGGCACAGCAAATCCTACTATAACCAATCATATCATTGTTGTTTCTACTTTGACTGAAAAATCCCTTCAACAGATGAAAAAACACACATTACGAGATGCTTACTGACATTTTTTCAGTAAATGTGCAGGTTCATTTTCCTGTCTCATTTGTTTATGTATCATGATGTAACATTAGCTGTCTTGGACCAAACATGGGCTGAGGTACAGCTGCTGGGCAAGATCATGATCTGTTCTGAGACCAGTAACAAGAAAAAAACAAACCAAACGTGCATAAAACTCAGTCATCGGGTGAATGCTTGTGCAGTAGCTGCCATTTGCTGCAGCGTAGCAGCTCTCCTTGCCTGGTTTGAGGTGTGTGTGTGCTGTGGAGTTTGTCTCCCCAAAGTGACTCATTATTCAGTTAGGAGGGAGTGTGTGCTGAGTGTGCTACAGGCTTGGCTTCTAAGTGTCCGTTGTTTTGCTGAGGATTTCTCAGGCAGTTTGTGTGCTTTGTGTTACTGATTTAGCTCCTAACAACAGACTGTTGCTGCATGGTGGCTTGGGGGCGTGTATGCGATTGAGCTACTGTGTTAGCTCCTAAAGACTCTGTTATTTCACAGCTGATCAATCTTTATTTGAGCTCTCTCAGCAGAAACACCCCAAGCGTCTTCGAGCTATGTTTCTGTGGTTTGACAAATTCATTAAACATATTTATTTTTGGTTTTTTGGACAAAGGTATCCCCATCCTGCTGAAAAGTTTCGGACAACTCAAACTGAAAGTTTGATCCAGATCAAAAAATTGGATTATGTGATCTGATCCAATTTCAGAATCCTTTTTTTCTGAGCAACCCATTATCTGCGTTAACTAAACACCTGCTGCGAAGCTTCTCATTTACCTTATTTCATATCTGCTTTATCCTCTGCTAACCCAGAAACTGATCTGGTCTGCCATCATGAAGGATCAATTCATCCCTTATTGTTTAGAGCAGCAAGGCCAACCCCTTTGTAAGAAAATCACATTACTTTATTATTCATCTGTGAGTGATTGGACTTATCCAGTTGCTGTTCAGAAAGAGCAGGGCAGTTTGTAGTTAGGATACATACATTTGCAAAATTTATCTACTTTGCTTATAAAAATAGCCCCCCGAAATTTTGAGACCCATGCTTTTGCTAGAAAACCTTGCCTGGCTCAGCTTAACCATGCATCCATCAGTCTTAAGACCGAGACATGGAACATGGGATTTGAGGAGGGAATTGAAAAAGCAAAGGCAGACATATGGAGGATTTAAAGAGAGAATCGGCAGAGAAAATAAACATTGCAGCAGATGGATTAATTTGATGTTTTCACTGAAGCTGCATCTTGTATGATTTCAAATGACAAATCAACTGACTGAGGTTGAATGACACAATATTTACCTTGGAACTGTAGATCACTGGTACTGGCCATTGCTTCAGTGATCTAAAAACAACCTCATGCAGGACCTGGGAGAGGATGATGACGGACAGAGCGGTTACAGATGACCACTGATGGCATTGTTCAAACACAGGGCTTCCTGCTGACCGGGCGGAGGGCAGCAGTCAACTGGGTTTAGTGAAGGCTATTACTTTAAATAGTGTATGTTAGCAAGATGAAATGGTCAGGTAATCTCTTTATGGAGGACATGTTCGCTCATTTACCCTACAGCAAGCTCACCTATCAATTTATTATACAGTTAAACGTTCAGTAATCTAATAAAACACTAAGACAAGTTAGAGTTCTACTGTAACTTAGTGCTGTGCCCCGCTTCGTGACCACAGAGGAACAAACCAACCTGTCCGCTCGCAGCCGGATGTCCCCGGTGATGATGATGATGGCGTGACAGCAGTAGGTAAAAATAATAACAGCTAGGCTAAATTCACGCTAGCGTTCTTGTTTCTCATTGAAGATACGTAGGTACTCATCGTAAATATGTTACACCGCGACACATGCAGAACAGAAAATAGTCATACACTGCTAACGTCTGTCGCTCATAACTGGCACAACTACTGTCTGTTAGGCAGATCTGGTTACCACGTCTTCCGGTACACGTCACCACGTAAACAAATCTGTCACGTGAATATGTTCCTTTTTTAAAAAAGAAAATAGCCTTTTTTAACCAAAATGTGGTGTGTACTGTGTCATGTACCGTTGCGCGACACAATGGACGCATTTTCAATTGACAAAATACAGAACTTGATGTATAATTTTGTTACTAGCACACTCTCTGTTCAAGTGACAAGCGGAACGTTTCTGAGGTATAGCTATCTGTCGGAAGATTAAAAACGACTCACCTCTTGGGTGCCATTTTGGTTCCATTTGAGCTTCTTAGATGTGTCCTGTTCGTGGAGGTGACCGCGGCAGTTGATAAACCCGGACGCAATGGCCTGGTTGCGTGCAGTGAGGACGTTGTGCTCCGCGGCGACAGACACGGCAGTAGCTTCGAGCTCAGGCAGCAGATGGGAGAGGCTGAAAAACAGCAAAGCGGGTGAGAAATGGAGGCAGCTAACAATAACATTAGGGTTAGTGCAAGGTTACAGGGACACCACCAGCTAACCGAGCTTTCGATATGCGATAGACGATGTTAAAGTAAGCGTTAGTTAAACTTTGCTTTCCATTCAGTGGTAATGTGATATTTGTGGAGGGAAACATCATGAGAGAGATGCTTTCAAGTATTTGAGAACAGTTTGGTTTTTTTTCAAGCGGTGCTGTACAACGTAGGCTTTATTAATAGATTTATTGTAATTTGTCTTAAATGTAGTTTAAGAACAACTTAAATTAAAGTTTAGCCTAAATCCTGCTACATCTTTTTGGCATGGAAGGAGGAGTTGAGGAGTCTCACAGCCTGGGGAAAGAAGCTGCTCTGTAGTCTGGTGGTTCTGCAGCAGATACTTCTGTATCTTTTTCCAGATGGCGGCACAGTGAATAGACCGTGGCTGGGGTGGCTGCCGTCTTTCAGTATCTTTTGGGCTCTGTGCAGACACCTCACTTCACCGAGGTTACTAATGCTCTGTAAATGGGAACCAGTGATGTTCTGGGCAGTTTTAATCACTCGCTGTAGAGCCTTCCTCTCTGCCATGCACGAACCATTCCAGTTGATGATGTTTCCAGTCAGTATGCTTTCTACTGCTCCTCTGTAGAAGTTAACCAGCATCTTACTCTGGAATTTAGCCTTCCTAACTTTCTGTTGGAAGTAGAGTCTTTTCTGTGCTTTTTTAACCTGGGTGGTGATGTGTGACGACCAATATAGGTTCTCCGTGATATTAATTCGAAGGAACCTATAGCTGTTCACCTGCTCCACCTCAGCTTTACTGATGGGGTGTGTGTCTTTGCCTCCTTCCTTCTAAAATCAACAATCAGCTCCTTGGTTTTACTGACGTTGAGCATTAGGTTCTTCTCCACAGTCAGTGTATCACATACAGGAAATGGCAGTCTGCGCACCCCCAGTTTGGAGAAGCAGGCTGGAGGTCAGCAACAAAATGACTTTTAGCCACGTAAAGAAAGGCGTCACCTAACCAAATCAATATTAGTTTAAGTGTATGTTATGTAGAGTTCTTTTACTGCTTTACTTTTCCTACAGACGGTCATTATGGACATTTTGATGAGGAAGCCAGCTTCAGTTCCCCATCTATGTTATCATCAAAGCCACCTGAATACATTGACAAAAACAGTAATTTCAGCTTTCTTAACACAGGAGCTGCTGGTATGCTGCTTTTGTCATTGTGAGACTTTGGTAAATCTGAACCAACCCTTTCAAATGCCAAAGTCACACCATTACACAAACTAACAAAGTGCTTGAGGCAGCAGTAGACTAACAGCTCCTCCGTTGAGCAATTTTAAATTACTTAGTATGTGTACATGATGTTAAAAAAAGTTGAATTATTTTGTTAGTCCGACTAAAACTAGAACTTTTAAAATGTATGAAAACATGTTAGTGACTGAAATAGGACAAACTTGAATTTCTTTAAATTACACATCCAGATAATTCAATTGAAAATCGAGCTATTCTGTCATGTAAACCCTCCAGTCGGACGTTAAGTGGACTAGGTGCTCTGTACGTGCTCCTAGTCAGTGTCAGTAAATAGATTCTACCCCGGTGCATGTATAATGGGACAAGACAGTAGTCCATTTAAATGGTTTAATGGAGCTATAATTGTAACTCTTCTTTTAATTTCATTTTCTTTAAACTACTTAAAAAAACTCTACCTTGTAGGGCTGGGCAAAAAAATCGATTCATCAGTGCTTTGCTCTATGTTTTTTGCCAATTTAATATTGATTCATAAAATCCTGAAATCAATTATTTCCGTTGTAATGACTCCACGCTCACTGGGGGCAGTGTGAGTGCCGCTGGAGTGTGATTGATGTTGTTCAGAGGCCCCGCTTGACCCCCAAACAATGTCTGTTGTTAACTCATTAAAATGAATAAACAACAACAACAAAAAACAACAAAATTTTTGTTTAATAAATAATATTTGTAATGGTAAAATAAGTTTTGGTGTCAGTTTGTTCTAAATCAACACAGATAGTGAACACTTTATTGAACTTATATCATAAGGTGTTCTAATGAATTTTCTGGGTATTTCTGACATCAACACACATAACTGAATAAGGCCAATTTGAACTTCATATTGAATATATTGCCTTTTAAGAATTTAAAGTACGCTAATAAGTCACTGAGTGCCAGCTTTTCTGGCCATTTTGAGTCATCTTTGAAGACCCACAGAATATTTTGTACAAAGACTCTGAAAACACCGAATAGCTCAAATGAAAGAAGTAACTCTTTTTTTCTTCATGGAAAAAAAGTTTTTTTTCTAGAAAGGTGAGAAAAATGCATTTTTGTGAAAGGGAGTCTGTGCCAGTGCCGAAAACACACTTTGACGTATATATATACGTCAATGACACTCAATGAGTTAACAAATTCACATAAAACATTCACATAATAAATAAACTAAACCAACAACACAGTAACAGTACTAACAGCAAAATACATTTCAATTCAGGAGAGACTCAATAGCCAGAGATTTATCTAATATCTGTTAATCAGTGATAACAGTGAGTATAGCTGGTCCACCTTAGCAGTCCACCTTGAGGTAGCCTCAACAGTTTCTAATGTGAGGCTGACTTGGCTTTAATAACTTTGGGTTAATCTGCCTCACTTTAACCAGCAGGTGTCAAGAATGACACATGAGCTTTGTTAGCTCTTGAGAAGTTGAAGCATTTATTAACTGACACACAGCCAAAAAAGTTCACACACTGCACGCTCTGCACACACAATGTGGCACCGAAAACTGGACCGTGATTTTGGTGGGTAGGTAACGTTGGTAGAGGAACCGGTCGGTACCCAACCCAAGTCGTAGTGGTTGCAACGTGACCGCAGTTCGATTATAGCCTAGAATTAGCTTTTTACATCTGGCAATTACATTTAGCCTTCAAACATCCTGAATGTTGTGTTCATTTATGAAGATTATCTGGCAGAACAAAATGTTGTTGTTTGTTTACTGCAGAGTTTATTTTCTGCAATAATCCAATGCATGAAAATGATGAAAAAATCCCATAGGCTTTTTGACAGGAAAACCAGGGCAACATTAGCTGTCTACAGCTATAGAGAAATGTCAACCCCGGGGCACTCTGTATCCACCCCCAAAAGGGACAAACTGTTGCTGAGGGGAAAAAAAAAGAACTGATGGAGAGCTCAGCCTGCTGCGCTGCATTTATTGACCTGGAAAAATGCGAGAGATGATTCAAAGGGACTCACAGGCATTTAAAAAATTCAGTAAATAAATAAAATAACTGTGTTCATGTCCAGCCCTAATATATACACTGTCATTTTGTGGGAGACACTAGTGGATGGTTGTGTTAAATGATCAGTAGTTACAGCTCCAGAGAAAGCAGCTCCCTTCTGCTGTGTGACTGTTCAAGTGCACTCCCTGTTTACACCAATTTTTTGGTGTAAACGGGGGTCAGCATAACAACAGGGTCAGCACTGTAATTCAAAGCAATGGCAAAAGACTGTTACTGACTATATGCTGCTGCTTTTTGCTTCAAATTTAGAGTTCTTGTGTCAAATCAAAAGCCCTCTAGCAGTTTAAACAGTCCAGTTGTACAATACACTTTGACCTGGTCTTGGTCTGTTGTGTCTTGAAACAACCATCTTCCCCTCTTAGCCAGTGTAAGGGTCTTACTCCAACAACAGCTGGTATCTGATGAACTCCTCAACTGCGACATCAGCTGCTGAAGCATTTGGTCTAAATCAAATATGCAGAATGTGGCCCTACATGGTTGGCTCCCTAGAGCCAGCTGCACCAGTTGTTTTTGGTTTAAGCATAGCGTAGTTACAGCCCTAAGTAATTTTAAACATTGCCAAATAAAATGAGTTGCAGCACACAAGCTCTTCAGTAGAAATACATTGTTACATACAGCCACTGTTGGGTAGCTCACCAAATTACAAAGTTAAGTTGTTCATTAGATCAGCACAAATTAATATTTGCCACTTATTATTAATTACATGAATACTACTGCACAAGTGTGAACTACACTTCTTAAGGATTTGTATTTGCATTTGATATAAACTGGCAGTTATTTTACAGCTTTTGATGCTGCAGTGACTTTTAGCATAGCTAATTGTTACGAATTGTAACTACATGTGTAACTACAAATATGACAACCACATTACACGTCTGGAAAATATGAATGATGACTGACATAAGTTAAATCAAAATAGAGAAAAGGAGAAAAAAAAAAGACATTTAAATAATTAATTAATTATTAAATTAAATTATTTATTATTATTTTAAATCATTTATTTTAAACAAATGAAAAACTAAGAGAGAGGAAAGTTTACACATATAGGCTAAAATTTTTAAGTTCTGCCAGAGTGGAGACGTCCACTGCTACATGTACCATCATCTTGCCCAGACGGTCATTCAGGAGAAAAGTGAGGTCAAGTGCTTTTCATAGTATATCAGAGGTGGCCAGTTATTGTAAAATTTGTCAGTCGAACCCCTCACAGAGAATTTGATTTTTCCAGCTCCAAAAAAGACAGTGTCATGCAGCCATGAAGTAGGTGATGGGGGGGAGAATTCTTCCACAATAAAAGTACTCTCCACCAAGCTATTAATGAGGTGAATGAAACTATTTATTCTACAGCAGCATTTATTCTAAAGTAAGACTTCCAGTAATCCCCCAATCCTGCACATGACCAAAACATGTGAGTAAAGTTGCAAGGACACTGAGAACTAAAGCTTCTTTTATTGTACTGCATTCCTTTTCTGTCTGTAGGTGTGTGGTATCGCAGCCTGATCTCTGACTACAAGGAGGCATCTCGGGAGGTGGTTGTTGGTTCACGGGAGCGACCAGTCAAAGCCTCCGTATATGCTTCTTTGCTTGCTGGGACCTGGGCCTGTTTCTACACTAAACCTGACCGCACATCCTTTGAAGCCACCCTGCTGGAGTGCTCCAACCAGCTGGGCCTTCTGTCACCTTGGATCCGCAATGGGACCTCAGATGGCCACGTAAAAAGTCTAGTGAAGCTTCGTAATGAGGGCAGGCTCCGCCATGCCAGTCTGGGTCTTCTCTCTCTGGTTTACCGTGCTGACTACGACCCAGACACCACACTGTATGAGTCCCAGTGCTCAAATCTGTCAGTACCCTGGAGGGAGCTCCCCGAGCGGATGCTGGATGTGGGCTTTGCAGGCCGCTGGTGGGTGCTGGACTCAAAGATGAAGGACTATGATGTGAATGAGGAAGAGTTCAAGCACCTTCCAGCACACATGAAGTTAACATCATCACCCAGTGTTGAGGAAGTAGAAAGGAGCGAGAGGTTGCACAAAGAGTCCTGGTTGACACTTAACATGGAAGAAGGGGAGAAAGAAACAAATGTCATGGACAGAAAAAAAGAGAGAGTTGGTTAAGAGAGCAAAATACTGAAAGGGTAACAAGGTCAAGTGCTATGTAGACTGCAGGAAAAAAACATGCTGCATGCAGTACCATACAAGGGTAATTATTCTCATATTTAATGCGTTATTGGGTTAAAAAAAACACTTTCAGATTACATTTTCAGCCATGAAGTTGTTTACTAGCATCATAAAGGGCCAAGGAAAGAGGACACATCCACAGCTTTGTCTCAGCAAAGTAAAAGCAGCCCCCTTTAAACACTTGACGTTTATTTATTCCTGCCTGGTTTTTTATTACAAAATGATGCAAATCATTAACACCTTGAACTACGAGTCAAATAAATCTCTCAGTTGTTTAAGTGTTTCGGCTGTTTAAATAATATCTTTGTATTGTTTTATTCACTTGTCTCACACCTCTTAATAACACATTTACAGACCCACAGCCTTTGCTTTATCAAGTTAGCATTATCAATGCGATTACTTTGTCCCCTTCTTTTCAACCTGTCTTGTTGTCTTTTATTAAATTTACTGTTTTTACTTATTTTTCTTCACTGTCCTTTTCTCTACTTGCCATAGCTGTTCATGTCAAAATGTCTGTCTACAATAATGAGCAGCTGGCACAGGGGTGGGACTCTCTAGGCACCTCACGATTCAATTTGATTAGGATTCAAAGAAAAAAATGTTTATTGATGCATCACAATTAGGGATGTAACGAACCATGGATCTGGGTAAATATTCAACAATCAATGATTTATATTGATGGGTCATAAATGAACCATAGATCTATATCATCATCATCTTTAAGTTATTCCTTTATTTTAAAATTCTATATCGCCTACAGATAGTGGCAGGCAGATAATGACAGCAGCCAAGAGAAAGACGATGAGGATCACGCTATTTATTTGGAATAAACTAGCAGTATGGAGAAATTTCAGAGAAAATAAGGGTCAACAGACAGTGAACATGTCAAAAGTACACAATGAGTTATTGGATTAACAATGATGTATCTCCCTGGACGGTATCTCCGCTAAGTTCTTACAGCAACAGTAGCAGCTTTGTTTTAACTGAAATGTACATTCAGGCTGAAACAGAACTGAGCTGTTGTGTCAGAAGATGCAGTGACTTTAACCAGCAGTAAGAAAGAGTCAGTCAGTCATTTTCTTTAACCGCTTGTCCTCGTAAGGGTCGTGGGGGGCTGGAGCCAATTCCAGCTCTCCTCGTTCAGAGGGCGGGGTACACCCTGGACAGTTCGCCAGACTATCGCAGGGCCGACACATATAGACAGACAACCTTACACGCTCACAGTCACACCTAAGGGCAATTTAGAGCCACCAATCAACCTGAGCTGCATGTCTTTAGACTGTGGGAGGAAGCCGGAGACCCTGGAGAGAACCCACACAGACACGGGAAAGTGTGAAGAAGTGTGAAAGTAAATTGTAACTCCACTAGCCCCTAAGCTAATTCATGCTGTGTTAAAGTGATGAAGGTAATAATGGTTTTGTTGGTGCACCTTGACAGTTATTATTGAGCCAATTTTACATTTGAATGCCTGCTTTGTGAACTCATATTTGATGGCTGTAGGGAGAAGTTTTCCTTCAGGGCTTTAAGAAAAATAGTCCTTAAGTTGTAGGAAAACATCATGGCTCGGGTTCAAATAAAAACCATTTCTTCCACAAAGGTCTTTCTGACAGAAAGTCCTGAAGGTTATTTTGTCCCATGTTCAGTTTGTGAATGTTAGTTTAAAATAAACTTCACTGCACCTAACTGGTTACTATTATTAACATTGGCTATGTGATGTTTTTATTTTTTTTTGGCCAAAAGCAAAAAAGAAAGATGTAGCAGCTTCTTCTGTAACAGGTCATGTTAAATTGTCTCAAAATTATCGCAGGCCCCTGAATCAAATTAAAATCATTATCATCATTAACACTGGCTTTCCTGGCAGTCAGTGTTAGAATTAATTAAGCCAGGTAACCAAAAGATGTACTTGCTTATAGTTACTTCATAGTACGGGCCAGTATTCACACACTGAGAACTGTGCAGTGGCAGGTGTATGCTTGGTTTCAGTCATTAGTTTGTCACTATAACTGTATTTCCAAGAACACAGACTTTTCACGTTAATTTCAGCACATCAAAATAATATCATTGTATATTTAGAGGATACAGTGGTAAATTCACTTTCCTTTCCTTAGCTACTTGCATAACTTAGTTAATACAGAAATGAAAGACATCACACACCTAGATCCACACAATGCACTGCACAGCGGATACATGCCAGTATAACTTACCAGAATAATATAAATGTAGAAAAAGTGGGAATATAGTGTATATACTTAGCCTAGATGTGAGCTAAAAGATAGTGATGTAAGCATTTGTCATCTGTATTCCATTGGTACTCAGGTGATGTTAGAGGATGGAAAACAATTGTATCAGGTACAGGTTGGTACATAGAATGTGTTTTGAGTTCAAGGAGCAATGGTGGCAGGAGCAGGGAGTAGAAATCAGAGTGTAACAATAGAGAAGCATCTCCAGGTATGCCCTCAACAAGAGGAAAGTGTCAGCAGTGTAAATGTAAGTGCAGTTTATTTACGCCCCAGTATAGGGTTTCTAGAGCACAAAATAAAAATTGAAAAGGAGAATAATTTTAGATGAACTGTGAGCAATTTACAACTGACACGTATGACTTAAACTTACATATAATTAAATATTATTTTCAATTGACTAATGATTATTGTCAAGTCATCTCGAATGATTTGAAAGTTGTCACTTTCAAATCATGCTGCATTGACTTCAGGGCCCTATTCCAAAAAGCAGGCTCAACAAACTGAGCCTAATCCCAACCTACCGAGCTGACTGAGCATGAGTCAAGAAACTCGGAGAGTTTTCGTTCCCAGAACAGCTGATCACAATGAGCTCAGTCAACTCTGAGTATGTTCGGCCTGAGAGAAGCACATTCAAGGAGAGCACAACAAGCCATCATCAGTAGAGTGCAGATAACATGATTTACACTGGCAGAAAGTGGAGTCAGAAGCAGAGCTATTACCCCAACTGAATTGGAGATCCACATATGCGTAACATGAACATGTCATGAAAAAAAAACACGAAAAAAATACAAAAAATATATATATATGTCAAGCCCTCTTTTCACCCCCTTTTCAACCCCCTAAAAATGTGATCTCAACATCTATAAGTTAACAACTGAAAAATGTGATTGTTTTGCCGATTCTTTTGGTTGTAGGTTGAAAGAGAGAGATATTGACTATTATCGACAGTTCCTTAAAGTTATTACACAAAGGCATAATTTTGACACATGTAATTTTTCTAACCCTTTACAAACCTGGAGCAAAGTCACTTTTGTTTTGCAGCTGTCAGGTCCCAAGCACTGAACAGTGCGAGGACCCTCTTGAAACTGAAGGAATTCTTATTATTAGGGCTCGAGCACTTAATGGTGTGAGGACCCTCCTGAAGCTGAGGGAATTGTTCTTCCTCTTATTATTTTTTCTCAAATGAATTGCCTTTATGAGGGCTTTAACTTATTCAAACAGTCATTAAACTTGCAGACTTACCAGGTCTGGTGAAATATTTGATATTTTAATGGTCTCGTCCGTGGGTGGGAGGAAATGTATCAGTTGCGCCCCCTACTTATTTTCAACAAAGCAGCTCCTGCAGCACGTTTTACCTAGAGCTGTGAAACTTTGGAGGCCCGTGCAACACCCCAGTACCTTTAGAAAAGTCTCTTGGGCCATACCGTAAAACCAACAGTCAGCAATTTTGATTTGAAGTTGTGATTTTGGTGTATTTTTGGTCATTTAAAGGGGTTGTAATCTTGAGAACTTGTCCTAGAGCTTTCATCAGATTGACTTCAAATGTTATGGCTACCTTCATAAGACCTTTGACAGCAAAAGTTAATCAAATCATGAGTTTCCATCACACCGTGTGATCTTTATGAGGCATCTAATTTGCATGTTCTACTATGAGCCAGGAAGTAAACAGGAAGTGGTATATACCTCTGCTGTAAAGGGTCCAATATGACCCAAACTTCACGATTTGAGTCCCAACCTGAACACATCTATATCACAATTTTAAGCGAGAATGAGAGTGCCACCTATTGGCACAAGAAAGGCAAAGTTTTACAGGAAGATGTCCGGCTCCTAGACTCGATTGATCTCAAAATGGTCTCAAAAAATCTTTAAGACGTTGATGATGCTTGAAAATGATTATTGAGAGTTTTGGTTGAAAGGCATTACCGTGGTCGGGTGGACAATTTCGATGTTTCGACATGACATCAAAAACTGTTGTAACTTCGCCCCAGATGGTCAGATCTTTACAAGATTTCACAGATTTGATAAGAGTCGAGGCCTGAAGACATGTGCAGTGCAATTTTGAATCTTACTCATAGCGCCACCTATTGGTAGCAGGAAATTACTTTTTCTACTCTTTGATTTTTCTCCTGTACGGGTTAACTTAATTGACCTCATATCCAATTAGAATATTGTAAAGACCTTCATGATGCACAGAAATTACACTTTTGAGTTTTCATCAAACAGTTGCCAGTTACGCATTAATCGCCATAAAACTGGAAGCACTTCATGAGGGGCAAGGCATGCACTAAAACTCACCAAACAAACACATCAGAAGGCCTAAAATGTGAAATTTGATATGATTTTTTTTTTTTTGCATTGATGTGCCAAAATGGCTCTGTAGCGCCCCCTACGGATTTGAACGAAGCAGCCCCTGCAGTACATTGCACCTAGAGCTACAAAACTTGGGAGGCATGTGTAACAGCCCAAGACCTACAAAAAAGCCTCTTGGACCCATACCCTTAACCCAACAGCAAGTCAGCTATTTTGAATTGAATGTGGAATTTTGGTGTGTTTCTGGCCATTTTCATGGCTTGCAATTTTTCGATCTTCTCCTACAGATTTCATTCAATTTATTTCAAAATGTAAAAATCCTCTCAGAAGGCCTGGGACATCAAAAGTTATTACATTTGAGAGTTTTCGTCACATTGTGTGGTTGTTTCTGGGCCAATCATTTCAATGTCTCACTATTAACCAGGAAGTAGTTCATAACTCTGAGGGACATGGTCCAATCTTCACCAAACAACAACGAATGTCTTGCCCTGAACACATCTACATGACAACCATTACCATTTAGCACCCCCTACTGGCAACATGAAAAGTCATGGAAATTACAAGCTTTCCTCTTTGATGGAATACTGCTACAGATTGTATATGATTGACTTCAAATCTGGTGACAAAACCTTTAAGACCTTAGTAATGTCTCCCTCTGAAGTATACGTTTTCCATGAACGCTGTTGCCATGGAGACCCTGTGGTGGCTGCCAAAAAGAAAGTTATTGTAACTTCACTTTAGATCGACCAATTGGCCCCAGATTTCGCAGTTGTGGTCAGGCTGCAGCCCTGAACACATCAACATCTCCAAGCCACCTACTGTTAACAGGAAGGACGCCTTGTACCACAACTATCCTTTGATTTTCATGAAGTTTACATGTTTTGTTGGACAAATGATGTAGATCAAGATGCCACAGAAGGAAGTAATTCACCATGTTAAATATCTCCTTCAAGGGTCCAAAGTCTCTAAATACTTTTTCCAAGTTTCACTGAAATGGATTGCATCACTCAGAGTCCCTACAATAGCCTTGACTTGCGTGGGCCCGTTCATCGCTGCTTGCAGCTTTAATTAGTATTATTATTCCTTGAAATTAATTTGTTTTTAGAGGGCTTTAATATGTGTGCAAACTCATGAAACTTTGCAGCCTTAGCGGGGTTAGCGAACTTTCGCGCCAAGCGATCACACATATGGCATTTGTTTCTAAAAGACCTAATGTAATTTAGGAGACATTTATTTCTCCATACTTTATGACGAATTACATGATCTAACCCATTGTGTGTAAATTCACGTATCTCATCACCACTATAGTCTCATCACAGTAATTTGAACACATGTTAGGAGACCTAAAGGCAATTCATAATGTAACACATGACTCTGAAGATCCTTTGCTCAATTCTGTTAAATGACCACACATAGCATAAAATTATCCCATGGATTCTAACAAAGCTGGTAATTACTACTTAGATATAGGATTACCTTCTAACATTATACAATGAATGCAGAATGAGATTACTGATAACTAAGACCACTAGATGGCAGTGTGGCTCCATCGCAAAATGGGAATGAAACATGCTTTTACTTAACTCATTCAAATTAAATGATAAAAGAATGGGAGTTGGTCCTACTTATTCATCAAAGCACAGAGACAAACTCTTACCTACAAGAGAAAGATTATGCATAATGAATTTACAGCATGATTGTTACTTCACATGCCTGAGTGACCCCAGGAGGTCATTTGGGTGTCTTACATCCTGTTGTATACTAGATGAGGCCTCAGGAATGCCTATCTCTCACGGCATCTCACGATGGAAAGGGCTAAGTATGGACACTTTCTGTGGCTTAAAAGTCCACTACACAGCTATACTTTGATTTACATGACATTTACATGTTTTGGTCTACAAATGATGTAGACCAAGATGACTTGCATTGTGTGGTCTCCAGCGCCAGCTAGTGGCCACAGGAAGTATTACCCCATATGTAATATCTAACTGAAGGATCGAAACTCTCTGCCTGCTTGTTCCGACTTTCACTGAAATGAAAAATCATGGGACATCAAAACTACACGTTCTGAGTTTTTGTCATACCATGTGGGTACGGCTAGGTTTTCAACTTACATGTTTTGCCATGAAGAAGGAAATTGTGATAACTCAGCCAGACATTGTCCAATCTTCCCCAAATTTCTAATGCTTGATAAGAGTTGAATACATCTGCATGGCTCACTTGACTTATCGGCATACTGCCACCTGCTGGAAACAGGAATTTACATGATTTATATTTTTAGTTGCATCCCCTTACAGACTGACCACATTCAACTCAAACTTGGTAACAAAAGCTGCTGTAAGGCCTTCATGATACTTCCTTGTTTTCAATGAATGCCGTTGCCATGGAAATGCAGTATTCAACACCAAACAGGAAGCTTTTGTAACTTCAGTTTGTAATAACCGATTGCCCCCAAATTTTACAGGTGTGGAAAGTTTATGGCCCTGAACACATCAACATGTGATACTCAATGCACCATCTACTCACAACAGGAAGTATGCCGTGTAACAATATCATCATTTGATTTACATGCAATTTACATGGTGTGGTCTAAACATGATGTAGACCAGGATGACTTAGATTTTCTGTTGTCTCCAGCGCCACCTAGTGGTTTTAGGAAGTACAACATCAGGTCTGGTGAAAAAACAACTATCCTTTGATTTACATGAAATTTACATGGTTTGGTGTACAAATGATGTAGACCAAGATGATTTAGATTTTGTGTGGCCTCCATCGCCACCTAGTGACCACACCATGTGAAATATCTCACTTAAGGGTCCAAATTCTCTGCATGCTTTCTCCAACTTTCACCGATATGAACGATTGCATCACTCAGAGTCCCACCAGTAGCCTCGACTTTCATGGGAGTGTGAGGGCCTGTTCATCACTGCTTGCAGCTTTAATTTATGTTTGCTATTACATCATCACAACAAGCAATGTCTAAGGTGCCCTCCTCAGGCCACTGTTGGCCATTTGCTGTTCTATCATTTTTCATTTGCTTCATCTTTTCATGCACTTTAAAATTAGCTTTTTGTGATCAGATGTCTTATTATCAGCTTCACTGGAGCAGTGCCCCATTTACTTGCATCTTTTGTCATAAAATTTGGGTCTGGGTGTTTTAGCTTCTTCTTCTTATTCACTAGTTTGAATCAGCACAAGTATTTTACCTACAGTTGTCACTACTTTGTATTTTCTACGGAGATCCCGTGTTATCTCTAGCTTTTTCTACTCTTCTTCCTCAGGTGTCCTAACAATGTCTCCCTACCTTCCTATTTCCCACCTTTGTGGGAAGTTTGTGTTATGTTTAGGTGGTTGCTAAATGTTTAGCAGCAGAACTGCAAAATGTTTGAATAAAATTTGGGTCTGGGTGTTTTAGCTTCTTCTTATTATTCACTAGTTTGAATCAGCACAAGTATTTTACCTACAGTTGTCACTACTTTGTATTTTCAACGGAGATCCCGTGTTATCTCTAGCTTTTTCTACTCTTCTTCCTCAGGTGTCCTAACAATGTCTCCCTACCTTCCTATTTCCCACCTTTGTGGGAAGTTTGTGTTATGTTTAGGTGGTTGCTAAATGTTTAGCAGCATAACTGCAAAATGTTTGAATCGCAAGATATTCCAATGCAATAAAGTTCCAGATGTTTTTTTTTTCCATCTTATGTTTTCTGCAGAGACAGAAGCTAGCATACCTCCTTTCCTTCGTTCCTTGATTCACTAAAAAACTAAAACTGAGATTGGGCTCAGAAATAATATTGCTGACAAAGAACTATCTTTTAAAGGGGTGCTCTGACATTCATAAGTGCCATTTTAGGGGACAATAAATTTATTCTCTGTTTTCCCTTTGGACCTTTAATGCTTTTTTGCTGTCCTGAATCTAGATTTGAGTGCTACAGTCTGAATGTGGTTGCAGTCTACATTTAGTATACGAAAATGCAGTTTTCCTTGATAGGTGTTTATTTGCTGTGGAGGCCTGCAGGGAGTTGCAAGTCTATGTCCACAACGGGGCTATGGTGAAGGTGATTGTGGAAAGGAGTGTGGTAATAGACACGCTTGTATTAGGTGACTGAGAGTGGTCAGTGTTTGGTCCAGCCATGTGGGTGAAGTTAGCCATTTTTTGTTAAAAAAAGAAAAAGATATATTTTTTCAACTCCATGGCCCCTTCTTCTGAAGCACGACTTAGATAGAGAAGAGAGGCACTCATCAACATTGGAAAAAAGTTGTTTGGGGCTTGGACTGAGTGCAGCAGACTGTGAGAGGATCTGCACAAACGGCATACGCCGAGCTGCCAGTCAAAGCAGAGGGGAGAAACGAAACTGAAAGCACCAGACAAAGAGAGGGAGGAGAGCCAGTATAAGAGCGAGGCTGACCCACCTTGGACCAAGAGGTGTTCCTCTACCAAGACTTCTTCTGGCTAATGTCCGGTCTTAGGAGAATAAAATGGATGAGATGCAATTGAGGCCCACTTAGCAATGGGAGGTTAGAGACTGCTCTGCACACATTTTCACACAGACATGGTTAACTCCTGACATCCCAGATCAAGCTGTTGTACTGGATGGGCGGACTTTATTCAGAGCAGACAATTCACAAGTCTCCGGTAAGAGGAGAGGAGGAGGGCTTTGTGTTTATATAAATGATGCTTGGTGCTCAAACGCGGTTGAAGTGGATGACTGTGCTCACCAGATGTTGAGTTCTTGGTGCTAAGATGTCGTCCATATTATCTGCCCAGATAATTCACCAGATGCAAATTCAAAAAATGCACTGCAGGAATTGTATAATGCCATCAGCAGCAACATCACCAAGCAACCAGATGGAATCTTCATAGTAGCTGGTGATTTTGATCAAACAGGCCTCATATCTGTCTGACCTAAATTCCACCAGTCAGATCCCCAGCAGAGGAAGAAATATCCTGGACCACCTGTATACAAATATTCCTGACAGGTACAAAGCCCTCCCACGCCCTCACTTTGGCCTATCAGATCAAATTTCTCTGCTCCTTCTGCCAACATATTGTCAGCTGATAAAAAGGCTCAACTGTTAAAGTGTGGACAGATGAAGCCACAGCAGCTCTACAGATCTGTTTTAAATGCACAGATTGACAAATGTTCAAATATGCTGCCACTCAAGATAACAAGATCAATCTTAAAGAGTATGCATCTTCTGTGACATCACATATCAGCAAATGTGCTGATGACGTGGTGATCATGTGAGGTCATTCACCAACCAGAAAGCATGGATGAACAGGGAGGTGAAGGCTATTTCTTCTTAAACCACTGTTAAGAATCACAATAACATTACCTTGTACCTTGTTTTTTTAATTCTCGTAACTAAAAAACGCTAATGTTAGCAGGTAAGTTCGAAGAGGAAGGATGTTAGGCTTCAATTTAGTGTAAATAACTTGGTATATTAATGGTAAATTAAATGCAGATACTTAATCTGGCAAAACTGTTAGCTGTAGTCAATCAGATTTTTCAACAATGAATTAGCTAATGCTCATTTAGCTGTTGCTCCTGGGACGTGGGCTAATCTGTAGACAAAGTTCGCTGCTTAATGCTATTGTTGCCATGTTGTTACTGGTGTAAAGTACCAGAATGATTTCAAAGCTTCAGACTCCTGCTGGAAATTATGTTGCTCACGGTTGAATAAGAGGGCACACTCTCACCCGGCAATCCATACCGTGCCCAAGCATCTATGCCTCCCAAAGCTGGGTACAGAACATGTGGGGTATGGTTACTTTGTACTTCATTTGGAACTGTGCATGTGCTATAAACTAATTGCATTTTTGTGTTATAGTAACACTCGAGGAGGACTACAGCAACGCTGTTCAAAGTGTTCAAGTAAAAAGAAGAATTACATCAAACTAAAGGAGCCTCTCATTCAGCATTTCTCAATGAAGGTAATGACCATTATTCTGTTGGTCTGTTATTATAACTACATGCGTCTCATACTCAGTCAGACTAAATTTGGACTTCTCAAAGACATTCTCACATTTGTTGTCCTGATACAATACAAGCTGTGGGGAAAATTTTAAGTCCGTGGTTACAAATGTTAATCTGCATAATGTACTAAGTAAAGTTAAAAGTAGTAGCAGTGACATTAATCCCCTTTTCCAAGTGTTTCTGTTGAGTGTTGATGTTAAATTCACCTGTAACAGCCGTGGAATACTATTTTACCGCTGTTGACATGCTATAATGGTAATTGCAATTAGAATTAGAATGCAGAAATATCCACGAGACCCCTATGAGTCAGGAGAGCAAAGTCTGTAAGTTTTGCCAACATACAAATATGATGCTGAGATGAGCACTTTATTTTACAGAAGGATGTTTGATTGAATGATCATTTGTTTTATCATTGTATTGAAGCATTTCCTTTGATTAAAAATAGTGCAATATTTTGTTAAATCAAATTCATTGATTTTCGTAAATTTTTTATTTTTTCCTAATTGAATTTTTGAAATATTATGCATCACACACATTCATTACATAATTAGACACTGACAAAATGAGCTTAAGTTGTAAATCACAGAATTCAGAAAAATTTAAAAGGAAAACAGAATTTGGGAAAAAAATAAAATGGGTGCCACATGGCCCTAGAATGGCCGCTGGTAAGTGAATCAAAAAGGGTTTGAACAGATGGCTATCTTTGTGAATAGCACTGTTGCTATGGATTATGTGGTGATGTTATCAAATAATTACCAAAGACTGTAAAAGCTATATGGTAATGTACATGTATTTGCCCCAACAAAAGAAAGCACTAGGCCTTGTGGAGACGGGCTATTATCAGAGACAGGCCATTATCTTTTCAGGAAGATTTAGTAAAATGTAGGGTAATATATACTATTGAGTGCCAAAAACATTACTTATACTTATACATTTGCTTATACTTTAGGTAGATGTGTAGGTCAGATATTCTTTATATTTTTTCACAGTAAGTGAATCCACTCAAGAAGCTGCCTTTTGTGCAGCCTCAGGAGCAGTCTCCTTGCACTGCAGTCAGGCCATAGTCAGCATCTCTCATTTGGTTGCAAATGGCTGTACCTCTTGCAGTTTAGAGTAGATTTTCTTCTTGTCACCATGCTAGTCTACAGCAGCTTTGCACATTAAGATGGATAGAAATTGTTGTATTTTTAAGCACAACAATCTCTGTATCTGTGGCAGCAAGCTGAACAATATCGCTCATCAGGTCATCATTTATTTTTCTGTATTTAAAGCTAAAGAGAAGTTCAGCATACTTGTCAAGGGAGCCACCTCAGCTCTTTAAGAGCTCGCGTCTCCCCCATTACTCAGACACTCTAAATTATCCAATGTGGCTTATTAGAGAGGTAAGGTGTTTTTTTTCTAAACAAATACCTCACTCCCCTTTACAGGAGCTACATACACCATCAAATGCATGGTCAAGATAAAGTAGAAGCACACAAGCACAGAAAGTCCTGAAAAGTCCTGCACACAATGGACTGCTGTTCAGGTTCAGGTTCAGGTTACTTTATTTGTACCCATAGGTAGATTTGTTTTGCAGTCAAGTGAGGCTACAGTGTCCATTTCAAAACGCAGGCTACAGAACAGAACAAACAAGAAACAAACAGAAAAACTAAAGGTTATTTAAAACCTACTAGGACATTAGAGTCCATCCCCACCCTCCAACTCATCCACTGAAAAATGAAGCAAACATGCTGTTCCTCTTTATCTGGAGGGTCATCACTCTCTCCACTCTCCATTTCATTTCATTGGCCTTAGGGTGGGTTGTTCAAGAATAAGTTTCCTTCTCCAGCTGCAGAGGAGTTTCCACCCCTCCTCATGTTGTTCCTGTCATTTTTTGCTCAGATAACTGCCGCTTTTGCTGGTCCATAAACATGTTGGGCATGCTCATAAGGTAAGGGGTGGCAGCTTTCATATTCATGAAGGGGTTCATTTCCTTCAGGGGAAAGTTTGGGGGGTGAGAGTTTCCATCCATGGCCGGTCTCCCAGCAATACCCACTGAGACAAACATATACAGTATGTACACCCCCCCCCTTCTTTTTCCTTTTTGCCACAATTGTATTTCATTTTTTACTACGACATCTACTGCACGTCTGTCCGTCCTGGAAGAGGGATCCCTCATCATCCTCTGCCGCTCTTCCTGAGGTTTCTCCCCCCTCCGTTACAGGGGTTCTTTCTCAGGAGTTTTTCCTTGGGTGATGGGGGCAGAGGGATTTTGTACACTGTAAAGCCCTCTGAGGCAAACCATATTTTGTGATAATAGGCCCTATAAATAAAATTGACTTGACTTGACTTGACTTGAACAGTTACAATAGATAGATAAGTTGCAATAAATATTTATGCAGTACATTCTATATACTTTTGTGTTGTGTATTTCCTTTGATTGTTAAAATAACTGAGACTTTTGTGAGTCCTGAGGTATTGAGGTACCAGCCTTTAGATATAACTTGCTGCATGCTTTATAAGGCATAGCTAGTGGTCACTTTAGATGACCTCACACAAAATAGCTAATTAACAAGTAGTAAATGCTTTGTAACTACCTGAATTAATGATTTCCTGTATTCACTAAAAAAAGAAAAGGAGCAGTTAGATAATTATGGTATATTATTTCTAAATAAATGAGAGGTAAGGTTGGTAATAAGTAATAAGATAAGTTGTACATAATAATAATAATAATACGGATGGTAATCGGAGAACAGGCTAGCTCTGGACCCCAGTGCTTCATAAAACGCTTTCCAAACTCTGTCTGACACAATGTCCACAGGAATGCCGTGAAAACGGAAACTGTGGAGCAATAATAACTGCGCAGTCTCCAGGGCAGAGGCCAGCTTGCACGGAAGTACGAAATGGACACTCTTGGACAAGCGGTCCACAATAATGAGAATAACAGTGTTACCTTGAGATGGGGGCAACTTGGTGACGAAATCCACAGCAATGTGGGACCATGGCTGATGAGGGACAGACGGGAGGCGCAAGAGACCGGCTGGAGGACAGTGAGAAGGCTTGTTTTGGGCACAGACAGAGCAGGCAGAGACAAAAGTCCTAAAAAGCAGAGGTTCTGGTGGCCCATTATGTCTAATGGGCCACCAGAACCTCTGCTTGATGAGGGACAGCATACGCCTGGCGAGAGTTCAACCTACTGGCAGAACGCAGGTGGGAGAGGTTCTTGTGGTTAGTCCACACCAAAAACGGAGAAGCCCCCTCCACTCCTGAATGACGAGGATGATGGACAGAAGCTCCCAGTTGCCAAAGTCATACTTCCTTTCTACAGGAGAGAGGAACCAGGAGAAAAAGGCGCAGGGTCGGAGCTTCTGGTCCCCCTCAGAGCGTTGGGATAAAACTGCCTCCAGTTAGGATGAGAGGATAGGTGCCGAGATAAAAAGAGCCTTGAGCTCAGAAAAGTAAGCTTCAGCTTCAGGGCTCCAGGAAAATGAGGTGTTAGAGGAGGTGAGCAGAGTGAGAGGAGCAAAAACACAAGTTTCGCACAAAGAACGGTGGAAATTTGCGAAGCCCAAAGATCACTGGAGTTGTTTAGTAGAGGGAGCCACTCAGACACTGCCTGCTCCTTAGCTAGGTCTGTTCTAAACTGTCCCTCCTTGATTGCAAAACCGAGAAAATTTACTGAAACTCAAACTTCTTGGCTTTGACAAAGCCTGTTATCCAGAAGCCACTGTAACACCAAGCGGACATGCTGAACATGTTCCTCCTTAGTCCTGGAAAAAGTAAGGATGTCGTCTAAATAGATGAAAATGAACCTGTTCAGCATGTCATGCAAAACATTGTTGATGAGGGCCTGGAAAACAGCAGGGGCGTTTATGAGACCGAAGGGCATGACAAGGTACTCAAAGTGGCAGAGAGTCTCCCTCTTTAATGTGCATGAGGTGATAAGCATTGCGTAAATCCAATTTAGTGAACAGAGTGGCCTGGTGTAAAGAATTGAACGTGGAGTCAATGAGAGGAAGTGGGTACTTGTATTTGATGCTGATATTGTTCAAAGGGTGACAATCAATGCAGGAACGGAGAGATCCTTCTGTGCAAAAAAAAAAACAACTCCCAAAGGAGAGGAGGAAGGCTGAATTAAACCTGCCTCAGTAATGTATTTCTCCATGCTCTCACGCTCAGTCAAAGAGAGGCTGTATAGTCTGCTAGTCCGGAGAGGTGCACAAGGTAGGAGGTTGATGGAGTGGTCATAGTCTTTGGGGAGGTAGGGAGAGAGCACAGCTCTTGCTAAATAAGGGGCTGAGTAGTCCAGAGGAATTGAGGTCAGGTGTATAGTCTCAGGAGATGGTGGTTTTGTGGAGTCGAGAGATGGGATGGCAGAATGCAAACACTGGGTATGACAGAAAATGCTCCAATTAACTGTGCGGGACTCAAGGTGAGGGAGGGGAACAGTCGTAATGTCAGCTTGCATAATTCATGGCTCTGTCATGGTCAATAAAGTTATTGTCGGCACCAGAGTCAGTGAGAGCATGGAGAGGAAACAAGTGGTTACTCACCAGCAGAGAGCCCTGAAGCAAAAGCCTAGAAGACAAGATAGGAGGAAGCTGGCTCATCTACACCTCACCTGCACTGGATGACATTCAGCGAGAAAATGGCCCGACAGGCCACAGTAAATACACAAGCCCTCTCTAACCCTCCTCTGTCTTTCAGAGGGAGACTGTCTCATCCTGCCCAGCTGCATGGGTTCTACAGAGTCCAAAAGCGTATCAATTTGAACAGGTGGCGAGCTGGACTGCAGATTAACAAGTGGTGGAAGGGAGGAGACTGCACACTTAGACTTAGCTCCTTTCTCTCTGTGTTGCTCTCTTAGATGATTATCAAGTCTGAAGGCAAGTGAGATGAGCTCCTCTAATGAGGTTGTTTCATCACGTTCATCCAACTTGTCTTTCAAAGTTTCAGACAATCCCTTCAAAATCACACTCTGCAATGCATCATCCCAGCTGCTCTCTGCCACCAGGATGTGGAAGAGGTAACTGAGGACCAATCAGAGAGGATTTACAGGACTCCAGTGTGTAGTACTGTTTCCCTGTCCAATACTGCAACACACTAGGTCAAACTGACAGTGACAGTGTACTGCCGTTACTGTTTACTTTAGACTATCGCCCAAACAGATTGAAACAGCTAGCGCTTTCTATCAGAAGTCACAAACAGGACCCCAAAAAAGCTAAAATGGGATACACACTCATTTTATGATCGGAGGAAACTCAGTTTGTAAACAGACAGATGGAGAGGTGGAGCACATGCTACACAGTTTCCCAGAGCTACTTTGAAAAATTCCATCCGGTTGCTTGGGCAAGTTGCTGCTGGTGGCATCATTCAATATCTGCAGTGCATTTCTTGAATTTGCATTCAGTCTTGTGTCCTTATGGCTCCCAACAAGGTCCGCCCATCCAGTGCCACAGCCTGATCTGGGATCCCAGGAGTTAATCACGTCTCTGTGAAGATGTGCGCAGAGAAGTCTCTGATTTCACAGTGCTGAGTGAGCCTCATTGAAATTATTAATAGAATATTTTTCAGTCAGATTTTTTCTGTAATCTCATTTTATATTTTTAAAAATATGCGATGTGCGAAAAATGGATTGTGAACCCAGTATTCTGAATGGTATCGAATCGTGAGTTGAGTGAATAGTTATATCCCTATTGAACACTGCTGTTAATTTTTATTATTGTGTTAGGAATTTGTCATTTTTGTTTTTTTTTGTTGTAATTATTTTTTTATTAATATTTGAATTTTAAAAAGCACAATTTTATTGTGAAATTCAGTTGTAATAATCCAGATTCACTCAATTATATACTGTTTTTTTTATATTTTACAGTACCCCTTAACTATTGTAATCTAGTCTAGACCAGTACAAGTGGCTGTTTCTTGACCTAATACAAGATGTTAGGTGGTGTTGTAATGTAGGAAATTCTGTTTAAAATTGATATATTTTTCTAGGGGAGAACCTCCATAACTCAAATATCCAATATATTCAACTCAAGTAAAAAGAACTTCATTCAGTAGGGTGCCTGCCGCTGAGGTGCCACTAATGTATGTCAGGAGGTGCACACAGGGCCACAAGGGCCAATTAATGGCCATTAATTACTTACTGGCATCTCAAAGTCGCCACAAGGGCCAATTAAGGGCTTCCTCTGCCTGACAGGCCACAGAGACCAATCAATGGCCCACTTGTTGCCCCTCCGTCGGAGGGCCCACAAGTGGACCCTTTCATTACCAACCGACATCCTCAGTTGACATCTTCTTTTGGAGTGGACCATTGATTACTAACTGGCATCTTCAATTGGCCACAAGGGCCAATGATGGCAATATAAAGGGTCAGTTAACCATTAATTACCAGTGGACAAGTGGACCAGGCATGACTTTACATTGGAAAACTCATGCACACACCAGGATGGCTTTGTGTGTGTGTGTGTGTAAGTGTCTGTTGCCATGGTATTTAATGGCCCAACTGCACCCCTCTGTTCCCCCTTTCCTCTTAGTTCAGCTCCATGGAGGCCGTTGAATTTAATGGAAATGTCCCTGTCAAACTGGTCCATTTATCAGCCATACTTCGTTACAGACATACATCGGTGAGAAGGAAGAGGTCGTCACGAATGCAACCATATCATTTTTGTCTGAAAAAATACCTGCTACATATCCCAAATCCTTGTGTAAAGAAAAGTTTGTGGCAGCCAATTTCCAGAAATTTCTCATCTCAATTTGTATTGGAGTAAATTGGGAATTTGGCTCTCCCTTCCTTTTGAGGTCCCATGAGCGAGCTGTGTTGGGTTGTCGGCTTTCAAACCTGATTTTTTAGGTTATTTTTTAGCTCCTCCACACTGTAACTGACAGAGTGGCTTTGATTTTTGACGAGAGTTCCGCCCATAAGAAACCATTGTAAAATCTGAAAACGTTTACTGCGAATTTGGAAAAACCATGAAAGCTATCATCCATCCATCCATTTTCTTCCGCTTATCCGGGGTCGGGTCGCGGGGGCAGCAGCCTAAGCAGGGAAACCCAGACTTCCCTCTCCCCGGCCACTTCGTCCAGCTTTTCCCGGGGGACCCCGAGGCGTTCCCAGGCCAGCTGTGAGACGTAGTCTCTCCAGCGTGTCCTGGGTCTTCCCCGGGGCCTCCTACCGGTGGGACGTGCCCTGAACACCTCACCATGGAGGTGTCCTGGAGGCATCCTAATTAGATGCCCGAGCCACCTCATCTGGCCATTCTCAATGCGGAGGAGCAGCGGCTCTACTCAGAGCTCCTCCCGGATGACCGAGCTTCTCACCCTATCTCTAAGGGAGAGCCCAGCCACCCTATGGAGGAAACTCATTTCGGCCGCTTGTACCCGCGGTCTTGTTCTTTCGGTCACTACCCAAAGCTCATGACCATAGGTGAGGGTAGGAACGAAGATCGACTGGTAAATCAAGAGCTTTGCCTTTCGGCTCAGCTCCCTCTTCACCAAGACAGACTGGTGCAGAGTCTGCATTACTGCAGACGCCGCACCGATCCACCTGTCGATCTCCCGTTCCATCCTTCCCTCACTCGTGAACAAGACCCCGAGGTACTTAAACTCCTCCACTTGGGGCAGGACTTCATCCCCGATCCGGAGGGGGCACGCCACCCTTTTCCGGCTGAGAACCATGGTCTCGGATTTGGAGGTGCTGATTCTCATTCCAGCTGCTTCACACTCGGCTACAAACCGATCCAGTGAGAGCTGAAGGTCACGGCCTGATGAAGCCAACAGGACCACATCATCTGCAAAGAGCAGAGACCTAATCCTGAGGTCACCAAACCGGATCCCCTCAACACCCTGGCTGCACCTAGAAATTCTGTCCATAAAAGTTATGAACAGAATCGGCGACAAAGGGCAGCCCTGACAGAGTCCAACCCTCACCGGAAACGAGTTCGACTTACCGCCGGCAATGCGGACCAAGCTCCGGCACCGGTCATACAGAGAACGGACAGCCCGTATCAGGGAGTCCGAAACCCCATATTCCCGGAGAACCCCTCACAGGACTCCCCGAGGGACACGGTCAAAGCTATAAAAATTTCCATTTAACTTTTGAATCATTTCTCTACTTGAAAATATGGTGATGTTCTGTAGCCTGAAAGAGTCATGAACTTGAGCTCTTTTTGCTTCGATTTCCTGAGGCTCTCCATGTATTTAAATGGGAAAATTCTGCAGTTTTTCGGGATTTTCGGGGAAACCGCTTGGCAAAATTCTTAGAAAAATCATAACAACTCAATCCCGAATATTTCGCACGATCTGATCCGTCGGAGGGCCCACAAGGGGGTCCTTTCATTACCAACCCACATCTTCAGTTAGCCACAAGGGCCAATTAAGGGCCCTCTCCACCAGGGAGGGGCCACAAGGGCCAATCAACAGGCCACTTGTGGCTCCTCCTTCGGAGGGCCCACAAATGAACCATTGATTACTAACCAGCATATTCAATTGGCCACAAGGGCCAATTAAGGGCCCTCTCCATCTGAGGGGCCACAAGGGCCAATCAATAGCCCACTTGTGGCCCCTCCTTAGAAGGACCCACAAGTGGACCGTTGATTACTAACTGGCATCTTCAATTGGACACAAGGATGCCAATGATGGCAATATAAGGGTCAGTTATCCATTAATTACTGTTGGACAAGTGGACCAGGCATCACTTTACATTGGAAAAGGCACGCATACACCAGGATGGCTCTGTGTGTTTGTGTGTAAGTGTCTGTTGCCATGGTAATTAATGGCCCAACTGCACCCCTCTCCTCTTAGTTAAGCTTCTTGGAGGCAGTTGAATTTAATGGACATCTCACTGTCAAACTGGTCCATTTTACAGCCATACCTTTCACCAAGTAGTGAAAATATGACGTCGGTGAGAGAGAGGAGGTCGTCACGAACACAACCGTATAATTTTTGTCTGAAAAAATGTCTGCTACATTTCCCAAATCCCTGTACAAATAAAAGTTTTGGGTTATTTTTTAGCTCCTCCACACTAACTGAACTGAAATCAGTTTGAGAGCATGTTTGAAATTGCAGAAATACATAGCTGAAAATGCAGAGATGTATTACAAATTGAAGGAAATATCTGAAAAACTGGCAGAAATGAAACCTGAACTGCTTTGAAGTGAAGAACCTACAAGTTAAACTGCAAGAGTGTCATAGAAATATTAAAGTAATCAATGTTTAATATTTTAGGCATAAATGTCCTTGAAGAGCATAGCAATTTGCAAGGTTTCTGAAGCTGAAAGACACTGATACTGAAGACAGAAGGAGGAAGTATCAGAAATAGAGAAAAAGACAGGAATACAGAGACAGTCAGGGAGGAAAAAAAAGAAATACAGGGACAGACAGAGAGACACAGTGAGAGACAGGGAGATAGACATAGAGAGACTAAGACAGAGACAGTCAGAGAGAGAGAGAGAGCACGGCATTGACAGACAGAGAGACACACAGTGAGACACTGGGAGATAGACAGAGAGAGAGCGAGAGAGAGAGAGAGAGAGAGATAGAGACAGAAAGACAGACAGAGAGACAAACACAAAGACAGTGACAGTAAACAGGAGCTCATGAAGGTCTGACCTGCTAATTAGAAGCCCCTGTGTGGCTGAAAGTGACACAAAGAAGTAATTTCAATTTAAATGTCTGGAAGTTTGAATCCTCTGAGCCCGGCGTAGTCGTCGGCGACTATGATGTGTTCCACTTTATGTAAAGTGTCCTAATTTTGAGACCGTTTGTTGGATCGTCTTCATTTTTTCGGCAGTGTAAAGCTGCCGGCTGTGACGTTCTTCTTTTAGAAGCCTCTCTATTCAGTCCTGGAAATCAGGTGTTTTTACGGACCTTGTTAAATAAATCTGTGATAATAGATCCGATACTGAGTGTCATATGGATGTAAACTCTGTGTTCACTGCAGGCAGAGCAGGCAGGAGAATCAGGCCCCTCTCTGAAGTGTCAGGAGTGTGATGTGGCCCTCTGCTGCATCACAGAGAGGAGCTGCTTTGCAGAATGGCACAGATAATGGGACACACAACAGCTGCAAAACAAAAAATCGATGGGACTTTTTTTGGAAAAGAGTGTCCATTTTTTGAACTATAATAGTTATTATGTTTATTTTTTGACTTTCTCATTCCCAACACTTAGGAGAAAGGTTTTCTACAGCAAAAACGCTTTTGCATCATACTTTTGGGTAGTTTATCACTAAAGATCTGTACAGTTCAATTTCCGGCTTGTTTTTTCTTTTGTCTTTATGGTCCTAGAACTATTTGTACATTCAAGTGACATCACTGCAGCCTAAATATTCTGATAGCCCAGGTTGTACTGAAAAAAAAGATGTCTATAACTTGATAACAGACTGAGGTTTTAAGAGCATTATCACACAAAAAGTCCAGGCGATCAAAAACTAGGTTAAAATGTCTTATGGCTCAGAGGGTTAACTATAGAAGCCACCTGTGTATTGAGGAACACACGCACACACCAGCATGGCACTGTGTTTGTGTGTCATTAACCGTTGCTATGGTAATTAATGGCCTGCCTGTGTCAGCGGAAAGAGGAGCACCAGCTGTCTATCTGTCTGTGTTTGTGTGTCTGTCTGTCTGTCTGTCTGTATGTGTGTTTGTGTGTGTCTTTCTGTGTGTGTGTCTACCTGTGTGTGTCTCTGTCTGTCTATGTGTTTGTCTGTCTGTGATTGTGTGTCTGTGTCTGTCCATCTGTCTGTCTGTGTTTGTGTGTCTGTGTCTGTCTGTCTGTCTGACTGTCTGTGTGTGTGTGTGTTTGTGTGTGTCTAACTGTCTGTGTCTCTGGCTGTCTATGTCTGTGTCTGTCTGTCTCTCTGTCTGTCTGTCTGTGTTTGTGTGTCTGTGTCTGTCTGTATGTTTTTGTGTCTGTCCGTCTGACTATTTGTCGGTGTGTGTGTGTGTGTGTGTGTGTGTGTGTGTGTCTGTGTGTGTGTGTCTAACTGTCTGTCTCTCTGTCAGTGTGTGTGTGTGTGTGTGTGTCTGTCTCTGTTTGTCTATCTGTCTGTGTTTGTGTGTGTTTCTTTGTGTGTCTTTGTGTGTGAGTCTGTGATTATTGTGAAGTTATAAATTATAAATATATAAACTAAGATAATAAAGCATAAATGAAAACAACACAACTCATGTAAATATATTTTAAATGAGAACATTTTAATGTTAATTTGAACAACTAAATTAAGTTGTAAAATATTACTATTATATAAAAAAAGATGAATGAATGATAATAAACTTTAAATTTGAACTAAATGGAACAATAAATACAAGAACAGAAAAAGGTAAATGATGAACAAAGAGAAAGGGGGAGGAGAAAGAGAGAGAAAGAGAGGTGAGGAGAGGGGGATAGGGGAAGGGAGGGAAGGTTAGGGTACAAATATTTAACTAAACTTCCTCCAGTCCTGCCTCTGCTCCTGCTTTCTCCGCTGTCAGAACCCTCTTGCCACTCTGGGAGATTTTCACCTACAGTGGGCTCTCAGTAAGGTCCTTTGCAATGTCTTGCCAGAGGGCTGCAGAAATTATGAGGGTTTCATCACCCTCGGTGAGGAGGGTCACAGGGTTTTTACATCTATAATATGGAGTTTAAAACAGAGGAGCTCCACTCATCTTGATGATAAGAAATTCAAAGAATAATATATATATATATTAGTTGTGGCTATTAAGACCTCACAAATTGAAATGTAAATTGTTTTGATCATGTTTAAGGTCTGATGTAGCCACGGAGGATGTAACTGCAGCCCTCAGTAATTTGGCTGTGAACTCCTCAAAAAGCGTAAGTTTTGTGATGGTGTAACCATCACTTAGTATGATGACTTTATTTGTTGGAGGGCAGGCCTGCAGGGCATCTGGCCTGCACTTTTTGTAAAGCCATTCTAAAACAAATAACTACAGAAAAAAAAAAAACTTTATGTGCAGTAGTATTGTATGAAACAGGGAAAAAAACACTGCCTCCCTCCTCCTCAAAATGTCCAGCCCAACTCAAGCACTTCAGAAAAGTATAAAGATAAGTAGTATATCATTATAGTAGCAGCAGTAGTGTAGCATATTGTTTCAGTAATGCAATAAAATATTGCAAAAATAAAAATAAAATGAAATAAAATACATTGAAATTATATATATGCTAAAGGTAAGTGGTGTATAGGACATGTGTACCCAGGCACAATGAAGTTATATATATGTATATATATATATATATATATATATATATATATATACATATATATATATACCCACAGTATTAAGTATAGTAAGTATAAGACAACATGAAAGAGCCATTTTAGATTATACTTGCTTATTATTATGTAATTAATGTTAGGGAGGTGAGACATTAAGAGGTCACTATAACTGTAAACCAATAAAATTTGTTAACTTACACTCAAGCAGCAGTTATAATGTCGAATACTGACAGGAGGGGTGAGGCAGGTGGAGAGGTGGACCAGTAAGGGGCAGAGAGAGGGAGAGAGAAAGAGAGAGAGAAACATTATGTAGTTTTCATTATAGAAAATCACAGCCTATGACAATCCTTAATGACAATCCTGAAAACTTTTCAGAGCGGAATATTGATCTATCAAGGTAGATAACATATTTATTGCTGTATTACGTCATTTACAAAAAAAAAAAAGTTAACGTGAGCCATCTTTTCAATATCGAACAAAAACAATATCATTGTGCCATTGTCTTAACAGTTCTTTCTGCGCGTGCAGTATTTTCAAATTTCCTTTGTCTGTCCTTCTCTCTGTCACACACAGTACGACACGTTTAAGTCTGTTTTGGTGCTGTCATGTCTACTGTTCAGTGTTTGCTAAAAGTTTGACAATGGCAATGACATAAATAAAGAAATAGACGTAGGAGCAATTTAAACCTGTGGTAACTGAGCTAACCGCCGTCTGACGAGCTAACCGGCGTCTGACAATGGAGAGGATAACTTTGGAAAACTTGGCGCAGGTTCAAATTTGCCTATTTCTCCAAATATTTCCATATTTATTTCGTTATCATTCAATAATTTTGATATGACGAAAATGTGAAATTGATAGTAGACAGTTAATAGCCTCAAGAATCACTTGAAATATTTCACCTCAGTCTCATTAACAGTACCCTAATTTTGTAGGCTAATGGTTAGCAAAAAATAAATAAATAAACTACTGTTACTGTGCTATTTTTTATGAGCTGTTGTCACATAAAGGCTTGAGGACTAACATAAAAAAATAAATAAAATGCCAATAATAACCCTTAATATCATACAAATGTATATGTAAAATAAATTATGCCTTTGATGTGGCTTTAGTGAGCGTGTCACCGATAGCCCACATCCTCTCTGTGTCTGTCGCTCACTCCAGTTCCTGGAAAGTGGCTTACAGTCCTGGATTCTAACTTGATTTTTTGCCCAAATTTTGGACACCACAAAGACAAAATGCCATTCAAGAGAATGTCTCTTCTCCAGTGAATTTGTTATTTAGACATTTGCACCAAAAGAAAGGAAAGAAGTTTTAGAGCTGTCACAATTTAATTAAATGCTTATCTACCCCTAGGTTGGTTAGAAATACCAGCCTATTTGGCATGAAGAAAATGAAAAAGAAAAAAAAACATATATATAAGTGTGTGTGTGTGTGTGTGTGTGTGTGTGCGTGTATATATATATATATATATTTAAAAAAATAAGCACAAAAATTTCCACCGCTTGCATGTGCGCTCCAGTTTTGCTCTGTGCTCCGTCATCCATCAATCGCCACCGGTTGCTTTCTCAGTCCGGCACAACGCAGCACCGCCGCATCAGCTCAAGCCCCCAGGAAATGCACCACCCTCTGAAGCAAAATTTACATAGTGGCCAAAAGTGGAACTACAGCGTCACGTCATGCACACTGGCCCAGAAAGACTTTTCTCCATTTGTTAACATTGGGAAAGAGACCTTAAATCACTGGATAATTTTTTTTGAGACATGTTGACTCTTCAGAACGCATTTTTTTATAGCCATTATTAAAAACATTAAGTGCTGAAGATATAAAATGCGCTATTTTCCGAATCAAGGTTTGGAATTCGGTCTTTCTCCAGACATAAAATGAATGCGCATCGGACCCACGGGACTCTATTGAGATGGGGGAATGTAACTCTAAGAGTTTCTGACACAGCACAGGCTTCGTACCGGCCGTAGTTATGGATATTTTTGCTGTAATTCATAATTTTTAAATCACAATTCATCATTTTTCAACATTTTACAACACATCCATACGCTGTTGGCTGTGAAGCCTGTAATATGGACCTCTTACCGTGTCTGTATCTGTATCAGAGACCGTATGTACAGTCTACGGTCTGTATTCAAGCTACCGGTTATCAGTGAGCAGCGCGGAACATTAGTGACAGTTACTTAAAGGTACTGAATGTTGTATTTTTAAAGTTCAGCTGTGTAATAAAACATGGGGCAATATTACAAGGCACCACCTTTTATTACCTTTTTATGGGCAAGACACATTCCAATTCTGTTAATTTGATTTCTCCGGTCGTGATTACAATATGATTCCCTGATGAGTTGTATGTATATGTGTGTGTGTGTAGAGAGAGAGAGAGATAAATACACCATTATCTGATAATCATTAAAACCGACAGTGCTGTCATTTTGCTGCCGATTAGCTGCTGCTGCTAATAAGCAAAGCTACTACGAGAGGAATGCTCATGCACCGGCACTGTTCGCTTCAAGCACTCGGGTCATCTGTGTGAGCGAGCCAGTGAGTCAGAGTCAATGCTCGGGTACACTCGGCCACGTTCGGCTGTCGTTAATCACTTCTAGGCATGCTCTATGGGCCTGTAGACCTGGGTTTTTATACTTTTCTATACCTGGAAAAAGAGTTTTCTCTGCTTCATGCGCCACTGAGCAGCTCTCAAAGAAATGAATGAGGCCCCGCCCCCACGGCTTTATCCAGACTTCCTTATAATACATCCATGGTTAGCAATGACATGCCCCGATTTGTGACAATAGAAGCATTTCCTCTCTTCCTTGCGAGGAAGAGGAACTGGAAGCTTTGAATTTTGTAACAGTGTTAACTGTGAGTGGGCCCAGTTGTGTTATACGCTTTGCATTTGATTCCAGTTTATTGGTTGAATGTGGCACACTGCACTGCACAGCTCTGCGCAGTGCACAGTTGAGCACTGCAGGACACAGTGGTGCACTGCACTGCACATTGCGCAGTGGTGCACAGTGCACCACAGGATGCAGTGGAGCACTGCAATGCGCAGTGCGCAGTAGCGCAGTGTGCAGTGCAGTGTCCTGTGGTGCATAGTGCACCACAGGATGCAGTGGAGCAATGCGCAGTGGTGCACAGTGCACCACAGGATGCAGTGGAGCACTGCAATGCGCAGTGTGCAGTAGCGTAGTGTGCAGTGGAGCAGTGCGCAGTGGTTCAGCACACTGCTTAGCTGCACCACTGCACACTGTGCCATACAGTGCACCAGTGACGAGGTGAGACAGCATGACAATGCGATGCAGTGGACACAAAACACTGCCCATATCCACACCTGTGGTGCACTGTGCAGTGTGCAGCGATGCGCAGTGCACCACAGGATGCAGTGGAGCACTGCAGTGCGCAGTGTGCAGTGGTTCAGCACTGTGCTTAGCTGCACCACTGCACACTGTGCACTGTGCCGTGCAGTGCTCCACTATGCAGTGCAGTGCATAGTGGAGCACACAGTGACGAGGTGAGACTGCATGTTAATGCGGTGCAGTGGACGCAAAACACTGCCCATATCCACACCTGTGGTGCACTGCAGGATGCAGTGGCGCACTGCGCTGCGCAGTCCACAACAGGATGCAGTGGAGCACTGCAATGCGCAGTGTACAGTGTGCAGTGGTGCAGCACAGTGCTCTGCTGCACCACCGTGCAGTGCGCATTGCAGTGTGCCACTGTGTCCTGCAGTACACAACTGCACTGCGCAGTGAGCAGTGGTGCAGCACAGTGCTCCGCTGCACCACCGCGTACTGCGCAGCGCACTGCGCCACTGCATCCTGCAGTGCTCCTCTGAGCATTGCAATCAGGATCATCACTGTCTGTACACAGTTGTCGGCAGGTTTTGCACGGGCCAGAGACACTTGCTGCTGCTCTTTGAGTTTTGAGTCCAGGCAGTTAGCAATGACCTGCCCCGGTTTGTGACAATAGAAGCATTTCCTTTCTTCCTTGCAAGAAAGAGGATCTGGAAGCTTTGTTTTTTGTAACAGTGTTTACTGTGAATGGGCCCAGTTGTGTTATACACTTTGCATTTGATTGCTGTTAATTGGTTGCATGTGGCGCACTGCACTGCTCTGTGCAGTGCACAGTTGAGAACTGCAGGACACAGTGGCGCACTGCACTGCGCAGTGCGCACTGGTGCGCAATGCAATGCGCAGTGTGCAGTGGTGCGCAGTGGAGTTGGAATGTCTGTATGTGTCTCTCTGACTGTGTCTGTCTTTCTGTCTGTCTATATGTGTGACTGTATGTCTGTGTCTTTCTTTATGTGTGTCTGTGTGTGTGTTGACAAAATATCTTTACACATGGTGTTGTGAAAAACATTTTATGAAATAAACATTTTGTGTATTTTTAAAACACTTGTCTGTCTGTTGTGACTCACTGTATTTCTGTCTTTTGTTTGACTCTGTCTTTCTGTCATTTCTAGCAGAAATGTCCAAAAAGAGCTGAACATTTTGATAGCTGAATGCTTTAAAAGCTGAAAGTCTGCAGAAGTAGTTAGATGCTGAAAAATGTGTGGATGGTGAAAAAATGAGAATAAATATTTGAAGACGATATTGTGGATGCAGCAGCATCCACACTAGTAAGTATGACAAATAATAGTAATGTTGCAGAAATATATAGCTGAAAATGAAGAAATACAAAGCTAAAAATGCAGAAATATATTTCAAACTGACGGATATATATCTGTGTGTCTGCAAACCAGTAGGAAGCAGGCAGAAAGTGATAGAGTTCTCATCAGCCAATCACCCGTGATTTCTCTTACCGGACTATTTCTGCCTCAGATATTAAGTCGGGAGAGATGCTGAAAAGACAGAGAATTACTGCTTGAAAAAGACGTCCTGTAGCATTAACTCTCAGTTATGTCATCAAAATCTCTTTGGTGTGAGCACTGCAAGATGTTGCTATAGACATAAATATGTTATTTGTGTGAAAAGAAGTAGCAGTACTACTATTACTGGGAATGATAATAGTAGCAGTAGCAGTATTAGTAGCAATAGTAGTAGTGGTATAAGTATTAGAAGTAGTGGTATTAGAAGAAGTGGTAGCAGAAGTAGTTCTAGTACACAACTACTAGTAGTAGCAGTAATGGTTGTGGTAACAGACTCATGACTCTATACAGGGAATTGCAGAACCCTGTTCAGGCCAGATATAACCAGCATTTTCCTCAGACCAGATGTGTTGTGGATAGGGTGACTGGAATGATGAAGACTCGGAGGCGCAGCATCTTCCTGAAGGCTCTTGAGGTGAGAGAAAGCTTGTATGTGTAAATCTAACTATAAACATTGAAGAACAGCGAAGCAGCCGGTAAGAAAAATGAGCTGCCGAGTGCTACAAGAGGGAACATCATGAGTCATTGAAGACATTAAATGAAAAGCAATAGACAGCTGCCTAAAATATAGTCTGTTCCTGTAGGCTTTACTGACATTATGCTGTTACATTTAACATTTGTATTTATTCCTGAAGGTAAAGCCCACCTTTGTACCAGCTGTGGTGTCCACATGTGCTGTTTTTCACAACCTCGCCATCTCCAGTGGGGACTTGGTGGAGCCAGATGTGGAGGAGGCAGTTCTACCTGCCAGGCACATCAACCTGAGATGTAAGATCCAGGAGAGCAGCTGAGAAACAGGCTGGCAGCTGAGCTTTCATCTCATGGAGCTGCCATCATTTTCTTAAGTGTAGATAGAAGTTATTATCATTATTTGTTACTTTTTAATATGAATTATAAATCTGACTTGTTACTAATATCTCTTTAAAGGAATCTTTCTAAAGAAGGACTTAAAGCTTTTTCAGTTTGTGTCTTTGCAGCCTGACCATAAACCGATCACTCAGTCAATCAGTCCTTATGTAAACAGTCACTATTCACACACACACACGCACACACACTGGAGGTGTTCTGGAGGTTCTGGCTGCTGCAGGATTGGCTCCTCTGAAATCAGAGGGCTTTTTAAATTGGAGATGCCTGTAGCTCTTCCCTTCCTGCCTCCTCCTCTCCCAGCTGAGCCAAGCACACTTACACACTTACACTTATTTTGTCAGGTGTGTTTTGTCGTGTAGCCTTTGTTGTGGTCTGATATTTGGCTGTGTTTTGTTCTGCGGGTGCCTGACTTTCCTGTCCCTGTCATTGCAGAGTGAGCACCGAGGGGCAGGGCGATCTCCTGGAGCACGGGGCGGCTGGCACACTTGCAGCTTGTTCTGCCTAAATTGGCTGGCTTTATAAACCACGCTCCCTTTGTCTCCTGTGCCGGATGATTCCCCTGTGTTTCAGTGTCTCGCTTATGCTTCCTGCGATCTCCTGCCTCGTGTTTTGCTCCTGCCTGTGTTAGTGATTGTAAGTTTTGGGTGCCTCGTCACCGTTTTCTTTGTTATTTTCGATCAGTTGTTTGTCCCATTTCGATGGTGATTTTTAGTTTACCTTTTTGTTGTTACTTTTCCCTTCGGGTGATGTTCTGTTGCTACTTTTCTTGTTTTTTCTGTGTACCGCTTCCTGATTTGTAAATAAAGACTGTTTTTGGTTTAAACTCTGCAACTGGGTCCTGGCGTTTGTGACTGGCACGTAACAGCCTTAATCTGTGCCCTTTTGACCTGTTTGTGGTTATAACTCTATTGTTACCTGTGCCTCTTGTAAATATTCTTTTTAGTTTCTTGTTTGGCACTGTATATATTTGAACACTTTGTTTCAGCAGTTCTATGCGTGATTAGCCTTTTTTCTTTTATTGAACAGTTTCTCCTGTTTTTCAGTTTAGGGGTTTAGGTTAGTGTAGACAGTTGTTTTAACTGTTCTGATCACTAAGTGTTGCCGTAGTCTGTATCAGTCTCGCAAGAGCTCGGGCACGGGGGTGGTGTGTGTTGTTCTGATCTCAGTTGTTCACACCCTCATGTTAATCTCTGATCCATGTTATTAAACATTAAGTTTAAACACAATCGCGACTCCGGGTCCATAAAACTACATGGTGACAAAAGTGGGATGTGTCTGTGTGCTACGACGTCTACTGGACAACTCATCATGTCCCTAAAACGGCAAAGTGTGCTAAGCCCTGAACCAAGGAAAAGGCAGACAGCTTTCGATGTCCAGACCCTCTTACCTCCGAAGAAAACGTGGCAGAAAACTGGCGTGAGTTCAAGCGTGAATATGAGATATTCATCACCGCTGCACACAGTGACAAATCTGCCAAAACTAGAGCCTACATGCTCCTCAATCTTGCGGGACCTGAGGCTATAGAGAGAGAGGTCATTCAAATATGCACCTGCAGTATTGTCAGCAGAGGGCATCGTTTTCACACCGATGGAGTCCCGGGAGGATCCTGACTCTTTAAGAAGAAAAGTTTTGAGAGCTCTGCAACCCACAGACTAATGTGATAATGGAGAGGCACAACTTCAACACAAGATATCAAAAACAAGTTGAAACTGTGGCAGCTTATGTGAAACCAAGCCAAGAACTGCAACTTTGGTGCATTACAAGATAAGCTCATTTGAGACAGACTAGTCTGTGGACTCAGCAGTGACAGTGTCAGATGTGCTTTGCTCAAAGAGACTGATCTCACGCTAGGTAAAGCCATATGCATTTGCCAAATAAGTGAGCTCACAGAACAGCACAGTAAGGTCCTCTCTGTACCTAAGCATGCAACAACAGCCAGTGTGGACACTGTTAAAATAAAATGAGATAACAAATTCAGAGGTAAAATGAAACAACCCAAGTCTGAAAACCAAATGATGATTTCAAACTGCAAAAACTGTGGAAGCACACACCCAGCTAAATGTGAACATGGACAACAATGTCACAGCTGCAAAAGATATAATCATTTCAAAACACAGTGTCGATCCACAAGATAGGGCAAATCAAACAAAAAAGTGAACCTGGTTTCCTCTGAAAATGACTCAGACAGCAAAGATACATTCACTGTAGAAGGTTTGCAGTTACATGCTGATGAGAACTCAGTGCAAAGTGAAGATGACAGCCAAGGAATGGAAGGACACTGTTGTCTGACAGTCAACAACAAATCTCTCAAGTTAAAGGTTGACACAGGAGCCAATTGTAATGCCATGTCTCTCAACACCTACAAAGCTTACACACACTGAAGAACTGTACAAACCACATCGGAAGACTTACATGTTACCTACTCAATAAAAGTGGATCCAGATGTGCCACCAGTTGTCACCCACCGTGAGGTATCCCTGTGGCGACACAGGAAAGAGTAAAACAAGAACTCCAGAGAATGCAAGCCCTGGGTGTCATCGAGCCAGTGGATGAACCAACAGAGTGGGTCTCCAACATGGTTGCCACACACAAGAAAGACACTAATGATGTTCGCATCTGCATAGATCCAAGACCCTTAAATAATGCCCCTCAATAATGCGCCCTCATCATCCCATGCACACAGTAGAGGTGCCACTGTCTTCTCTGTCCTGGATGCGAAAAGCTCTTTCTGGCAGATCAAACTAGACAAAGCTTCATCTCTTTACACCACATTCACAACTCCCTTTGGTAGATTTAAATTCCAGAGGATGCCCTTTGGCATCAACACTGCTTCTGAATTTTTCCAAAGAGCGTTGGAGCAGATATTTGCTGGTTACCCATGTGCCATCATCGTGGATGACATCATTGTCGGTGGCAAGACTATTGAACAGCATGACAGGAACCTGACAAAAGTACTGGAACAAGCAAGACGAGTAAAGTTAAGGCTCAACCCCAAAAAATGTAAATTCAGACTGGATGAAGTGAGCGATGTGGGACATGTGTTCACTACAAAGATCTCAGCCCTCAGTGAAATGTCACCTCCAGAGGACAAAACAGCTCTCCAATGCTTCCTGGGGATGATAAACTACCTAGGGAAGTTCATCCCAAACCTAAATGAGCTGTCAGCACCATTACGTCAGCTGCTGCATAAGGATGTAGTCTGGAACTGGACGCAGCACCAACAAGATGCTTTTGTTAAGCTAAAAGCATGTGTCACCAAACCACTAGTGCTTCACTACTATAACGTCAAAGAACCTATATATCTCACTTGTGACACATCCCAGCATGGTTTAAGAGCTGCCTGTCTCCAGGATGGCAAACCTGTGGCATATGCATCTCGCACATTAACCCAGGCAGAGGCCAGGTACGCACAGATAGAGAGGGAGTTACTGGCAGTGGTTTTAGCTTGCTACAAGTTCTCAGATAACATCTATGGCAAACCGGTTGTGATTGAAACTGACCACCAGCCTTTGGTGACAATTCACAACAAGACGTTTCATTCCATCCCTGCACGCTTACAGTGTATAATGTTAAGACTGCAGAAATTCAACCTGACTCTGACAAATAAGAAAGGAAAACAGCTATGCCTGGCTGACACTGTCACATGCACCGTGAAGCGACATTTCTCCCCAGAAAGAGGAACAGAATGAGTTTGAAGTGATGACAGTCAAACTCATTTTTCCTCAGCAGCTCGAGGAACTCCGTGAGCAAACAGTGGCCAGCAGTTTCCCGAACTGCACAAGTTTCATGCTTGTGGTGTTCACACATGCAACGCTGTTGCAATGTCACTGCTGGCAGCTATGAGTACCGTATTTCCACATTTATAAGCTCAAATTTCACTAATGTTTTAAGTTGCATAAACCCCTGCATTGCTGACATGTTCCTGTAAATGTAAAAAAGCAGGGTTTTTGGAGTTAATATAATCATGAAAACACCATCTTCGCTGTCTATTTCTGGCTGCAATGCACTTCTTGTTGATCAAGGAGAAATAATTCTTGCCTAGACACAAAAGTCACCATGTCATTCTTTCTCCATAACCTTTTACCAATAGTAAAAAAAAGTGATAGATATTTTCTGCCAATTCACCACTGCTACTGGCTTCCACTGTATCTGAAAATGTGTCACATAAACCCTTGAATGTCACCTGTACATATCTGAGGTGCATTTATTTTCCTAAACAGTTTTTTGTTTTTCCCCTGAAAAGTTGCTCTACACATTTTAAGATATATTTGAAGCCAATGGCAGTGGTGATACAGCAGAGAATAACTACTACATAGTTCACTTATGGTAAAAGATTATGAAAAAATAATGACTTTTGTATCAAGGCAAGAATGATTTGGAACCCACATGTCTAAAAGACTGGTATGGCTCTTTAAAAGAAAAATTCTTTAATAAGGGTTGTTTTATTTGTATTCTAAATCGCTGCCTTCACTGCCCCCTGCTCCTTATTTCCATTTCAGCAACCCTAATAGATAGATAGATAGATAGATAGATATACTTTATTGATCTCAAAACTGAGAAATTGGGGTGTAGCAGCGCCATTCAGTAACAACAAGAGAATAAAGAAGACACATTATTAATAGAATATAAAGGAATACGCTTAAGAAAACTAAAAAACTAAGAGACTATACATATATACATATATACATGTGTAAAGTGCGGAACAGTATCTGAATAAATAAAAATAACGTCAGCAGTGTAGAGTGACATGGAGCTAAGACCAGAGAGAAGACAGAGGTGAGTTATTGTACAGGTGGATGGCTTGTGGCAGGAAAGATTTCCTGTATCTGTCCTTTCGACAGCGAAGCTGAATCAGTCTGTTGGAGAAGGTGCTCCGCTGTCGGTCCAGTGTGCGGTGGAGGGGGTGCTCAGCATTGTTCATGATGGCGAGCAGTTTTTTAAGTGTCCTCCTCTCCACCACAGTCTCCACGGTCTCCAGACTGAAACCCACCACAGAGCCAGCTTTCTTAATGATTTTATTAAGTCTGTTGGTGTCACTGGCTCTGATGCTGCTACCCCAACAAACAGCAGCGAAGAAGATGGCACTGGAGACAACAGACTGGTAGAAGATCTCCAACATCTTGCTGCACACGTTGAAGGATCGTAGCTTCCTCAGAAAGGAGAGTCTGCTCATCCCCTTCTTGTACACAGCGTCAGTGTTAGACTTCCAGTCCAGTCTGTTGTTTATCACCACACCCAGATATTTGTAGGCCTCCACCTCCTCCACAGTCTCCCCCCGGTTCTGTAAAGGTTGTGACCATCTCTCTGGTCTTGTTAACATTCAGCCTCAGGTGGTTATCTTCAGACCACTCCACAAAGTTGTCCACCAGAGACCTGTACTACCGCCCTTATACACCCAACAACCACCGAGTCATCAGAAAATTTCTGCAAGTGGCATGACTCGGAGTCGTACTGGAAATCAGTGGTGTATAACGTGAAGAGGAAAGGCGAGAGCACAGTCCCCTGCGGAACTACTGTATCACTGACCACCATATCAGACACGACACTGCCCAGACGGACAAACTGTGGCCTGCCTGTCAAGTAGTCAGTAATCCAGGAGATCACAGAGCCACTAACACCCATCCCCCACAGCTTCTCACCCAGCAGCACTGGCTGGATGGTGTTGAAAGCACTGGAGAAATCAAAGAATGTGATGCTCACAGTGCCTCCTCCACCATCCAGATGCAAATGAGCTTGTTGCAGCAGGTAGATGATGTCAATACTTGCGACGTAAATTTAGCCCTGTTCACTGTAAGCTAGAAGCAGAGGTACATGGGCAGCATGCCTGGTGTTAGCAAAATGCTGTTAGCATGTATTAGCACTATCTTATCACAATTTTTTAAAACGCAGACAAACAAAGACATGTTAATGCAGATGTGTGGGAGAACACTCAATGAATTTGTCATATAAGCGAACATTTGTAATTACAGGGGAAATAATATGAGGTCTACTGCTGCATGTATAAAATTTATATAGGCTACCAAGTTGTCAAAGTAATTAGCGGATGACTAGGAATAGGCAGAATAGGCAGAGACTACAGGTGGGTTTTGAGACGGGACTGAAAGACAGTAAAGGACTCGGAGTCACGAATCTCTTGGGGGAGGGAGTTCCAGAGCCTGGGAGCAGCCCTGGAGAAGGCTCTGTCCCCAAAAGTGCAGAGGAGGGATTGATGGGTGGAGAGGGGAGATGAGTGCAGTGAGGTAAGGGGGGGCCAGAAGGTGAAGGGCTTTGAAGATGAGGACCAAGATCTTGAAGGAAATCCAGTGGGAGACAGGGAACCAGTGTAGGTGAATAGTATAGCCCTGCTGCTTGTGAGCAAGGACAGGAAAAGGGAGAAATGTTGAGTGGTGTTCAGTGCCAAGGGTTAGGGACTGTTCGTATTATGAGGGGAGAGGGGTTGATGTAAAAGTGGTAAGGCATTTAAAAAAAAAAAAAAAATTTATTGTATAATTTATATATAATTATATTGTATTAATTTGTATTCATTTAGCCAACAATTTCAATTTAAAAAAAAAACATGTTGCAGGGAAGGTTGCAATTGGGAATAACATTTATTATAGCCTCTGGTAGGGTCAAGATGAAAAAAAGAAAATCACACCCCAGCCACCCCCTCATCTGATGAATAAAGAGAGTTTGGGTAACACTGGCAGAGAAAGAGGGAGAGGCAGAGGACAAGTCACTCCACTGTGCTAGCAAATGTGTTTTAAGGTCTATAAAATCCTTTGAAAATGCTGTATGCAGGGTTCATATCATGGGAGAGCCAGGGGGAGCTTGCCCCCCCTTAAGAGTTTACCACTACCCCTTAAGCGAGCACATACCATGCGCGTATTCTCCACGGGGAACCGGGGATCACATCCAGATAGACGACTTCTTATCGCCGTTTTAATATTTTTCTGGAGGCAAGCTCTCTTCATGGGAAATCCCGTTGCATGCACCTCTTGCAAGTAACGCACCCTTCTGTGATCCATAGTGGTCACAGACGCGCTCCAAGGCCTCCAGTCTGCTGTTTTTCAAAGCGCTGTCAATGCTTGGATGTTCAGGTCAGTGAAGATGCTTCTGAGGTGTATTATGCTTTGTTTGTATGGGTCTTATCTTGAGGTCAGAGGTCTAGAGATGATTCCGTGTTGGAGCCAGATGAGTAGAATATTGATACGAGGCTTAAATGACATGGACTGCGGCCCCTTGGGGTTTTTTTTGTGATTGATCACAGTAGGTGAGGAATGTTTACTGATGAATTTGTAGGTGCTTGTACCTATATAAGAGACATGCATGAGCTGTGAGAGAGAGAGAGATTCACATTGGTACTGAATCCTCTCCCAGGCAGACCATGGTGCCTGGTGGATGCTGAACTTTGTTGTAATAAATGAATTCTTATGCAACCAAGTCGGTGTCAGCGGCGGTCTCTTCATCGTCTACACATCATTTCTACTTAAGGAAACAATGACACTTCACATGCTTAGAAGGGAATCCTTTTTTGATAGATTATTTATTTATTAACTCCGCCAAGTAGCTTACTCGGTGCACAAAATGGAGAAATTCTGCACATCTGGCTGCGTGAGCGTGATTCCACAGAACTCGCTGTCTAGTAAGCCTGAGTAAATTTTGTCTCTATGTCACTTGGTCCTTTCGTCAAGGCCTCTAATTGGACAGGAATGTGGTTTACAATCGGCCATAACGACGTATGGCCTTCAAAATTATCTGTCATTGTTAAAAAAAAATGTGTCAATTCAGTTAATGCGAACTATGACAATTGTCTGTTTTAGTGTACAGCCTTTAATAGTTGTTGTAAAATGTTGTTCTAATTTAACATACTTAATGATCCTCGTCTTTTAACCCTAGCCCCGTTAGCACCATGGACAGCTCCATCAGCACCATGCATTGGAGTGCATTGATTCTCTATTCTGTTTTTTGTCAATAAAGTAGGCTATTATTATCCCAAATTCATTTGTGACATGTACTTAATGTTCTTCTACACTAATTGGATTGTTTAAAATTTGCTGATTGTTTGCTGTAGTTTACTAATTCAGTTTAAATGACTATTTTCTACAATGCATTTTTTTTTATCTGTAATGATATAAAGATATTATGAAATGATTAAACCTCCAAAAACTTAATTTGAAAAAGTTATCTAGTCAAGTCCTACTTATTTAAAAAAAATAAAATAAATAAATAAATGAAAATGAACAACCTGCTTCAAGCAATGACAAATTTGGGCTTACGAGCAATGTTGCGGCAGAGGTCAAAATGACTTGAATGTTATTTTCAATTAGTAACCAGTTCTTTGCAGTTATTGTAAGGTTTCCCCCAAACAACTTTAATATTTATATATATATGGATATATATATAAAGTAACATAATTTTGGCTGCAGAAAAAAAGTTGTTGCGGGGCCGGTTAAATCTGTGACTTTGTTCTAAACCTGTTATACATGTCTGTCAATAGTTGTTGAAATCATGTGAAAAGACTGGCAGGGTGGAAAATGGATCTGTAGATCTGGGGCCGCATCTGTAAAAATTCTGAGAATCCTCTCAGAGAGCTCCTAATTTAGGCTTAAAATTCCTAGCAAGGAGTCTTAGCTTAGGAGCGATTCAGGAACATTCGCAGAGAACTTTGAGCAAGGAATGGACAGAAATTCTTATTTTAGTGAGGCGACGTGGGTGACCCTGTTCCTTTTAAAGGATGTGATTGGTTGATTACAAAAAATAAAATAAAAATACACTCAGTGATCATGGGCATAGAATGGACCATGAAATCAGTAGACCTAATTATAGAATCTAGTTTCTATGAAGACATTGTGTAATTATGAATAGTATTTTATATAACGATCATTTATGCTGAATACATAGTAAGCCATATCTTAAAAGTATCCTACAAAATGTTTGAAAACTCAGTCCCACATGTACATCAATCACATGCTGATGGTTCTTATAGTTATTTGCTCAAGTTTATTTACCATGGTGGTAACTTTTGTTCTTCATCTATTTGATATTAACAAGGGGAAAGTGGCTCAACTTTCATCAGTTTCTGTGATTGCTGACCAGCCTTTAAGAAGCAGAATTGGTTGGTATTAAAATCAACCATATACTAGTGTGCAGGAGAGAGAAAAAAAAACAGAAAACCAAACTAGACAGAGGAACAGCGTTTGCTTTTGGCTCAATTAGTTGATGAGCATGAGTCTATTTTTAAGAGGTAAATTTGGCCCTTGTGTCACAGTACAAAGCAAGCAAATGTCCATAACTGCACTTCTGTGAGCCTGCAAGGTGTGGACATCCAGGGGAAATTAAACAAATTGCATCACAATTGACACTTTGCAATTTAGCAATCACCCTGCTGATAGAGGATTGCTAAATACCTTAATGTTTTGATTACTTTCAGTTCTGGAGATATTGCCTTGTGGCGTTTGGTTGGAGAAATGGAGAGAAAACATATTTGTGGTGAGATCTACCACAAATATGATTCCCGCATGATCCACTCTGTAGCATTTATTTAACTCTCTTTCGTTTAGTTGTTGAAGAAAATTGTTCCTGCCCCTTGCTCCGTTGGCCATTTTCTCCTCCGCTTAAGCAACTCCTAAGCTTCTTGAAAGTCCTCTTCGCTGGTCTTAAGTTTTGAAGGATCACTTTTGTGACCATTTTTCCCTGAGCTATAGTATGGCGTTTTTCTCCATCCTTCGAAACGCTGAAAAAAGTCACTGAACAGCTTGTTCAGGCTGGTTATAGTATAGCCTGTTGAAAAAATGGTCTAAAAAGTCAATATTTTGAGCGTTTCAGGCCAAAGTTTAGTATGGAGAGAAACGCCATACTATAGCTCAGGGAAAAATGGTCAAAAAAGTGATCCTTCAAAATGCTGAAAAAAGTCACTGAACAGCATGTTGATGCTGTTTATAGTGTAATGTGTTGAAAAAAAGATCTCAAAAGTAAATTTTTTGAGTGTTTTAGGCCAAAGTTTAGTATGGAGAAAAACGCCATACCTCAGGGAAAAAAGGTCAAAAAAGTGATCTCTCCAAATACTGAAAAAAGTCAAAGAATTGCATGTTGAGGCTGTTTATAGTATAGCCTGTTAAAAAAACGGTCTGAAAAGTCAATATTTTAAGCATTTCAGGCCAAAGTTTAGTATGGAGAAAAACGCCGTACTATATAGCTCAGGGGAAAATGGTCAAAAAAGTCAACTTTCGAAACCCTGAAAAAAGTCACAGAACAGCATGTTCGGGCTGTTTATAATGTAATTTGTTGAAACAAAGGTCAAAAAAGTCAATATTTTGAGTGTTTTAGGCCAAAGTTTAGTATGGAGAAAAACGCCATACTATAGCTCAGGGAAAAATGGTCAAAAAAGTCATACTTCGAAACGCTGACAAAAGTCACTGAACAGCATGTTGATGCTGTTTATACCGTAGTCTGTTGAAAAAATCATCTAAAAAGTCAATATTTTGAGCGTTTCAGGCCAAAGTTTAGTATGGCGTAAAATGCCATGCTATAGCTCAGGGAAAAATGGTGAAAAAAGTCATAGAACAGCATGTTGAGGCTGTTTATAGTATAGCCTATTAAAAAAATGGTCTAAAAAGTCAATATTTTGAGCGTTTTAGGCCAAAGTTTAGTATGGAGTACAACACCATACTATAGCTCAGGGAAAAATGGTCAAAAAAGTGATCTCTCCAAATACTGAAAAAAAGTCAAAGAACTGCATGTTGAGGCTGTTTATAGTATAGCCTGTGCAAAAAAAATGGTCTAAAAAGTCAATATTTTGAGCATTTCAGGCCAAAGTTTTATACGAAGAAAAACGCCATACTATAGCTCAGGGAAAAATTCTCAAAAAAGTGATGTTTCAAAACGCTGAAAAAAGTCACAGAACAGCATGTTCGGGCTGTTTATAGTATAATCTGTTGAAAAAATGGTCTAAAACGTACATATTTTGAGTGTTTTAGGCCAAAGTTTAGTATGGAGAAAAACACCATACTATAGCTCAGGGAAAAATGGTCAAAAAAGTGATCGCTCCAAATACTTAAAAAAAGTCAAAGAACTGCATGTTGCGGCTGTTTATAGTATAGCCTGTTGAAAAAACGGTCAAAAAAGTCAATATTTTGAGCGTTTCAGGCCAAAGTTTAGTACTGAGAAAAACGCCATACTATAGCTCATGGAAAAATGCTTCAAAAAGTGATCTCTCCAAATACTAAAAAAAGTCATGGAACAGCATGGTGATGCTATTTATACTTTAGTCTGATGACAAAAATCATCTAAAAAGTCAATATTTTGAGCGTTTTAGGCCAAAGATTAGTATGGAGAAAAACGCCATACTATAGCTCAGGGAAAAAAGGTCAAAAAAGTCATCATTTGAAACGCTGAAAAAAGTCATAGAACAGCATGTTGAGGCTGTTTATAGTATAGCCTGTTGAAAAAAAGGTGTAAAAAGTAAATATTTTGAGTGTTTTAGGCCAAAGTTTAGTATGGAGAAAAACACCATACTATAGCTCAGGGAAAAAAGGTCAAAAAAGTCATTCTTTGAAATGCCGAAAAAAGTCTTAGAACACCATGTTCAGGCTGTTTATAGTATAGCCTGTTGAAGAAATGGTCTAAAAAGTCAATATTTTGAGCATTTCAGGCCAAAGTTTAGTATGGAGAAAAACGCCATACTATAGCTCAGGGATAAATGCTCAAAAAAGTAATCTCTCCAAATACTGAAAAAAAGTCATGGAACAGCATGGCGATGCTATTTATACCATAGTCTGTTGAAAAAAATCATCTAAAAAGTCAATATTTTGAGCGTCTTACACCAAAGTTTAGTATGGAGAAATATGCTCTACTATAGCTCAGGGAAAAAAGGTCAAAAAAGTGATCTTTCGAAATGCTGAAAAAAGTCACAGAACAGCATGTTCGGGCTGTTTACAGTATAATCTGTTGAAAAAAAGGTCTAAAAAGTAAATATTTTGAGTGTTTTAGGTCAAAGTTTAGTACAAAGAAAAACGCCATACTATTGCTCAGAAAAAAATGGTCAAAAAGTAATCTCTCCAAATACTGAAAAAAGTCATAGAACAGCATGTTCGGGCTGTTTACAGTATAATCTGTTGAAAAAAAGGTCTAAAAAGTCAATATTTTGAGTGTTTCAGGTCAAAGTTTAGTACAAAGAAAAACGCCATACTATAGCTCAGAAAAAAATGGTCAAAAAGTAATCTCTCCAAATACTGAAAAAAGTCATAGAACAGCATGTTCGGGCTGTTTACAGTATAATCTGTTGAAAAAAAGGTCTAAAAAGTCAATATTTTGAGTGTTTTAGGTCGAGGTTTAGAGCGAAGAAAAACGCCATACTATAGCTCAGAAAAAAATGGTCAAAAAGTAATCTCTCCAAATACTGAAAAAAGTCATAGAACAGCATGTTCGGGCTGTTTATAGTATAGCCTGTTGAAAAAATGGTCTAAAAAGTCAATATTTTGAGTGTTTTAGGCCAAAGTTTAGTATGGAGAAAAAACACCATACTATAGCTCAGGGAAAAAACGTCAAAAAAGTCATCTTTTGAAATGCTGAAAAAAGTCATAGAACAGCATGTTAAGGCTGTTTATAGTATAGCCTGTTGAAAAAATGGTCTAAAAAGTCAACATTTTGAGCGTTTTAGGCCAAAGTTTAGTATGGAGTAAAACGCCATACTATAGCTCAGGGAAAAATTCTCAAAAAAGTGATCTCTCCAAATACTAAAAAAAGTCATTGAACACCATGTTGAGGCTGTTTATAGTATAGCCTGTTGAAAAAATGGTCTAAAAAGTCAATATTTTGAGCGTTTCAGGCCAAAGTTTAGTATGGAGAAAAATGCCATACTATAGCTCAGAGAGAAAAGGTCAAAAAAATGATCTTTCGAAATGCTGAAAAAAGTCACAGAACAGCATGTTCGGGCTGTTTATAGTGTCATCTGTTGAAAAAAAGGTCTAAAAAGTCAATATTTTGATTGTTTTAGGCCAAAGTTTGGTATGGAGAAAAACGCCATACTATAGCTCAGGGAAAAATTTACAAAAAAGTGATCTCTCCAAATACTGAAAAAAGTCATGGAACAGCATGGTGATGCTATTTATACTGTAGTCTGTTGAAAAAATCACCTAAAAAGTCAATATTTCTAGCTTTTTAGGCCAAAGTTTAATATGGAGAAAAACGCCACACTATAGCTGTGTCCCAATTCAGGGTCTGCATCCGTCGGAGGACGCAGCCTACGCGGCCTTCAGAGGCGACTCCTTCGGAGGCACCTCCGAAGGCCGCATTAACGGTTGTTAATTGGGACAGTCTAGCCTTCGGAGGATTTCCTGGTTGCGTCACCAGATGTTCCCGCCCTTACCCCCACGACAGTGGTTTCCTGCCATCAAGGCTCGCCAGAGAGAGAGAGGGGGAGAGGGAGGGAAAAAGAGAGAGAGGGGGAGAGGGAGGAAGAGAGAGAGAGGGGGGGGGGGCACTAAAGCAAAGAAATTATTTTATTTTTAATATTTACTTTTTATTTAAATTTCGCTGGAGAAGGAGGACATATTTAGAGAGATCTCTTTTTTGACCTTTTTCCCCTGAGCTATAGAATGGCGTTTTTCTCCATACGAAACTTTGGCTTAAAATGCTCAAAATATTGACTTTTTAGACCATTTTTTTAAACAGACTATACTACAAACAGCCTCAACATGCTGATCAATGACTTTTTTTAGTATTTTGAAGGATTACTTTTTTGAACATTTTTCCCTGAGCGTTTTACTCCATACTAAACTTTGGTCTGAAACGCTCAAAATATTGACTTTTTAGACCGTTTTTTCAACAGGCTATACTTTAAACAGCCTGAACATGCTGTTATTTGACTTTTTTCAATATTTCGAGAAATCATTTTTTTGAAAAATTTTCCCTAAGCTACAGTATGGCGTTTTTCTCCATACTAAACTTTGGCCTGAAACGCTCAAAATATTGACTTTTTAGACCATTTTTTCAACAGATTACACTATAAAGAGCCCGAACATACTGTTCTATGACTTTTTTCAGTATTTGGAGAGATTACTTTTTGACCATTTTTCCCTGAGCTATAGTATGGCGTTTTTTTCCATACTAAACTTTGGCCTAAAACACTGAAAATATTGACTTTTTAGACCTTTTTTTCAACAGATTACACTATAAACAGCCCAAACATGCTGTTCTGTGACTTTTTTCAGCGTTTCGAAAAATCACTTTTATGACCGTTTTCCCCTGAGTTATAGCATGACGTTTTTCTCCATACTAAACTTTGGCTTAAAATGTTCAAAATATTGACTTTTTAGATGATTTTTTCAACAGATTACACTATACACACCCCGAATATGCTGTTCTATGACTTTTTTCAGCGTTTCCAACGATCACTTTTTTGAACATTTTTCCCTGAGCTATAGTATGGCGTTTTACTCCATACTAAACTTTGGCCTAAAACGCTCAAAATATTGACTTTTTAGACCATTTTTTCAACAGTCTATACGATAAACAGCCTGAACATGCTGTTCAATGATTTTTTTTTCAGTATTTGGAGAGATCACTTTTTTGAACATTTTTCCCTGAGCTATAGTACGGCTTTTTTCTCTGTACGAAACTTTGGCCTAAAACACTCAAAATATTGACTTTTTAAACCATTTTTTCAGCAGGCTATACTATGAACAGCATCATCATGCTGTTCTATGACTTTTTTCAGCGATTCAAAGTATCACTTTTCTGATCATTTTTCCCTCAGCTATATTATGGCGTTTTTCTCCATTCTAAACTTTGGCCTAAAACACTCAAATTATTGACTTTTTATACCATTTTTTCAACAGACTGCACTATAAACAACCCGAACATGCTGTTCTGTGACTTTTTTCAGCGTTTCGAAAGATCACTTTTATGACATTTTCTCCATACCAAACTTTGGCCTGAAACACTTAAAATATTGACTCTTTAGACCATTTTTTCAACAGATTACACTATAAACACCCCGAAAATTCTCTTCCATGACTTTTTTCAGCGTTTCGAAAGATCACTTTTTTGACATTTTTTCCCTGAGCTATAATATGGCGTTTTTTCTCCATACGAAACTTTGGCCTAAAACACTCAAAATATTGACTCTTTAGACCATTTTTTTCAACAGGCTATACTATGAACAGCATCAACATGCTGTTCTATGACTTTTTTCAGCGTTTCCAAAGATCACGTTTTTGAACATTTTTCCTTGAGCTATAGTACGGCGTTTTTCTCCATACTAAACTTTGGCCTAAACCACTCAAAATGTTGACTTTTTAGACAATTTCTTCAACAGGCTATGCTATAAATGCCATCAACATCCTGTTCATTGACTTTTTTCAGCGATTCGAAGGATCACATTTTTGACCATTTTTCCCTGAGCTATAGTATGGCGTTTTTCTCCATACCAAATTTTGGCCTAAAACACTCAAATTATTGACTTTTTATACCATTTTTTTCAACAGATTGCACTATAAACAGCAAGAATATGCTGTTCTGTGACTTTTTTCAGCGTTTCGAAAGATCACTTTTTTGACATTTTTTCCCTGAGCTATCGTATGGCATTTTTCTCCATACCAAACTTTGGCTTAAAATACTCAAAATATTGACTTTTTAGACCATTTTTTCAACAGACTACACTATGAACAGCATCAACATGCTATTCTATGACTTTTTTCAGCGTTTCAAAGGATCACTTTTTTGACCATTTTTTCCCTGACCTATCGTATGGCGTTTTTCTCCATACCAAACTTTGGCTTAAAATACTCAAAATATTGACTTTTTAGACCATTTTTTCAACAGACTACACTATGAACAGCATCAACATGCTGTTCTATGACTTTTTTCAGTGTTTCGAAGGATCACTTTTTTGACCATTTTTCCCTAAGCTATAGTACGGCTTTTTTCTCTGTACAAAACTTTGGCCTAAAACACTCAAAATATTGACTTTTTAAACCATTGTTTCAGCAGGCTATACTATGAACAGCATCAACATGCTGTTCTATGACTTTTTTCAGCGATTCAAAGTATCACTTTTTTGACCATTTTTCCCTGAGCTATAGTATGGCGTTTTTCTCCATACTAAACTTTGGCCTAAAACACTCAAATTATTGACTTTTTATACCATTTTTTCAACAGACTGCACTATAAACAGACCGAATATGCTGTTATGTGACTTTTTTCAGCGTTTCGAAAGATCACTTTTTTGAACATTTTTCCTTGAGCTATAGTACGGCGTTTTTCTCCATTCTAAACTTTGGCCTAAACCACTCAAAATGTTGACTTTTTAGACCATTTTTTCAACAGGCTATGTTATAAACAGCCTGGAAATGCTGTTCTATGACTTTTTTTCAGTATTTGGAGAGATCACTTATTTGACCATTTTCCCGTAGCCCTAGCTGTGCGGACCAATCACACCTGAAGCACTTTTTGCACTTACTAAGGGTTTTTTTCCTTAAGTCTAAATTCTTGCTTGTGTTGTACGTCGCTTTGGATAAAAGCGTCTGCTAAATGAAATTGTAGAATTGTAGAATTGTAGATCACTTTTTTGACATTTTTTCCCTGAGCTATAGTACGGCATTTTTCTCCATACTAAACTTTGGCCTAAAATGCTCAAAATATTTACTTTTTAGACCATTTCTTCAACAGGCTATACTATAAATGCCATCAACATGCTGTAGTATGACTTTTTTCATCGATTCAAAGTATCACTTTTTGTACCATTTTTCCCTGAGCTATACTATGGCATTTTACTCCATACTAAACTTTGGCCTAAAACGCTCAAAATATTGACTTTTTAAAGCATTTACTCAACAGGCTATACAATAAACAGCCTGAACATGCTGTTCAATGACTTTTTTTAGTATTTGGAGAGATCACTTTTTTGAACATTTTTCCCTGAGCTATAGTATGGCGTTTTTCTCCATGCTAAACTTTGGCCTGAAACGCTCAAAATATTGACTTTTTAGATGATTTTACAACAGACTACAGTATAAATAGCATCACCATGCTGTTCCATGACTTTTTTCAGTATTTGGATAGATCACTTTTTTGAGAATTTTTCCCTGAGCTATAGAATGGCGTTTTTCTCCGTACTAAACGTTGTCCTGAAACACTCAAAATGTTGACTTTTTAGACCATATTTTCAACAGATTACACTATAAACAGCCCAAACATGCTGTTCTGTGACTTTTTTCAGCGTTTCGAAAAATCACTTTTATGACCGTTTTCCCCTGAGTTATAGTCAGTTTTTCAGTTTTATTTATATAGCCCATTATCACAAAACAAGGTTTGCCTCAGAGGGCTTTACAGTGTACGACATCCCTCTGCCCTTAGACCCTCACATCACCCAAGGAAAAACTCCCCAAAAAGAACCCCTGTAACGGGGAAAAAAAAGAGGAAGAAACCTCAGGAAGAGCGGTAGAGGATTGTGAGGGATCCCTCTTCCAGGTCGGACAGACGAGCAATAGATGTCGTAAATAGCAAGTGAAATACAATCATGGCAAAAAAGGAAAGAGAAAGAGAGAGGGGGAGAGGGGGGAGAGAGGAGGGGGGGGGGCACAGAACAATAGAAACAGATGCATGTCATATTACAATAATGGTAGGTGTGAAATTAGTAATTGCTCTCTATGATGATGAGCCACAGCACGAGCACAACCAAAGGCAGGGTCGCAGCATCAGCACAGCTATCACCATGGTCAGGCACAGTCAAGGTTACGGCCAGGATCCAGGGAAACTAGGAAACAAGGGAGCAGGAACGCTCCCAAGAGGCAACAGGATTAGCGTAGTGCAGTTCAACAGACCCAGGCTCTGTAATCGCGAGCCCCAGGTAGTGAGAGTACCACATGGCTATCACAGAGCTAAGTTAAGCTTGCACATGGCAATGCAGTAAACAGACATGCATGATTTCTGATGGCAGCATTGAGAGAAGGAAAGGAGCTCAGCATATCAGAGGAAGTCCCCCGGCAGGTTAAACCTATGTCAGCCTAACTATGGGCTGGTCCAGGCAGCCTGAGCCAGCCCTAATTATAAGCTTTATCAAAGAGGAAGGTCTTAAGTCTACCCTTAAAAGTTGAAACGGTGTCTGCCTCCCTGACCGAAAATGGAAGATGGTTCCATAGGAGAGGAGCGTGGTAGCTGAAGGCTCTGGTTCCTAACCTACTTTTGGAAATTTTGGGAACCACAAGTAACCCTGCGTTTTCAGAGCGCAGTGATCTTGAGGGTTGGTAAGGAACTATGAGCTGCGACAGATAGGATGGAGCCTGACCATTTAGAGCTTTGTAAGTAAGGAGGAGGATTTTAAATTCAATCCTGGATTTCACAGGGAGCCAGTGCAGAGAAGCTAAAACAGGAGAAATATGATCCCTTTTCTTGCTTCCCGTTAAAACACGAGCAGCAGCGTTCTGCACCAGTTGGAGAGACCTAAGAGATTTGTTTGGGCAACCAAATAATAGGGAATTACAGTAATCCAGCCTAGAGGTGACAAATGCATGTACTAATTTTTCAGCATCTGTTTGGGATAGGATATGTCTAATTTTTGCGATGTTACGCAAGTGAAAGAAAGCCGTCCTTGAAGTTTGTTTTATATGGGAGGCAAAGGATAAATCCTGGTCAAATAAAACTCCGAGGTTCCTTACAGTTGTGCTAGAGGCCAAGGTAATGCCATCTAGAGAAATTAAATTGTTGGAAAAGGAGCTTCTGAGGTGTTTTGGGCCAAGAACAATAACTTCAGTTTTGTCTGAATTCAACATCAGGAAATTACGGCTCATCCAGGCTTTTACATCCTTAAGACATGTTTGAAGTCTAGATAGCTGATCAGTTTCATCTGGTTTCATAGATAGGTATAATTGCGTATCATCAGCATAACAATGGAAATTTATAGAGTGTTTTCTAATTATGTTGCCTAGAGGAAGCATATATAAAGTGAAAAGGATTGGTCCAAGCACCGAACCTTGTGGCACTCCAAAGCAGACCTTTGTATGTGCGGAGGGTTGATCATTGATGTGAACATATTGGGAACGATGTGATAAGTATGACTTAAACCAGGCTAGTGACGTTCCTTTAAGGCCAATTGAGGATTCAAGTCTGTGCAGTAAGATTTGATGGTCAGTGGTGTCAAATGCAGCACTGAGATCTAATAGGATTAAAACAGAGACCAGACCTGTGTCAGAAGCGATAAATAAGTCGTTATTAATTTTTACTAGTGCCGTCTCTGTGCTATGATGAACTCTAAAGCCTGACTGAAAGTCCTGGAATAAACTGTTGTCTCGGAGAAAGTCACAGAGCTGATGAGCAACCACTCTCTCAAGGATTTTAGAAATAAAGGGGAGATTAGATATCGGTCTATAGTTAGCTAAAATCTCAGGATCGAGAGTGGGCTTCTTTAGAAGAGGTTTAATGACAGCTACTTTAAAAGACTGGGGTACATAACCTGTCAATAAAGACGCGTTGATTATATCTAATAAAACGTTGTCTAATAAAGGTAAAACTTCCTTAAGGAGCTTAGTTGGGATGGGGTCTAGCAGGCATGTTGATGGCTTAGATGCAGAAACCAAAGTATAGAGTTGATGAAGGTCAATGGGGGAGAAATGGTCTAGATAAATTTCGGGCCTTGCTGCCATAATCAGGCTATCTGAGTCCGGGGACAGGTCAGTTGAGGGTAAGAGGTGATGGATTTTATCTCGAATAGTTATGATTTTATTATTAAAGAAATTCATAAAGTCGTCACTGCTTAGGGCCGAAGGAATACAGGGCTCTATAGAGCTGTGACTCTGAGTCAACCTGGCTACAGTGTTGAAAAGAAACCTGGGATTGTTTTGTTTTTCCTCAATTAGTGATGAATAATAGTTTGCCCTGGCATGGCGGAGGGCCTTCTTATAGACTTTAAGACTGTCCAGCCAGACTAAACGGGACTCTTCCAGTTTGGTCGAACGCCAGTGTCTTTCAAATTTTCGCGATGTTTGTTTCAATTTGCGAATCTGGAGGTTAAACCATGGGGCTAATTCTTTTTGTTTCATTATTTTCTTCTTGAAGGGTGCAACAGTGTCGAGAGCTGATCGCAGTGAGCCAGTAGCATTATCGATGAGACAGTCAATTTGGGAATGACTTAAGTTAGTAGTGTGCTCAGGAGTTGTAAGACATGGTAATGATGTCAAAGCAGAGGGAATTAGTTTCTTAAATTTAGCCACTGCTGAGTCAGATAGACATCTAGAAGAGTAGCTCTTACTGAGAGGCTTGTAATAATGGTCAGACAGAGCAGGAATCTCAGGAAAGACTGATAAATCTGCAGTATCAATGCCGTATGCAAGGACTAAATCGAGGGTGTGATTGTAGCGGTGGGTGGGTTTATGTACACACTGACTGAAGCCTATTGAATCCAAAAGTGTGGAGAAAGCAGAACTAAGGCTGTCACTATTAACATCCATGTGAATGTTAAAATCCCCTACGATAATAATTTTGTCTGATTTGAGCACTAAACTTGATATAAGCTCAGAGAACTCAGATAGAAATTCAGAGTATGGGCCGGGGGCGCGGTACACTATGACAAATAGAATTGGCTGTAAAGTTTTCCAGGATGGGTGAGAAAGACTAAGAAAAAGGCTTTCAAATGAATTATAGTTTAACTTGGCCTTAGTGTGAATTGCTAAGCTTGAATCAAAAATAGCAGTGACTCCCCCTCCTCGGCCAGTGTCCTGCGCAACGTGACTATTTATATGACCAGGAGGAGTGGATTCATTCAGGCTAACGTACTCTTCAGGACAAAGCCAGGTCTCAGTGAGGCATAATAAATCAATATGGTTATCCGATATTAAATCAGTGACTAAATGAGCCTTGGTTGATAAGGATCTAACGTTCAAGAGTCCGCATTTAATTCTCCTGTTATGATGCTGTATGACAGGAGATGAGTTAATTTTTATGAGATTTTCATGTACAACTCCCCTTTTGTTTATTTTAGTATTAAACAAATGAAGTGGTCAGGGGACAGACACTGTTTTTATAACATTTACATTATGGGTGTGTGACTGTGCTAGAAGAAGCTCAGAGAAGCGTGTAAGACTGCGACTCCGAAACCTGGTCCCAACTCTGGTTTGTCATGGCTTTGGGCCTCTAATAAAATCGGCCAGATTCTTAGAGAGGAGAGCGGCTCCATCCAAAGTGGGATGGATGCCGTCCCTTCGGATAAGACCAGGTTTACCCCAAAAGGAGCACCAATTATTAACGAAGCCCACATCATTTGCTGGACACCACCGCGACAACCAGCGGTTGAGTGCTGACATGCGGCTAAACATGTCATCACTGGTCACATTGGGGAGGGGTCCAGAGAAGATTACGGTGTCCGACATCGTCTTGGCGTACTCACACACCGACTCTATGTTAATTTTAGTGACCTCCGATTGACGTAACCGGGTGTCATTGCCGCCAACGTGAATAACAATCTTACTGTATTTACGTTTAGCCTTAGCCAGCAGCTTCAAATTTGACTCGACGTCGCCTGCTCTGGCCCCAGGGATACATTTGACTATGGCCGCTGGTGTCACTAACTTCACGTTTCGCAAAATAGAGCTACCAATGACCAGGGTTGTGTCCTCGGTCGGTGTGTGGCTGAGAGGGGCATACTTATTTGAAACATGAAGGGGGGGTGGGTGGTGTGCCGCGGGCTTCGACTTACTATGCTTCGCTCGGACAGTCACCCAGCCTCCCGGCTGCACGGGGGCTGCCGGGGGACGGCTAGCAGAGGCTACGCTATGTCGGTCCGCACCGGCTACAGGGGGCTCGCTAGCTATTGCAGCTACAGAGGGATTATCCACGGTGCGGAGCCGCGCTTCCAGATCGCTAAGCCTCGCCTCCAGAGCAGCAAATAAACTACACTTGTTACAGGTACCACTATCACTGAAGGAGGCAGAGGAGTAACTAAACATCTGACACACTGAGCAGGAGAGAGCAGAAGAGGGAGAGGAGCAGAGAGAAGCCATCGCTAACCAGAGCTAATGCTAACGAAGCTAACCGGCTAACAGTGAGAGAGCGGCTGTGAATACACAGAAAAAACCGCTGAGAGGAGGAGACAGCTGTGAGTGATTAAGTAAAACTTATGTGAGTTTTCAGTCACAGATAGATAAGAGCAGTCGAAGTAAGGAACAAGTTAGAAGATTAGCTGAGGATCGCTCGTAGGAGCAGCTCAGAGACGCTACCAGAGACACAGACAAAATACACCGGAAGTGATGTAACACGCTTACCCGCAGTACGTCAGCACGTCAGTTATAGCATGACGTTTTTCTCCATACAAAACTTTTGCTTAAAATGTTCAAAATATTGACTTTTTAGATGATTTTTTCAACAGATTACACTATAAACACCCCGAATATGCTGTTCTATGACTTTTTTCAGCGTTTCCAACGATCACTTTTTTGAACATTTTTCCCTGAGCTATAGTATGGCCTTTTACTCCATACTAAACTTTGGCCTAAAACACTCAAGATATTGACTTTTTAGACCATTTTTTCAACAGACTGCACTATAAACAACCCGAACATGCTGTTCTGTGACTTTTTTCAGCGTTTCGAAAGATCACTTTTATGACATTTTCTCCATACCAAACTTTGGCCTAAAACACTTAAAATATTGACTTTTTAGACAATTTCTTCAACAGGTTATACTATGAACAGCATCAACATGCTGTTCTATGACTTTTTTCAGCGATTCAAAGTATCCCTTTTCTGATCATTTTTCCCTCAGCTATATTATGGCGTTTTTCTCCATTCTAAACTTTGGCCTAAAACACTCAAATTATTGACTGTTTATACCATTTTTTCAACAGACTGCACTATAAACAACCCGAACATGCTGTTCTGTGACTTTTTTCAGTGTTTCGAAAAATCACTTTTGTGACATTTTCTCCATACCAAACTTTGGCCTAAAACACTTAAAATATTGACTCTTTAGACCATTTTTTCAACAGATTACACTATAAACACCCCGAAAATTCTCTTCTATGACTTTTTTCAGCGTTTCGAAAGATCACTTTTTTGACATTTTTTCCCTGAGCTATAATATGGCGTTTTTTCTCCATACGAAACTTTGGCCTAAAACACTCAAAATATTGACTCTTTAGACCATTTTTTCAACAGGCTATACTATGAACAGCATCAACATGCTGTTCTATGACTTTTTTCAGCGTTTCGAAAGATCACTTTTTTGAACATTTTTCCTTGAGCTATAGTACGGCGTTTTTCTCCATACTAAACTTTGGCCTAAACCACTCAAAATGTTGACTTTTTAGACAATTTCTTCAACAGGCTATGCTATAAATGCCATCAACATCCTGTTCATTGACTTTTTTCAGCGATTCGAAGGATCACATTTTTGACCATTTTTCCCTGAGCTATAGTATGGCGTTTTTCTCCATACTAAATTTTGGCCTAAAACACTCAAATTATTGACTTTTTATACCATTTTTTTCAACAGATTGCACTATAAACAGCAAGAATATGCTGTTCTGTGACTTTTTTCAGCGTTTCGAAAGATCACTTTTTTGACATTTTTTCCCTGAGCTATCGTATGGCGTTTTTCTCCATACCAAACTTTGGCTTAAAATACTCAAAATATTGACTTTTTAGACCATTTTTTCAACAGACTACACTATGAACAGCATCAACATGCTGTTCTATGACTTTTTCAGTGTTTCGAAGGATCACTTTTTTGACCATTTTTCCCTGAGCTATAGTACGGCTTTTTTCTCTGTACAAAACTTTGACCTAAAACACTCAAATTATTGACTTTTTATACCATTTTTTCAACAGACTGCACTATAAACAGACCGAATATGCTGTAATGTGACTTTTTTCAGCGTTTCGAAAGATCACTTTTTTGAACATTTTTCCTTGAGCTACAGTACGGCGTTTTTCTCCATTCTAAACTTTGGCCTAAACCACTCAAAATGTAGACTTTTTAGGCAATTTCTTCAACAGGCTATACTATGAATGCCATCAACATGCTGTTCATTGACTTTTTCAGCGATTCGAAGGATCACTTTTTTGACCATTTTTCCCTGAGCTATAGTATGGCGTTTTTCTCTGTACGAAACTTTGGCCTAAAACACTCAAAATGTTGACTTTTTAGGCCATTTCTTCAACAGGCTATGAACAGCCTCAACATGCTGTTCTTTGGCTTTTTTCAGTATTTGGAGAGATCACTTTTTTGAACATTTTGCCCTGAGCTATAGTATGTCGTTTTTCTCCATACTAAACTTTGGCCTAAAACACTCAAAATATTGACTTTTTAGACCATTTTTTCAACAGACTACACTATGAACAGCATCAACATGCTGTTCTTTGACTTTTTTCAGTGTTTCGAAGGATCACTTTTTTGACCATTTTTCCCTGAGCTATAGTACGGCTTTTTCTCTGTACGAAACTTTGGCCTAAAACACGCAAAATGTTAACTTTTTAGGCCATTTCTTCAACAGACTATGAACAGCCTCAACATGCTGTTCTTTGACTTTTTTCAGTATTTGGAGAGATCACGTTTTTGACCATTTCTCCCTGAGCTATAGTACGGCGTTTTCCTCCATTCGAAACTTTGGCCTAAAACACTCAAAATATTGACTTTTTAGACCATTTTTTCAAAAGATTACACTATAAACACCCCGAAAATGCTCTTCTCTGACTTTTTTCAGCGTTTCGAAAGATCACTTTTTTGACATTTTTTTCCCTGAGCTATAGTACGACGTTTTTCTCCATTCGAAACTTTGGCCTTAAACACTAAAAATGTTGACTTTTTAGGCCATTTCTTCAACAGACTATGAACAGCCTCAACATGCAGTTCTTTGACTTTTTCAGTATTTGGAGAGATTACTTTTTGACCATTTTTCACTGAGCTATAGTATGGCATTTTTCTCCATACTAAACTTTGGCCTAAAACACTAGAAATATTGACTTTTTAAACCATTTTTTTAAAAGCCTATACTATGAACAGCCTCAACATGCTGTCCAATGACTATTTTCAGTATTTGCAGAGATCACGTTTTTGACCATTTCTCCCTGAGCTATACTATGGCGTTTTTCTCCATACTAAAGTTTGGCCTAAAACACTCAAATTATCGACTTTTTATACCATTTTTTTCAACAGATTGCACTATAAACAGCAAGAATATGCTGTTCTGTGACATTTTTCAGCGTTTCGAAAGATCACTTTTTTGACATTTTTTCCCTGAGCTATCGTATGGCATTTTTCTCCATACCAAACTTTGGCTTAAAATACTCAAAATATTGACTTTTTAGACCATTTTTTCAACAGACTACACTATGAACAGCATCAACATGCTGTTCTATGACTTTTTTCAGTGTTTGGAAGGATCGCTTTTTTGACAATTTTTCCCTGAGCTATAGTACGGCGTTTTTCTCTGTACGAAACTTTTGCCTAAAACACGCAAAATGTTGACTTTTTAGGCCATTTCTTCAATGGGCTATGAACAGCCTCAACATGCTGTTCTTTGACGTTTTTCAGTATTTGGAGAGATCACTTTTTTGAACATTTTTCCCTGAGCTATAGTATGGCGTTTTTCTCAATACTAAACTTTGGCCTAAAACACTCAAAATATTGACTTTTTAAACAATTTTTTTCAACAGGCTATACTATGAACAGCCTCAACATGCTGTTCAACGACTGTTTTCAATATTTGCAGAGATCACGTTTTTGACCATTTCTCCCTGAGCTATAGTACAGCGTTTTTCTCTGTACGAAACTTTGGCCTAAAACACTCAAAATATTGACTTTTTAGACCATTTTTTCAAAAGGCTATAGCATGAACAGCCTCAACATGCTGTTCAATGACTGTTTTCCATATTTGCAGAGATCACGTTTTTGACCATTTCTCCCTGAGCTATAGTACGGCGTTTTTCTCCATTCGAAACTTTGGCTTAAAACACTTAAAATATTGACTTTTTAGACCATTTTTTCAAAAGATTACACTATGAACAGCCCGAACATGCTGTTCTGTGACATTTTTCAGCGTTTCGAAAGATCACTTTTTTTTTTACATTTTTTTCCCTGAGCTATAGTACAGCGTTTTTCTCCAAACTAAACTTTAGCCTAAAACACTAGAAATATTGACTTTTTAAACCATTTTTTCAACAGGCTATACTATGAACAGCCTCAACATGCTGTTCAATGACTGTTTTCAATATTTGCAGAGATCACGTTTTGACCATTTCTCCCTGAGCTATAGTACCGCGTTTTTCTCCATTCGAAACTTTGGCCTAAAACACTCAAAATATTGACTTTTCAAAAAACATTTTTTTCAAGAGATTACGCTATAAACAGCCCGAACATGCTGTTCTGTGACTTTTTTCAGCGTTTCGAAAGATCACTTTTTTGACATTTTTTTCTCGTTTTCTCATTTTTCTCCATACTAAACTTTGGCCTAAAACACTCAAAATGTTGACTTTTAGGCCATTTCTTCAACAGGTTATACTATAAATGCCATCAACATGCTGTGGTATGACTTTTTTCAGCGATTCGAAGGATCACTTTTTTGACCATTTTTCCCTGAGCTATAGTATGGCGTTTTTCTCTGTACGAAACTTGGCCTAAAACACTCAAAATGTTGACTTTTTAGGCAATTTCTTCAACAGGCTATACTATAAATGCCATCAACATGCCTTGGTATGACTTTTTTCTGTGATCCGGCACAAAGGGGTGTGGTGTTTTATCCTTGTATTTTTATATTTTTATACTTTGTTTGCTGTGATTTTGTTATTTGCTGTGTATTTATGATTTTATTGGTTGCTGTGTATCTGCATGTTTAACAACTTGTCGCCACCCACCTGCCGTTGCCATGACCACCCACGATCATATGACTTTCTCCCCCAATCACTGAGTCGGAGTAATCAGCCTCGCCTGTGTTGTGGCGGTAAACCAAAGAACAATAGAGCCACCAAACAGAGGGTGAACACGCACAGCGAGACGCCGAGGACCGAGCTGCAGCACGGGGAACAAAGCCGAGGAAAGGCACACGCACTGGGGACCACGAGCACGCTGGGGCCGCAAGTGTTACCACGCGATCAACACGCAGAGGCAGGGACTTCGCCCTGCCTCTGCGTGTTGATCGCGTGGTAACACTTGAGCTATAGTATGGCGTTTTTCTCCATACTAAATTTTGGCCTAAAACACTCAAATTATTGACTTTTTATACCATTTTTTTCAACAGATTGCACTATAAACAGCAAGAATATGCTGTTCTGTGACTTTTTTCAGCGTTTCGAAAGATCACTTTTTTGACATTTTTTCCCTGAGCTATCGTATGGCGTTTTTCTCCATACCAAACTTTGGCTTAAAATACTCAAAATATTGACTTTTTAGACCATTTTTTCAACAGACTACACTATGAACAGCATCAACATGCTGTTCTATGACTTTTTTCAGCGTTTCAAAGGATCACTTTTTTGACCATTTTTTCCCTGACCTATCGTATGGCGTTTTTCTCCATACCAAACTTTGGCTTAAAATACTCAAAATATTGACTTTTTAGACCATTTTTTCAACAGACTACACTATGAACAGCATCAACATGCTGTTCTATGACTTTTTTCAGCGTTTCAAAGGATCACTTTTTTGACCATTTTTTCCCTGACCTATCGTATGGCGTTTTTCTCTGTACAAAACTTTGGCCTAAAACACTCAAAATATTGACTTTTTAAACCATTGTTTCAGCAGGCTATACTATGAACAGCATCAACATGCTGTTCTATGACTTTTTTCAGCGATTCAAAGTATCACTTTTTTGACCATTTTTCCCTGAGCTATAGTATGGCGTTTTTCTCCATACTAAACTTTGGCCTAAAACACTCAAATTATTGACTTTTTATACCATTTTTTCAACAGACTGCACTATAAACAGACCGAATATGCTGTTATGTGACTTTTTTCAGCGTTTCGAAAGATCACTTTTTTGAACATTTTTCCTTGAGCTATAGTACGGCGTTTTTCTCCATTCTAAACTTTGGCCTAAACCACTCAAAATGTTGACTTTTTAGGCAATTTCTTCAACAGGCTATACTATGAATGCCATCAACATGCTGTTCATTGACTTTTTCAGCGATTCGAAGGATCACTTTTTTGACCATTTTTCCCTGAGCTATAGTATGGCGTTTTTCTCTGTACGAAACTTTGGCCTAAAACACTCAAAATGTTGACTTTTTAGGCCATTTCTTCAACAGGCTATGAACAGCCTCAACATGCTGTTCTTTGGCTTTTTTCAGTATTTGGAGAGATCACTTTTTTGAACATTTTGCCCTGAGCTATAGTATGTCGTTTTTCTCCATACTAAACTTTGGCCTAAAACACTCAAAATATTGACTTTTTAGACCATTTTTTCAACAGACTACACTATGAACAGCATCAACATGCTGTTCTATGACTTTTTTCAGTGTTTCGAAGGATCACTTTTTTGACCATTTTTCCCTGAGCTATAGTACGGCTTTTTCTCTGTACGAAACTTTGGCCTAAAACACGCAAAATGTTAACTTTTTAGGCCATTTCTTCAACAGACTATGAACAGCCTCAACATGCTGTTCTTTGACTTTTTTCAGTATTTGGAGAGATCACGTTTTTGACCATTTCTCCCTGAGCTATAGTACGGCGTTTTCCTCCATTCGAAACTTTGGCCTAAAACACTCAAAATATTGACTTTTTAGACCATTTTTTCAAAAGATTACACTATAAACACCCCGAAAATGCTCTTCTCTGACTTTTTTCAGCGTTTCGAAAGATCACTTTTTTGACATTTTTTTCCCTGAGCTATAGTACGACGTTTTTCTCCATTCGAAACTTTGGCCTTAAACACTAAAAATGTTGACTTTTTAGGCCATTTCTTCAACAGACTATGAACAGCCTCAACATGCAGTTCTTTGACTTTTTCAGTATTTGGAGAGATTACTTTTTGACCATTTTTCACTGAGCTATAGTATGGCATTTTTCTCCATACTAAACTTTGGCCTAAAACACTAGAAATATTGACTTTTTAAACCATTTTTTCCAACAGGCTATACTATGAACAGCCTCAACATGCTGTTCTATGACTTTTTTCAGCATTTTGAAGGATCACTTTTTTGACCATTTTTCCCTGAGCTATAGTATGGCGTTTTTCTCCATACTAAACTTTGGCCTAAAACACTCAAAATATTGACTTTTTAAACCATTTTTTAAAAAGCCTATACTATGAACAGCCTCAACATGCTGTCCAATGACTATTTTCAGTATTTGCAGAGATCACGTTTTTGACCATTTCTCCCTGAGCTATACTATGGCGTTTTTCTCCATACTAAAGTTTGGCCTAAAACACTCAAATTATTGACTTTTTATACCATTTTTTTCAACAGATTGCACTATAAACAGCAAGAATATGCTGTTCTGTGACATTTTTCAGCGTTTCGAAAGATCACTTTTTTGACATTTTTTCCCTGAGCTATCGTATGGCATTTTTCTCCATACCAAACTTTGGCTTAAAATACTCAAAATATTGACTTTTTAGACCATTTTTTCAACAGACTACACTATGAACAGCATCAACATGCTGTTCTATGACTTTTTTCAGTGTTTGGAAGGATCACTTTTGACAATTTTCCCTGAGCTATAGTACGGCTTTTTCTCTGTACTAAACTTTTGCCTAAAACACTCAAATGTTGACTTTTGGGCCATTTCTTCAACAGGTTATGAACAGCCTCAACATGCTGTTGTTTGACTTTTTCAGTATTTGGAGAGATCACTTTTTGAACATTTTCCTGAGCTATAGTATGCTTTTCTCCATACTAATCTTTGGCCTAAAACGCTCACATTATTGACTTTTTAAACCATTTTTCAACAGGTTATGCTATGAACAGCATCAACATGCTGTTCTATGACTTTTTTCAGCGTCAAGGATCACTTTTTGACCATTTTTCCCTGAGCTATAGTATGGCTTTTCTCTGAAACTTTGGCCTAAAACACGCAAAATGTTGACTTTTAGGCCATTTCTTCAATCGGGCTATGAACAGCCTCAACATGCTGTTCTTTGACGTTTTCAGTATTTGGAGAGATCACTTTTTGAACATTTTTCCCTGAGCTATAGTATGGCGTTTTTCTCAATACTAAACTTTGGCCTAAAACACTCAAAATATTGACTTTTTAAACAATTTTTTTCAACAGGCTATACTATGAACAGCCTCAACATGCTGTTCAACGACTGTTTTCAATATTTGCAGAGATCACGTTTTTGACCATTTCTCCCTGAGCTATAGTATGCTTTTTCTCTGTAAAACTTTGGCCTAAAACACTCAAAATATTGACTTTTTAGACCATTTTTTCAGATATATGAACAGAACAGCTCAACATGCTGTTCAATGACTGTTTTCAATATTTGCAGAGATCACGTTTTTGACCATTTCTCCCTGAGCTATAGTACGGCGTTTTTCTCCATTCGAAACTTTGGCTTAAAACACTCAAAATATTGACTTTTTAAACCATTTTTTAAAAAGCCTATACTATGAACAGCCTCAACATGCTGTCCAATGACTATTTTCAGTATTTGCAGAGATCACGTTTTTGACCATTTCTCCCTGAGCTATACTATGGCGTTTTTCTCCATACTAAAGTTTGGCCTAAAACACTCAAATTATTGACTTTTTATACCATTTTTTTCAACAGATTGCACTATAAACAGCAAGAATATGCTGTTCTGTGACATTTTTCAGCGTTTCGAAAGATCACTTTTTTGACATTTTTTCCCTGAGCTATCGTATGGCATTTTTCTCCATACCAAACTTTGGCTTAAAATACTCAAAATATTGACTTTTTAGACCATTTTTTCAACAGACTACACTATGAACAGCATCAACATGCTGTTCTATGACTTTTTTCAGTGTTTGGAAGGATCACTTTTTTGACAATTTTTCCCTGAGCTATAGTACGGCGTTTTTCTCTGTACGAAACTTTTGCCTAAAACACTCAAAATGTTGACTTTTTGGGCCATTTCTTCAACAGGTTATGAACAGCCTCAACATGCTGTTGTTTGACTTTTTTCAGTATTTGGAGAGATCACTTTTTTGAACATTTTTCACTGAGCTATAGTATGGCGTTTTTCTCCATACTAATCTTTGGCCTAAAACGCTCAAAATATTGACTTTTTAAACCATTTTTTCAACAGGCTATGCTATGAACAGCATCAACATGCTGTTCTATGACTTTTTTCAGCGTTTCGAAGGATCACTTTTTTGACCATTTTTCCCTGAGCTATAGTATGGCTTTTTCTCTGTACGAAACTTTGGCCTAAAACACGCAAAATGTTGACTTTTTAGGCCATTTCTTCAATGGGCTATGAACAGCCTCAACATGCTGTTCTTTGACGTTTTTCAGTATTTGGAGAGATCACTTTTTTGAACGTTTTTCCCTGAGCTACAGCATGGCGTTTTTCTCAATACTAAACTTTGGCCTAAAACACTCAAAATATTGACTTTTTAAACAATTTTTTTTCAACAGGCTATACTATGAACAGCCTCAACATGCTGTTCAACGACTGTTTTCAATATTTGCAGAGATCACGTTTTTGACCATTTCTCCCTGAGCTATAGTACAGCGTTTTTCTCTGTACGAAACTTTGGCCTAAAACACTCAAAATATTGACTTTTTAGACCATTTTTTCAAAAGGCTATAGCATGAACAGCCTCAACATGCTGTTCAATGACTGTTTTCCATATTTGCAGAGATCACGTTTTTGACCATTTCTCCCTGAGCTATAGTACGGCGTTTTTCTCCATTCGAAACTTTGGCTTAAAACACTCAAAATATTGACTTTTTAAACCATTTTTTTAAAAGCCTATACTATGAACAGCCTCAACATGCTGTCCAATGACTATTTTCAGTATTTGCAGAGATCACGTTTTTGACCATTTCTCCCTGAGCTATACTATGGCGTTTTTCTCCATACTAAAGTTTGGCCTAAAACACTCAAATTATTGACTTTTTATACCATTTTTTTCAACAGATTGCACTATAAACAGCAAGAATATGCTGTTCTGTGACATTTTCAGCGTTTGAAAGATCACTTTTTTGACATTTTTTCCCTGAGCTATCGTATGGCATTTTTCTCCATACCAAACTTTGGCTTAAAATACTCAAAATATTGACTTTTTAGACCATTTTTTCAACAGACTACACTATGAACAGCATCAACATGCTGTTCTATGACTTTTTTCAGTGTTTGGAAGGATCACTTTTTTGACAATTTTTCCCTGAGCTATAGTACGGCGTTTTTCTCTGTACGAAACTTTTGCCTAAAACACTCAAAATGTTGACTTTTTGGGCCATTTCTTCAACAGGTTATGAACAGCCTCAACATGCTGTTGTTTGACTTTTTTCAGTATTTGGAGAGATCACTTTTTTGAACATTTTTCCCTGAGCTATAGTATGGCGTTTTTCTCAATACTAAACTTTGGCCTAAAACACTCAAAATATTGACTTTTTAAACAATTTTTTTCAACAGGCTATACTATGAACAGCCTCAACATGCTGTTCAACGACTGTTTTCAATATTTGCAGAGATCACGTTTTTGACCATTTCTCCCTGAGCTATAGTACAGCGTTTTTCTCTGTCCGAAACTTTGGCCTAAAACACTCAAAATATTGACTTTTAGACCATTTTTCAAAAGGCTATAGCATGAACAGCCTCAACATGCTGTTCAATGACTGTTTTCCATATTTGCAGAGATCACGTTTTGACCATTTCTCCCTGAGCTATAGTACGGCGTTTTCTCCATTCGAAACTTTGGCTTAAAACACTTAAAATATTGACTTTTTAGACCATTTTTTCAAAAGATTACACTATGAACAGCCCGAACATGCTGTTCTGTGACATTTTTCAGCGTTTCGAAAGATCACTTTTTTTTTTACATTTTTTTCCCTGAGCTATAGTACAGCGTTTTTCTCCAAACTAAACTTTAGCCTAAAACACTAGAAATATTGACTTTTTAAACCATTTTTTCAACAGGCTATACTATGAACAGCCTCAACATGCTGTTCAATGACTGTTTTCAATATTTGCAGAGATCACGTTTTGACCATTTCTCCCTGAGCTATAGTACCGCGTTTTTCTCCATTCGAAACTTTGGCCTAAAACACTCAAAATATTGACTTTTCAAAAAACATTTTTTTCAAGAGATTACACTATAAACAGCCCGAACATGCTGTTCTGTGACTTTTTTCAGCGTTTCGAAAGATCACTTTTTTGACATTTTTTTCTCGTTTTCTCATTTTTCTCCATACTAAACTTTGGCCTAAAACACTCAAAATGTTGACTTTTAGGCCATTTCTTCAACAGGTTATACTATAAATGCCATCAACATGCTGTGGTATGACTTTTTTCAGCGATTCGAAGGATCACTTTTTTGACCATTTTTCCCTGAGCTATAGTATGGCGTTTTTCTCTGTACGAAACTTGGCCTAAAACACTCAAAATGTTGACTTTTTAGGCAATTTCTTCAACAGGCTATACTATAAATGCCATCAACATGCCTTGGTATGACTTTTTTCTGTGATCCGGCACAAAGGGGTGTGGTGTTTTATCCTTGTATTTTTATATTTTTATACTTTGTTTGCTGTGATTTTGTTATTTGCTGTGTGTTTATGATTTTATTGGTTGCTGTGTATCTGCATGTTTAACAACTTGTCGCCACCCACCTGCCGTTGCCATGACCACCCACGATCATATGACTTTCTCCCCCAATCACTGAGTCGGAGTAATCAGCCTCGCCTGTGTTGTGGCGGTAAACCAAAGAACAATAGAGCCACCAAACAGAGGGTGAACACGCACAGCGAGACGCCGAGGACCGAGCTGCAGCACGGGGAACAAAGCCGAGGAAAGGCACACGCACCGGGGACCACGAGCACGCTGGGGCCGCAAGTGTTACCACGCGATCAACACGCAGAGGCAAGGCGAAGTCCCTGCCTCTGCGTGTTGATCGCGTGGTAACACTTGAGCTATAGTATGGCGTTTTTCTCCATACTAAATTTTGGCCTAAAACACTCAAATTATTGACTTTTTATACCATTTTTTTCAACAGATTGCACTATAAACAGCAAGAATATGCTGTTCTGTGACTTTTTTCAGCGTTTCGAAAGATCACTTTTTTGACATTTTTTCCCTGAGCTATCGTATGGCGTTTTTCTCCATACCAAACTTTGGCTTAAAATACTCAAAATATTGACTTTTTAGACCATTTTTTCAACAGACTACACTATGAACAGCATCAACATGCTGTTCTATGACTTTTTTCAGTGTTTCGAAGGATCACTTTTTTGACCATTTTTCCCTGAGCTTTTGTACGGCTTTTTTCTCTGTCCAAAACTTTGGCCTAAAACACTCAAAATATTGACTTTTTAAACCATTGTTTCAGCAGGCTATACTATGAACAGCATCAACATGCTGTTCTATGACTTTTTTCAGCGATTCAAAGTATCCCTTTTTCACCCTTTTTCCCTGAGCTATAGTATGGCGTTTTTCTCCATACTAAACTTTGGCCTAAAACACTCAAATTATTGACTTTTTATACCATTTTTTCAACAGACTGCACTATAAACAGACCGAATATGCTGTTATGTGACTTTTTTCAGCGTTTCGAAAGATCACTTTTTTGAACATTTTTCCTTGAGCTATAGTATGGCGTTTTTCTCTGTCCAAAACTTTGGCCTAAAACACTCAAAATATTGACTTTTTAAACCATTGTTTCAGCAGGCTATACTATGAACAGCATCAACATGCTGTTCTATGACTTTTTTCAGCGATTCAAAGTATCACTTTTTTGACCATTTTTCCCTGAGCTATAGTATGGCGTTTTTCTCCATACTAAACTTTGGCCTAAAACACTCAAATTATTGACTTTTTATACCATTTTTTCAACAGACTGCACTATAAACAGACCGAATATGCTGTTATGTGACTTTTTTCAGCGTTTCGAAAGATCACTTTTTTGAACATTTTTCCTTGAGCTATAGTATGGCGTTTTTCTCTGTACGAAACTTTGGCCTAAAACACTCAAAATGTTGACTTTTTAGGCCATTTCTTCAACAGGCTATGAACAGCCTCAACATGCTGTTCTTTGGCTTTTTTCAGTATTTGGAGAGATCACTTTTTTGAACATTTTGCCCTGAGCTATAGTATGGCGTTTTTCTCCATACTAAACTTTGGCCTAAAACACTCAAAATATTGACTTTTTAGACCATTTTTTCAACAGACTACACTATGAACAGCATCAACATGCTGTTCTATGACTTTTTTCAGTGCTTCGAAGGATCACTTTTTTGACCATTTTTCCCTGAGCTATAGTACGGCTTTTTCTCTGTACGAAACTTTGGCCTAAAACACGCAAAATGTTAACTTTTTAGGCCATTTCTTCAACAGACTATGAACAGCCTCAACATGCTGTTCTTTGACTTTTTTCAGTATTTGGAGAGATCACGTTTTTGACCATTTCTCCCTGAGCTATAGTACGGCGTTTTCCTCCATTCGAAACTTTGGCCTAAAACACTCAAAATATTGACTTTTTAGACCATTTTTTCAAAAGATTACACTATAAACACCCCGAAAATGCTCTTCTCTGACTTTTTTCAGCGTTTCGAAAGATCACTTTTTTGACATTTTTTTCCCTGAGCTATAGTACGACGTTTTTCTCCATTTGAAACTTTGGCCTTAAACACTAAAAATGTTGACTTTTTAGGCCATTTCTTCAACAGACTATGAACAGCCTCAACATGCAGTTCTTTGACTTTTTCAGTATTTGGAGAGATTACTTTTTGACCATTTTTCACTGAGCTATAGTATGGCATTTTTCTCCATACTAAACTTTGGCCTAAAACACTAGAAATATTGACTTTTTAAACCATTTTTTTAAAAGCCTATACTATGAACAGCCTCAACATGCTGTCCAATGACTATTTTCAGTATTTGCAGAGATCACGTTTTTGACCATTTCTCCCTGAGCTATACTATGGCGTTTTTCTCCATACTAAAGTTTGGCCTAAAACACTCAAATTATTGACTTTTTATACCATTTTTTTCAACAGATTGCACTATAAACAGCAAGAATATGCTGTTCTGTGACATTTTTCAGCGTTTCGAAAGATCACTTTTTTGACATTTTTTCCCTGAGCTATCGTATGGCATTTTTCTCCATACCAAACTTTGGCTTAAAATACTCAAAATATTGACTTTTTAGACCATTTTTTCAACAGACTACACTATGAACAGCATCAACATGCTGTTCTATGACTTTTTTCAGTGTTTGGAAGGATCACTTTTTTGACAATTTTTCCCTGAGCTATAGTACGGCGTTTTTCTCTGTACAAAACTTTTGCCTAAAACACTCAAAATGTTGACTTTTTGGGCCATTTCTTCAACAGGTTATGAACTGCCTCAACATGCTGTTGTTTGACTTTTTTCAGTATTTGGAGAGATCACTTTTTTGAACATTTTTCCCTGAGCTATAGTACAGCGTTTTTCTCTGTACGAAACTTTGGCCTAAAACACTCAAAATATTGACTTTTTAGACCATTTTTTCAAAAGGCTATAGCATGAACAGCCTCAACATGCTGTTCAATGACTGTTTTCCATATTTGCAGAGATCACGTTTTTGACCATTTCTCCCTGAGCTATAGTACGGCGTTTTTCTCCATTCGAAACTTTGGCTTAAAACACTTAAAATATTGACTTTTTAGACCATTTTTTCAAAAGATTACACTATAAACACCCCGAACATGCTGTTCTGTGACATTTTTCAGCGTTTCGAAAGATCACTTTTTTTTTTACATTTTTTTCCCTGAGCTATAGTACAGCGTTTTTCTCCAAACTAAACTTTAGCCTAAAACACTAGAAATATTGACTTTTTAAACCATTTTTTCAACAGGCTATACTATGAACAGCCTCAACATGCTGTTCAATGACTGTTTTCAATATTTGCAGAGATCACGTTTTGACCATTTCTCCCTGAGCTATAGTACCGCGTTTTTCTCCATTCGAAACTTTGGCCTAAAACACTCAAAATATTGACTTTTCAAAAAACATTTTTTTCAAGAGATTACACTATAAACAGCCTGAACATGCTGTTCTGTGACTTTTTTCAGCGTTTCGAAAGATCACTTTTTTGACATTTTTTTCTCGTTTTCTCATTTTTCTCCATACTAAACTTTGGCCTAAAACACTCAAAATGTTGACTTTTAGGCCATTTCTTCAACAGGTTATACTATAAATGCCATCAACATGCTGTGGTATGACTTTTTTCAGCGATTCGAAGGATCACTTTTTTGACCATTTTTCCCTGAGCTATAGTATGGCGTTTTTCTCTGTACGAAACTTGGCCTAAAACACTCAAAATGTTGACTTTTTAGGCAATTTCTTCAACAGGCTATACTATAAATGCCATCAACATGCCTTGGTATGACTTTTTTCTGTGATCCGGCACAAAGGGGTGTGGTGTTTTATCCTTGTATTTTTATATTTTTATACTTTGTTTGCTGTGATTTTGTTATTTGCTGTGTATTTATGATTTTATTGGTTGCTGTGCATCTGCATGTTTAACAACTTGTCGCCACCCACCTGCCGTTGCCATGACCACCCACGATCATATGACTTTCTCCCCCAATCACTGAGTCGGAGTAATCAGCCTCGCCTGTGTTGTGGCGGTAAACCAAAGAACAATAGAGCCACCAAACAGAGGGTGAACACGCACAGCGAGACGCCGAGGACCGAGCTGCAGCACGGGGAACAAAGCCGAGGAAAGGCACACGCACCGGGGACCACGAGCACGCTGGGGCCGCAAGTGTTACCACGCGATCAACACGCAGAGGCAGGGCGAAGTCCCTGCCTGCCGTGTAAGTACCGAGAAAGAAAGTAGTAGCACTTGTCGGACACAAGCTAAGCTAATTACATTGTCGGATTGTACAAGAACGAATACTGCCGCCTGTTGTTGTGTCTGCGTAGGGTTCCCAGCGTGCCGGAGGAGAAGCCAGCCGGGTGGGATTTCGAGATGAGTGAAGGAGTGTCGCAAAGCCGAACACACGCAGGGACAGAGGTTTACTCTGCCTCCGATGTGACCTGGTGCGTGTGACCGAGGGATCCACCGACCTGGATCGGAAGGACCAGCTGCCTGCACCCCCGACTGCACTTTAGCCCCCGCTCAAGGACGGTGCTGTTTTATCCCTCTTCGAACATTTTAACTCTTATATTGCACATTTTTAGCCACTTGTTTTATAAAAATTTAATGGACTTTTAGCATAAATACTATTTTTTATTTGTGGGCATTTTTAGCCACATTTTGTATTAAATTATTTTATTTTAACCATCTTCCTCTTGTCCTCCTTGGCAATTTTAAAGTGTGCTTCACCCGGTCATTATTCAAAGGTTTACGATAGCATCTGGTTTATTCATTCAACTTTATCCATAGCCCCCATTACATAGCTTCTTTCCTGGCGTTGTCGGCAGGATCGGGTTTTGAGCACATTATTTGCCAAGGAGGAACCATGATGATGCCAGTGTACCCCGGGACCCCTGGCTCCCAAGGTTTAAAGGGCCAGGGGATGAGCTAAAATTTGGTGACTGGAAAGAACAAACTGAGGGGTTCACAGAAGCTCGCAAAGTTGCTATTGTGGTGGGAGCATTAGCTGGTGAAGCTAAAAGGCAGGTCAGTGTCCTAGAGGACGACGAGAAAAATACCGCTCGTAAAATTTTTAACTTTTCTTACCTCACTGTATGGGGACCAAACTCCAAGGGCTGTTTTGAGGTCACAATTTTTTAGCTGTGCACAAAAACAGGGTGAAACAGTGCAATCTTTTATTCTCAGACTCTGGGAGCTGTATTGCAGGCTGCGGCGGCACGACCCAGATGACTCCTCCTCCGAGACAGCCCTGCGGGACCAACTGCTTTTGGGGCTGCGAGAAGGACCTCTGGCCCAGGCCCTAAAAGTATATGTGCGGCGGCATCCGGAGGAGGATTTTGCGGCACTGAGACAGGAGGCACTGTTGCTGGACAATGAATATGGCAGCTCAACATCAGAGGTAACATGCTCCATTGTCAATAATAAGTCTAGTTTTCACAAGGAACCCCAGTCTGACTGGAAGGAGAACCTCAAGCGTGACATCATGGAAGAAGTGAAAGCTGAGATGAAAGGATTGGCCCAGGAGCTGATACTGGAGCTGAAACCTCACCTGTCACCAACAGCCGCCCCTGCAGAGCCACCATTGACCCCTAGAGGTTATCGTCCGCCAGCTGCACACAACCAACGGGATGAACGAGGTAGGCCCATCTGTCGCCAGTGTAATAGAGCTGGACACATAGCCAGATACTGTCGGGCCCGACCCACCTCTGGGCCCACTTTAAACTAGATGTCCCTGCCGCTGAGGTCCGTGGGGCGGGGATTGCTGAGCCACCAGCACAGACAAGGGCCACAGAAGCATTTATAGGCCAATGCCCAACAATTAAAATCACCGCTGAAGAAGTGCAATTAGAAGGGCTGTTAGATACAGGGTCACAAGTGACTTTAATCGCTGAGAGCATGTTCAATGAACATTTCACCCAGGCTAAGCTTGGAAGGACGCCTGTATTGTTTAAATTGAGAGCTGCTAATGGTCTGGAAATTCCATATGTTGGCTATGCCATGCTCGACTTAGAAGTCGAGGGAGTAAAAATCCCTGGACGTGGAGTAGTGATCGTTAGAGACAAGGATTGTACACAGCCCTTAATTGTTGGGATGAATGTTGTAATGGCCTGTTAGGATGCATTCTTTAAACGGCCCGGAGAGTCTGCCCCTCCTCCTCAGAATTTCCAGAAGCCCTGGAGAGATGCCTTCGCCACCTGTCGTCGTGTGGAAGCCACTACAGAAACTGAAGACGGATTTCTGGGACACGTCCGGCTGTCTGGTAAGCGGCCCTTCACTGTCCCTCCTAACAGCAAGCTGCTTGTGTGGGGCAAGACCCAAATGGGGCCTGGCGGTGCTGACTACTGTGCCCTGGTTGAGACGCTGCCTGAGCCTGGTGAAGTGGGAGTGGCCCGGACCATCGGAGTGGTGAGAAATGGTAGAATCCCTATACGTGTTTGTAACCCACACCCCTACAGCTTGACGATTGGCCGCTACCAGAAGCTTGGGCGCCTTTACCACATAGACTCTGCTGATGTGCACGGCCCCGATGATGTGAGCCTGTCCCTGGAGGAAGATGGAGTCGTGGAAGTGGCCTTGGTTCACACCATGTCTGACCCTGGACAACGAGCCCTATCAGAGGAGGTGAGCCATCTGACTGATCGTTCTGACTTGTCCGACCAGCAGCGGGAGGAGCTCTGCGCCCTGGTGGAGAAGTGGGAGAAGGTGTTTGCGAAGCACGACGAGGATTTTGGCCGGACCAGCGCTGTACAACATCGCATCCACACCGGAGATGCCGCGCCCATCCGTGAGAGATTCAGACCGCTTCCACCTTCCCTCTACAAAGAGGTTAAATCGCTTTTAGCTGGTATGTTGGAGAAAGGAGTCATTAAGGAAAGCAATAGTCCATGGGCCGCACCGATCGTCTTGGTACGAAAGAAAGATGGGAGTTTACGCTTTTGTGTAGACTACAGAAAGCTAAATGCGGTTACACACAAAGATGCATTCCCTTTGCCAAGAATAGAAGAGACACTGACAAGTTTGAGCCGAGCAGAGTGGTTTTCTACACTTGACTTAGCCAGCGGCTACTGGCAAGTCGAGATGCATCCTCAAGACCAGGAAAAAACTGCTTTCTCGACACCACTAGGATTGTTTGAGTTTGAGTGCAGAGGAGCAGAGTTGAACCAAAAGCCCTTCTTAACCCCATTTCTGTCTCGTATCCCCTAGAGGTGATATCTCTTGATTATTTGTCTCTAGGTCGTCCCAATGATGCTTATCAGAACATCCTGGTTGCCACAGATCAGTTTACACGATTTGCTTGGGCCATTCCTACCCGCGATCAAACAGCGCAAACTACTGTTAGAGTAATCTGGTCAAACATAATTCAAAATTTTGGCTGTCCAGCTTGCTTCCACTCAGACCGTGGCGCAAATTTTGAATCGTCCTTAATGAAGGAATTGTGTAATACCTATGGTATAACCAAGAGCCGAACAACGCCATATCATCCGTCCGGCAATGGTGGGACGGAACGTTTTAACCAGACCTTGCTCAAAATGTTGCACGCTTTAGAGGAAGAGAAACAAAGTCGCTGGCCGCAATACTTACCTGAACTCGTACACGCTTATAACAACACTGTACACTCTGCTACTGGTTATGCTCCAGCATTTTTAATATTTGGTCGTCATTTGCGTCTCCCTTTTGATGTAGATCTTTCTGTGAGTCCCCAACAACCTCGTTACCATGTCACTGGGTGGGTTCAGGACCATCAGCATAAAATGTCTGTAGCCTACCGTATTGCTCGTGAGAGGATGGGTCATGCATCTTCACAGCAAAAGAAACAGTATGACAAGTCCGCTAAAGCCTTACCTTTCTTACCTGGTGAGAGAGTACTTGTTCGTTTCAGAAATAGGCGCGACAGAGGTAAATTGGCACCTTGGTGGTCTCCAGAACCTTTTATTGTTGTAGAGCAAGTAGGAGACACTGGACTGGTCCACAGGGTCTGCCCGGAACAAGGCGGCCGTGAGCAGACTTTGCACAGAAACTCTTTAAGACTTTGCATTTTACCACCAGCTGTTTCACAGCCCGCAGAAGAGCAGCCATCCCAGGAGCAAGTACCTGTTTCACCTTTGTTTTATGGATTTTTACCCTTTGTCCCAGCACCAAATGAGCTGTAACGGGTGTATGGAGGACCCAGATGCAGTACAGTACACTTCACTGGCAGTTGGTAATAACTTTTATTAAAACCAACACGAATGGACAACAGGATACAGACTGAGAGTTCGTTCTTCGAGCTGTGAGCCCTAGCAATGTCTCTGGGAATCACACTAAGCGAAGACACGAAGCTTGTACCCACGGTGGCTGGTGACGAGGAAACCCCGTAGCTCCGTGAGCTGACAACACGTGTGTGAGCGTTGTCGGGGATCGAGCGGAGAGGTGGTCGAGGGCAGGCAGGGGTTCGGTTACCGGGAAGTCCGTCCACGGAAACAACAGTACCAGCAGGGATCAGGCAGGAGAATCGTCGAAGCAGAGCAGAGAGGTCTTTACCAGGGAATCCGTCAGATTTCCGGAATGCCGAAACTGAGCACGTGGTCGGGACAGAAGGCAGGTAGGTTCACGAGGAGTCAGGCGAGGAGAGCAGGTCGGGGACAGGCAGAGTCGGCAACGGGTGATCTGTTTGGAGAGTGCTGGAAAGACATGCATGCTGCAGAGGACGATCTGGCAATGAGTGTGTGGGCTGGAGTGTCTTAAATACCGGGTTGATTGCTGATGAGCTGCAGCTGTGGGGAGAGCAGGCTGCAGCAGTGGGAGGGGCTTGCAGGTAGAGCAGGTCAGAGGAAGGTGAGTGGAAATTTACTGGCAGTGAGGGGGAGGAGGATGCAGGAACCATGACATGAGCAGGACGTTGTGGACTCTGGCCCCAGGAGATCGAATCGACCCAATCTCGGACAGCCTCCATCTCGGTATAAAGACTGAACTGTTTTTATGTTGCAGGGACTGACAACCTCAGAATGTGGGGGGATGTGATCCGGCACAAAGGGGTGTGGTGTTTTATCCTTGTATTTTTATATTTTTATACTTTGTTTGCTGTGATTTTGTTATTTGCTGTGTATTAATGATTTTATTGGTTACTGTGTATCTGCATGTTTAACAACTTGTCACCACCCACCTGCCGTTGCCATGACCACCCACAATCATATGACTTTCTCCCCCAATCACTGAGTCGGAGTAATCAGCCTCGCCTGTGTTGTGGCGGTAAACCAAAGAACAATAGAGCCACCAAACAGAGGGTGAACACGCACAGCGAGACGCCGAGGACCAAGCTGCACCACGGGGAACAAAGCCGAGGAAAGGCACACGCACCGGGGACCACGAGCACGCTGGGGCCGCAAGTGTTACGACGCGATCAACACGCAGAGGCAGGGCGAAGTCCCTGCCTGCCGTGTAAGTACTGAGAAAGAAAGTAGTAGCACTTGTCGGACACAAGCTAAGCTAATTACATTGTCGGATTGTACAAGAACGAATACTGCCGCCTGTTGTGTCCGCGTAGGGTTCCCAGCGTGCCGGAGGAGAAGCCAGCCAGGTGGGATTTCGAGACGAGTGAAGGAGTGTCGCGAAGCCGAACACACGCAGGGACAGAGGTTTACTCTGCCTCCGATGTGACCTGGTGCGTGTGACCGAGGGATCCACCGACGTGGATCGGAAGGACCAGCTGCCTGCACCCCCGACTGCACTTTAGCCCCCGCTCAAGGACGGTGCTGTTTTAACCCTCTTCGAACATTTTAACTCTTATATTGCACATTTTTAGCCACTTGTTTTAAATTAATTTAATGGACTTTTAGCATAAATACTATTTTTTATTTGTGGGCATTTTTAACTTGTTTTTAGCCACATTTTGTATTAAATTATTTTATTTTAACGATCTTCCTCTCGTCCTCCGCAATTTTAAAGTGTGCTCCACCCGGTCATTATTCAAAGGTTTACGATAGCATCTGGTTTATTCATTCAACTTTATCCATAGCCCCCATTACATTTCAGCGATTTGAAGGATCACTTTTTTGACAATTTTTCTCTGAGCTATAGTACAGTGTTTTTCTCTGTACGAAACTTTGGCCTAAAACACTCAAAATGTTGACTTTTTAGGCCATTTCTTCAACAGGCTATTAACAGCCTCAACATGCTGTTCTTTGACTTTTTTCAGTATTTGGAGAGATCACTTTTTTGAACATTTTTCCCTGAGCTATAGTATGGCGTTTTTCTCCATTCGAAACGTTGGCCAAAAACACTCAAAATATTGACTTTTTAGACCATTTTTTCAACAGTTTAGACAATAAATGCTATCAACATGCTGTGGTATGACTTTTTTCAGCGATTCGAAGGATCACGTTTTTGGCCATTTTTCCCTGAGCTATAGTACGGCCTTTTTCTCTGTACGAAACTTTGGACTAAAACACTCAAAATATTGACTTTTTAGACCATTTTTTCAACAGATTACACTATAAACAGCCTGAACATGCTGTTCTGTGACTTTTTTCAGTATTTGGAGAGATCACTTTTTTGAACATTTTTCCCTGAGCTATAGTACGGCGTTTTTCTCCTTACTAAACTTTTTGCCTAAAACACTCAAAATATTGACTTTTTAAACCATTTTTTCAACAGGCTATGCTATGAACAGCATCAACATGCTGTTCTTTTAGGCCATTTCTACAACGGGCTATAAACAACCTCAACATGCTGTTCTTTGACTTTTTTCAGTATTTGGAGAGATCACTTCTTTGACCATTTTTCCCTGAGCTATAGTATGGCGTTTTTCTCAGTCACTGTGGGCAGGAGAGGCAGCTTGGATGAAAGACGCTGTTAGAAATCCGCTTTTGGCGCTTTTTCAGCGCGGGCATGCTGGAAATAGGCCCTTTTCACTAAGAGACATGCAAAGTGAAAATCTGCTCATAATCCTCACTGTATATAATGTATTGACCAAAAACCACCTTGTCCATCATATTAAACCCTTTTCACACTCTTCCTGCATAGAGACCTGTTTCTCAGTCACTGTGGGGGAGAGAGGCAGCTTGGATGAAAGACGCTGTTAGAAATCCGCTTTTGGCGCTTATTCAGCGCGGGCATGCTGGAAACAGGCCCTTTTCACTAAGAGACATGCAAAGTGAAAATCTGCTCATAATCCTCACTGCATATAATGTATTGACCAAAAACCAAAGGTTGAGAAGTTCCGACTAGATATAGTCAGCCTCACCTCGACGCATGGCTTGGGCTCCGGAACCAGTCTTCTTGAGAGGGGATGGACTCTCTTCCACTCTGGAGTTGCCACTGGTGAGAGGCGCCGGGCAGGGGTGGCAATACTTATTGCCCCCCGGCTCGGTGCCTGCACATTGGAGTTTACGCCGGTGAATGAGAGGGTAGCCTCCCTCCGCCTTTGGGTTGGGGGACGGATCCTGACTGTTGTTTGTGCCTATGGTCCAAACAGCAGTTCAGAGTATCCACCCTTTTTGGAGTCCTTAGAGGGGGTGCTGGAGAGTGCTCCTTCTGGGGACTCCCTCGTTCTGCTGGGGGACTTCAACGCTCACGTTGGCAACGACAGTGAGACCTGGAGGGGTGTGATCGGGAGGAATGGCCCCCCCGATCTGAACCCGAGTGGTGTTTTGTTATTGGACTTCTGTGCTCGCCACAGATTGTCCATAACGAACACCATGTTCAAGCATAAGGGTGTCCATATGCGCACTTGGCATCAGGACACCCTAGGCCGCAGTTCAATGATCAACTTTGTAGTCGTATCGTTGGACTTGCGGCCGTATGTCTTGGACACTCGGGTGAAGAGAGGGGTGGAGCTGTCAACCGATCACCACCTGGTGGTGAGTTGGCTCCAATGGTGGGGGAGGACGCCGGTCAGACCTGGCAGACCCAAACGCATAGTGACGGTCTGCTGGGAACGTCTGGCAGAGTGTCCCGTCAGAAGGAGCTTCAACTCCCACCTCCGGAAGAGCTTCGACCATGTCCCGGGGTAGGCTGGGGACAATGAGTCCTAGTGGGCCGTGTTCCGTGCCTCTATTGCTGAGGCGGCCGACCGCTGCTGTGGCCGTAAGGTGGTTGGTGTCTGTCGGGGCGGCAACACCCGAACCCGCTGGTGGACACCGGCGGTAAGGGGTGCCGTCAAGCTGAAGAAGGAGTCCTATCGGGCCTTCTTGGCCTGTGGGACTCCGGAGGCAGCAGACAGGTACCGACAGGCCAAGCGGAGTGCGGCGGCGGCGGTCGCCGAGGCGAAAACCCGGGCATGGGAGGAGTTCGGCGAGGCCATGGAAAACGACTTCCGGACGGCTTCGAAGAGGTTCTGGACCACCATCCGGCATCTCAGGAGGGGGAAACAGTACTCCGTCAACACTGTGTATGGTGGCGACGGGGGGCTGCTGACCTCGACTCGGGATGTTGTGGATCGGTGGAAGGAATACTTCGAAGACCTCCTCAATCCCACCGACACGCCTTCCGTTGGGGAAGCAGGGTCTGGGGACCCGGGGGTGGGCTCCTCTATCTCTGGGGCTGAGGTTACCGAGGTGGTCAAAAAGCTCCTCGGTGGCAGGGCCCCGGGGGTGGACGAGTTCCGCCCGGAGTTCCTCAAGGCCCTGGATGTTGTGGGGCTGTCGCGGCTGACACGACTCTGCAACATTGCGTGGACATCGGGGACAGTGCCATTGGACTGGCAGACTGGGGTGGTGGTCCCTCTTTTCAAGAAGGGGGACCGGAGGGTGTGTTCCAACTACAGGGGGATCACACTCCTCAGCCTCCCTGGTAAGGTCTATTCGGGGGTACTAGAGAGGAGGGTCCGCCGGACAGTCGAACCCCGGATTCAGGAGGAGCAATGCGGTTTTCGCCCCGGTCGTGGAACTTTGGACCAGCTCTGGACCCTTGGCAGGATCCTTGAGGGTGCTTGGGAGTTTGCCCAACCAGTCCACATGTGCTTTGTGGACTTGGAGAAGGCATTCGACCGTGTCCCTCGGGGAATCCTGTGGGGGGTTCTCCGGGAATATGGGGTTTCGGACTCCCTGATACGGGCTGTCCGTTCCCTGTATGACCGGTGCCGGAGCTTGGTCCGCATTGCCGGCAGTAAGTCGAACTCGTTTCCGGTGAGGGTTGGACTCCGCCAGGGCTGCCCTTTGTCACCGATTCTGTTCATAACTTTTATGGACAGAATTTCTAGGCGCAGCCAGGGTGTTGAGGGGGTCCGGTTTGGTGACCTCAGGATTAGGTCTCTGCTCTTTGCAGATGATGTGGTCCTGTTGGCTTCATCGGGCCGCGACCTTCAGCTCTCACTGGATCGGTTCGCAGCCGAGTGTGAAGCGGCTGGAATGAAAATCAGTACCTCCAAATCCGAGACCATGGTTCTCAGCCGGAAAAGGGTGGCGTGCCCCCTCCGGATCGGGGATGAAGTCCTGCCCCAAGTGGAGGAGTTTAAGTACGTCGGGGTCTTGTTCACGAGTGAGGGAAGGAAGGAACGGGAGATCGACAGGCGGATCGGTGCGGCGTCTGCAGTAATGCGGGCGCTGCACCGGTCTGTCGTGGTGAAGAGGGAGCTGAGCCGAAAGGCAAAGCTCTCGATTTACCAGTCGATCTTCGTTCCTACCCTCACCTATGGTCATGAGCTTTGGGTAGTGACCGAAAGAACAAGATCGCGGGTACAAGCGGCCGAAATGAGTTTCCTCCGTAGGGTGGCTGGGCTCTCCCTTACGGTGCGTACCCACCAAACGCGATTAAAAATGATCGCGCCTCAAGATTACATACAAAGTCAATGCAAAGACGCGATTTGACGCCTCATTTTGCCGAGCGACGCGATGGACGCGAATTCGCGCGCGTTGACGCGAATTGGTCGCCATTCAACGCCACGCGTCCAACGCTCGAGTTGGAATAATTGAACTTTTGCGGCGTCGTCGCGTGAAGACGCGCCGCGACAGCCTATCAGCGTTGAGATCGTCATCGACGTGCTGACGTATGGACGTCCTGGTGTTCCCTCGCAAAATCTAATCAAACCGCCAGAAACAATGGAGGAGCAGCTTATCGTCGCCGTCACCGCTCACCCAGAGCTGTACGACAGTTCCTGTCCCTTGTTGCAGGAGACGGTGGAACTCGCCGAGCTCACGCCGCCTCCGTAGGGTAGCATGGAACCAGAACCGACGTCGGCGCCTAGCCCGCAGACGACGCTGGGAACTTCTCCAGAGCAGGTGCAGTGCCGCGATCGTCAACGAGAGAATGAAATGGCGGAAGAAATGTTGTTTGGGCGGGCTCAAATTCCGAGTCCCATTTTGGGGTTTTTGTACGAGCGTCAAAACTGGAGCGTCCGGCGCGACGCGATTTCATTTGAGGCGCGATGAAATAATTTTCATCGCGTTTGGTGGGTACGCACGGTTAGAGATAGGGTGAGAAGCTCGGTCATCCGGGAGGAGCTCGGAGTAGAGCCGCTGCTCCTCCGCATTGAGAAGAGCCAGATGAGGTGGCTCGGGCATCTAATTAGGATGCCTCCAGGACGCCTCCCTGGTGAGGTGTTCAGGGCACGTCCCACCGGTAGGAGGCCCCGGGGAAGACCCAGGACACGCTGGAGAGACTACGTCTCTCAGCTGGCCTGGGAACGCCTCGGGGTCCCCCGGGAAGAGCTGGATGAAGTGGCTGGGGAGAGGAAAGTCTGGGTTTCCCTGCTTCGGCTGCTGCACCCGCAACCCGACCCCGGATAAGCGGAGGAAAATGGATGGATGGATGGATGGATGGATTATGAGCAGATTTTCACTTTGCATGTCTCTTAGTGAAAAGGGCCTGTTTCCAGCATGCCTGCGCTGAATAAGCGCCAAAAGCGGATTTCTAACAGCGTCTTTCATCCAAGCTGCCTCTCTTCCCCACAGTGACTGAGAAACAGGTCTCTATGCAGGAAGAATGTGAAAATGGTTTAATATGATGGACAAGGTGGTTTTTGGTCAATACATTATATACAGTGAGGATTATGAGCAGATTTTCACTTTGCATGTCTCTTAGTGAAGAGAGCCTGTTTCCAGCATGCCTGCGCTGAATAAGCGCCAAAAGCGGATTTCTAACAGCGTCTTTCATCCAAGCTGCCTCTCTTCTCCACAGTGACTGAGAAACAGGTCTCTATGCAGGAAGAGTGTGAAAATGGTTTAATATGATGGACAAGGTGGTTTTTGGTCAATACATTATATACAGTGAGGATTATGAGCAGACTTTCACTTTGCATGTCTCTTAGTGAAAAGGGCCTGTTTCCAGCATGCCTGCGCTGAATAAGCGTCAAAAGCGGATTTCTAACAGCGTCTTTCATCCAAGCTGCCACTCTTCTCCACAGTGACTGAGAAACAGGTCTCTATGCAGGAAGAGTGTGAAAATGGTTTAATATGATGGACAAGGTGGTTTTTGGTCAATACATTATATACAGTGAGGATTATGAGCAGATTTTCACTTTGCATGTCTCTTAGTGAAAAGGGCCTGTTTCCAGCATGCCTGCGCTGAATAAGCGTCAAAAGCGGATTTCTAACAGCGTCTTTCATCCAAGCTGCCTCTCTTCCCCACAGTGACTGAGAAACAGGTCTCTATGCAGGAAGAATGTGAAAATGGTTTAATATGATTGACAAGGTGGTTTTTGGTCAATACATTATATACAGTGAGGATTACGAGCAGACTTTCACTTTGCATGTCTTTTAGTGAAAAGGGCCTGTTTCCAGCATGCCTGCGCTGAATAAGCGTCAAAAGCGGATTTCTAACAGCGTCTTTCATCCAAGCTGCCACTCTTCTCCACAGTGACTGAGAAACAGGTCTCTATGCAGGAAGAGTGTGAAAATGGTTTAATATGATGGACAAGGTGGTTTTTGGTCAATACATTATATACAGTGATGATTATGAGCAGATTTTTAACTTGCATGTCTCTTAGTGAAAAGGGCCTGTTTCCAGCATCCCCGCGCTGAATAAGCGCCAAAAGCGGATTTCTAACAGCGTCTTTCATTCAAGCTGTCTCTCTTCCCCACAGTGACTGAGAAACAGGTCTCTATGCAGGAAGAGTGTGAAAAGGGTTTAATATGATGGACAAGGTGGTTTTTGGTCAATACATTATATACAGTGATGATTATGAGCAGATTTTCACTTTGCATGTCTCTTAGTGAAAAGGGCCTGTTTCCAGCATCCCCGCGCTGAATAAGCGCCAAAAGCGGATTTCTAACAGCGTCTTTCATTCAAGCTGTCTCTCTTCCCCACAGTGACTGAGAAACAGGTCTCTATGCAGGAAGAGTGTGAAAAGGGTTTAATATGATGGACAAGGTGGTTTTTGGTCAATACATTATATACAGTGATGATTATGAGCAGATTTTCACTTTGCATGTCTCTTAGTGAAAAGGGCCTGTTTCCAGCATGCCTGCGCTGAATAAGCGTCAAAAGCGGATTTTTAACAGCGTCTTTCATCCAAGCTGCCACTCTTCTCCACAGTGACTGAGAAACAGGTCTCTATGCAGGAAGAGTGTGAAAAGGGTTTAATATGATGGACAAGGTGGTTTTTGGTCAATACATTATATACAGTGATGATTATGAGCAGATTTTCAACTTGCATGTCTCTTAGTGAAAAGGGCCTGTTTCCAGCATCCCCGCGCTGAATAAGCGCCAAAAGCGGATTTCTAACAGCGTCTTTCATTCAAGCTGTCTCTCTTCCCCACAGTGACTGAGAAACAGGTCTCTATGCAGGAAGAGTGTGAAAAGGGTTTAATATGATGGACAAGGTGGTTTTTGGTCAATACATTATATACAGTGATGATTATGAGCAGATTTTCACTTTGCATGTCTCTTAGTGAAAAGGGCCTGTTTCCAGCATGCCTGCGCTGAATAAGCGTCAAAAGCGGATTTTTAACAGCGTCTTTCATCCAAGCTGCCACTCTTCTCCACAGTGACTGAGAAACAGGTCTCTATGCAGGAAGAGTGTGAAAAGGGTTTAATATGATGGACAAAGAGGTTTTTGGTCAATACATTATATACAGTGATGATTATGAGCAGATTTTCACTTTGCATGTCTCTTAGTGAAAAGGGCCTGTTTCCAGCATCCCCGCGCTGAATAAGCGCCAAAAGCGGATTTCTAACAGCGTCTTTCATTCAAGCTGCCTCTCTTCCCCACAGTGACTGAGAAACAGGTCTCTATGCAGGAAGAGTGTGAAAAGGGTTTAATATGATGGACAAGGTGGTTTATGGTCAATACATTATATACAGTGAGGATTATGAGCAGATTTTCACTTTGCATGTCTCTTAGTGAAAAGGGCCTGTTTCCAGCATCCCCGCGCTGAATAAGCGCCAAAAGCGGATTTCTAACAGCGTCTTTCATTCAAGCTGCCTCTCCTCCCCACAGTGACTGAGAAACAGGTCTCTATGCAGGAAGAGTGTGAAAATGGTTTAATATGATGGACAAGGTGGTTTTTGGTCAATACATTATATACAGTGATGATTATGAGCAGATTTTCACTTTGCATGTCTCTTAGTGAAAAGGGCCTGTTTCCAGCATCCCCGCGCTGAATAAGCGCCAAAAGCGGATTTCTAACAACGTCTTTCATTCAAGCTGTCTCTCTTCCCCACAGTGACTGAGAAACAGGTCTCTATGCAGGAAGAGTGTGAAAAGGGTTTAATATGATGGACAAGGTGGTTTTTGGTCAATACATTATATACAGTGAGGATTATGAGCAGATTTTCACTTTGCATGTCTCTTAGTGAAAAGGGCCTGTTTCCAGCATCCCCGCGCTGAATAAGCCCCAAAAGCGGATTTCTAACAGCGTCTTTCATTCAAGCTGCCTCTCCTCCCCACAGTGACTGAGAAACAGGTCTCTATGCAGGAAGAGTGTGAAAAGGGTTTAATATGATGGACAAGGTGGTTTTTGGTCAATACATTATATACAGTGAGGATTATGAGCAGATTTTCACTTTGCATGTCTCTTAGTGAAAAGGGCCTGTTTCCAGCATGCCTGCGCTGAAT